>NC_089980.1:128371419-128986315 GCF_036417845.1 Apteryx mantelli
TAAGAACTCTTGAATCTCAAACTACTGTAGTAAATGCTTTCACCAAGGGTAATGAGACCTGGATTTGACCCAGTAACCTAGAAGCAAAAAGCTCCAAATAGAAATTAATAATTTGTTCTACATTTTCTTCACAGGCTACCATGATCCAGCTGAGGAGCTCCCTGAAGGCACAGCAGTTTTCCTGGATGGTGCTCTTTAAAAGACAGCCATTTTAAAACATTGATGTGACTGTAATAGATTAAAATAAAATGCTGTTATTTTACATGTTAGGTGTCCATATCAAATAATAATAAATGCTGCTTATTAAGTACTCCCTGTCAAGGTCCTTAAGGCTCTTAAAAACACATGGGAACCAAAAACATAACAAAACTGTCTTCACAAGAGCTCAGACTCATGAGGCACCAAAAGAATATGATTTACTTTCACTGAAACAAGAGTTTTGAGGGTTCTTACTGTGTTATAAACCAATAAACATTACCAATGAAGTTATGCTACTGACTTCCTTAGGTTCCAGACAAGATCCAAAGAGAGCACAGTGACATACAACATGGGCTAATCCACAAGTCCTCAAAGCCTATGGGAATCCTCCCACTACCTTCCAGGTTCCTGTCTCAGAGAGCAAAGAAGGGAAATATCCTAAATACAGAGGAAATGCCTGCCCTAGAAGAATGCAAAAATTGTAGTTAAAAAAGCAGAGAAAAAGAAATGCCAAATTCAGGGAACACCAAGTCAATACACCACTGACAGTCCTCTCAAAAACTGGATATCACTTGAGTGAATAAATCAAGTGGGACTGTCCACACTGGTGGTGCTATCACTCTTCTAGCTATATATTCAAATACAAAGTTTACATTAGAAAATCTGGTAGAAGATCTTTCAGGTGCAGAGTGACCTTTTTTAATATTCTACAGAAGACTTTTTTGTATTTGTTTTAAAAAGTCATTAATCAGAGCAATGGGAAAAAAAACAGAAATGGAATATCACTTAATGAGCTTGCAATTAGCAGACTAACAAGTCTGTTATTTTTGTACTTTTTCCCATTATATGACCTAACGGAATACTAGCAAGTATTAAACACACCACAGCTCCAGCAAGAGTATTGTGATCTTTCATGACACACACAACCGTGTTGGAAGTCTCTGTGAATTTAGCTGTTGTAGAGCTAAAATGCACTTGATGTCTTGTCCATCTCAATTTATCATGAATGGTATGTCAAGAGCTCAGTATTGACGAAGATAGCATATGAAAAGGCATGTGCTTGGATATGTTCCAGTGTTTAAGCATAATAGGAATCTTAAGGAATTTAGTCATATCTTGATATTTGAAGAACAATGCAAAATAGTATCAGATTTTGGGGCCCTAAGAAATGCTTACCACAGAGCCAAACCAGAAAAATGTACAGGTGTCTTTTCCTGATCATTTCCAAAACCACCCTGTCCCTCTACATTTTTAGATTTTGCTCATTTGAGAAAAGAGGGGGAGGGCGAACACTTTTTGATTAGCAAAACTAAGAAGTTGTGCAACAATGCAAAGGAAGGGTCAGAGCTCAAATTCAGACTGCTGGATTGCTTGTCTCCCTCAATCCAATTCACTAAATCAGCAGCACTGAATTGCTATGATGACAGAAAGAATTTGGAAGAGGAGGAAGGTTGTGCTAGTATTGAAGACAAAGAATAAATCTATAAAATGATTGTCTTAATCTCCTTCCAAAGTCAAAGGAGTATGTCCATTAAAAAATGAATAATTTCTACCTTCACTCAAAAAGGATGAATATGCACTTTAAGTGTCAAGGATGAATACACACTGTTAGGTTTTATTGATTTTAACACAAAATCTGTTAGATAGGAAAATTTTCCCAGCCATAAAAATGCTTCTCATATAAAACATCTATTAAAACCAATACATATTCTCCTTGAATGTCTGTGATCCAAATAATGGCATTATGAGAGCCTGCCACAAAACCAACTCAACATTGACTCTTGACTAGATTACCAATAGCATTTACACACTTAGCTTGCATTGAAAATTAAGATCTTAAATCCCTTTGAGACCCTGGACTCATAAAAAAGTCAAATCTGAAAAATACATTCTTACTGAGAAATCAGATCTAATCATGAGATTAATGCCCACTCCTATTAAGAAGAAAAAATACTATCTTACTGAGAAATTAACAGAGCAACCTAATGGCAAATAAACGGAAAATGTGCAATTTTTAAACTATTTCCATTTTTAAGAGTCTCAACAGTCATTAGAACTCAGTAGTAATCCTATCTTATCTGACTTCTTGAAAATATTAGATATAATTTTCAAAAACTTTTTAGATCTGTAGTCAGACTATGCACTTTGAGCACTTAATATCAACACAGTGGGATGCAAAAATTAGGCTCCTGGCCCAGAAAAAGTTAAGGTAGGAACTGAGGTTTAGTGGAGAAAATGAGGTTTCTCTGAAGCTTCAGAGGGTAGTGACTCATCCATCCAGTTTGGGAACTTGTCTGCATCCATGGATCTTAGGTAACACTACAGTGTGGTTTGATGCCTCTGGTGCTGCATGGAAAAACACCATGATGCTATGCCAGAGATGGGCATGGCTGAATGATCCCTTAATCAAGGCTGCATAATAGTTACCTCGTTCCAGTTACCTCGTATTTTCCTGTGGGGTGTTGTAGACACCCAACTCTTGGAAACCAGCTCCAGCACAGAGCAAGTCATCTTGGCTGGGATTCGCCCTGTTTATTTTGAACCCTTTAAAGTTAGGTGCCTAGTCTAAACCAGTCAGCAAACCCTCTTTCAAAGTCCATGCAAAGGGACATATCTGTCCAGGGAGGAATTTATTCCATTTATCCTAGACATTCTTCTTAAAAACTCACATTGCAAGAAATTATGTGCATACTGCTTTGCAGGATCGGAGGCCTAGCTAGTAGCACTGTTTCAGCTCCTGCTGATCTCGGTATACGGCCTACTGAAAATATATTCAGCTACCAAATGTGCAGAGGACATGCTTTTAAACCATGAGTACAAGATTTTGCTCACTGTCAGCATCTTTTCAGTGTTGTCCCACATATAAGTACACCTTTCTCATAAATTAACAGCAGAATAAACACTTTTTTTTTTTAGCTGAGGGTATTCTCATAGTTCAAGAGTTAAAGGTATTTTTCCGTGATCCATAAATATCAAGTTTCCATAGTCAATGAAAAATCATTCCGTGACAAGAAAAAAAGGTTCCTATTTTTTAAACAATTGGCCATCTTTCCTTTTTCCACAGCAGAGAAGAGAGAATCAAGAAATTTAGAGATGCTCTTATCCCCAAGGTTACTAGAAAGCAAACGAACACACATAAAAACACAGTCTAAAAAGAAAACTGAACTGAAACTGAGACACAAGGGAGAATCCAAGCAGCATTTACAAACCTTGACAACCCTATGTTGTCTTACGGTATGATCTTTTCTTATATATGCAGCTGATATGCAATTCAATGTGTCATTTTTTTGGATGTGATAGCAAGAAATTCCAAGATTCGTTCAGCCAGAGGTAACTGTTAGTATAATATCATGTGTGGGTATAAAAACTGAAACACGTATTTTGTGAAGCACTCCACAGAAGATTTGAAAAATCCACCTTCCATTAGAGCCAAATTCCAACCTCAGATACACACTCAGGGCTCTCGTTAAAGGCACCAGGAGCCAGAAGTACTTTGTCGAGGGCAGACTTCAACCAATTTTGGTATTTATACTTACAGAGTAACTCTGCTGAAACCTTGATTAGCCAAATGGAACAGAGACATGAAAGTAGTTTAGATTAACAGGGTTTGGATAAGTAGGAGAGGTTTTAGTGTTTTGTTATGCACTTTAATAGATATGACCTTAGGCCACAAATCAGCAAGGCTCCTGGGCACATGCATAACATTAACCATATGAGTAGCTGACTGAAGTCAGCGGAACTATTTGCACTCTTAAACATAGGCGTATGTGTAAGTACAAGGTAAAACTGGACCCCAGTTTTGAATAAAAGGAGGAGGGTGGTAAATAAAGATTCCATATTGCTCAGGTTTATCTTTAACCCTAAATACAAGCTTAAAGCAAGCACCCTAAGAGAGTGTGTATATTTGAGAACAGATGACCCATTCATGCCAGCCAAGCCAATGGAGTTAAACCAGCTGGCTTTGGGTGCAAGGTGAGAAAAATCCTAGACAGGAACAATTAACTCTTTGCCAACAGAGCTTAGAAGAAAAATCCCAACAAGTCTGGAAGTGTGTGCTCGAATGCCCAGAGAGATATGAGAAGTGCTTACTGGCAGTTTTGCTGCCCCTGCTCATCAAATTCATTCTCCTTCTCCTTAACCTCCAGTCCAGAGTTGCGAATGCATACTGATTTTTATCCCAGTTTCCAAGGAAAATGAGTCTATCAGAGTATCTGTCTGTATTCCAACCCTCTGCCAATAACTTTTTCACCAAGATGTAGAGACAGCAACAGTCACTAAAATCCTAAAAGTTTTCATGAAATATGCATTCAGACAGAGGAGGAAGAGTCCCTACAGACACTTTAAATGAAGGAAAGGCTGAAACCCACACCAGCATATTTTGAGGGAAACCCTTTACAAATGCCCGAGCCTTAAGGAAAGCTTCTGTCCAAATTCACTGTGAGATACAAGGCTACAGAAAACTTAGCTTTATCCAGTATTCACTGAATGTTTGGAGATTGGGTGTTTTGGTTTCTCCTCTCTTAAAGGTCCGCACGCAAAAAAAGATTGTGCTGTTCATTCGTTTGCAAAGAGAAAAATAAATGAATCCAACAGCAAATGTTGGCAATCAGCCAATCTGTGGAAAAACAGTCTTGTGGTTATTATGTAATTTGGGATGCAGAGAACCAAGGCTTGCAGTCCTGTTCTGTCTGGACAAATCCCTTTGCCTTACTCAGCCTCACCTCCTCTAAGAGCCGCTTGCCTACTTCCCAGATGTAATATGTGGATATTCAGACTAGGTACTGATTGACTCTCAAATGCTGCAGTGATGGAGTTCAAAAGTACTAAGGATAGCTTTGCCATTTATTTTAAGTTTATACAGTCTCTTTTCTCAAAAATCCCAGACTTGTCTGTCCAATAATAACTACCATATTATAAAATGCTAGGAACAGTAGTATCGACAAGCAAAGGCACATGCCAGCCCTAAGAGGGATTTGAAATCTGGAACAGGGAGAATGCAAAGCTGCAACAAATTGAGCCTTCCCCCAGCACTATCTAGCAGTTTTTCACCACAAAGTTTAATAATAATAATTGTTTCCTATATGATCACCTGGATTATTCCCATTTACTCTCTAACACTTTTTGTAGATAAGTGCATAAGCTCTGTGTGTTGCTTCACAGAAAGCTGCAGGTGAGTTAGTTCCCCCACACACCATGCTGAGGGATACAGCCACATTCCCCTCCCCGTAACGAGCACCTGGAAGATCACTCATGAACCAGGAGAATCTGTCACACTGGCATAAGGCTTGCAGTATTGCAAGATGGATAATCCTGATCCAGAACTTTTCAACTTTAGCCAATTAGTAAGAGGGAAAGAGTTGAAAGCAAAAAAGAGCTCCTTGTGGACTTTCCATTTGCTAACAAAGGAGATATGTGCACAACTAGCACATCTGAAGATTTGGAGAGATTTTTTTTTTTCTGTTGTATTACTCCAATCATACTGATGCTTTATTAATAACAGTTTAAATAAAACTTCTGAAAAATATGAATCCAGTATCAATCTATTTTGGAAGAATAAACATCTGTGCCTGATGGGACACGTGCATCAAACTTAGTTCAGCTGCATGACACAAACTACATGTTCAATCTGCATTTTCAATCTCAATTCCCACTGTGAGCCTATTGCTGAAAAGGAACTGGGGAGAAAGTCTATTCCTTTATTAAAGGAAAGAAATTCTGTATGTTTTAACAAATATGACAATAGAAACAAAGGGGAAGTGCTTTTGTTAAATGCCTATGAGTTGCGACCCTATATAAGGATCTTTTCTTGAATCAAAAGCATGTCAAGGGAATTGGGAGCATTGCAGTGAAAGCAAGTCAGTTTTGGGATCTAGCAAATTGGCGTTGATAACAACAAAATCATAACAAAGAGGCAGTGCATTCCTTGTGTGTGTGCAGGCTGCATCCCTCACTGACTTCAGCAGAAATTCAGTATGAAAATACATAGGAAAACTGCTTGCCTGAGCTAAAATGAAAATACTAAAATGTCCAGTGAAAATAAAAACAATGGAGGCTGCAATGAAGGGAGAACCAGAAAAAAAAGTGCTAGTGTGGTGGTAATAGTGATGAAAAGGTGAAGCAGATGCTAATAAGTACAAGCTTGCAAGAGCCACGGTCATAAAAGCACCCTGAAAAACTTGACACCCTGAAAAAGTGATACTTGAACAGAACAGTGTTTTATCCCTGTACTGTTTTCATTTTGTGCTGTCCTTCTGTCACTGAACTAAACACTGTCCGTGTAAATCTGTCACAGGTCTGCAGCTCTGTGCTGCTTTCTGGGGATACCGGAAAATGAACTGATCTCATCTGTACGTTTGTTACCTGTCCTCCCTGGTCACTGCTCCCCCGGGATGGTTTGCCCCACTGATACGGCCTCAAGTTTGGGGGGGAGAGATGATAAACAGAGGCAGGAGTTAGTTCCCTGGAAGGGCAGAAGATGCTCTGCCTGATGGTCCTCCTGAGGTGCTGCAAAATCAGCCTTCTGGGAGAAAGGGAATAGGAGGAAGGCATAAAAACAATACTAACGCTACAGCCATCTGTGTGGAAGGCTGGAAAAGCAGCTCACTGCTATTGTCAAAGACGTTTTTGTGATTATCTATGTACAAAGGGTTGGGTTTTTTTTCCCTTTAATTGTTGCCTGTTTCCCTTTTTTGTCTCATTTTCCTCATCTTACATATCAGATGGTACTTTGTGATGGCGAGCGTTGCCTGCAAAAGGCACTCACAGAAGCTACATTTTTTTTCCTGGGTTTCTAGATGGGGATTTTGAGCAGTCGTATTTGTAAATTTTAAGGGCAATCTGTTTATTTGCATTTGGCCCTCTTTTGCTGTTGATTTCACCTCACAGAAGACTCACATAGAAATGCAGGGTATTAACCACACAGAGAGCTAAGGAAATAGATCCCGAATAGACTTTGCTACAGCCCCATGGAAAATTAGAGAATTACTGGTCCATATAATTCTGTGACACAATCCAGAAGGGAAAACCTGTTAGCTCAAATGTTTGCTTCTTAGGTAGGAAAATATACAGCAGATGATTAAAAAAAATGAAATATGAGATTTAATTAGGATTTGAGAAACTGTGGGGCTGATAGAATAGGATAATACAGAAAATGTCTATTGTGGCAAAGGACAATGCATTTTTATGATTCTTGCAGAACAGGCAAGCTCTTAGACTTTCAGGCTACATCTATAACACGTTAAACATACTCAGTAGCATTTTCTAGCTTAGGGACCAGCTGGCATGGAACATCCCACATCCACCTTCTCAAACTCTCCTGCCCTCCAAATCAAGAGGGCTACAACCAGACTGTCTGCTCGGAATAATCTTGTCCTAATTCCTGAAATGCCTGGGAATTGCTTGGGATAGTGTTGGCTGGCATGGCCTGAGAGCATGTCACAGACTACTCTGAGTAACACTATAAACAATAAAGTTCCAGCGTGCAGGAAAAGTTCCTGACACTGTTTTACTAGCACAGACATACCCAAGGAAAATCCAAATACAGGATCTTATGCAAATCCACTGAATACTGCAATTTCTGAGAAATGAAATGTCAGAGGGCTCATAAGTCTTATACTGGAAAGAGTGCATTTTCCCTGGACCTTTTATGATCTTCAGAAGGACAGCTAGTGGCAGTTGAATGAGAAATCCTCTGTAAGCAGTTCTGAGGTCTTTAGGATAAAAGCAGGTCTATATTCTGTTTAGCACTATAGATGATTGTAGTATTGCACACTGTTTACCTATGATAACGTAATATGTATAGCTAAACCATAATTCTTAGTCTGGTCATCTATTGCCAACATGAGCTCATATCAGAACTCTACAGACCTCTCTCAAGGAGATGTTATTTTCATTTTATGGGAGAAGAAGTTAAAGTGCCAAACATATTAAGCTTTGTGTCTGGGAATTCAGGGGCCTTGTCTCCACATCACAAGTGAGCTGGACACTCCTGAACCCAAGTTCCAAGGGAACCTCTGAAATAACTCTATTACTCTCAAAAGTGTAATCCATGCCACCTGCCTGGAGTATGCCAAACCTGGAAGCAGAAATGCCAACTTTCAAGTCAGGGCCTTAACCATAGGACGAGCTTCCTACTTTTTTTCCTTTCTCAAAGAGATTTTAGAAGGAAAAGGTGTCACAAACTGTTTGCAAAGAAATATTAAAACATGGTCGTTTCTGGTGATCTGTATAGCTGGAACCACCGACCACAATTGGCTTAAGTGATTTCCAGCTTCCATGAAAGAAATATCACTGTAGAATTAGGGACCTTCGCATCGAGAGTGTGAAAGTCAGGCTCCTCTATGCAGGATCTTTTCCAAACAAAGCCCTATCCAGCCACCTCTCATCCATCTCACCCAAGAACACACAAGTACTATTTGTTATTCTCCTTTTCAGCCTGCACAGTTTTGTTTTTTCTGGCTTGTATCCACAAAGGGAAAATATAACAAAGGAAAAGTCAAGAATGGATTATAACTCTGAAAGAGATTTAACGACAAACACATTGGCATTTGCTCTTTTATTTTTACACTTGATTTTACCGGTTTCATTACAGCATTCTGCTAGGTGACATGTTAGATTTTGTTTAGTACAAATATCCAAAACCTGTGATGTGTTCCTACTGTGCTGCTTCACTCTAACATTTCTCAGTGAATTTCTCTTTCCCCTGGCCCCTTGTCTTTCCTAGCTGAACTTAAAAAGAAATTTCCAAGATTTAAAAAAGAAATTTTGCTAATTATTAAAAGCTCTTTTTTAAAGAAACCTTATTTTCTTGTTTCCCACACCAAATGCACTAGGAGGTGTATATATACTAGTGAATCATGTTAGCTTCCAGGGAAACAAGACATGGCTGAGTTTCCAGGAAAGGTTAGTACATCCTGCCTGGGAGGTTGTTTTTGTTATGGACACTAGGATTATGGACAATTCCTCTGCTTCATCCTGCATAACTTGAGACATTAAAATGAGATACCTAAATTGGAGCCTAGTTTTCATCTATAAGCAGCAGATACAGACAGACACGTTCCTTGCCTGTATAGGGAACTGAGGAGTATGAAACCCTAGGCAAGTTGGTCTGGTGCCTGAAGTTGGGTGGAATGAATCCAAGCTGAAGGTATTCACTTTGCAGACTGCATTTTTTTTAATGTTAATAAAGCACCTAAGGCACAGGATATATATATTTTTCCTGACAATGGGAATAAAAGAATGGAAAGCTAATGTGATCTTTTGAGATATAAACAGGGAGACATGGAAGAAAAGCTCATATGGTCCTGATGAGACCTTCTCAAGAACTTTGATAAAGATGGTAGGAAATATATTTTTAAAAAATAAGGTCTGGAAAAAACTACAGAACTGTCTGGGAAGTCCATCTCTATGAAAAGATATGGAAGGTCAGCCTATAAAATGAGCTATGTTACTCATAATCTTTCAGTCATATCTTTCAGCAGATGATTTCTAGCACTGTCACAACACAAGTGCAGTTTCTGTTCTTGTAAACCACACAGCTGGTTGTAACTAGATACATGTAGACCATAAAGGAGGTGTAAATATATAATAGGGTGCCTTTGCCTGTACTTAACAATGAAAACCATGGCCTCACCATCACACAAACTCTGTATAACTAGACTGGACATCTGCCTAAAACAGATTCTCCAGTTCAACTGCACTCAGTGATGGAATCACTCTGTGGGAGTCTTATGGCCTAATTTATTCAGGTCAGACAAATAATTACTACTGGCTGTAAAATGTATGAACCTATGAAAATCCTCTTCCCTTATTCCTAACCTCCCTTTCTCCCACTGATATTCACACAATGGTACCTTTGTTTTTGATTCAATTGAGTCATTTTATTCACAGGTAATTGCAACTGTTATTTATTAACTATAGTGTAGTGGTGTCTAGTATTTCATTTATCTAGACCTGTGTCCACATTTTCACAGGATGCAAAGATAAATTTGCATTAAAATATATATGCTAAAAAGAGGTCATTCCATCCTTACGATTAGCCCTTGGGTGGCCATCCAGTTACTCTAGAATGATATATGGTTTTGGGTAGTTCCCATGGCAGAGTTATAGCACACGTTTAGCGGTGCTAAACAGGCACAGAAGCTGACGCATACTGAAACTTTTGACGAGAATTCTCGTAAGCCAGCAGCAGCAGCAGTCTCTGACCAATATCACCTGCAACAAAGTATTGGAATCCAAGGGGAATCACTGTCAGTTCCTGCCTATGAAACACTCCTCAAGAGCTTCCCTTCCCATTGATTCTCCAGGTTTTGTGACTCTCAGCCATATGGAGATCTTGTAAGATTGGGAAGTTGGCCCATTCCCGAAGTAGAGATGTTATTTTCGTTTGCAGAGAAAAGAAAGATGGAAGAAGCAATGATATAATATAGAGGAAGCAATATAGAAACATAAAAGAAAACACAGAAGAACATAAAGATATGTTTTTTTCTTACAAAATTTCACAAGGAATGATTGGATCCTCCTGTCTCTACCATAAGCCATGATGAACTGATTAACCGTGACAGCTTTTCCTCCTTAAGATAGAGCTAAAATACAATAAAACCACTCACATTAAACTGATTGGAGGTCAACTAATTAACACTACACAGTATCATACAAAAGGAGGTTAATTAGGGAGTTAGCATCTCTCGCATGGAAAACCAAAATTGGACAGGGGACACTTCTGAAGATACTGGCCACTACTGATCTGCTTCTTGATGAGTCATCGAGCTGAGTTGTGTATATATCAAACCAGGTTCAGACCTTCTTATTGCTGCAAACTCCAGTAGCTAATCCCATCTTTTCCACACATGTACATGTACTCTTTTCTATAATGTCCCCACACCTGTATTATTTATTTCCCTCAATAAGTATTATAGGACCATCTCCTCCAAAGTGTCATATTAGTGAATGATCCTTTTAGGTCCCTTTAGAAAACACTGACTATAGATTAAAATTAGCCTAAATATTTCCATCATCACAGTTAAAGCAGTTATTCTTCAAATGTCTCTTATAATTTACACCATTTTGCCATTCCAAAGTCAAGCACTGCTTCTACACTAATGAGTTTCATGGAGTTTTACAGAACTGACTTACTATAACACTGACAAACTACAAAGCTTTTACTACTAAGAAAACATATCTCTGAAAGCATTTTACAAGTCACAAATTCTGAACTTTCATCATCATTTCTATATTTCAGTATATCATATTGTCTTTGAAACAGCACTTTTAGCTTATAATCTTGTTTCATTTCAGAAGCATGTTCATCTTTGGGCTAACTGTACATTTCAAATGTATAGATGAAATGACTGCACTTTTTTAGGTGATGCATTATATTGACCCCAAAGAGAATCTGGCAGCCCAGCTCGGCCACATAATATTCATATGCTAAGACCTGACATGCCCTAAGGGTGCCAAAGATCTTACACAGCTCACAATAGCCAAGGTCTTTCTCCTTTTTTGCAGCATGACATAACTGTGGTGCTTCCAAACATTCTTCCATGCAACCATTCTCAGTTCAGTAGGCTAAGGTAAGGAGTCACCCTCTTCTCTCTCTGACATAAAACTCTGGTCAAAGCTGGCAGATGTACTTGAGTCAAAACTCTAGTGATATAAACAGAGGAGAGCTGAGGAGTGACCAGTAGATACAATAACCCTTACTGAGAATTCATCCTTCCCTTGATCTGATATGGAACAAACTTTGGAGCATCCTACAAAGCATCTTCATCTTGAGTTATTATTCATTGAATGTTGAAGTGTCTTGCTTCACTTAACTTACCAGAATATTCATTTGTTGAATTTTGTTTATATCAAGGCCACCTGGTTCCTAGGGATAAACAATCTTTTTACTCAATGCTTAAGTCTAACCAAGCAATTTTATCTTTACATTTGGCTTAAGTTCGTTGATTCGTTAGAATCAGCAATGAGTGTGGAATGAGAAAAATGAGCTCTATTTCTCTTTTTATTTCAGGAAACACATCTGAGTAGGAAAATGACTGCTCCAGAGGAATGCTCCATATATATATGTGTGTGTGTGTGTGTGTGTGTGTGTCTCATTTTAATTTACTAATTCCAATAAAGGGCAAGTTAAACCCAGTTCTTCTGTCTTTACAATTAGGCCTGTGAAAAATGAAATAAAATAAGCAATACATTTCAATGCAAGTGCTGAAAAAAACAGGGCACTTGAGATAAAAACACCATAGCCTGTCCATCACTGGACATCTTTTCCTCCTGAATGATTTTTTGTCACTGTGATCAGACAATGTCCTTGAATTTCTCTTCCCAGTTAAAGAATTCACAGTGGTGAAAAACTGCTATGAGAAAAGGTTCTTTTATTAGAATAAGTCATCAGTCACTATGGAGGAATTTTCATTCCATAACATCATATAGCTCTTCAAGACTTTGTTACTTAATGCAAGGCTATTGTGCAAATGTGTTCCTGGAAATTACAAAGATCAATGAGGGATATTTCAGCAGCAAAGTAACTAGTTAAAGCTATAATAAAAGTAGAACTATCAAACTTTTAAATAAATGCAGTATGTTAGATTTCTCATACAATTTGGTACCTCTCTGAAGACTGCATCACAAGAATGATGAGTTATGAAGAAAAGAATAAATGGAACAGAAGCTGAAAGACAAAATAAAATTCATATGGATGTATTTGAAATACAGACATAACTCATCTTTATTTCTGATAAAGAAATAAATAATTTTTATACAAGGGAAATCTTGTGAGCTAATCTGTTTGAATTTCACAAAAAGCAGAACCAGACTAGAAATTATTTACAATTGAGAAAATAGACATTAGTACAGTAATTTTAAGGTGGACATTTGTTTGGCTGAAGAGAAGATTATAGCAGATCATACAAAAAAGAGTTGTCAGTCAATTTATGCTTTCACTGAGTATCCTTAAGGATAAGTCTTGAGACCTATTTTATTTTCAATCACACAGAATCACAGAATGGTTGAGGTTGGAAGGGACCTCAGGAGATCATCTAGTCCATCCCCCCTGCTCAAGCAGGGTCACCTACAGCATGTTGCACAGGATTGCATCCAGGCAGGTCTTGAATATCTCCAGAGAAGGAGACTCCACAACCTCTCTGGGCAACCTGTTCCAGTGCTCTGTCACCCTCACAGTGAAGAGGTTTTTCCTCATGTTCAGATGGAACTGTCTGTGTTTCAGTTTGTGCCCGTTGCCTCGTGTCCTGTCACTGGGCACCACTGAAAAGAGTCTGGCTCCATCCTCTTGACACCCTCCCTTAAGATACTTGTACACATTGATAAGATCTCCTCTCAGCCTTCTCTTCTCCAAGCTAAACAGGCCCAGCTCACTCAGTCTTTCCTCATATGAGAGATGCTCCAGTCCCCTAATCATCTTTGTAGCCCTTCGCTGGACTTGCTCCAGTAGTGCCACATCCCTCTTGTACTGGGGAGCCCAGAACTGGACGCAGTACTCCAGATGTGGCCTCACCAGGGCTGAGTAGAGGGGGAGGATCTCCTCCCTCGACCTGCTGGCAACACTCTTCCTAATGCACCCCAGGATACCATTGGCCTTCTTGGCCACAAGGGCACATTGCTGCCTCATGCTTAACTTGGTGTCCACTAAGTCCTTCTCTGCAGAGCTGCTTTCCAGCAGGTCAACCCCCAACCTGTACCGGTGCCTGGGGTTATTCCTCCCTAGGTGCAGGACCCTGCACTTCCCTTTGTTGAACTTCATGAGGTTCCTCTCTGCCCACCTCTCCAGGTCTCTCTGAATGGCAGCACAGCCCTCTGGGGTATCCACCACTCTTCCCAGTTTTGTATCATCAGCAAACTTGGAGGCTGAGGGTGCACTCTGTCCCTTCATCCAGGTCACTGATGAAGAAGTTGAACAAGACTGGACCCAGTACTGATCCCTGGGGGACACCGCTAGCTACAGGCCTCCAACTAGACTCTGCACCGCTGATCACAACCCTCTGAGCTCTGCCATTCAGCCAGTTCTCAATCCACCTCACTGTCAACTCATCTAGCCCACACTTCCTGAGCTTGTCTATGAGGATGTTATGGGAGACAGTGTCAAAAGCCTTGCTGAAGTCAAGGTAGACAACATCCACTGCTCTCCCCTCATCTACCCAGCCAGTCATTCCATCACAGAAGGCTATCAGATTGGTTAACCATTTTCCCCTTGGTGAAGCCATGCTGACTACTCCTGACCACCTTCTCCTCCATGCTTGGAGATGGCCTCCAGGATGAGCTGCTCCATCACCTTTCCAGGGATGGAGGTGAGGCTGACTGGCCTGTAGTTCCCTGGGTCCTCCTTCTTGCTCTTTGAAGACTGGAGTGACATTGGCTTTCTTCCAGTCCTCAGGCACCTCTCCTCTTCTCCATGACCTTTCAAAGATGATGGAGAGTGGCCTAGCAATGACGTCCTCAGCACTCGTGGGTGCATCTCATCGGGGCCCATGGATTTGTTGCTGTCAAGTTTGCTTAAATGATCTCTAACCCACTCCTCCTCCACCAAGGGAAAGTCTTCCTTTCTCCAGACTTTCTCTCTTGCCTCCAGGGTCTGGGGTTCCTGAGGGCTGGCCTGAGCAGGAAAGACTGAAGCAAAGAAGGCATTCAGTAACTCTGCCTTCTCTGCATCCTTTGTCAACAGGGCACCCACCCCATTCAGCAAAGGGCCCACATTTTCCCTAGTCTTCCTCTTGCTGCTGATGTATTTGAAGAAGCCCTTCTTGTTGTCCTTGACATCTCTTGCCAGATTTAATTCCAAATGGGCCTTAGCCTTCCTCGTCACATCCCTGCATACTCTGACAACGTTCCTATATTCCTCCCAAGTGGCCTGTCCCCCTTTCCACTTTCTGTAGACTTCCTTCTTCTGGTTGAGTTTTGCCAGGAGCTCCTTGCTCAGCCATGCAGGTCTCCTACCTCCTTTGCTTGACTTCCTACTCATAGGGATGCACTGCTCTTGAGCCTGGAGGAAGTGATGTTTGAATATTAACCAGCTCTCTTGAACACCCCTTCCTTCTAGGGCCCTAACCCATGCGATTCCTCCAAGTAGGTCCCTGAAGAGGCCAAAGTTTACTCTCCTGAACTCCAGGGTTGTGATCCTACTTATTGCCCTGCTGCCTCCTCGCAGGATACTGAACTCCACCATCTCATGGTCACTGCAGCCAAGGCTGCCCCCGACCTTCACATCTTCCACCAGTCCTTCTTTGTTTGTTAGTACGAGGTCCAGCAGCACACCTCTCCTTGTTGGCTCCTCCACCACCTGTGTCAAGAAGTTGTCAATGCTCTGCAGGAACCTCCAGGACTGTTTGTGCCTAGCTGTGTTGTCTTTCCAGCAGATATCGGGGTGGTTGAAGTCCCCCATGAGAACCAGGGCCTGGGATCGTGAGGCTACTTCCAGCTGTCTGTAGAAGGCCTCATTGACTTCCTCTTCCTCATCAGGTGGCCTGTAGTAAACACCCACAACAGTGTCACCTCTATTAGCCTGCCCTTTAATCCTTACCTCTAAGCTCTCGACTCGCTCTTCATCCACCCCTAGGCACAGCTCAATACATTCCAGTTGCTCTCTCACATAAAGAGCAACTCCACCACCTCGCTTTCCTGGCCTGTCTTTCCTAAAAAGCACGTAGCCATCCATGACAGCACTCCAGTCATGCGAGCTATCCCACCATGTCTCTGTAACGGCAATGAGATCATGGCCCTGTGACCACACACACATCTCTAGTTCTTCCTGTTTGTTCCCCATGCTGCGTGCATTGGTGTACAGGCATTTCAGAGAAGTGATCGAGCATGCAGGTTTCCCAGGAGGGATACAAGAGGATCCTCCATAGCCACATCCCATGTGCACTTCCCTGGCTGCATTCACCTGCTGGAGGCATCCCGACTTGAGCAGTCTTTTGCCAGCTACCCTGGCACTATAACTCTCCCCTTCCCCCATCTTTCCTAGTTTAAAGCCCTCCTTACCAGGTTGGCCAACCTGTTGGCAAAGACACGCATGCCCTGCTTAGTGAGGCGGATCCACACTCTCCCCAGCAGTTGTCGATCTTCAGACAGGGTCCCATGGTCATAGAAACCAAAACCCTGTTGCCAACACCAGCGGCGCAGCCAGTCGTTAACTTGGAAAGTCCGTCTCCTCCTCCTCTCATCCATCCCCCTCACTGGCAGGATTGAGGAGAAGATGACCTGGGTTCCCAGACCCTTGACCACCATCCCCAGAGCTCTGAAATCCTGCTTGATGGTCTCCAGTTTGCCCTTGGTGTCATTAGCGCCCACATGGAAGAGCAGCAGTGGGTAATAGTCCGAAGCATGGACAAGCCTTGGCAGTCTTTGCATGACATCTCTCACATGAGCCCCCGGCAGGCCACAAACCTCTCTAGACAAGAGGTCAGGTCACCAGATAGATGCCTCCGTCCCCTGCAGCAGGGAGTCCCCCACAACAATCACCCACCGCTTCTTCCGGGCGTTCCGGCAAGGCACAGGGTCTGTTGTCCCAGGTACTTCCCTTGCAGCCATGTCCATCTCCTCCTCATCCTGGAGGGCACTAAACCTGTTCTGCAGCTGCAAGTCTTCAGGAGGAGTAGGAGCCTTTCTCCTCCCATGAGCAGTGACCAGTTTCCAGCCTTCTTCTACGGTGTTAAGATGTACCGTTTCGCACGGCACAGAGCCCTCCGGCAACTCCACTGCTGTGGGGGGTTGGGACTCCCAAAGCTGTACAGTCTCCAAGAACACCCTGTCTATCTCTTGCTCTGCTTCTTGGATGCTGTGCAGCCTGCTGACCTCCTCCCGTAACTCCCTTACCTGACAACACAACTCACCAACAGCAGCACAGCTCCTGCAGGAGAGCTGGCTGCCAGCCCAGGCCTCCCGGAGAGGCCCCAAGCGCTCCTGGCAGCCCGAGACCTGTAGGGCTGCATCTACTGTCAGAGGGTCGGTCTGGGTCCAAGCCTCTGACACAGCAACTCCAACAGCCACTGGGGAACGCGCTGTGCGGCGTGTCACGACCATACTTGAGGAAGCGTACACCACAGGGAACAGAAACGAAGGTACCTTCGTGCACCCTGCTGCACAAACTGCTGCACTCTGGGAGCTGTGCTCTAGGCCTGGCTCTTATATAGGCCTCTCCCTAGCACTGGCTAAGAGGGTGCCTGATCCGCCCTAATCAAGGGCCAAGGCCCCAACTCCCTCTGGTCAGGGGCAACCAAGAGAGCTCGTTAGCAGCAGCCACTCCTAGCTAGAGCTTTTCCCACGAGCTTTTCCCAGGAGAAGTCAAGGCCTCCTGCAGTTGTCCTTGCCTAGCTTCCCCTTTCCTGTTCACAGCGATCACCTTCTAGTTTCTCGGGGGTCCTCAGAAAGCCCACAACTTCCAACAAGATCCTCAAGTTCTAGTCAGAGCCCAAACACTGCTGCGCAAACTGCTGCCTCTGTTCGCTGCCTCTGTTAGCTGCGCTCTGCCACTAATTACCTGAAAACTGTCTGAAAATTCCAAGTGGCTGAACTGTTACCAAAACAAATTTTCCTATTAGATGATTCTGAGGACTAGCAGATAAAGGATGAAAGGTCACAGTAAGTTTAAGTCATACATGAGCAGAGGCATTGCTCTTTAGAGGTTAGCTGTCAAAGCTGGGATTCTGAATCATCTTGGGAGGCTGCAGCTTCTCTTTGTTCATTATATAAAAGCCTTATAGTCCATGGGTTATGGGTATAAAACAACTTAAAGAAGTCAATATGAATATCCCTATTACAGATGTATAATAAGATCTCTTGGTTCAAGCTGTAGGGTTGTGGTTCCATGCTCGGAAATGACTAAGATGAAAAAGATCTGGGTGAAATGCTAAATCACAATATTAAGGCCTAGGATGTAGAAGGAGAGGTATGTCATTCAAAGATAGGGAAATATAAACACTGTTGTCAGAAGCAGCATCAAGACAACATTACTGTACTGTCTGCAATTCCACTGACCCAGAAACATAGTTTTGCATTTTGACAGATGACATGTGACTGGAGAAAAGATGAAAGAGGAGGTATTAGGATGTTAAGAGGAAAAGAAGAACCTGTCTTATGAGAGGAAATTAAATGACTTGGCTTGTTTAGTCTAGCAAATAAAGACTGAGAGTAGCCTGCTCCATAAATACATCAGAAGCATAAACCCAGAGAGGAAGAAATACTATTTAACTTGAAAGTCAAGCTTAGCACAAGAAATAATTAACCCAAAAAAACATTACATTTGGCATGTAGAAGAAGGTTTGTAACCAGAGCAGGTTCTGCAACAGTCTTCCAGTAGCAAGAAACCTGGCTAATTTCAGAATGAAGCTTGACCCTCTTCTGAAAGGGTGGCTGGAATATCAGGGGACAAGACATAAGCAGTCAGGAGTTTCTTCCAGACCTGTTTCTTACTTTCCCCTGTTCCCAAATCAGAAGTGGTTTCTCTGTAATTCTTTAAGCATGACAGCAAATTAATGAATAAAGAAGAAGCAGCTGATATTATTTATTTGGATATTCAAATAATAATGACAGTGACTCTTACAGACTACTATGTGAATCTCAGGCTTAAAGCAAAAGATTAATAGTGGGATATACCAAAATTCTGTTTTTCAGAATATAATTCTCTGTTTGTGTTCTTTCACTTTTACATCCGAAATATCTGGGACAGGGCATTTTGAGAAACAGGATACTAGACTAGATAGCCCACTACATTCATAGGACTTCGCCTATATGGCAAGTCCTTAATTCATATATTTCCAAAGGTTATACAGCTGAAATGTATTATCTTAGTCTTGGATTCTTTGCTCTTTCTGTTGTGATTTTCTCTGACATAAACCATAGCAAAAAAGTCTACATGATTTCAACACTAGGAGATTGCAAAGTAAACCATTTTTACATACCATGTCTGGTAACACTTTAAAATAATAGCCCAGTTAATTAATGATGAACTACAGTGAATATTCTTATACAAGTACATATGACATTCCTATTAGTGCCAAATGAGTTCATCATGATTAATGTTATTACAGTACATACCAGTGAAATTCATAAAAGCCATTAAGCTGAATGGTTACCCAACACCAAAAAGCATTCCCCTCTAGCCAGCAGCCCACACTCAATAAGGCAGATGAACAAAGTACTATTCTAAGATCCATGGAGTTACACTACTATCAGCTTGGTATGAAATACAGGCCTTTAAAGGAGATCTTCAGAAGAACCTTCAGTTTTAGGAATTCATTCACAGCCAGGCACTGTGGCTTAAGTCCTTAAAACTCAAGCAACTAAAATTAGGAATTTCAGGGCTTGATTTTTTAGGGTTAGCAGGTAGCTGCACTGCCTGTTCATGTAAAACCTGTGGAGCTGTTCATGCTCACCCTCTTTAGACATCAGCCATCTTTTATGATGAAGTCAATTTTTAAGCATCTGTGACTGAGAAGAGAGGTCACTACAGGACCTGTGTGAGGAAGGATGCTGAGTTTCACTGCCCCATCTTTGCATGAGTCGCACAATGGGGATAGGGTACGTTGCCCTCCTGGGTACCGCAGGGGCAGCACTGCTTGAAGCCCAGATTTCATAACACAAACCCAGCCACAGAGGCAGTATCTATGTTAATAAACTCAACAGGACCAGTGCATGCGCCAGAGGACTGGCAGACATTCATTCATACGGCTAACTTAGCAGCATTCCTCGGCAGATTTTTGGGCTGTGGTAGCATGCACTCTGCCCGACACCACACCGGCATGGTTCAGGCATTAGCACAGACAGTGACCATTCCTAGTAGGCAGTTTGGATGCAGCCACTCGCTTCTGGGCGAAGGTCAGTGAGTTTAGGTGTAAGCACACAAGCTATGACACACCACTTGAACTCCGTGCCAGAGAACAGCCCATGATCCATGTCTTTGCCTCCTATAGATGTAGCCAGAAAGATTGTGCCTCTTAAGATCCATACCATCCTTGGCTCACCACAGCTGTAGAGAGTACTTTTGGCTGTCCCTCACTCCCAGCTCATAGCAGGAATTGATACACAACCACTTCCAGCAGTGGAAATATAGACAGTACCAATGCTGCTACTGAGGAGCAAGAGATCGAACTAAAGGAAGAGCTAAAGCTCCAGGAAACTGCATATGATTAACCAGCAAAAGTCCAAAGTTCTGGCACTAACACCTAAATAGTGCAAAATCTCCTTGCAGGACTGTTGCAGTATTGGCATTTAAACTCCTGAGAAATAATTTACTTGTGATTTTTCACCTAACCCAGCAGAAACTCTCAAGAAAGGCTCTTTATAGCCTCAGAACCTCAAAACAGATAGTCCTTGTACCACAGAATTCATATCACCAGTTTCTGGACCTCCTACTTCAAGGCTTATAAAAAAAAAAAAAACAGCTAGTGTCCTCTTTAACATCCTGTTAATCTCCAGTAATGTAGCACCACAAAATGTAGTGTCTCAGGTCAGGAGAACCTACATAACTTAGTGCTTTTTATGTCAAAACCAACCAGTGAACTCTAACTAGATATGCATCCACAAGCCACAATCTGACATACTACTGATGGCCATCTGTTTTCCAAGAGAGGCATTTTGGAATATAGATCTGAACATAAAACACTGACACACTGATGTGGCTGAAGGAGGTAGCTATGTAAGGAAAAGGGTGACAGCTTGAGAACCTGATCTAAATTCTAATCTTGTCTCAGTCACTGATTCATTCTAGTCCATATGTGGTTCAGTTTTCTAAAGGACAAGGCATGGGTGATACTTTTCCATTTAAGTAAAGTGCTATGATTACATGGATGATCAGACAAATGTATTATTTTTAGGATATACGGCAATGGTGGAGTCACAGAATTCTCCAACCTAAAAGAATAATACGAAACAACCAAACTCAAAGGACAGACACTCACTGTCAAAGTTAGTTCTGTTCCTAACAGTTGCGTAGCTGGTGGCACTGCCTATTAACAAGCCTGCCCCAAATTTCTCATTTTAAGCCCATGTTCAGCGACCCTTTACCACAGTTTAACAGTTTCGATTGATTTTTTCTGCGTAGTAGGTGCCCATCACAAGTTTCCTCTAATTTCCAGCTAACGCAGTTAGCAGTTCTGGCGAATGAAAACACAGGAGAAGTATCTGAAAGCAATGTTTCAGGAAAGCTATGGTCTTGGTCATTTAAGAAACTTAAAATCTGACGGTAAAGAGAGCCTGGTATATTAGGGGTGTGATTTTGCCCTCCCAAGGAAACAAAAATGGTCAAATAGTGAGATTCAGAAAATAGTCTATATTTGCCTATACTTAGCAAAAAGGGACACATTTAGCACTAGCATCTTAGAAGCCTCCATCCTCCATGAGCATACTTGGTTTCCTCATAGTCCTTGTATTCCAGATTATACATGCCAGGCTCTGCAGAGCAATGGAAAATGAGCCCTGACTACAGAGGTGAAATTGGGCTTTAAATACGATTGTTCCTCCCAGCTGCTGGGAATCGAAACTGACCCCTCTGAACAGCAGTTTTTCCACTGAAGAAAATTAAGCTGTTCTAGGGACATATTAGAAAGAGGCTGCAAAATGCCTGACTCATTTTTGTATAGTGAATAATGCAAAAGAGCACTGGACACTTTCTCACAGTCAGAAACTTACAGATGTCTATATTTGTTATGTATGCATCTCCACTGGCCACTGCTGGAGACAAGACATAGGGTCAGGAGGAACTCTGTTCTGACCAGCATGACCATTCTTATGTTTTTATTTTATGTATCTTGCAGAGCAACTCAGCCCTGTCTCTGTAACAGGAGGCAAGCCATTTATGCCAAGCTTTTCCCAGGCAGTCACTAGTACTGTATTCTTCATTATAGGAGTGACCACATGATTGGCATAACTGCTGAAGATTTGTAACTGTCACTAAAGACAACAAGACTTGTACTTTGAGCATATACAAGGCAAATATCGTGATAAATTAGACTCTGGTTATCTCAAACTGGCACCTAAAATTTGGCATATAATATTTTACCTCAGTCTCTCAAAGCTTTTGTGATAATTCCACCCTGCACCCGAAAGGGGTGTGGAGCAGATAATTAACTCTCCTGAAGTGTGGATCTACATAGCCTCAGATGTTAAAGGCATGAGTAGAAGAGAAACATGAGGAAAATAAAAACTCTGTCTTCATAGTTTGAATAGGTACTTAGCCGTATGTTAAATAGTAATTCTTCCCTAAGTGAGTAACATCCTTTCCCTCTACTAAAAGTGGCAAAGGTCCCACTGAAACAAAACATATTGGATCATGCAATTAGTGACCGTGTCATAAGCACATGAGATTTTAATTCACATTGTAAGGACAAGAAAATTCCAAACTCTTGAATACTTGACATTGCAACCTGAATAATATCTTTTTAATATAACTCTGGGCAGTTAATTTGCATTTAAAGACTCTGGAGCATTTGGGAAAAGGAGAGATTGACACATTGGTCAGGCTTTTCCTTTGATGATTGGGATTTTATTGTTGTAGCACATATAGTTTTAGTACTATGATAGCATTTATTCTCCATTTTTCCATAGTTACACCTTTATGTCAAGCCACTTATGAATATATTTCCAAAGAAAAGCAGCCCGAAGTTCAACCAGAGCAAGCTTTATAAAAAATTGTGGAAAGCAGAAATTAATTCTGACATATCTGATCAGCAATTTGTGGCATCATTCATCTCAAATTCCCCAGACAACTGAAAATAACAAAAGATGATAATCATTTTTAAGTATGATCTTCAACTGGAAATAATTTTCTATATCTTCCACAGCTCCTCTACTCCCCCCAAAATATAAAGCTTTTTTACACAGTAACATCTTTAATCTTTTCGTTTGTCTCCCTAGCACATAATACAGATGGGCTGTGATAGGAAAACCTGGCCACAGTCCACTTCTCTCCAAAAGAATGAGAAACAAAACATGATTGAAACTAACCCAACATGCTCAATATGCTAGTTTCAAAAGAAAAGAAAAAATACAAAATATGAACCTTTCTATTCTTTGGCAGTTCTTGTTTGTGTGTTATTTTTACTTTTGCTATTCACTTACAATCACGCTAAAGGCCCTAAAACATATCAGTGGTTTCATGCTAGTTATTGTGAGAGATACCAAAGGTATCTTATAGTCACATTTTTGCTATGGAAATGGATGGGTGTGTGTAGCTGAGAGTGATGGTGGAGGATGAGAGACTAAGGAGAGGTGATGCAGGCGGAAGGAAGGCTTGTGGCTAGAATACAAGATTGGGGTGGGAGATGTATGATCAAACGTACATACTCTCTTAATATTAATCTGAGGAGAGAAATATGCCTTACAAGGGTATAATTTATTTCATCGCCACACAAATATCTAAAATGGATGAAAAGTTTCATATCCTAAAGGTGCCTATTTCTCTCCCCTGAAGCTAAACAGATGGAAGGTGACAAACTCAGTGCAGCTATATAAATCATCAAAGTCTAAAATTAAGTGGGATTCACACTGTCTTCTCAATATCTTGTAAAGAAAGATATGCAATGAAATTATGACTTGGCAACAATGAGCAGAATTTCAGAGAGGGTGCAGTCCCTGATGAATAAACAAAGTACATTGGTTTTATCTACATCTATATTTATCTACACTCCAATAAATGGCACTTTTTATTGAGTTATTCCTTCCTTCTCGATAGATAGCACAGTGATTAACATTCCTTGGCAAATCTCAGAGATGTTCTAGTGTCAATAAAATCTCACTAAACTGAGCTGAGTTCAAATGATAAATGTTTCATTCTTTTCTATCCCAGTTCCGTTATCAGTCAGGCAGAAGTACAACTGACAAATAATTTGTCTCAGGTTAAAACACCAACTTATTTAGCTCCCTTCACCATCAGCTCTGAGTGTTTGAAAATGTTAGGGAACTTCTCAGACAGTGAGATACCTAGTTACTATATATAACCTCCAAGTTTTAATGTGGCTTATGTAGCATAGGCCAGTTGTACAAACAAACAAGTAAAATTTAAAACACATTCTATTTTGAATACCACAGTTTCCTTAAGGGCAGTTTAGTGCAGCATATTTTTCAGATTTCCTGTGTGTTGCATGCCACTGTGATGTAATCTAGCAAGATGCTCCAAACTGTGACAGACATGTTCAAATGTGAAAAATATGTTCCAAAAAAAAAAGGTTAATATCACATCAGACTTCAACAACCAAAAAAGCTGGGGTGACAGGTTTCAACTACATTTTTATGCCATCTCAGATCTTTAAGGGTGTGTAACTCTGGTAACGCGTGCAGTGTAGGGACCTAAATATACCACAACAGAAACAAATGAACGTTCAGTTACTGAACAGATAAGACTCCACTGTTGAGTGCTCAATATCTGACTAAATATCTTCTTAAAAGTCATGTATCAATAGGAATACATACAAAATTTAAGCAATACTTCTCCACTCAATCTTAGCAAGTCTTTAGCTAGTGTGCAATGTACAGTTTGGGCATTACACTCCAAGGAAGGCCAAGCCTCTTCGAGAGCATGAATTTGAGCAGAGGTCTAGGAAGCATGACTTCCAAGAGAAGATTCACAGAACTGATCTGGTTTACTGTAGAGACATTTGAGGGAAAGACTAGCTTTAGATAGTCAAAAGTCTAAGGCAAAGAGGACAGTAATAATCTGCTCTCCTTGTCCACAAGAACAAAAAATAATGGACTTCAATTGTGGTGAGGAAGACTCAGATACGATGGAAAACTCCCTAGTGACAAGGATAATAAAGGACTGGAATAGATTTTCTCGGGAAACTGTAGGCTCTCTGGAGGATTTTAAGAGCGAGTTAGGTAAGCATCTGGCAGGAATGACATAAGCTTAGTTGATTCTGTCTTGAGTCACAGGACGAGATGACCTCTGGAGGTCCCATACAGCTTTATTTTCTATGAATCTCTGTTTCAGAAACCTGCAGCTGAAGGCATCCAAACATGCTTTGAGTAACATTTATTTTCACACAACACCTGGACTTGGGTCTTTGGCTTAGCCATAACTTCTTCATTTTAATTTTGATTACCTCTTCTGGCAGCACTGCCAGTTGAAGTGGCAACTTGACTACAATGTATAAAAATGTATGTGGTGAAGAAAAATAGCAGGCTTTAAAGGATTACTGTAACATAATAAGTTCATAAGAAAAGTCAGCAGTTGGACTCAAAAGCCAGATGCTTTCAAAGTAGAAGAAAAGTGCAAGTTGCTAACGGTATGAGTGATTAACCACTGAAATTTCTAACAAGGAGAAGAATGGATTATTCCTGTTTGAAGTCTTTGACTAAAGACTGAGTATCTTTTCAGAAGCTAAAGTTTAATTATATTAATTATTAGATTCAATATAAAAATAATTAGTTAAGTTACTGTGGCTGTATTGTACAAAAGATCAGATTTTTTGTTATGCTACTAATCTTTTTTGTCTTTCTCTCCTAGTACTCTATCTTCTTGATTGAAATTACTCATATTCTATAATCTATAATTAATTCTATAATTCTATAATTAATCTCTCTCTTACTGTTTCTCTAAACTAAAAATTTTATCAAAGCAGGTATCTTTCCCATCTCAGATATCAAATATTTTCACCAAATTCTGAAAAACATTAAGACTTTCATAATTTCAAAATACTCTATATTTTTTAGATTCTAATATGATTTAGATTTATGTAATTTTCTACTTTTTACAACTACCTATCAGTATAATTAGCTTGCATTTCAAAACAATGAGTCATTTTAGAGTACAAAAAATGGACTTTAAAGTTTCAAAAATGTTAATATGAAACAGGACAACAACTTCAAAATACCTTTCTGAAGATTTTGCCAAATAAAAAATAAATTAGCCAAGTAAAAAAAATTAACCATCTTTTTATGTCCACAAAACATCATTTTCCAAATAAATATTTACTGTTAAATATTCCCAAACCACTTGAATCTTATTTTTTAAAATAAAATAAACTGTTCCTGTTTTATAATTCTCTCACTGAAAGTCTTTTTCTCCAGCATTCTTATGTTTGTTTTTGCAAAAACTCCAGCTTATCATCTTTCTTTTTGTAAAGTGGGTCCATATAGAACAAAGAGAGTAAAATATCTTTCCAATCTCTGGGTCAGTTAAAGAAATTATAATTTATTGGACCAAATTATCTAGATTACCCCATGTAATCATCATAAGAGATCAATTTGCCAGTATTCTTATCTTTCACAGATGTTGGTAGCAATAGATTTACACTTATTTTCCCAGCATTGAGAACAATGTTGCATCACACTGGAGCCAAAAGCCACCATTCTGGAGTTGTTCTGAAAACCCACGGACAATTTTTTTTTTAATGTTGTCAGGTAGATCATAATAGACTCAAAATTTAGATTGTTGATGTCATATAGTGCCGATTCTTTAGTCAGAATGACACTTGGTACAGATTAAACCACTGTAACACACACTCCAGCTGTGCTGTTACCAAAAACAATTGCAATTGACATCTTAAAAACACAGCTTATTTCCCTAAACCATTTTTTCAGACTTTCATTACTTCCCTGTGAACATTAATTTCTTATCAATTGAATCCTGTACCATCATTTAGGATAATCAAAAAATGATTATCCATCATTTGGCTGGAAGTGATGCCAGGTAAACCAACCTACAACAGTCTGGATCAGCTCACTTCCGATATCTGATTGCTGGAACCATATTGCAATTCTTCTTCTGTTCTGGAGGTTCCCCAAGATTCCAAGACTTATTAAAAATGAACATCTGTGAAGCAGAGCTGTCCTCAGCCAGCTCTTTCAGGATTCCTAGGTGCAAGTTAGCCAAGACGGAGGATTTAAAAATTGTTACCCCTAGTAGATCTTCTCTATTCTCTTCCTCACATACTGACGAGCTAGGAAGTGATAAAGTATGCCATAGTGCATATTTCCAAATGGAGATGAAAAATCCTTATTTTTGTCTTTTTTACTTTATCATTATCAACTTCATCTGGCTGCTCTAGTAATAAGCCTATATCATTCCTAAGGTTTCTTCTGTTCCTGATATCCTCATCCCTATCCTGTCACCAGGGATTTTTCTATAACGGGTTTAGTTTCTCTTATCAATTAGACAGATTTCATAACTTCTACTTTATACAGCTTGTTTTCAACTTTCTCTTTTTTTTCCTATATATTAAATATTTGGGGAAGATGACTGTAGCTTTGTTTCTCCACTGGACCAGAATTTATTTCAGTAAATTATGTCCTCTGAGTGTGGAATCAGGACTTATTAGCCAAATAATAAAATCTTGTCAGGGAATTCCCAGTTCTCATTCATATTTTTGCATCTCCAGTTTTCCTCTGAGGCAGCTTTCTTCATCATTTCTCCATAACTTTCACAAATACACAAGTTGCTGGGACTGTTCTCTTTTAATATATTAAGTTACATATCACTTGCAACCAGATCAGGATCATCAGACCCATAGCCACTAAAGGCTGCTGCCGAGCATTTAATTCATCTATATCCATCAGAACAAGATCCAGAGTAGAATCATTCATTGTCAAACCCAGTATGTTTTGTGTTAGAAAACCATCAGCTATCATCCATCATTTTTAGAAGCTTTACTACCCTCTGCGTGAAGTGAAGCTTCCATCATTGCATCCTGGACTCAAGTCCCTCATGACAATTATTCTTTTTATATATTAAAGACAGGTGTTTCTTTGGCTCGATTCAGTGTGCTGTAATTGATTTACATTAGTGCACTGTCCTGGCCTTTGTTAATTAGTACATAGATTCACAGGCATTCAAGACTGTACATTCCAGAGTCTCTCTAACCTCCCAGATTTCAGAACTTCAGTTCGCCACATTCGACCTTATTGCTATTTACAACTACTTTTCTGTATTTTTCATGTAGTTCTACAGCCTGCTTTAATCAGAGAGAAACTGCATTAATGAAAAGCACAGGTGGAAACCATAAAAAGACACTTTTTTCACCTCTAAATGGCTTACTTTTAATACACATCTATGCAAAAACTTTAAGACCTTAAAGGACTCTTAAGATTCTCACCCAAACCTGCTGAATAACCCAGGTTGCTAAAGCCTACTGCCTGTTCCTCTTTGAGCAAAGTTTGTTCCTGACCAAAATATTTTAAAGGGATTGATTATCTATCACTGGCAAACTGGTAATGAATACTTTGCACCAACTTTATTTCCATTATGATGTGAAAGAGCAGACTACAGATTAAGTTGTGAAAGCTCAGCATCCTTTCTTTAAAATTATATCAACCAAAAGCCCACCTGGCTATTGTCCTCTGGAGTTTCCTCCCTAAGAACCTACTGTAACTAGTTCACAGAATCACAGAATCACAGAATCGCTGAGGTTGGAAGGGACCTCTGGAGATCATCTAGTCCAACCCCCCTGCTCAAGTTTAGGTTAAAGATATCATTTTATAAGTATAATTCTAAATGTCACCCCTAAATTCTACCTGGACTATGCTGAGGATTTCATCCTCTAATACTATATTGTTGAATAGCAAAGAAGTTTTTTAGTAAATGAGCAATATCATCAAATCAAATGCAACTTCTGTCAATATTTTCTCATAATATCCCTTCATTGCTTCTTAACTGGTATTACCATAATACACATGAATAATATCTTAATCAGAATATAATAATACAGCAGGAGCCTTGGATTCTTACATTCAAAAGGACTTGTTTTTTAAGTGCCATGGATTTCTGCATTGGAACAGCATACATTTTTGACAGACTCCTAATTAAAAAAGCCTGCATGGCTCCACCATTTCACAAGCTGGAGAGCAATTTTCATAATTATAATTGAACAGAAGCATGCACATAAACTTGGCAATCTCCATCTAAGCAAGTAGTTCAGACTGAACTTAAATTGTTAGTGCTCCTTTGCATTGAACCAAGCCAAAGGGAGCTGGGAGAACTGATTTTGCTACCACAGCTGATTATCTGAGATAATGCCCACTAAACTGCCAACTTTTGTAGTAGCTACAAGGTTCATTAAGGGCAAGAATAATCATAAATAAGCTCCAGAAGCAAATAATATTGTTTATGCACATTCATTCTGTTGGAAATTTTTATGCCTGCCCCTACAAACAATGTGCACAAATCTTTTAAGCCATGTCAGTACCACTGATGAAGCAGCAAGGACAAGTCTTGCTGTTGCTGATAACAAGCCATTGGGCCAAACCAGTCTCCATGAATTGGAGCAACATTAAGGTTTTCATGTCACGAACACATGCCGTAAATCCTCTGGCCAAGAACAGGGAAAGGAATGACACAGTAGACTCCACGCCAGCTCTCCACGTCTGAAAGCACTGACTATGCTGGTGTGATGAGCCCAGATACACTGGCTTGAGAACCGGATTGCACTACAGGGTCAGCACAAAACATCCATAACACCCTGGGGAGTCTGGCTGCGGTTATCCTGTTAAGGAATCAAAGCCAAATGCTAATGCTATCCACACTTGTGCTGCGGGTTGGAGCATGAACTCCCTGCCCCTCTTCCCTGCTGGAATAGGTCAAGTCAAAATCTAAAGCTCTCTGAAAAGCTGATGAAGCTTTAGTGTGAATTAAGAATTTTAAGCTGCTTCTCCTTTATAATGACATGAGGCATAAATCTTTGGTAGTGACAGATTTGGGGTTTGAGCCTCTGCTCCAGCATCAGCCCATGTTACTCCCATCATCCATATGATACTGATGCAATGCAAAAGCCCCTAGTTCTCCAAGGTCACTGGATATACACAAGGCCATGACAATAAGTCAATATTCTGCCCACCCTGAAAAAATGACATTTTCATTTCACTTCTCACCCATGCAAGGAGTCTGGCTTGGCTTTCTTAGTTGATAAATTTTCAGCAAAGTGAAAAAGACAGGTGAAATTTTCAGCAAAAAAATTACAGACACAAAAAAAATTTCTCTCATTTGTGCCCTGTAAGCAGAGCAAATCGTGGTCATGGAGGTCATGGTCATTTTTTTCCTTTTTCCATTTTTGTCCTTTTCACTGATAGAATGGGACTCAGCACTGCTGTTGGAAGGAAAAAGGCGACCAATGAACCAAACTGGTGCCAAAACTCAGATATGAAAGCTAATGATTTTAAACCACATTATGTGAATCTTACTGAACCACCGCAGAGGAAGGTCCAGCTGGTTTCTCTCTGTAACAGGACAATCTTGCTAGATGCTTCTTTGATCCGCATCCATAGTGCACCATATCCATTCCTTTCCTCTGCGTTGTCTTGCTTCTGCAGCAGGCAGGCCATCTTTTAAGCAGCTAAAAAAAAAAAAACCAAAAACTTGTGGGTGTTGTTTAGTTTCATGGTTGCAGAGAGCTATGGAGCCTGTTTCTAATATGTAAGTCCTCGAACATTTTGCAGTGTGCAAGCATTAACAGGATGGGGATTTTATTAGAATACAGGTAGTAGAATGTTTGTTACAGTAATATAGTAATATAGAGAAACTAACAGATTTTAATGCCTTATATGATTTTCAATACCTTAAATAATTACATAGTACTCTTCTTGAAGCAGAGAGTCAAGCTTTTTTGACTTGAAGAAATCAAGTCAATCAAGAAAAGACTCATTTTGATCTCCTGAAACATTAGCCTTTACCAATAGCAAAACCTAACTGATCTTTAATGCATTCCCCAAAGGCTTAGTCAATCTGCAAGTAGCTCTCTGCCCTCAAGCATGCAGTTCTGCTCAGGGGGGTCACCACTTCTTGACTATCAGTTGTGTTGGTGCACATGCAGCTGTGCTCTAAAAGAGCTAGAGTGGGATTTAAAAATCCATCATATATTCACCTATCATAAACACACAACAGCAGCACGGGGAACACACAACTGGATGCAGCTGGTACTCCTTGACCTATCCACAACTCCCCTGCATTTCACTGTGATGTTTTGGATGATGCATGCATCAAGATCTGGTTTAAGGTCTGTAAAAACTCTTCAGAATCTTTCAAAATGAAAGGAATCATGTACCTGAAATGCAACAGCATCATCCCAATCCCACACCTGACCAAGCTAAGTGATTTCTATTTGTGGTAGTTTAACTAAATTCAGGGTAACTGCAATTTATGTTTTCTATAGCAGGTTTATGGGGATTGCAGAAATAAGCCTACCAAAATTGGATAAAACAATTCTGAAATCTGTTTCTAGTAAATTAATGTGTCTCATTGCATGAAAAAGACATTTTAAAAGTTCTTGAAAACAGAACTCATTGCAATGCACTGTTGGCTGACCTTCATATGCGTCTTCTATTCTGCGCCCCAAAAGGCATTATATGCATGTAATTTCCAATATGGGAACAATTTGAGTTGTAATTAGGCAAATCTCAGAAGGTTCTGCCACTGATTTGTTCATTCTTTCAATATTATTCTATAGGACACACCAAAAACATTACATGAGGTTCAAGCAGGGGACAATTAAGAAAACTTTAATCCTGTTACAAGGGTATGTAAACATATCATCACTTCATAATGGTGTTATTTTACTTTACATATTGGGCAGATGGGTCACACTGGCGTTCTGGCGTTTAGTATTGCACATGCTGTCTCCAAATATAATTTGCCACATTAACAGAAACATTTCCCATTATCAGACCAATAGTATGACACTTTTCTGCTAAAAACTGTAATAACAAAATATGTATCTGTTAAAACAAGTGAAATCATTACTTTCAGTAAGCCTTTTATTATGATGAAAGGTAGTAAACACACTAACATTATATTGGGAACAGGTATTTTCACTAGATAACTGTAATAAAAAAAAGTCCTTCTATTTATAGTCAAGGAAAAGTGTCACCTGCTTTCCTTAATATGCAATGTTTCTTCATTTTCTTTTCAGATCTGCAATTTATATATCGTTTATATAACATTTGTATATATTTCAAAATATTTCAATAACCTGTATCTATAAAAAATATATGTATGTGAATACAGATGTAGATTATATATATTTATATATGTATAAGGTAATTGTTATGTAGGATACATTACTATATGTACTAGTTGAATCTAAAAAGTCAAACCTTTTGTATACCGTATAATGTAGCTGGATTTAACTTAAAGACATTATGAAGCCTTATAATTTTGTATTTGATATCCATTATTGTAGAATGTTTTCTCCATTCTTTAAACTCAGAAAGACAATTTCTTATTCAGGTAATATTTAAGAAAAGTATCCTAAAGCCATTTTTGCAATCAGCAAAAAAAGAAAGCAATTAACTACATAAATGTGTATTTTTGCCGATGATCAGCTTTTATAATGCTATAAATGACACAGAGATTGTTTCACTTTTACTTGAATTTCAAAGCAATTAATCTATCAAGGTAACTCTTTTAACAACAGAGTAATATTACAAATCATTTTAGTTAAAAAGATGTAGAGGAACTGATTATCAACCTAAAATTACAGAGAAACACAAATAAAGAAAATTTAACAATTTCTGTGTGAGTCAAGTTAAGCTACAACTGCTAATAAAATGTAACATGAAATCAGCAGTATTCAGTGAAGTAGGACTCCAAATTTATGTTCCATGTGTTATAAGTTTAACACCAGTTTATATTCACTGTTGTGCTTATGGTCTTCATTTTACAAGAATAGCTTGCACCAAAGATATATTTAGGTGTGTGACCAGTAGAGGATACCTAGGAAAGAGCAGAATAACAGGGCAAACGTACCTTGATACTTCTCCTGGCATTTCCTTCCTACTGTCAGTAATCAGAGGCTTAAGGACTTCCTGAGCCAGAGATTATTTCTTCATATTATTAGCCTTTGAATACCTTTTTTTCCACAAATTCATCTAACTGCTTTTTAAAATCCACACAAGCTTTCAGCACCAGCAGATTTTCAGGGATGCAAGTTCCATAGTTTAACTATCTGCTGTTTATTTTGAATTTGCCATCCCATCATTTCCACAAAGGCCCCGCTTTATGATAAACAGTGACTAATCATTCCCTGATCACTAAAATCATGCCACTTTTGATTCCTGACATGTCTTCTACCCTCCTCAATCATCTAGCATACTGAATTAGCAAAACTGTGTGCTAAGGAGACTTGAATACATAGAAAAGTCTTAAAACTAAACATTCATTGACTGCTTAATTAGATCATCTTTTAAAGTGAAAAGTGTTTATCCTCTTCTCTGGAATAAATGTGTATGTTTTTCTTCCTGAAACACTGCGCCTCCTTTCTTAGGGCTGTGCTATAAAATTCAACAATTTCTGAGCAAACTGATAGCAAAGACAATTAATAGCACCACTGTGTGGTTATAATTCAAAGTGTATGAAGCAGACCTCAGTTCATTTATATAGCACATGTGTGTATGTGACAACTGTCAAAGAAACTCTTTCAGAAATAGAATGGGTTGCGTAGACTTAGCAGGTGAAATCTCCTCTGCAATAGGCTTCCTTTAGGCATAAACCAGCCAGCAATTTAAAAAAACCATTCTCCTCCTCCGCAAAGTGAATCATATCACAGAGCTAGTATTTGGGCACCACTATTTAAAATGCGTCTGTTTTTCCAGCTGAATTTGTCAAAGTCAATGTGATGGTAGCATTCAGAGACTGGAGCCAACACAAAATGGTGAGAACAAAAGAATACATCCTCCCTACCAACCGAAACAAAACACAAACAAACAAACAAGAACCTGTTATTCATTAGGCTGATGCATGAATTCCAGCTTTAAAAAAATTTACTTTCATTTTCATGGCTGTACTCTAACATGGACTGTCATATACGATTACATTCTATAGGTGTTTGACTGAAACTTACTTATTTCTGAAAAAGAGAACACTTAATAGCTCTACAGACCAGCTTTTGAAACGGCTTTGTGGCTTTACACATTTTTCTCTTTTATGCACAGCTCCAATTAAATGTATTTAAGGGAAAACACTTCTTTTTGCATTGAGTTATTTGCAGATAGGCTCAGACTAAATCTTTGACCACCTGGAACAGACACAGTAACCACTTCCAAGTGGTTAAATGTTCATTCTTTTCCAGATGTGTGGCAGAAAGTAATACTAAATTATCAGCTCTGAAGAGCAGAAGGGGGGGGGGGAAGCTTATTCCCTGAACTTTTCAGGATTGGGACCTCACATGGATCATGAAAAAAGATGTGCTCTGGACTGCAGTCAGCAAACTGTAGTTGCCTTCTTTGGAATCTGCTTCAAGTTTGTTGGTCTGAGCTGAGAACGCACACACATGAGATGAGTCTTCTTGGCAAAGGAGTTTCTGCTGCCAGAGCAAGGTTCCGAAGTGGGGTGTCCCATATGCCCCCTATAGCCCAGCCAGCACCTCGGATGCGGCCTCCCTCTGACTCTGTGACTCCATATGCCAGTCACTCATTGGTCTAAAATCTCATATACCTACCAGCAAATTCTAGTCTAGGGAGACAGGCTGTGGAGCTGCTCTCTATCCCCAGTGTGCAGTTTAACAATTTTATGCCCAAAGGAGCTTGTCAAAAGGCGATTCCTCCACAGCTACAATTTACTACTCTCATCCCTCTCCTTTCCGCTAAGTCAACACACCTGGTATGTCCCTCACTTACACACACGAGATCCATCACAACGAGTTCTCACACACTGGGAGAAAAGAAAAACGAAAGATGTGCCTCAATTGAATGAGCAGGGAATATGGCTGGGAAGAAGGACAAGGTCTGATAAGCCAGACTGGAGCCTACTCAGGGACCAGCCATCCATGGCAAGGAGATGTGGAAAGGAAAGGGGGAGCCTAGAAGCATTACTGAAGTTTCAAACAAATCACTGAGAAACTATTAAACCTATTACTTGCCTTCCAATCTTGGAGGATCACTGCAAGAAAGAGAAATTTTATTCAAATGTGCAAGCACAAAGTGACCTTGACATGTACAGATTCTCCAAGCGTCATAGAGATGCTACAGCCCAAAACTGAGGTTATCTCCAGTTCCCAACACTCAGCCATTATCACAGCAGCAAATGACAGATAAATCAGAGCTATTTCTCTGCCTTTATCCCATTTAATGTCCAGGTACTCAGTGACTGAATAGACTTTATGATGGCTACACCATACCATAGCTGTACCTTTAACATGGTCAGAGTAACACAGTGGTCAAGTTTTATAACAAAACTGGAATAATACAGCAATGACCTACTTATTAGAGTATTTTGGTCAGCAAAAATGTTCCTCCAGTGCTAGTCACAGGCAACTGCAAAAGCATTTTTTTCTGAGGCCACAATAGTGAAATCACTTTTTTTTCCAAATAACTGAGTGTTAAACTGTATGCTGTATACACACGGGACTTAGGCAACACAGACATATATTGGAAACAAATCTTAGTTAGGATTACACAGAGTGTAAGGTTAACAAGTACAGAGGGCTTAATGAAGCTGGAATACTAAAATGCTATTCATTTCATCTTAAAAGAATTAACATATGGATTGCAACATCAAACATAAGAATAGTCTTTAAGCATGTATGGGGCCCAATTCAGAGGTGTGTCCCACCAATTTGATATTGGATCAACTCCATTTAAAGTAGTGAGCTGGCTGAAAACAGTGTACCTACAATAAAGCTCAGGCATGAGTAAGTATCTGATTAACACCTTTAGACATGTTCATATGCATATTAGCAACACATAAATTTGTAATACTGACCTGAAATTTCAGCAGATCTCCCAAATCTAGTTTATCAAACATGTAGATTTTTGTACACTGACTTTCTGTTAATATTTAATTCTCCACAGCTTTCTTAATTGTCTATACAAATTTGAAATTTTAATCATCTGATAAATTAGGTCATTTCTTTTAATTCCTCAAATGTTTAAATTTCTCTGCCTAGCTCTCCACTTAGTGAAATTTTAACTTTTGAAGAATTGATCTTTTAAAAAGCGTTATTGGTGCCTGGCTTGGCCATATTTCATCTGCTGTTTGCATCACAGTAGAAGAAAGGAGAGCTTCACAGTTGCAACAGGCTCTCAGATGCAATGACTACATCCATACCAATAAACTAGGCAGTTCCAGGCCCTGTTCTCTGGCCCTAGGAACAGAATCATGCTGTCATAATATGGCCACATACATTTATTAAACTCTCCTGGCCTCTAAAATAGGGAGACCACATCCAAACTGCCTTTTCAATGGTCCCTGGCCCAGGCTAACTCCTGAACTAGACCCAGGAATAGTATGAGAGACTTTTCAGTAAGCCCAAGCCAAAACCATGCCAAGGACCACTCTAACAATTTAATGATAGAAACAACTGAGTTCCAGGGCCAAGGTCAGATGTCTGGCACTGTTAGTTTATTAGGATAGACCCAGCAAATGGATATGGCCAATTGCCTGGGAAAGACAGGCAATTCCAGGCCATACTATCCAGCCAACACTAACACAAGTAGCCCTTCAAGCGCAGTGCAAGCTCTCCTGGGAACAGTGGACCAGGAACTCAGGGATTCCTCTGCCCTCTGCATGCTACAGCATTAATCTCCTCTCAGGTGTGTTGCTACACATTCTTCTAAGGAGCACAAACTGCACCATAACCCTGGTACTGTCCCATTTTATTTCTTGGTTGGGTTTTCTGCTGCTCCCCCTTTCCTCCACAGTGCTCCCCTGCACCATGCCACTAGCAGCAATATTCTTCCAGCATCTCTGAGCCAACAGATTTAGGCTATCAGAGCCCTAGCACTGTATAAAGATTAGTAAGACTGAGCATATTCACTGTATGTGGGCACATGTCCCACTGAAGCCAAGGAGAACTACAGGAAAACAACCAAAGAAAGAATTTGCTCCAGCAAGATTTGGATCTGCAGCATACTCTATTATGGTAACATCACACAATTATGTTACTAACAGTGCCTGAAATATATGCTGCTGAAAGATAGATTCATATTAACAGCATGTGCCATTTGTTGGGAGCATTGTGATAAAAACAACTATCATATTGCTAGAAGTTTGATGCTTTATAAAGGCTATGTGTCATGCAGCAGTCTTATATCATGCAGTAGGAGAGACTGAAATTATATTTCCTGGCTTCAGAGAGGAAAGTCTAGTACTTAAACTGGAAAAGTTACACAGCCCCAGCATTTCACACTGTAATATCTACTTTTTGTTTTTACTTCTCCTGTCTCCCTTCCTCTACTGGTGACACCTGTCATTTATCAGCCCACAAGGTCACTCCTGAAGAGGCTGGGGCAGGCGAACCTGTCATTGCTTTTGCACAGTGCTGTCAAAAGTCTTGCCAAGTGCCTGATGTTTCTGCATAGCCCCCTGCCGCTCCTTCCACTCAGCTGGGGGGCCATCAACCGTTGTGCTAACATGACAACTGGCTTGAGCCTTACGGCTCGATTCGCCAGGCGCCTCAGCAGTGCAGTAACTTCTTTGTGGGCAACTGCCTACAGGGGCTAAAGAGCATGACTCTCTAACCCAGTGAGCAGGGTGTTTGTGTGAAAAAAGGGAGTGCTGGGCCTTGTCCACTACTTGTGATCTTCAGTACAAAACACTGAAGCAGCCCATGGAATAGCAGGTTGCACCATCTGCTTTCTCTCTCCCCCTTTAATCTTTTCCTGCTGAACCTGGAATTCTGCTTCAAGGAACAGTCTCAAAAGCAGGGAAAAGTATGATTTTCCACTTCTTTCCCCCTTTCCCAAGCAGCCTGGTGGGTAGAACATTTTTCAAGGAAAAGAGATGTAGGCTCCTGCCTGATTGAGGTAGACATGAAACCCAGATCACTCACAGCCTGGATAACTACTCTTGTTGCTCATAAATGAGGAGCAATAGGCAGCACCACCTTTATTGCCTATTCTTTAGCTGGACTGGTCAAGACCACTGTGTGTTTTTGGTGGAGCTCACTCTTGACAGGTTATGGTTAGCCTGTTTTGAGCATGCCTTACAGGATCTAACATGTCTCCTTGGCTGACAAATCCCAGTTGGACTTAAGCATAAGGGCTTCTCTGAGCTATTCTAGTATCTGCAGGATGAGAAATTTAGGCACCCATCTGTTTCAAAAGTGGCTTTGGGGCTCACCCTCTTAAACTTGGCTCCTTAGTTTCTGGCAAGTCCCACCCTAGGAGCCAAAGCTCTGATGGTTCTGGCCAAATTTACATAAACAGGACAACACTTCAGACTTACTTTATTTAAAGTAATGCTCAAGTGAGAAACTATATTTACCTAACAAAATCTTTCAAACAGGTCTAATTTTGGCTACTGTAATATTTCCCCACATTAAAGAAAATCTTTCTCTTTTCCACTAAGACTCACCATAGTCACATTTATTTTGGTAGTAATAAATAATAACTGTGGCCTCATCATGAAGTTATCATTTGCTGTTCTAGCAGTTTGCTCACAGGAAAATTAAGTAGCAGTGATTTTTTTCATAGAACAAATCACTTCTCAAAGGGTGACCATTTTAGAACTATCCTGTCATAAGAGGAGGGCGTATCTAAAGCTTAACTCACTGCAATTACTTCAGTGGCTTTTGGATCCAGAACCAACAACCCCTACAATGGTCCCTTCAGAGAGACAATCCACTGAGACAAGAGAAGAGCTTTCAAACTAAAAGTGCCCTCCCAAGGACTGAAAAGAAATGCCCAGCAATCTTTTTCAGACCTACCAGAAAGCTATCATTGGCACTGGAAAGCACTATGATGGAGCACTTACCCAGAACAAACCAGAATTACCTAATCCTGAAAAACCCTTACATTTTTGGTTCCATTTGCCAGGTCAGATATTTTCGCATTCTTCTATTTGGTCACATCTCAGAACTTCAGTTCTGATTGTTGTTTTTTGCCACACCATAGCTCTACGCTATATGTGATTTCATGGTTCTTTTCCAGTAATTAACATAATACCAAAGGGCAAGTAAGGGTTGTGGCTGAAAATTAATGCTATAGCAAAGGCCCATTAATCACGGCTTTCTACAAGCCAAATTAACTACAGAAGGTAGTGCTGATAACATGACAAAAATTAAGTACAGAAAGCTGCTAAAAATATGTAAATAGAGCCTAAGTCTCTGGAACTTTTGCCTTAAAAAGCTTTAAAAGGAACAAAACAATGATTTTGGTTATAGAAAACAATTTGTCAACTTTTTTTTCTACACAGTATTAGAAACAGAAGACCAGTGCAACAAAAAATGAATATACTAACTTAGTTGATTTGTTTTCTGTTTATTGGTTTCTAACCAGGATCTAATCTGTGGAGAAGAAAAAAATGCTTTCATTTCTGATGCAATCCTGTTGTCCGTAGATGTGAATTTATTTATGAACTATTATTGACTGTTATAGACATACGAAGCTTGGAGGAGAAAAAAAAACTTTCTCAAATAATTAATTGCACTACTTTTCATTTAAAAATCACAATGTCCTTAACATTTGACAACAGCTTACATCTTCTGAATAATGGAAAATTCTCTTTTGGGGTGAATGCTAAATACTTTTGACCGTGATCCAGAAGTCACTAAAGTCAATGGAAAGACTTGGACTTTGGATCATTTTCCCAAGAAAAGGAAGAAAAGAGTCTGTCTTCCTGAGGTGGAAGAAAGCAATCAACATGTGCAAAGATCTCTATAGAGCAGGCATAAAGAGATGTTTGCTTACCTCTGAAAAGCAACCATACGAAGCACAAAGAATCTTTAATTTACAATTACATTTTTACAAGAATTTCATATAGTATCTGAATAAAAAAATCATTTAATCAAGTTGAAGAGAGAAGTTGATTTTCTCAGGAAGTCAATTAACAGTTCTAGGGACTTTGTGCAGGATTCATCTGGTATAACTTAAACACCTGAAAGTTAAATGTCTAAGCCTGAACTTGTTCTCCAGGGTCCTTTTATGGTCAAAGAGAGAAATAGCTGCCTCCAGTACTCATCCTACAGTAGACACCTAAGGAAGTCAGAAGTATATGCTGGAGATGCCCAATTCTCTGGCTGAGAGCCAAAGGTGATTACTTCAATCTTATACATCTAACTTTAGGTCCATACAGCTAGGCTCAACGAGTCTCTAAGTGTTTGAAGACTGATGCTTAAGTCAAAAAGATGTATAAAAAGGTATCAGTCAAAAGAAGACAGATCTGTGCTGTTCATCATACAAAGTGAATAAAAAACTCTGATCTAGCACAAAACCTAAAAAAACTACTTGGATATTCATTATTTCTATAGAGTACTGTGAGGGAAACAGGGTAGAAAAATGTGGAAGGAAAAAGAAGAAAAATAAGGAAAAGATAAGATTTTCTACAGAACATTTTGACTTTTGGAGTGAAACTCAATAAAAAGTCAGTCTTCCATTGAAAGTAATTTCATTATGGGAGAAAAAAAACTAACCAAAGACTTTTAATCAAAAGCTCAGTGTTCCTTCAACTCTTCTAACACATTAACTTAAAGCTAACTTCTTAAGGGGAAGAAAATATTTTCTGTACAATTTCTTCACCAATTTAAACAAAATTTTGACATGAAAGTTTCTGAAATTCAAGGTGGATACATTCTGTGTATGTATGCATGTGTGTGAGAGAGAGAGTGAGAGAGACAGTCCATCTGTCTTATCAAAAATTATGTGAAAGATTCAAATCAGACCCTGACATGTGAAGCTGAAACAGATGTTTGAACTAACAAAAAGCTTTTCACAAAAATGCTTGAGGCTTTGTTTTCCTTCCAATGCAAAATCAAAGTAAATACTCATATTTTGAAATTGTTTTGGAAACAGAATCCACTAGAAAGTAATTTTTTAGCCTAAATTGTTTTGGTTATATCACAGGCATCGTCACTACGTCATATAACTGCACTTCCCATTACCATCCTCTGCCCTACTCTACCAGCTACATTTTTTGCCTAAGGTAACTGTAAACAATGAAAGAAGGAAGAGGAAGAGGGAAACAGCCTGACAGAATCTGTTGTTAACCCTGGTGCGAATTCAGAACAGTTCTTCTGACCAAAAGAACATTCCACTGGATTTACACTGAAGTAAATTAGAGAAGAATTCACTGCAATAATATAAAACTGTTTAGAATTTTAATAGGAAAGAAGGTTAAAAATACAAAGGGAACACTGAGGCATCTTTTTCACATTACCGGTGTTTTTAAAACTTTATCAGACTCAAATTTAGCCTTTAAATATAGGTCAGAATCAGAACCAGGTTTCAAGTTCACCAACCCATCCATGTTTTGTGTTTTCTGCTACAAAGAAGGGTAAGTTTATTAAATTAAAGTTCATGGAACTGGAATCAATGAACCCAAATTCATATACCCAGATTATTGTTCAGTGTTGATTTGTTTTGTCATGATTTAGAATCACCACAAGGCAAAATAAGTGTCAAAAGAAACATTGAAAAAATAAAAAGCAAAAGAATTTCATAGTACATCCAAATGCTTCAGGAGAAGAAATGTACAGAAACTTGTCTAACTCAGAGCAAGCTTATTAGTCCATGCAGAAGGGAGCACAAGTACTATATCCCTGTAAACTTTGGAGGTGACTGAATAACCTCATGCTGGACCATTAAAATCACTGGGAATCTCTCCATTGACTACAATAGGCTTTGGATCAGGTCTCTTTTCCTTTTTTAGGCAAGGCAACACAAGAAGGGGTGAAATCCTATCTCCAGTGAAGTCAATGGGAGTTTTGTCACTGACTTCATTTGGACCAGGATTTCACTTCTCCTCCATTATCAGAATATATAGTGTGTTTTCCGGATCTAATCTGCTGGTTGTAAAGGGAGACAGGAACAAAAAATGCCTCAGCATTCAAAACACAGCATACATCATGAAATGACAATATTACTGTTTCCTTGTAGTGTGAGAAACTCAAAAGAAAATGACAATGGTAAAAGAAGGAGCATGAGTGCATGCTACAAAGTTTTGCCCAAGTTGCCAGTAAATAGTGCTTTATAATGCAAAGTGTGGGCAATGAACATTTGTGGCAACTACAAATCAGGAGTTACATTTCTAAAAAAAATGACCTAACTACATAGTCCTGCTGGCACTTCTGTAGTTAGTTATCTTGCTAATCTTACACACACAGTCTCAGAAACAAAATATTTAGGTCTGTTTTTCCATGCTCAATGTTCACTCTCCATGCTCAGATAAAAAAATCCCTCTAATCAAACATTTTTTTCTTAAATTGTTACTAGATATTCTCTGGGTACGTAACTTTAAACAAAGGAAAAACTGAATGGATGCCCATTAAAATTTGCTGGTTTTTACATCTGATGCTTTTGGGGGAGTAACAGGACAATTGTGTTTCTTTCAGAGCAGCCCTTGAATAGGCTCATCCTGGGGTCATATAGTCGCTAATCAGAGACAGGGGAAGTAGAGAGTGGGACTGCATCTTTCAGAGCTCATCCTCTTATCAACTTAACACTCCTGTGAAACCACAGCTCCAGGTCTGGATCCAACTGCAATTATGAAGAGATGGGATGGTGCAGCCACACTTGCCCTGGAGCACACCACCCTGAGGGGCAGAGGGAAGAGCCTCCCTCACCGTCTCAACTGAATTTGAAGCTAACCTGCTTGTTCATTAGGAGCCGACTGGAGAAACACACTGGAAAGCAAAAATGACACACAGCAAAATGAAACATCTGAAATCTCTAGCTGTCCAGAGGTAGGCACATGAAAAAGGAAACAATAAGGATGTCTGTCTTTTTCGGCATAGACTGCAGATCAGAGACTCAAGACTGGGCGCCAGAGGAAAACGGCAGGATACAGCTGACAATGTACTGACTCACCTATCCACTGACAAGTAGCAGTATTAAAACAGGGCGTAAAGATGCCACAGCTCTGCGTGAGCGATTCATCAGCCAAGGCAGATACAAGTGAGAGCATTAGCAAAGCCAGTGGTTTCCAACTGGTAAAGCACGAGCGTATTGCAGACACAAGGCTATGTAATGATTGGGGCTATCTCAATACGAGTAAAATAAATGAGGCCTTTGGCTCTGCCTGGATTGCTTGTACAGCTCAGCTCTCTTGCTCTTACAAAACAGGTCGGCTGCATCCTGGCTGCCTATTGGGCCATGCTACCCCCAAACAAAGCCTAGGAGAGCTAGCTGGCACTTGCCAGGGACCACAGTGACAATTTAACAGAAGGGTTCACCACGAACTGGCTGGTCTCAACCCCCTGAAGTCCTCCAGATCCACTTCAGTCACCCAAATTCCTTGAAAACCCCACTGCCCTGCACAGCCTCCAAGTCCCCTCACACCTCTTCTAACCTTCACATCTCACAGCCCACAGACTGCTTGCAGACTACTATTCTTACCACCATCCTACTGCTGCTGTCGTCAAATTGAATACCTAAGGCCTAAAGAAACTTAACCTGGGACAGTAATGAAGTTCCCTGAGGTGCAGAGCACAGAAACATTTTGAAGTGAGAGTCAGCTACAGAAAGCCTGGGAACTATGGAACAAAATCAGGAGGAGAGCAAAGCGAAGAGGCCAAAATGAAACTTTAGACAAGAGTGAAAGGATGTGAAGTCAGAGAGGTATCTTGGAGAAATGCCATGAGGTGCTCCGAAAGCAAAGTCACTCTGAAGTGATTTCAGGAATAAAGAGCAAGCCCAAGGAGGTTTGAGGAAGTGGTGCTGATTTCAGTCATTTTGCTGCGATGTTCTGGACCCTCAGGGTTCAGAACGATGCCAGATGATTGAAAAATTCCAAAGGGAAAAACATTAAACGCTTCAATCTCAGCTTGCAAGTGATGCTAGGACTAGTCATATCCAGATGGAGGACAAGATGGTCTATACTGTTTGTCAGAGACAACATGTACATCTTCATAGAAAAATATATGACAATTTAAACACCAAGAGCCTGAACATCAGTGGCAGATTTCAGACATTGCCAGCAGTCAGATGGTAATGGGCACAGTTTTGCAAGCATTTTAAACTGCATCTGGTATCTAAGTCCTCAAACATAAACATGAAGCCCACAGCGCATCAGTTAGGAATGACACAGGTATAGTGCAGACCCAGTTGGGAATGAGACAGAAGACAAGGAGGCACAGGAGAGTGCTTAGATAACTTCAAGCACTTTATCCTTTTCACTCCACACTATTATTTCAGTGCAGAGAGCCCTGAGCTAGCTGTGACTAAGGCAATTCTGGCTTGAAAGCAGGATAACATCATGGCACTGCATTCCTCTAAGCAGTAATAAAGCTGGGTAAGACTTACAAACCCAGGCCTACCAGGTACAGCGCTTGGCTGTGCCTCCTTCGTGTCCTGCAACCTACCTACCTACCTACCTACCTACATGGGCTTCATGTAGGTGAGCACAGACATCTAAAGGACACAAACTGCTGCACAAATCCATCTGGGAACAAGGCCACATGCACAACAGTTTGTTTGTATCTCCAGTTGTGGATCAGCAAATATGCAAGCCAGTCTGAAAGCTTTTTTCCTGACACTTTTTTCCTGGATGTGATTTTGGCAGTTAGTTCCCTGGTAATCAGATCTCTTAGTCATTGTCTGTTACTATTAAGCCAGTGTTCTTTCACACTATAATTGCATCCCATATGTAAAGTTACTCCTAAAAGCTGCATTTGATAATTGCTTTTTCTTCATTGTATCAGGCAATCATTAAAGACCCAGGCACAAGTGAAACAATAGACTATTACGATTTCTTTCTGACGCATTCACATGGATGTAATCCAGTTGGCTATTCACATTATTTTAAAGGCAGTGTATATTTACACACTCGGTTCAGCTCCAAGGTAAGCACCTACTCTCATTGCTAGAGTGGTGACAAGCTTTATTTACTTTTGCTGTAATGGAGTGAATTCTGCCTCAGAACTGACCTTTGTTAACTACAGGGGTATACACAGCAAAAAGATTGACACCACAGAGGTACATTGTGGATCATGGGAATCTGCTACAGGAACCACAGCCTACGACCGATACAGCAGCAAAAAAAGCAGAAAAAAATCATTTTAACTCCATGTTAAAAATATTGATGCTTTGGTTTAAATATAGCAATACTGCCTCTACACATGGTTTTGGTAAGAACCCTACACAATGTGTCCAGCTCTGGAATTCGCATTTTAAAACAGAACAAAAGTTGTAAAGGTTCTGGAAAGCACATCTTCCAGTGAGAGATGTAAAGAGTTCAATCAGCTTAGACTCTCTAAGAAACAATGATCGGTTTTTAAAGCTTCTGAAATGGAGAAGCATGAGCATGAGCAACCCCTTAACTGTAACAAAGAAAGACTCAACAGGATCATTTGGCTGAAAGTGGAAAGTAGAAAAACGTAAACTGAAAATAAGGCACAAATTCCTAACAGTGAGAGAGTAATTAATCATTGGAACGTACTACCCAGGGAAGTGTTAAATTCATCATCACTTGCAGCCTTTAAACACAGATTGGATGTTTAAGTTAAGTTCAACTGCAAGTTAGCAGCCATAGTATCGCACAGTTGTATAAAAGTAAAATAATTCCCCACACCGTAAAATTACTGCCTGGAATTAAGTGGTCTCTGTCATACAGTAGGTCAGAAAACTATGACAGTGGCCCCTTTCGGTCCCAAAATGTGTGAACCCAACATCTCACTAGCCTGTGAGCCTTTAAGTTGTTTTGTTTGTCAATGAAACTCTAACTTTGTTTCATTATACATCTCACACTTCTAATATGTTACTGTTATGCTGAGATTAAAGTTTACATTTAAAGAGAAGCTAGAAAAGAATATATGTGCAGGCAACAGAGTTAATTTGCAACAACAGTTCTAGCTCTGGAATGTCTTAGCTTCTGAGTGCCAACTCTTCAATCTTAGCACTTCAAAAATTAATTATAGGAAGTTTTTGCTTTCGTTATTTTTGAAACCTATGAATCATTTGTTGGTGGATTCATAAATCTCACTGCTTCAGCTGGTAGAATATAAAGGTTCCTGTACTTTGTTAATCAGAAAGACCCAACAGGCTTAAAAGAGACATCTTAAATTTAGCTTTTCCCTAGTTGACCGAGTACATTGCCTTAAATGGGAATTTTCAGTCTGTGGAGTTGCAGTCCCTATTGACCATATCAGAAGAGTCTTTTTAAACTAGAAATATTGCTGGATAATATTGTAAGATAAATCAGATAAATAAGATACATCAGATCTCTGATAGCTCATGACAGAGTTCTGGTATCTCAGAAGTGCAGGATCCTGAACATTGATGGGTCAACAAAACTAGTGAAGTCCAAAGGAAGTTTTAAAGGAGAGAGGGAGGAAGGCTTTTAGCCACTAGAAGCATCAAAAAGGAGAAGGGAATGAGGAAACAGCTGCCTGTTAGTGGGAAACAAATGTACGAGCCCTTCCATAAAGTAATTCTATGCGGTAGCTTTTTATGATGGATAAAGATGAATTGAACTCTGGACAGTAAAACAGTACTTGATTAGAAACTGCAGATCATGACTTCTTTATATTTGATGCAGGCAAACACAGTATAGTTCATATTACAAAAATACTTGGGTGCTTCCAAACAAAAAAATTCTAAAGTTGGGAAAATTATAAGAGAAATTCACTAATAGGAAAATATAGACAAGAAATATGAAAGACAAATGAGAGTTCTTAAAGAACTTGTTAGATGACCAGATAGCCTCATATGATCAAAAAAAAGAAAACCACCACCTGAAAGCTTGCTTTGGTTCAGTGATATACTGAACGCTTAGAATTTAAGAAGTGTTATTCAAGAAATGAAAAAAGATACCAAACACAAATCAAACCATACAGATTAGCAGTTGTAAAGAGTAGAAATTTCATTAAAAAGGCAAAAGATCGCAAAAGAAAAAAAACGAGTGGCAAAACTAGTAAGGCACATTTCTCAATGACAATTGCAAAATTCCTAATAGCAATAATGAAAACAAAGGAATATTAAATAAATATCTATCTTCTGTTTGCCTATGATGTGTTTTGATTACCTAAGTATAATTAAACAATTTCTAGTTTATCTGTCCAAAAGAGGGAGTTAGATAACATCTAAGGATAAATACTTTAAAGTCATCAGCTTGGATAACCTGAACTCAAGGGTCCTAAAGAAATCACTGGTCAACTCTTCCTTATTTATAATAAATCCCAGAATACCAAAGAAGTCCCAAAACACTAGAAGAATGATCACCTTGTGCAAACATTTCAGAGGGGCAATCTTTACCTACCAGAGCTTCTATATTGATTATCCTGACATCAGTCTCAAACAAAAGAATAAAAAAGCTCATGTGGAATTTAACTGATAAAGAATATAAAATAATGAATACCAGACAACACGAAATGCTTTACGGAAAATAATGTTGCTTAAACAAACCGGAGTTCATTCTCAGAGACATTTTTTTAGGATAAATGTAACTGTGTAGATGTAATAAAATTTTACGGAGTGTTTGACTTGGTACCACACAACATTCTGATTTAAAAATCAGCTATTTATAGTACCAAGAAACTACATGCAAAATTTATTGAGAATTAGCTAACTGATATATCTCAAAGTATTTATAAATACTGTCACTAGATAGGGCTTTTTCAAGGAGAGTCACAAAATCTTTGCTATAAAAGATTTACACCATATTATCCCCAAGTATTTGGAAGAAAATAGGAAATACTGCTGATAATTTTTGTGGATGATGTAAAGGTACAAAACGGTAGAATAGTAGACAGAAGTGGGGATAAGACAATCACAGTGATCTGAACTGCTAGGTAATCTGGGTCTGCCCAAAGAAAAGGCTTTTCATAAAGTCATAAATCTAAGAAAAAAAATCAGGCTGCTCTATAAAATAAAAGGGCATGGTCTTCTGGAAAGCAGCAATTCTGAGAAGGTTTTTGAAGCCAGAATGGGCCAGGCTGAGGTCCCAGTGCCATGCTGTGGCAAAAAATGCTGCTGCAGTGCTGGTATACCTCACAAAGGAAATGTTCTGTAGGAAGATTAAATTTCTCCTGTATCTTTGATGGGACCAATGTCATTACACTGGATACAATTTTGATGTTTTTAAAGTATATTGCAATAACTTCTTCCCCACCCCTTCCCTCCAGCACAGGCAGAGATTAAAAGAACTATTATTTCTACCATCAAAATAGTATTAACAATCATTCAACTTTTGATAATTTCATGATAGTAGATAAGAACTTCATAAGAAGAAAATACTGGATTTCAGAGGTGATCTTTAGTCTACCAGATAATTCACAAGAAATACTGCCAACAGCTAAAACAAGACAAATTTTCAGTTAAAAATTTAATTAATTTTAATTCTTAGCTTGGTTGAACACCATAAGAAACAACAAATTGAAAAGGTGGCCTGTCTGCAAACAAAGTTTAGATGCTTTTCTGGTAACTGTAATTCAGCCAATCGTGAGTTTTGGGCTCAGAGAGGGGTTAATTGAGCTAAATATAAGGAGGCCAAACTAGATGATCTCATGGTCTCTACTGACTTTAAACACCATGGAAAAGGACTTTGCAATTGGAATGAGATGTTCTCAAATGGGTAATCCCAAATTGAGGCATTAAAAACATATCACTGGAGAGGTTCTAATAAGTACATGCAAAGTTGCTGAATTTAAACTTTTGTAACTTCAAAACTACTGATCCAAATTTCTTAGATTTTTGTCAGTTTATATTATATTCCCTTTGAGGCAAGGATTATTTCTCGCCTATCTATAAAATACCTCACGCTAAAACTAGTTGGACTTTTCCTTTCTCGCCATGGAAAATTTTGCCTTTTCATCAGAATATGAAAAATGAAAAAAATTCAGTTTTCAGCCAAAAGTCTGTTTTTCAAGGAAAGCTTGTCCCTTTCCCAAGAGTGAACATTTTTCACCAAAATGAATTGCTCTGTCAAAAGCAAAACTTTCATCCAAAAACAATTTTGACAGAAAATTTTCAACCCTATCTGCAATGCTGGTGGTACTATAAATAAACAGAGCAAAAACACATTCGTTTTATTCAGTCACATGCCAGACAAAATAAATGATCCCTTCACTTTATACTGAAGCTTGTTAAGTTTGAACTGTGTGGGACATTCAACAAAAGGCTATCTTCAGTTTGTGTCCTCTAGCTATAAACTGGATCACCTTTTTACCTCCTGCTTGTCTACAGTGGTGATTGACATCTGAACTTCACTGAAAAAAAAAAGTAAATGCAATTTTTTTCTATGCGTGGAAAAATTAACTATTCTAAGCGTGCAGGTCTCAGCTGTGAAATCTTATCACTATTGTTTGAAGGAGAGCTGGATTTCCTGGACAGCAGGAAGGAGACTGGGAGTTGTATCCCATGCCATGTGTACAACAACACAACTTGGTCCCAGTCAGAAGCTACCATTGCAGTGACTGGCATCAAAAGCATTCACTGGATCAGATTATTTCAAAATATACTACAAGTTGAAAGTACGTAGAGTGACCTGCAGTATGGAAAGAACTGGAAAAAAATCCAACCTTGATTTCTAATTACCTTGCTTCGGTTAATTTGTGTCAGAATTCACACTATTATTTACTCTATGGTCAGTCTTCCATTTCAGTCAATGCAATACACATTTTAGCTATGTAAGTTAAAAAAAAAAAAAAAAAAGGCATACAGACCAAGTGTAGCATAATGCAATGCATCTAATGCAGTGTCACCTGTTAGAAGTCACCCTATAATCATACCTCCAAACCATTCTGAACTGGACTGAAAGTAGGTGCCAGTTTAAGAATGATAGATAAATTATTCCAGGCTCCAAAAAAAAGTAGTAAACATGACCACATGTAGTCATCTCTGAAAGAACATACAGTAAGATAAGTGCTGATAGATCTCATATGATAAGACTACTGCAGTTGACTAGTGGAAAGGAGAAGAAATTAGGTTTTGCCACTCATTTAGGTAAAAGTAAATAACAACACTGGTGAAAACTCAACTCTTTTTCTGAGGTTAATCATACCAGAGCATAGTTTGTCCTGCAGTGATGTGTGATGTCTGGCAATTTAAAATAAATCTTTAATACGTCAGGAGGGAATAGATCTGGGCCCAGGATTTCCAGGACAGAGTGTGAAGAGGTAGAACACCGAGCCCTACCTCTAAAAATAACATCATCCTGCAGACAAAGGTCATGGCTCCTGGGATGGACAAGAGCATGCAAGCTCTGAGTGACTCTGGGTCCGCTATGCTCCCTGAGGAGGCGGGTCTGAATTCTGTCCTCTTCTTTCTTCCCCTCCTTCTCTGGTCATTTCTATACTACTTCCAAATCTCTCCATAGGTGTCCATGGCAGGGGCTCCATCAGCCTGCAAGTTACGCTGCAGAAATGATTTAAGACTCTTGTTGGCAACATCGGCTTTAAGCTTTACCTGCCCACTGAGCTGCAACTATATATGCATCACTCCCTGAAGGCAGAGCACACAAACCCACCCTCAAAATGAATCACCTCTGAAAAGAAAGAGTTATGGAAATGCAACAGAGAAAGGGTTTCTGAAAGGAGAAAAAAGTACAAGGCATGAAGTCCCTTTTCACAGTAGGAGTCTTGCTACTAGTTTCAGCTCATTCCCATGGCTAGAGGGAGCAATGCTTGTTGAGCCTTTGTCCTTTTGCAGAAACAGCTGCCCCAAATGAATCCTTCATTGAACCTTGAAGGCCTCAGGAAATCTGGTCACAGTGCTTTTTCAAGGTGGTAATTTATTCTTCATAGAAGGCGAGATAGCGGGGACACAAACAACAGTATCCAAGGATTCCAAGCAGCGAGCACATCAGTGACAAATGACATGCGAGAGCAAACACTGTGTAGTAGTAAATAACTGAAGTGTTTATGACATGGAATGATAAAGCAAGCGGCACAGCTCACAGCAACGCACCCAGGCAGTCTAGCTCCTTCCATATTACTTGGCGAGCACTATTTGGATATACAGGCCAAGCATACTCCCCTGAAATTCAAGCTGTCAGTGTAAATTCGAAGAAGAAAGTAATCTCAGTCACCAGCTATAAGAGTTCAATAGTTAGGATATAAATCTCAGCCTTACCACTGATGTCAGTGTGAAGGCTTGGATAGGTGTTTTCAAACAAATCCACATCTGTCCTTCACAGGGAAATTTCACTGAAGGCCCAACCCTGTGAGTCTCACTGAAACAACACTCTTCTTGGCTTCTTTCAGGGATTTGTTTGTCTTGAAAAAACAGGATAAAGTCCTTAAAGTTTTCTCCGCAGTTATTCAGTCTGTTGCCAGTTAATTCTCAGTACAAATTGCAGCCCTCAAAATTCTGGATGAATTCAAAGATACAAAGTCAAAGTAAGAAAAAAAAATGTTCTGGCAACCATCCAGTCACCAATGGAGCTGGAGGAAACCCTATCATATGAATCATTTAAAAATAAGATCAGTCTGGACAAAGCACTGGAAAATGTACCGTGGGGAACAGACTTGTATTGGCGGGGGAATGAACAAGATGATCTAATCCTGTAGGTCTCTTCCATCTCTAGTTTCTGAGGGCCCAGTCCTCAAGGGACCTTATAGATTGGGCCCAAGCCATGACAGATTGTTTCAAAGAACACTGAAACAAGAACTATGTTAAAACTAGAAAGGCACTGTCATAGATTTACTGTTCAACTTAATTCAATAAGCACCTTTGCAAAGGTCTCCCAGTTAATAAGACCTGGTCTGAAAGGTCAGAAAGTACCGTTGAAAACACTTGATAAAGGATATATTAGAAAGTGTCTCTTCTTTGACCAGGCAGAGGCTCAAGGCTCAAAATCCATATGTGATACTTAAGAAAGACTGTGCCTCTTTGGAGTGGGATTTTGGTTCAACGTATCATAAGAGACAAGGCCCAGCTGTGAAGCTTGGAACTGGAGTCAGACTACTACAGTATCTGTTTACATCCAGAAATTTGGTTTGGGACGTTATCTACTCAGAATATACTGGCAACCTGCCTCATTCCATTCAAAACAAATGCCCTGAATATTGCTAAGTCCAAATAGCAAGAAGAAATCTTTTCAGAGAAGATGATGGAGTAGAAAAAGACCCTGAGCCTTCTTCCCAATCACCACTTCAATAAACCAAAGTGTCAAGGGATTGCTTTGATCAGTATCAAAACCTCAGATCTGCCCTTCTCTTCTTTGCTCATACTCAACTCCCTGAATATAAATTTCACTGGAAAGGTGAGAACAGACTTTTATCTACAAAGGCAACTAAACAAGCTAGGAAATGTGAACTTTGTGTCTGGTTCTAGTCATCACTCACTCTCTTGCTCAGCTCCTTAACTTCTTTTTGTAATCGAGATAAAGGAAGCAATAGTGTCTATTTTTTGCAAAATGCTTTCAAATTCTCAGCTAACTGGTGCGTTAGCAGTGTGGAGTGCTAGTGTTGTTAATGAGAAGGAAGGAAAGGAACTGTTGAGGGTGGTGCAAGTGGGTAATGGGATAAAACTAAGCAAAGGGATATTTTAGGCTAGAAATCAGGAAAAAATTAACAATGAAGCCCATTAGACTGTGGAATAGGCTCCCAGAGGGAACTGCTGGCAGCCCGACCACTTGAGTCATTTCAAATAAGACTGGACAAAGCATTAGAAAATACACTGTAGGGAACAGCCCTGGGCTGACCTTCAGGGAACGGAGGGGAGGGAGGGGGGAAATGGACTGCATGACCTAACAGGTCTTTTCCATCCTTAACTTCTATGAATTTATTACTGGCTAGTGAAAAATGTGATGTAAGGGCAGCCTGCAGTGATTGGCAGACTAAATGAAGGTCAGGAGTAATTTTTTGGATGCCTTGAGCACAGTGCGTGTCCCAAGCACTGACCACACTCACTCGGCATGTTTAGCCACCTGGCAGCTCCGCTGTAGCCAACCCAAATAGTTCATATAAAATTGAAATGAAATAGCAAACAACCATCGTTTTCAGAAATGTTCACTTTTCCTGGGATTTCTTTCTCCGTCTTTTTTGTTTCAGACAATCTAAAAACAAGTGATTGAGTTGAGGTACTTGCTAAGTGAACTCCAGCCCAGTCAAGACTGACTGGTGTCTGGTAGAATCATTGTTGGAAACAATTAAGCATTTACAAGAGGAAAGTCCATCTGCTGTATTTGGATACAAGCTCAAGCTACTCTTAGGGCAGCAGATTGCTCCTTGAACTGACAGACAATTGTAAACATAGACTAGAAAATCACACTAGTCCCCCTATAGATAGACATATATCACCCCAGGCTGTTCATGTTTCCTCCTCAGTGTCTTCTTTGCACCCTTTGCACCCAAGAGCCCTTGGAAATAAAGCTGTTTGTTGCAAGCACCTGGAAAGCCCTGACTAAATCTCATTCCCCTACACTGCCAAAAACACACTGTCTCACTTGATTACTTACACTCCCTTGTTCCTGGGGCCAGGTTCTGGTGGCAAAACTGTTTACTCATTCATGTGTGCCGGTTTTGTATATTTTGCTGGTGCACTTGGATCACCATTCCTGATCCTGCCTCGGCCTCTTCCAGGCTTGTCTGCTGGAAAGAGGCAAGATGACTGTCAGGCATTGCTAATGAAGAGAGCATTCTCACTTGCAAAGGATCTTGGTAACGCACCAGAGGAAAGATGGGACAAAAAATATGGACAAGAGGGAGTGGAGGGAATTGGAATCAGTCAATAAAGGAAAAGGAGATGTGATTTCAACTGGGGTAAGTCAAAAGAGCAGGTAATTGCCAATGAAAGGGGAATTTAAGGAAGCAATGAAAAAGCCAGAGGTGTAGAGTTAATGTACAAGCGATGACAGATAGCTGAAACAAATCTCTTCAATTCGGGAGGATTTGCTTTGTCCTTACCTTGAAATGCCACCCAGATTTTATGCCAATTTTTATGGAGGCATTTTTATGGACTCCCAAGTGGTAAAATCTCACCATACTGGAAGCATTTGGCACTTGAGGCATGATCTGACAGACCTACACATTCCCTGCGTACAGCCCATCAGGCTCTTGGCGTACGTCAGAGCCATCGTACAGGGAGCCAGACTTACAGGAGGAAGCAGCAGTCCCTGCACTCTCGCTGCACAATCTGAGGATAATCAGGAACGCATTCCCCGCTCTAGTCCCCTCCAAAAAGCAAACACCATAGCTGGCTCCACATCATCTAGAGAAGCAGAGTTCCCTCTCTTTGACAGTCCCTTTTCATGCTCCTCAAGTATTGGCAGGGTAATGGAAAGTTGCCCCTTTGACTATACACCATAAAGAGCTCCCAATGAATTTCGGCCCAGACTTCTGAAGGTTTCCTCTTCAGTTACAAGAAAAAAGAAGCAGGGAAAAAGTCAGCTTTATTTTCCTCCTTTGCTTACCTGGCAAAATATCTGTAGGTTTATTTTTCTTACCTGCGGTTTTATTTGTCAGTCCAAGTATATCACATTAAACATAGGTTTTGGTCAGGATGGATCTTGAAGGGAATGTGATACTTTCTCTCAATACTTTGTAGATCAGAAGAAATTAAACAATGGCTGTAATTTCAGTGGTGTAAGCAGCAAGTGATGTGGGAAAAAGGATCAGATGATGACAGACAAAATTAATTATGTGCAACAAGACCAACAGACCAGAGGCTGCTATGGGGAAGAAAGAGCCAATCTGCACATGTAACCTATGTGGAACAGAAAGCATACTCTGCAAATTTAGCAACAACAAAAAGCAACACTGCCTTTTTTACAGATGGGATCTTCAAAGAAATACCTAAAGGGACAGTGTTTCTCAGGCTTTTTCAGCACCTGGCAATGTTTTTATTTTAACCAATTGCTTATCAGAGAGCAGCCCAAACAACAGAGGTCTACATGAAGTTATGACCTAAATGACTTTTAGTCATTGCCTAAAATTAAAAACCCCAGATTGGATTCATACTGTTAGTCTGTTCAATTTACAAAAAAAAGAGACAATTCAGATTCCTTCACAGGGACAGAGCATGAAGATTCCCATTTTTGCTTGGGCCTGTCTTTAATACCTATGTCTCTGAACTACAAAGGGAGCAGGCTACAACCGCACTGGTTGTTTCCAAACTTTTTTGATTTGGAGGTCCCTGAAACTTTCCCAGTGGAGGAATGAATCTCTAGATAGAAAATGTATACATTTTGCCTTTTCTCTCTGCAGAGTAGAGGCTGAAAACCACTGTGCTATATGGTGGAGAAAAACGGGACCTGTTTCCCCCCACCAAAGCATCCTTTTAGGGTGCACTACAGAGCACACTCAAATACTGCAGTCAGGGTTATTGCCATTCCAAAACATTCTCTTCTTTTTGTCAGCCAGCATCATTAGCCCACATCTCAAAAAGCAGGACCTTACTCCCGCTTTCATTCCAAATATGGTCAGAGCATCCTTGCTTAGGACTTCAGGGAGCCTGTTTGGTGCCAGTCTTGGCCCTGCCATTAACTTTCCATATGATCCTATGCAAACCACAACACCTCAAAATCCCCCTCTGCAGAAGCACGGATATGAATTCTTCTTTTATTCATATCTCTCACGTCTGCCAGCATCTCTAACACTCTTCTCTTTGTGAAAAGCCCTCCCCTGAATAAAGGCTTCTCATAAAAGGTCAGGCTTTCATTACAGAAGATGTCGGATCCTGTCCGCACTGACTGGCAGGTCCTCCCTTTGCAGACACCTGCAGTTTGTTACTCTGAAGCACAGTTTCCAACAAGAATGAAAAGCTCTCTCTGTCAGGTCAACTGCAGGATATGAAGCATGAATCTCTGTCTGTCCAAGGCTTAAAAAGTAATTCATTTTTAAATTTACTGAATATCAAAAGGGCAGAGCAAGAAGTTGCTAAGCTGTTTCCAGTGGTGTTCTTTTTCTATCCGAAGACATGGCTCATAGACATTCTGATAGCAAAACTCCACTTTTCCCTTTTCAATCAACTAAATGTAAGTCTCGCTCACCAGTGAACTATGCTGGAGAAGGCTGTTTTGCATTTGATAATGAATTGCATACCATCTTTAGATAGAGATCTTTTGGACTCTTGTTTTTGGCATCTCTGAGGAAATATGCTCTCCACCTGCTGCTCTGTCCCATGCAAACACCATCCCCACGCAGCAGCGTTTCCTGTGTTATGGGCAGACCCTGCCACCTAGTGCATCCAGATGTGTACTGGCCTCACAACATACCTGCAACAGCTGCCTGGACCCCCACACCACCTGCAGCAGCAATTTTCCTAGGAGACAGAGCTGTGCAAATAATCCTCCCAGAACCTAGATTAATTCTCAAAAAGAGTCATTTTCATTTAGATTTAGAAAATGGCATCTCTGTCCGTAATAAAACAGGTAAGTACACACAGAGGCATCTTACATCGATCTTCTATACTTCTTAGGTTATGTCCCATTGCTCTAACTTGCTAGGTTCAGCATCTAGGAAATCATACTATCATCTCTTGAGCTTTGTGGTCTCTTCTCTTCCTGTTGTTCAATGAGGGTTACAATCATTATGTCAAGCAGCATGGCTTGCAAAAAAGGACAGAGTACATAGTCATTGACTACATTAGAGGTTGTCAGCAAACAAAATTGGACTTAGGTATCCAAGTATGGCCTGACTTCCCTTCACAAGACTGAGCTATTGTCCATGTGCATTATACAAAACACACTGACTTCCTCTGAAGAATCAGGCCTGGTCCATTGTTGCAAAAGGAATATCAAACTGGACAGAAAGGATATGATTTGATCTCTGTTTATCAAAGCTAAATTCTCATTTCTTTTTATAAGAACAGTTCATAAATCTTCAATCCAGGTTTGAAAGTTTTAACTCTTCCACATGTTCCTCCTTGCAGAGCCAAGAATCCTCTGTTGTCCGACAAGACAATGATCATCTTTTTTACAACTGAACACTGAAAAATTATTCACTTCTTTCCTCATCCCTCATCCCTGGGAGGAAGGTATTTATTTTGCTCCACAGTAGCAATATAATATATTGCTTCAATTCTTCGTTAGTTGCCTAATCCAGTTCATGTCAGCTTTTTCTTTTTTTTTTTCTGGCCTGTGTTTCTAACCTTCTGTCTAGGGAAAAACCCTCTTTACCATCCATTTTTCCAGCAGTCAACCAGCCTTGCCAAAACTTGCACTTTTCTTCAGATCCATTTCTTTTCTCCCACACCTCATGCAGTAAATTCAAACTAGCAAAAGGGCGTACATTTTTCACAACACCCATTGGAACGACTTACCAAGAGTCATGATAGATTCTTCACTATTTGCACAGCTTTTGTTTAAGATCAGAGCCAAACCAAATCAGTAGGTGAGCAGTCCTGAGCTTCAAGCAGCAGGAAACAGGTGGCCACAAGCTGCCTTCTCTTGTAATGGCAGAAAAGAGAGGAGCATCCCTGCTAAACCACAGCACAGCACAGCTCAGCCAGACACCTGGACAGTGCGCTGCTCCTGTCCCAAGGGACAGAGTAGGGTTTGTGGTGGAGGCAAAGCCCACGCTGGAAGCAGATCAAGCCCCATCCTGATGCTCCCAGAAGCAGAAGCAGAAAACCCCACTCTCCAAGCCCTATGCCTGCCTGTGGACTCCTTCCTCATCCATTTCCTTCTATCTTTTACTTTCCTGGGAATGTGACAGAACAAATAGGACCTGTTCCAGGAGAAGGCTTGCAAGAAGGGGTCCGTTTTTGCCAAGGGAGGTGGAGGGAAGGCAGGCTGCTATGTGAAGCATGGGCTGGGTTGTGGAGCTCACATCTGAGCAAACTGGGAGAGCAATAAGTAAAGTCAAGAGGGAAGAGGGTTATACTGGGGGAAGGATAAGAGGGATCCTTGCCTCTAATGTTAGCCCTCTAAAACTTCCCATATCTCACAAGTCCCTTCTACTCCACAATCAGAGCTCTCCCAAAAGCTTCAACACTTCCATCCAGTCTCTGGAAACAATGACCCTTTTCCTCTCCATCTCCTACCTGAAAAACTTCTACCTGAAACCACCTGGCCCTGTGACCCCTTTACCAACCATACACTCACTAAAATATAACCTTAATTACCTCCAAATCTACTCTGTGACTTGTCCTAAGCCTGTTTCACACTCACAGTCTCCAAAATATCACTGATCTCATGCTTGCCTTCTGCAGTCCTCCTGACCTGTCCCAGTGTCCTCACCCACATCTCCTGAAATCCTCCAGCCTTCCCTCCCTCAAAACCCTGCTGCTGCTGCCCCAAAGTGAAATTTTACCTATACTGCAGAAAAGTCTTGAGCCATCTCTGATCACAATGGAAAACATCCTGCAAGTACTCCCTCATCCAGCTGCAAGAAATGCCATGGGTGATATTCTACGACCTCTGTAATGAAATAAGTCACGATTAGATAACCAGTTTTCCTGGCCTTAAAGCTCTCCTGCAAAACAAACCGTAAGATCTAGCACACATAGTAACATGGATTAATATGGAGATTCGAGGAGGTCTCTTCTAGTCCCATGTTCATAAAACTTCTGAAACTACAGGTGCCAATAGCATAGTCTAATGTAGTCTGTAAAGCTAAACCTATAGATCCAAAGAGGGAGGAAAACAAGCATAGGTTCAAAGGATCTATGTAGCCCTGATAATACCACCATTACACCCAAACCATTTGTTTTGTATTAATAGACAAGTTACATAGACATCCCGTATTCCCCAGTTTGAACTAGCAAAATGCCAATGGACAAAGAAAAAAAACACAAAAGTTTGTTTTTGTAGGAATAATGCGATGACACATTTTCAGCAATATATAGTATATTGTCAAGCCCTGATTAGACAAGCCAAATATTTTTGTGTAATTTCTGCAATAAAATATGAAAGCAGCAACATTCAGACACAGAGGCTGGCTTTTGTTAAAGTGGGGCTCCAAGAATAACAGCTTGTGAATTACCAACCCCATTGTTTGGGGGAAGAAAGTTGCTTGATATTAACAAATTCATTAAGTCAAAACTGACATGCCTGTTAAAGCAGCCGTTAGCAGTCTCAGTCTTTACAAACTTGCACCCCAAATGTACTGAGCAACGCCAATCATGGGTCTTGTGTCAAGTGCTCTGACAGAGTAACCTACAACTGCCGGGGCATTGATACATTTTCCAGCAGATGTTAATGATGATTTATGACTCACATTTCTTCCGTGTACTATGGCAGACATACAACTCATTTGTGTTACATGCTTGCAAGAGTCATTTCACCCATCCATAACACCACCGAAATGCAACTGCCTGCAAGGGAAAACCAAGTAAGGGTTGTAGCTGTTATGGTAGCATCATACAGGTATTTAGAACAGGGGATGAGGAAGGGATGAAGAGCACTTTCATCTGCTAAGGCCCCCACTGCCAGAGAGTCTTCGAGCTTCTCCTTAATTTAATCTCTGATCAGCCATCCAAAGTTATCGTCCCAGTGGTTATTTACCCACAGAGAAGGTAATCATTGCCTTTCTCAGAGAGGGAGTACACAGCAAGACAGGGGTTGAATCCAGATCTAAGCACAGTCCAGGGCCTCAGCACATGGCAAATCTTTTTTTTTTTTTTTTTTTGGCAAGAAATTGGAATGTGGATAGTAATTTACCCAAGACAAATTTGGCAAGAACACCAATGTGAGCATTCCAATTTATGATAAACTTCATATATAACAGCTTTAGATACCTGGTATCGGTGCCCGACTACACAAATGCAAGGTTTATTTATTTGTTGTTTTTTCATCTGAAGAACAGTGTCTCCCCTTCCACAGTGTCCCATATCTTTGAGGGATCTGATCCCAGATAACATGAGAAAAAAATGGCTTCCACAGAATCATCACAAGAAAATACAGCAGAACATGTCAGAATATGTATCTGAAGTACATATACTGCTGAATATTCATTTTCTTTGTTATCAACTACTTTTCCAAACTAAGGGTTTCAGTCTTCTGCTTCAGCTGAAACTCATGTCAGTGCAGGACTCTCCCAAAATCTCCTTCCTGCTATGTAAGACACTCACATTAACCAGTCAGTTTTGCCTCTGAAAGGTCATGAAGTTGAGTGACCATGAAAATAGGCCACAACTATGGTGGAAAAGCTCTTTTCATCCGTTAAGAATTTATAAGAACATAAATAGATGCAGAGCCCTTAGGAAATCAAAACTTTTACAGATGCTTCTAATGGAAGCAAATTATTAAGGTACAGGTTAGCCCAGGCTTAGTCCAGGTTCACCAAGGTCTGAACTTTCATGAAGTTCATAAATGTGGATAATCTGTTTTAGACAAGGATTGTGTTCACCTTCTTACCTGTCCACACACACCTTTCATTTTCCTTGGAACAAGTTTCATGGTCAAAGAGATCCCATGAATACTGCAGAGATGCATGACTCCCATCACAGATAACCGACATCCTACAACACCATTTATGAAGCACTGTCATCTGGAAAACGTTTCTTCTCTGCAGTAGTTTATACAGAAGAAAAATGTCATGTTTGGAGTGACAGAGACTTAAGTAAAAAAGAAACTTAAGGTTCACTTTAATCCTTAGGTCCCTGGGAAACTCAGCTGCCAAATATCTGTCCTACCCAAAAAGGAAAGCCAAAGAAGCCTTACTCCTACATGTCACTGTCTTTTACCAGTCAAGCTTTAGCTGGATTAAAGCAAAGCTTTAAAAAACCACCAGAGACAGATTATCAAACAAACCCTTAGACAGCATGGAGACTACCATGGCAGGATCAGATAGGAAAGATAGATCAGTGTATTATGCTTTTGTGTAACCAAATAGTAGTATGATGTAGCAGCAAATCATCTGTGTTATTCCTCCAGCCTCCTCAGGGAATGCATGTCCAGATGAATCCAGATCCACTTCTTTTGCAGATCTTTCAAAGAGCCACTGGACAACCTGCTTCCATATTGCTCCATCACCAGTAACATAACATCCTACCAAAGCACCCGCTCTCCCAAAATCTGTCGGTATTGGCAGTAGCTAAGAAGCAGGAACAGGCCACAGATATCTTCCCTTCCCGACTTCCCTTCCCTTCCATATTAAGCCTGTCCTAAACCAATAGTGTTTGATAACCTATGCAATGTGCCAGTGATCCGAGTACAGATCCTACTGGCCGCAAAAAACAGCACTGCATTTACCACATCTGCTGTCCCTGTCAAAAGAGAGACATGGGACACAAAGAGCAAACTGCAGTAGTTACCGTTAAAAATCCATTCCATTTTTTGAAGAAATGTTCAATTGTAATTGGGAACAGAAAGAAGAGTAGATAATAAGTTGCAGTCCCTTTTGCTAAATAACATTTTACTGGTAAACACAGGATTACATTGACACTGAAGGAAGTTCATACTGCCACTGACCTTTGTTGCAATTGTACAGTGTGATCATTAAAGCTTATGGCCCACAGGATGTTTGCTCTAGCATATCTCATGGGCATAAAGTCCCCCAAACTAACACTGGCAATTACAGTCACACAAGAAAATTAATGAACAAATTAACTGCATAATAGGGAAGCTTGTTATGAAAGGATTGAAGATGAGGCTCTAGAACTTCTCAAGGACATATCTCCTGTAGCACTGAACTGAAACAGCCCAGGAAAATCCTGCTATTAGGAAATGTTCATAGAGTTCCTTGTTTGCCTAAGTCTCCCACTTTAATGAATCCCACCATTTACTCACTCTCTCTGCTTTTGGTCCCATGTGTAGCAGCTGAGTTCTGGCACCCCCTCCAAGTCTCTCCATCATGGGAATACTGACCCCATTGGTTCTGGAATCAGAATGACCACACGGCACTTATAACATTTCCAGACAGACATAAATACACAGATTAGTCTTCGCTGCATTTTTCCTCATAAAAACAACAGCAGCTTCGAAGTGCATTGGCACAAGCACTGAGATTAAGTATTGCAACCTGCTATTGTTGGCAGGGCTGAACTGGCTTCTTCTGCTTTCCCCACCTCCTTGTAATCCTCTCTCCTCTTGGAGAGTAGTTAAATGCTATGTCCATTCATGTCACCATGGAGTAGTCTTGGCAGATGCATGCCCCAAGGCTGGGATGTTTTTACGAGAACCGTTTTCATATTTCATTGTTTGCCTGGCTGATCTTTTATCTGTTCTAGCAGTTATACAACTAAACATACTGAATCCTCTGTCAGATGATTACATATTCCATGCTGAATTGCAGGATATGGAAATACTGCCAAATGCAGTCCTGGTCTAACTCTGTCGACTTCAGTGCACAGCTAAGAATGAATTCAGCTCTTGAACTCCTTCACATTGGTCTTTGAGAATAAATAGAAGCAAAATCACCAGTGATATGTCTTGCATTTTCTGTATCCATGGCCTTTTATATCCAAAGGCTCTTGTGGATACCCTCTTGCTCTCAGTGACTGGCTTTTATATACTACTCTGCTCAGAGGTACATATGTAGGATCATAGAGCTCCCAGTTTAAAGCTGAAGCATTTGAGTTTAGAAGTAACAGTTACCAGGCTCCTATCAGAAAGGAAAGTCCTCAGTGGACAGAGCCCCTCCCTTCATTCCTTGCTATTGATACCAGCAAAGCTCAGAGTAAGGTAGTGGGGAGTTGAGGGAAGCAGGAGCAGAGAGAAGCTTGTCACTCTTATTGATTTGACAGCAGTTTTCCTTTGCTGCCTGCTTCTGGCTAACACAGCAAGAACTCTCTGTCCTACTGAGAGCTGCTGGCAAACTTTCATTTGTTTTCTGCAGAAAATTTCAGAGGATTTTTCAAATTTCTTTTAAACATTCCCAAGCCAAAGGAAAACATGTTTTTTCTGCAGAAATTCCCATTATTTTTTAAAGTCATTATACCTCAGAGAACAGTTTCAGGAGAAAAATGCTGATCTGATCTATTCCTGTGTCATTCATCTATTGCTACTGAAGTGAACCATTGACATAGCCTGAGAAAGCTGGCTGATCAGAAGTGAAGCAGAAGACAGACAACTAGAGCAAGAGTTCAGGAAGGGATTTTCTCCTCAGGAGAATTCTAAGGGAGAAGGGGCAGGTGGACAGAAGGAAAAGCAAAATGCACTGGTGATATGTTTAAAAAAATAGCTATCAAAATGCTTTGCACCTTGGATTTCAAGGTGCTTTGAAGGATCCTCAAAGCCTTTTGTGCCAGTATGGACACCCAGACACTTCCCAACCAGTTTAGCCAATTTTATCGTGGGTTTACCAGTTGCTTTCCTTGCTGTTACTCTCATTCCAGCTGTCCACATGTAACCAACATTTCTGTTAAACGGCTTGAAGGTTTCTTTATTTACTCACTTATGCCATTTTACTTACTGGTAAGAGACAGCTGTCCCATCTTTTACCAGTGAGTAAAATGGCATAAAAGAAGCCAAAGCCAAGGGAAAACACAATCATAAAAGCTGGGAAGGAAAGCTTTCAGCAGGAGAACACTATTGCGGAGAGTGGCTATGTAACCATCTTTAGCACCCTTTGTGAGTCACAAACTGAAAAGCTAATAAAAAAGACAGGTTCTTCAAATATTGCAGTTCCTCAGTTCCCAAAGATAGGGGACTACAGAGTGGTTCCTCTCTACTAAATATTTTTTCCCTGTATGACTTCTGTCCAGTCCCTCAGTATCCCTGCTTCTCTTGACCCTAACAATAATTTGTGTGAACAACTGATTTAATGAGGACTGCATGTTGCTGGCTATTTAGCTGGATCTAGCTATAATTAGACAGCTGACAAAGACTAGCTTGGTTTGTGCTCTGTGATTACATATCATATTTGGTCTGTGTGCAGGATGAAAGATTTTTCTTCTTTGTCACTCTCCAAAGTCCTCAGGGGAGTTGATAATCAAATTGGCTGCTTTCTGTCACTTACCTCACAACCAGTAATAAGACATTGTCATCATTACTAAGCTGATAAGTGTATTGATGTGACATGTCGAGGAATTCAGTCAGACTCCTACCTATGCCAGCGTTTTTCCCCTTTTTTGGAAAAACGTTGCCTCTTAGAGAAAAACTGATAAACAAATATTTTAATTTTGTTTGCTTGTTTCATGTTAATGGTTGTTTGTCTTGCATCTCCTGAACACACTAACAGGTGTCCTTCCCTAGCAAAAGGAAGCAGTGCAACACAGGAAACCTGTGGCTATATGGGCACACAGAGATGGGGAGTCAGGCCCATATGAGAAAGTGAGGACTTGAGGGTGGCCTGAAATGGCCCTTTCTAATGATAATGTTTTGTTTTTCACTTGCAATATTTCTTTTTTTTTATTCAAATCATTGCATTTTTCATATCCTCAATCTTCCCACGAAATTAGAGTCTTTTAATGAAAAAGTCAATGAAAATATTTTCAAACAAAAGATGTCATTAGAAATATTTTAAGTACACTAAAATAACCACAATAAATTCTGCAATCATGGAGAATAATAATTTAGACTCAGAAACAACCTAGAGCAGATATCTTGAGTAAGAAGATGGATTTTCCAAGACAGTTACTTTTCTAATCACAATTCAGGACCATGCCATCAACAATAGGCTCTGAAAACTATCTGTAAAAGTACTTAGAGCCATTCTTCATCTTCAGTTCACTGAAAAGAGCTAGCGGAGTGTTATTACCAAGATAAATGAGTAAAATGAATTCCTGAAAAACAAAGCCAAATTGAAAAAAACAAATAAGCAAGAAAAGACTTTTGATCAGTCAGTGAAATCTCCCATTGAAGGCAATGGAAATTATACTCAGATTAGGACAAGGTTTCTACCCTGCCAAAAAGGCCTTAAATACAGAGAAAGGTTGAGTGGCAGATACCTGCACTTCTAATAACCTGGAGTTGTTGCAGATCACACCATATTTCTCCACCCAGAACCTGCCCACAAAAAGGCAGAACTTTTCCTCCCAAGAGAAGCAGAAATCTTCTATAAATTTCCTTCCCCAAACATATGGGCTGAAAAAGTAACATCTCCACAGAAACTGGTCAGAAACGTTACCATTAACACTAGGCATTATTTCATTGCATCAGAGGGACAGAGGAGGAACAGAAGTGAAGCCTATAAGCAGATGTTTTTCAGGGAAAAGCTGCATTGTTAATTCTGGACTGTGACCAACTTAATTTAAGATGCTACAGATTTTCTATCAGGTTGCATTTAGCACAACAGCAACAGAAGATAACCCACTCACTTTAGCAGGTGCCACCTGTTTCTACTTTTCTTGTTCTGTCAAGAATGCCCTGGCTATTGCTTAGATAGCATACTAATCATGAAACCTTTTCCACCGTCTCTCCTGTTTCCTTCCTCTTTTACATAATTCAGCACAGCCTAAGCACCTTGTAAAACTCAAAATGGTACCTCAGGGTACAAGTCCCCCCACCAACTGCCCCCACTTGGCTTTTGGGCAGACCTCCTCACAAGTTAAGCGGGTTGGTAAAAATAGTTCTCCCTGTCTGCCCCACATCTGATTCATGGTCCACTTAGGTAACGTCTCCTTCACTTACATGGAATGGCTGGGGCCTCCTGGACCCCAGGGACATTACATCTTCATAAATAAGAAGATTTATTTACAGATATAAATCAAGACACAACATTTAGAACATGCTACAGGGAAATAGTAAAATGCAAGGAGAAGGAAAAAAAAGAATCAAAAGTCGAGCATTCTGGCCAAATTCTTCTTAAAATAGCTCTTCCAAGACATAGTGAATATTGTATCAAACTCATGCAGGATCTCTAGCCAGCATCTTGGCTTCTTTCATGACTCATTCCACTCAGGCTGGGGAGTAACAATTTCCTCCCTAGCCACTGACTAAAATGGCTAAGACTAGGTAGATACTGTTCAACCCATTGTGATTGATTGGGTTCCACTTTAGGGGAAATAGTGCATTTCATCAAACGCTACTGTACATCAAAATGTCATCGTCAAGAAAATCATCCTCTTTCATTCACACCCACACATCTATGCACTGTCCCACAGCCAGATCATCACCTGCTAGTGTTAACATGCACACAAGCAATTACAGAACAGACATCTGTTCAGGATGTTGCTCACAGGATTAGCATCTTTTTGTTGAGATGTCTGCAAGCCTTTGAAGCACTCATATTCTAACTCTGTGCTGTCTACTAATGTAGGGTGGCTTGTCTGTAAAGGTAACTTGTGTGGCTGTGGCATTCATTGGCATGAATTGCTCTGGTGCAGCACTTAAGCAATGATGCTAATAGGGGAAAAATCAGACTTGTACAGACAAACAAGATGAAGCCTACTTCTTCAAATTATTTCTAATTGGGAATTAGGGGGTCCTACATGTGTCTTCTCCTCTGGAGAAGGTTTTACTGATTTTCCTACAAATAATAAACAGTTTATGTACCATCTCCTGTTTGGCAAGATGGTCACAGTTTCAAGGAAGTCTGATAATGATATGGAAAAAAGAAAAAAAAAACAGAAGTGAGTTATCGGGTCTCATCTAAATTATACTCAAGTTTAAAAATTTTCCTCAGAACAAATGCCAAAGCAAAGTTTGAGTTTTCACTGTGATTTCTGAATACTGGCTGATGCAACTCTCACTGAGGGCATTGGTAAAATCTTGTGATTGGCCTCAAGGGTAATTAAAAATTAAACTAGACAATGACTGCCAAGAGCTGGTGAATGCCCTTGCCAACTCCCTGGTCATCTGTCCCCACACGTTGGTAGCATAGGAAAACAGGCCTGGAAAGGACACTGCAGAGGTCATCACGTCCAGACTCCTGTTGTTGCATATAATGCTATTCACAGATGTCAATTCTTCCTGTGTGGATCAACTTAAAAAAAAAAATAAAATAAAATACTTGTGAGCTAGATATTATCCTGGACTTCACCACTCCTGACCTCAGCTGGGCACAAATATCCCATGAGCATCCCAGCACGCTTCATACGTTCAGTCTGATTGCTCCTTCTCAAGTAGGCTGAGAACCCGACAGTCTCATGTGGTTTTCTGTGTAGTCCATCTCAGAGATTCATGATTGTGAGAGCAGAGTGTGGTTGGGTTTTCTCCTCAAACAAGAAATTGCCTTTCACCACAGCAAGCTCATTCCCCTGGGTTCATCCTAACAAACAGCAGCAGGTGGGACTCCATTCTCCTAGGCACTGAACTGGTGCCTAAATTGTAGGCACTTAGTGAACCAGCTTCCTCAAAATAAATGCCTATGGTTCCTACCTAGTCAAGACGGAGAAGGAGGTACTACTGAGTGCCTGCAGAGTGAGGTGTTTTGTACCAAATTTCTGTCCCTTCTCCACATCGCTGCTGCTGCACGGTGGTGGCTATGGTTGCACGAATGAGAACAAGGGAGATAGCAGTCCCACTCATCTGCCCTGGGTTTGGCTGCTGCCACACTGCCCACCTTCGAGTGAAGATAACATGTTCTGTCATTCCTTGTTCACACTGTGATAGTGTCTTTCTCTGGATGTCTTTGGAGATGCCTCATTGGATGCATGGAAAATGTCACAGAAAAGGGAGGCAAGGAGAGAAGGAGGGTAAGGAGGGAGGAGAGAGAGAGGGAGGAAGAAGGAAGGGAAGAGAAGGGAAAGAGAAAAAAGAAAGAGAAAGAAAGAGAGAAAGAAAGAAAGAAAAAGAAGGCAGGCAGGCATGCACACATATCTAATAAATGCACAAATTTTATGCATACATAGTTGGCTAATGCTGCATATGCCAGTAGATGGAGCTGACAAATACGCACTGTAATTGTGGGTTATATTTTACTGACTCCAAACAGCACTTCTGACTGTGGACTGATGAGTGCCCTGCAGCGTGGGCAGCACTTCATACGGTCAGCTGTCACAGGACCCACTGAAGGACCCACACAGTCCCCAGCTCCCTCAGGGAAAAAGGCAGATTCTCCAAAAGTTCTTGGAGCTGACTAACCAAAGAAGCATTTTCCATTTGGTTGGGAAGACACACACCACACATGGGAATAGCATCATGGCTGTGCATTTGCTTGATTTTGAAACTGAGGTAGAATTATGAGCACAGCACGAGTGCAGCCCTGAGGCTTTTGGCAAACCCAGCAGCTGCAAAGCACCCAGGCCTCTCTTTCATGTTTATTGCCATGCTGTATTTTTAGCCTGAGTAGATATTTAATGCAGCCTGGCCTCTTAGCCACTGCCATTGTGCTGTGGTGGCTGTGGTTTGCGTCTTTGCCGCACTGATGTGCACGGGGGAGGGTGGTGGGAGGAGGAGAGGGATGGCCGACACTTCATTCAGTGATTGCAGCCCTCCTCCAAGGCTCAGACTTTGAAACAAGACATTGGCAAGCCTGCTTATAAAAATGATTTCATCCATGCATGAATTAAGCCAAAGAACACAGTACTTGTCCCTTTGGTGTTTATTTTAAAATAATTATTACATGTTCCCTTTTCTTTCAGGAACATTAAACACAATGCTGCACATGATTTTGTTCAGGAGGGTTGCAGATGGCTGTGATGAGGGAAAGTCAGTGGCAAATACTGACATATGCACTATGGCAAGTAATCAAAAATGAACTCCTCATTCTCTTCAGCCCGAGGAATGCCGAAGTCTAATACCATTTTTTTGGAAAACTAAGATCAATAATATCAATAATAGCTAGTTGATTTATTTGGTTGATGATTTTCTAGTACCGGGCTTTGTTATCCACAAGTTCTGTTGTATTTCTGCTTTTTAAATCAAGTGCAGATCTTTATTACGAAGTGCCAGCATTTGGTAGCAAGAGAAGCTTCCCTCAAGCAGCTTTCTTCTGAAAAACATGCAGTGGTTTGAAAATGTGGTTGCAAAATGTGGACAATGTGCACAGGAGTTATTAATGTTCACAAGAAAATGTGCTGCTTAATCTCCATTACAGTCATTAACCACAGCTGTGGTTTTGCAAGTGAGGAAGTCTACTCTCATTCTTAGAGTTTCAATGTAGATGTTCACAAGCAGTTTGCAGAGACACAGGTAGCTCCTAAAATACCCTTCCCAGTTATAATGAGAACATACATGGACACTGGAAAAAGACTTTCTTTTATCTTAATAGACCTAGCACAAGGATTGCAGGAGGAATTTAAAACAAGGCTTTAATGTCAGATGTTTCATATGGACCACATTTCTCACAGTGAAAGGGGAATAAAAATATATAGAGGGGGGGAAAAAAAGACAATACACTGTCCAGGAAAACAAAGCAACCTAGCCAGCTCTACAACCATTTGACTAGGAGACAGTTCCAGAGTCGTTCCAGTACTGGCAGTACAGCTAAGCCAGAATTCTCCAATAAGCCAGATGACACAGTTGGAAAAATATATTCCAGAGCTTGTTATCCATCCCCTGGACCTGCCAAATTTGCCCATATGGGACCACAGGTGTTGGCTCAACCCAAGGAGGAAAAGGATGGAAAAAGACAGCAAGATGAAGAATATCAGGAACTGGAGCAATAAGTATCATCGAGCCAGTGTTGAAGTTACTTCAAGTGCCAATTTCTGATGAAACAACCATGATCTTTATAAAGTCCAGTCCAGGTAAAAGAGCGCATATCGATACGTGCATGGGTGGACATTTACAAGCACAAGACATAAACAGCAAATCCAACCTGGAATGATCCATTAATGCACACATATGAACATGACAATTGTCAAACATTTGCAGGCACAGCGCACGAGAAAGCATGGCCTTCAGATTCAATCACAAAAGGTCTCTTTTTGGCAATTTACCATGAAGAAGCAATTCCCTGAGTTCTGTTAAGATAAGTCTGTTTACAGTGGTGCAGACAGGCCAATGCACTCTACCCCAAATTCCAAGCTGGCCAGATGAAACCCAGCTCCCGTCTAGAAGTCGTATAGCTGTATTAGTGCAGCACAGTGCCCAAACTAACTACAATGCTGAAAAGCAGAATATATTAACCAGAGTGCATTGCTATGTTAACATTGCTGTGTGGCTTCTGGAGCAGAGACCAAAGGAGCCAAGATCTCTCTGAGCCATCCATGCAGATGTAACCAGAGAGGAATTTGCTTAGCACCTGCACAGGTCTGATTTTTCTTCCAAGTGAGAGAACTAAAGCAGAGTTGTCCTTGACTAAGTGCAACATACCTGGATGTCATTTCCACAGGCTGGCTTAAGACTGTTGGCTGTAGATGAGATGAATCCCTAGCAGCATACAGATCAGCACTATATTTGTCATTGGGAATCAAGCATGAGAATTTTAGCATCGAAGGTACAAGAGTCCAGCACTTGAACAGGAACAGCATCTCTTACATTGCCAGTTTGAGTCATCCAAAAGTTAGACAGGTTCCCATATTCATGAACTTGTCTTTAAATAAAAATCACACCATGAGAGATGATTTTAGTAACACATTTGGGGTTGATTGTATTTACTTTCTGAAGTTTTAACCGCTGGGGTCCACTTCCAAACATTTTCACAACAGGAAGGCTCAGAATGTGTTATTTTATGTTATTTTTCAAATGAAAGCTGAGGTTCCTATGCATTCATATTAACTCCAGGAGCTGTGTTTTTTAAGGCACACACCAAATGTCAAGAGACTCACAATAAAAGCACAAGAATTGGCAACACCGCTTTCACTGGCTTTGGGGAATGAGCAGGTTGTTGTTGGAGCCACACATTAGAGGGAGACATACTCACATGTTCTTAACCAGTGAATTATGCTCAGAGGTATAATGGCATTCTGCCCAGCACTGACATACACCAACAAGAACAGGATGCACAAAATTCCCAGACCTCTTAAGCTAATGGAGAAGCTTTGTTAGTCTTCCTAACAAGGGAACCAATGACATAACCTGTCATAAACATGTTGGGACCATTATATCCACAGACATGAGATATATTTAAACTATAAAAATCCATTTAATAACCAAGAAGACAGCTGCGTAATCTGCACATTACACTCACAAAAAGGAAATAAAAGTAAAATGAGCATGTGTGCCTGGAGAGAGAGAGAGTGTGAGAGAGAAAAAGAGAGAGGCCTAAAGACCTTTCAAAGAAATTCTTCTAAGGCCTGCTGCAGCAGGAAAGCACTCGTTTCCACCAGTCTCTTCAGTGCTTGGGAGGAGCCATTTTTTTACAACTTTTAAAAAAACCAGAATAGCCCATACACTAACAATGGGACATTTTGCCTAAGACCTGGTAGTGTAATACAGCTTTGTAAAGACTTCAAATGAGGGTAAGAAGCTGGGAGCAGGTCCCTGTCTCCTCCATTGATAAGGAGAAACCAAATGTGTATGCATCTCTCTGTCTGCACAAGCTAGGTACCATCACAAGACAAAATCCAATGAAATTAGTGAATTGGTCCACATTTTCCGTGCACTGAAGTGCAAACATTATAGTTGCAGGCACAATATGGCAGAAAAGAGCATCTCTTCTTTTTTTCATCTATCTCTGCCTTTAGTCTTAAAGACTTTGTAGATTTATTTGTTACATGAAAACTGACTCAAACTCATTTACACAGGACTATGCTTAAAATATGCTGGGGGGGAACTTTGGAGCGTGGAAGTTTGGATAAATCATATCACTTATGTTTTCCCATCTCTATAAAGGACAGGTTTAGCTCCATAATAAGTTACTGAGGTTTTGTCAGGATCAACTTACATTTGTCAGATGCTCTGTAATCTTTACAAGAAAGTTGTAAATAATGGCACTGCACCAGTGTTTCATCTTTTTAAACGTTATGATTTATACCTCATAGAAAGATGGAATGAAGAGGCAAGGGAGTGATGTATTTCTCTCCCAACTGCAAGCACTGATCTTCTCAAGAGAGGAACCAATGTACAAAACCTTACAATATCTGTCCCTAATACCAAAATAGAGATTGAAAAAACCCTCTGCTGTGCCTAAAAGTCTGTATCTAATTTATGGGTAATTTACAATGGAAATAGACTATATAAAAATGTATACAAATTTGTAGCCTTGCACATCGGGGTAGATAGATAGTTTAACTAAGAAATAATGAACATGAAGTGTCTCTCGTGAGCTGCCAGGTAGACATTTTGATTGCCCAGTTTTCATTAAACTCAAACCAGAGAGAGTCTGAAGTCTTCCAAACATTCTTTAACTCTATCAAGTGTGTCGGTGCTCTATAGCCGATGACAATATATTTCACCAGAGTTGCCAAAAAATTGTTTAATTTTAAGCGATGCCTGTATTGCATTACTTCTTACAAGCTGAGCCAACATGTAGGGCACGATCAACTCTGCAGAAGAACAAGCCCATTGCCAATGTTTTCTTTGCATCCAAAAAGCCAATTTCACACAGCCATTCCTTAAAACAAGAAAGACAACAAAAACAATAAAATCTCTATTGTGTCCTTCTGTCCTCTAGCCCTCAAATCAGCTTTGCTTTTCCCAACTTTGCCAATCAGACTCAAGCGAATGAAGAGTTACAGAGAACGTCTATGCTGCCAAGAGCTATTTCCAGTGGACTTTGATCAAATGATGCTGTAATCCCTAATGGGAAGCATATTTCATTTATAAGGTATTCTTTGGTGTCATTCCCAAGGAGCAGGCATAGGAGTTTTTTGAGCAGCAGAGCTTTCTCTACAGTCAGCACTACAATTGTGACAGGATAGCACTAGCACGTTCAACTTGAGTGTACAGGCCTGCCTAGATAAGTGTGCTTTCAGCGTTAGTCATTCCTACGGTCAGAAAAGGTGGAGGTGCTCAGAGAGGCAGAAAGCTAAATCTTAGTGATGATAGAATTTCTTCAGACTTAGCTCTTCACCCTACAGCACCAACTAGCACACAGCAAGGTTTTGGTCTTTTACCGTTTCCAGTGGGGAACACAACAAAAGACTGTTCTGACATTTGCACTTTGCTGCAACTCTGCTGAACTTGAAAGACTCGGGTTATTTGGAATTGTATTTTATTTTCACTGAAGTTTTATTCCAAGACCAAGGACAATTAGCTCACATTTTAACAAGGAAGCAATTAAAGAGCATTTCATAAAAATGATTTATTGTGCTATTAAATTAGGATGAAAATCATCAAAGTTCATAATAGCCAAAGAAAAACAAATATAAATTATCTTCATACTCAGTTTGTACCCCGATGCTTATCAGCCTGAACGGCATGTATTTATTCTCCAGTGCTGCTGTGCAATTTCTGTCACTGCATCTCACTGTTTTGAAAACTCAACATTTTCTTTCTGTGCTGAGCAGTAGCCCTTTAAATTGTAAAGGTTTAAACAGCCCTGATCTGCTTAAAACTTCCTCTAAAATAATCTGAGCTTTCTAAGTATAGGCATTCCATGAATCCCCAGGCAAACATGTTGGAACCAGGTGTCCTACTGGACACCAGAAGGGCTTCTTGCAACCCACATCCTTCTGCTTCTTCCAGCTGTCCAGCTGTCCATGCACTGCTGAACTTCTAAAAAAAGCCCACTCTAACAGATGGTAAAAAACTTCACATTATTCTTTTCCTTGTGCCTTCACCTTTTTCATTAACTTTTCAACTGGTTTTACACACACATCAAAAAGATTAAGATGTTTTCACTGAAAAGGCAGTTTCAGACTAACACACTGCTCCCATTTTTATCCCTAGTGTATTGAAAAATATCGTAGGTATCTATTTATTACACAATATAAATATATTAATAACTCCATGAGAGAAAAAGAAACAATGAGAATACATACTCAACTGGCAGCACTATGGAACTAGAGATCAGGAGCTATCTCTACCACTGGCTGCCTCCCTGATACTAGGATAAAAAGAAGTTTTCTGTGCCTTAGTTTTCTTGTTTTTAAAGCAGGGAAATATTAACTCCTTCACAGGATTCCTGGCTGAAAAATATTTGGGCACCTTCTACAAAGAAGAACTATGCCCTCAGAGCCAAACAAGGTTTTCCTTTCATACTAATATACAGAAGCTCCTTTTAGTATCTTTCTGCTCTTCACTGGACTGGCATCTTTCATAAAAATCCTTCCTGCATCTCACTGCCAATCCCTTATATTTTGACCAGAGAACAACCTTCAAAGGCTGACAAAAGCTGCATCCCTGCAACAAGTCCAGTTTGAATGAAGTTTAGGGATGCTGCCACACTATCAGCAGTTGCAAGCCTACTGCCCTCATGGATGTTACAAGGTGATGAGAAAATCCACGTGACTAAGAATTGCATATAGACCCCCCTGACCAGTGAAATCATCAGAAAAAATCTGTCACTGAAGCTAATAGGTGAGATCCAGTTCAGATAACCTGTGCTGCTATTCAGAACCTAAATTTTAAGCATATGGAAAGCAGGTTTCTGAAAATGAGTGCCTTAATCACTGGAAAGATTCCTGATTTGGATGCCTAAACTTCACTGCAGCAATGGAATTCACTATACATACATATACAGGGAATTCTTCATCAACTTAACTACATGTTAAAGTGATTTACTGAATTGGGGCCTGTATTTTAAAGTCATATCTGTTATCTGAATACTATTTCTCTTACTATAACTTGTTAAACATTTTTTAAAAATTTGAACTTTACAATTTGCAAGTAATTTTTATAGATTTCTTAAAAAGTTCCATTCATGACTTACTTAGAAAGCATCATGCACTATCACACCAATGAAAAGAAAGTTTGTAAGACCATAAGTACATCTGTCTTCTGGAAAATAAAATTAGAAAAAAAAAACAGTGTTTCAATTTCCCATTTCCTTAGTAAATAATCCTTACTTATTTAAAAAAGGAAAGCATTAAATGTTCTGCTTCAATGATGAGTTTTAAATAGATATTTTCAATTAATTATCCTGATTGAGCTGCCTGTCAAGATAATGGTATAAATTGCTACTTCAATCTACATTTACAAACTGATTCAAACAACTTCACTTAAGACTCAGACAAAAGTTAAAAGAATCTGATGTAAATCAACAATGAGATTAGTGTTCTGATCTCCCTTAACAGACAGGCTGTGCCCCAGCCGAACAGACTCACATTTCATTTTCTTTTCTGCTTTTGCTTTAACTTCCCCATTTCAACTCGGTTTAAATTAAAAGTATATGAGTGACAGACTAGAAAGAGTGCTCTTAAATAGATAATGAAATATTTCCAGAACCTCAGGTATTGTGTCTTAAAAGCTTGCATTCACAGAATGAAGAACTGAATTGTATATACAGGAAATATGTTCAAAAGTTGAAATGCCTGAAAAATCAGGACTAAATTGGGAATTTTAAAATAAGTAGTTTTTATATGATATAGGTTTAAAATCCATAAAGGAAACACCTTCCAAGGCAAAAGTATTATTGATTTTATTGATGAATTTCTACCTCATATAGAAAATGTTACTCTTTTTAGTTTTTAATTTCCCTGCTACAAAAAAAAAAATATTTTATTATTTTCCTTACTGTGTTAACTTTAGTTTAATTTTTATATCATTTGAGTATTATACTGATCTCCATTATGTTCAGTTTATTGTTGAAAGGATTTTAAGTCTTCTAATACCCTTTTACCTTTTTATTTACTTAACAGCATTTTTTAGAAGAAAAGAAAGGAACAATAATAATTTGGATATGTTTGCAGTATTCCTCTTCTAAAATACGATTAGAAGCCTTGAAAAATGTTGACATACCTCACTATTCTGTTTTGTTCTGTTTTAAATATCGGTGCATTTATTAAAGCTGGTTGGAAAATTTAATCATATATAATATTTTGTTTTTCATCAGATTTGAATTCTTTCCAGGTTTTTCAGGACTCTCATTTTTCTACACGTCTCAGAAAATCTGTATTAAATGAGGTAGGATTTATTCCAAGTTACCCAGTGCATATCTTCAAAGAAATATGTTATGTACATATCTTTTACAAAAACTTATTATGTAAATAGTTATTAATACAGAATTGCTGGGAAAAGATTACTTTAAAAAATGTTAATGATGTCTTTTAAAATGCTGCATGAGAGAGATTTCAACAAACCTAGTGAATAACTTGAGTTATAGTTCAGAGTATTTTGTATTCATCAGATTTAACTCTTAAGGTATTTTATCATATTTTGTTGTGGATACATGTTATCTGTTGTATTCCATAGCTGGAAATTAATTCCTGAAGGGTAAGATTTTTGTCCTTTTAACTTGCTGCATGATATATGATTCTTCACTGAAAATAATCTGGTTCGTACGTGTAGTGCAAAATCATCTGCGTGGAGAATGTGGATGCTCAGACTCTGATCTCACAGCTCTCGGCACAGAGGACAGACTGCTGTAGTCACCCGTAGCCATGCTGAAGCCCATGGCTCTGATTCAGGACCCATACAAAGAGCTGGAGCAGGATTAGGACCAATTCAATAATCCTGAACAACCAGTTCAAGGTCAGCACGGGTTTTGGGTGCAACGACTTTAATAATAAACTTATAGGAGATTCTTAGACATTAAGACCTGAAGTCATCCTCTTCTGCCCCCAACTTTAGGGACTTAATTGAGACACCTAATTTCAGAGCCCAGTCACTGTAAATTCCCAGTATGAACCCTGAAGAAAGAGAGGCTTCCTCATCGCTTCCAGAGAAGAGCTGAGCTAAGATCAGACTTGCTGTCTGGAAGAGCTAACCTCTCTCTACTAACTATCACAAGGGAGTGCAACATGAGTGCTTACTTAGGTGCTTCAAGTAATTTTCTAGAGGCAGGCAAGATGAATCCAGGCACAAATGTATTGCAAGAAAAGTGGCACAGCTGGGTCATGAATTTTGCCAAAGATGCTTATTAAGAGTGTTTATATAGTTTAAACCTGAAAAGAAACCATGTTAGGCATAGGCTTCAATATTTTTCATCCTCTGAATAGATTTCCCATCAATTACTTTGGTGGTAATCCAAGATAAAGCCTGCTTGAGCACGACATTTAAATACACACAGGCTGAAGCACATGAACAGTCCTACTGGAGTCAATGGACTTGTTAAACAGGATTATTTGGCACATGCGTAATGAGCACACCGGCATAGGACTTCGAAATGGTGTTGCTCAAATGAGGGCCAAAAGGTTTGAAGGCAGAAGACAGCAGAGCAGCAGCTCAGTTTCTCTAGGCGAGAGGGGTGAAAAATAGTTGCAGTTACTGTTTGAAACTGTTCACGGTAACCATGGAGCTGCTATCTTTCATTGCCTGAAGCTGCCCAAATCCCCCAGGCAGGGGGGACTACAGCCAGTAATTATACTGATTTCTCCCTTGACAAAGGAACTGAGCTGCTGCAGTGTCATGTAGGGTCACTCCAATGGAGAGGATCACCTCAAACTTCTAAAAAAATTCAGAAATACTGCTTGAAATTTAATTTTAGTTTGATTTTAGGGGGAAAAGGACAAATCATGCAAGAGCAAAGAAAAACAACCTCAAACAAATTCAAAGGTGCAAAGAAGGAAATGATTATCTTTGTCTCAAAGTCTGGCCTGCACAGCTGGAGCAGTTTTGATGGAGAACTTGGACTAAGTATGACACCCAAGTGCAAGTAAGGGCAACCTTGACTGATCTAATGTTAATTCCAGCTTCAGACGTTGATAAAGCCCCTTTAGTTTAACTGGTTCCAACCCCATTTTCCACAGATTTTGCCACAAGTGTAGCATCATCATTTTTTAGGGTGAATTATTGCTGAGAATTTCCTAGGCTCACCCTAGTGAAAGCTACTCCTTTCTTTCCCCGTGCCTTACAACATAGATTACCGTACATTGAATATTCCCCTTGAGTCCTATTAATTGGTGTCCTTTCTTCACATATGTCACTTTTGGCCTTTCAGAGGCACAACTATCTGGGCCACAACAACAACAGGAAACATGCTGCTGACATTGCTGTTTACGTCTGAGATCTGGCTGCAGTCCTACCCAGACTCTCTGAACTGTTCCACTTGCTCAGGAGCCTAAATCAATCCACTAGGACATACTGTCGCACCCAGCAACAGGATTCCTCCTTGCTCAGGTCAACACTAGAACATGCTTAAGCACTCTGAGCGGGATAGACTTAAGGACATACTGAAGTGTTTCCATGATTTGCAGACTAAGGAAAATAGCTCACTGCAACAACATGGATCTGCCTACTTGTTAAACCAGCCTGGAATCAGTGGTGAAAATTATGGCAAAATGAGCTCAGAAACCAGAGGAGTCATGAGTGTGATGCTAAGAGGCAAAGCAAGGTCATGACTGAAAAATACAGAGAAGGCACCTAAATTGAGAAGACAATCTAAACCACATCCAGGAGACAGGACAGGGCAGAGACAGGCAGTGATCAGACAGAAAGCCAGAATAACTGCCCACAGCAGGGCAACACCGTGGGAAGGGAGCAGGCCAGGCTGAAGCAGGCTCAGGCAGGTTGGTAAGAAACAGATAGCAAGGCAAAGGTCAAGGAAGACATGATCAAAGTTGAGGATGAGGACTAAGGTCCAGGGATGAGTAGGTGTAGGAGCCAAGCACAGAAGTGGGCTTCAACAGTCTCACTAACTACATTTATGCTAGTAAACTTGAGCTGTCCCTACTTGTATCCATACTGTTAAGCACTCTTAGCTTTCACTCCAAACCTCCCATCTGTCTGTGCTAACTCCCAAACTACTTCTGGGAAGTCTGAAGACTGCAAATTTGTCCAGGGCAAAAGCGTGCCAGAAACCAATGCCTGTGCTCTGACACAGTTTAACATAACAATAGACAGACCCAGAAAGTCTTCACCCACACACCCATTCACTAACCATTTGCTAGTTACCAGACCAATCTAGAGCAGGGTCCTTTTCCCGTGTATATAGGAGCCAAGAGCAGTTAGGCAATACCTTGTTACACCTTTGTATCATAGTTCATATCAATAAAAGGATAGAGTTAATGTTACCAAATAACCAAGAGTTTCACTTTGCAGCATTAATATTCTTCTAATTCTGGAGGTTTCAAGCCACGTAAAAATTACCTGGTCAATGCATTTTTCTGGCATCATGGAAGATACGTTTGTCATTTGTTTGCAACATCTTGAAATTGAAACATGATCAGGAGTTATCGGGGAGGAAAGCCATCAAGAGACAGATACCACCTCACGGCTACCACCACCTTTTCTGCAGCAGTTGTGGTTTCCAAACCTCACCTTTATCAAGTCTGAGAAAGGAAGCTCAGCTTAACCAGTATGTTCCTTATCAGACCATCGGGGTGTTTGTTAAACAATAAAACCAAACAGTCTTTTAGCATGGAGGACTGTGTTGAAAGGTGGCTTTCCTTTTATAACTGGCCCGAGTCTCTTTCAGTCATGTCTGCTTTCTATGTGTGATCATTGCAGGGGAAGGCAGGGAGTCTAAGTGATTCAGTGCTTGGAACCTAATCTGAGACTCTCTACAGCTTGGATCATCATCATATGGAGAAGCAGGAGGATGACAGGAGACTCCACTAGCAGAATGCCTCAGATTGTTTGCCCTTGCACTTAATCCACTTTATGCTTCCTTTCATGCCAACACTAGCAGCAACCAGCAGCTTTGAAACACTGGAGTTTATGTGTATTTCTTGCATATTATTTTACTACAATTTTTCGTTTCAGAAAAAAAGAAGTTTTTTTCACTTTTTTTTTCTCTGTGGTGGTTATGAAAGGTGTGCCTGTGAAAACAATACTGACAAGAGATTCAGTTCAATTCGCCAGGAAATTACACCTATGATATCCAACTATTGTAGAATCATGGAATAAATTAGGTTGGAAGGGACCTCTGGAAATCATCCTGTCAAAATGCCCGCTCAAATCTTCCAAGTTAGATCAGGCTGCTCAAGGCTTTGTCCAGTCAAGTTTTAAAAATCTTATGAAGATTGCACAGTGTCTCTGGGCAACTTATGCCACTGGTTAATGGGGCAGCTTATGCCAGTGGTTAACCACTGATCATGAATTTTTCTTCCTTATATTCAATCAGAATTTCCCTTCCTACAGACAGTGACCATTGACTCCTGTCTTTTTGCTATGCACATCTGAGAAGAATCTGATTCTACCTTTTCTATAACCCTCCTTTAGGCATTTGGACAGAAAAGTTAGATATTTCCTTAGTCTCTGTTCTTCAGGCTGAGCAAACTCAGCTCTTAACCTCTCCTCCTACATCATGTTCTCCAGTCCCCTGACCATCCTCATGGCCTCAGCTGAACTCATTTTGGTTTGTCAATGTCATTCTTGTGCCAAGGGGCCCAAGACTGGACACAGTACTCCAGGTGTGGTCTCACAAGCAACAAATAGAGGGAATAATCACTTCCCTCAACCTGTTAGTTACACTCTAGCTGATACAGCCTAGTACACAGTTGCCTTTGCCTTTGCCTTCAAAACCTTCTATATTTTGAGCGCCAAATAATATTGGATCAGCAGAAATCTATTCCCAATGTCAGGATGCAGAAAACTTTAATAATTCTACACAGACCCATGAAATGTCATGGGGGCTTCACAGGCACCCAAATTGATCAGAGCAGAGGTAGGTTCAGACATCAGCTGCAGAACAGAAGGGTGAAAGTCTCCCTGCAAAGGAGCATTAACAGGCCTTGACATTAGCTTAGTCAGTATTTTACATCTCATTGCCACAGAGGCCTGAAAGGGCCTTTCTCCCTGCATATAAATATCATTCAGATATATGTTATCTGAACATTCAGATATATGTTCAAAAATATCATTGCCACCATTTAATATTGGGGGTGCAAGCAACAACAATCCTTGTGCATAGCTTGCTATGAGGATGTCCCTCTTGGCATTTGTTTTATGTATCTTTAACACAGAGGAACACCGTAGGTCCCAAAGATAGCAGAGAGCATATCCTAGGTAGCAGAGAGCAGCTGAGAGAAGGTAACAGTCTTTATTTAAGCTCTTCTTCCATGTCACTGACTTGGTTTCCTGCCAAGCAGTAACCTCTCCATGGAATCTGGGCTCAGCCTGAAACCCCATCGAGGTGGGTTTGGTGGAGCTACAAAATAACCCCACTAGATGCTTAGCTGTTTCCCACAGCAAGTGCTGTCAGTCAACACTACCACTATATGCAAACATATGTGCTTCTTTGGACAGGGCTGCTGTCAGCCCTAAACCACAAAGAGCCCTGAGGAACACACTGAGGCAGTCCAAGAGTTGTGAAAAGGGAGAGAACGCAGGCCTGCACTGGCAGGGGCCAGTGGCAGGATTCAGCTTCCTTATCCTGCCACAGAAATTTCCTGCACAAAGATCCCTGAGCAAAATCTGGCCATCTTATGACAACATGGCCCAAGCCAGAAATTCTTCCTCAAAGGGAAAGTATATCCCTGATCCACAGTGCTCCCACTGGGCTCCCCAGTTCAGACCAGTGCCATGAGGAGTGTTCACTGCCAAACATACAACCCTGGCTTTTTCAAAAAGAGGAAAAGGGAGACACCTAATGGGAACAGGCAAAAAAAGCACACACAGAAAAAGTACACCAGGGAAAGAAAAGTGTGAATGAAAGGCAAAGACCTGCAGTTTTGTCTCAAATGGCCCAGAGAGGTGGAAAGGATTTGGGAAAAAGTAAGCCTGCGAGGCCTTTGCTGCTGCTGCTGCTGCTGCTGAGAGCCTTGCTGCCACTACTGCTCCTGCCAGCCCTCGCAGTTATCTTGAAGCCTGCCTGGATTTGACAGGAGTCTCTGCTTGCAGAGCAGAAAGCCTGCTGCTGTGAGATGCCCTGTCAACACTGCTTGCAGCAGCAATGAGGTCTGGCAGTGGGCAATATAGGTGCTATTTCTGTGGCAAAAGACAGCTTCCACTTACCTGCCATGCATGTGGACCCCAACTCTGTGTCTGACTTGAAAGTATTCATATACCGCACCTCCTTAAAAATTGCTCAGACAAGGTGGCCCAGAGTCCTAGGGCAGAAGAGTTTTGCAGGCAGTCTGAACTCACTCTGCAGACAGCGGAGCCTGATCAGCTCAGGTGCAGCGGAGGCACAGCCACTGCAATGGAGGAAAAGACTGCAGCTGTGGCACTACTGCTGTGGTACTGCAGCTGTGGCACTACTGCTCTGTTGAAGCACCCTGGCAGGGCTATAGCAGAACTGTCAGGAGAGCAAAGAGGGCAAAGGCCACCCCAAAGCCTAGGGCAACTATTGCTCTTAACACTACTCTGAAAATGTGTTCAGCCAAATCTACCATTGTCCTGCCCTCACACAAAAATAACAATGTCATGATCACATATTACAACAGTATCGTGCATAGGAATCTATCTGGATAACTAGGGAGAATCAGCGCCAAAACTGTTTAGGGCATCAGTCCCCATACCCTCAAGGTAACAAAACAGTACACTGCAAGCAACTCTGTATTTTGCTCTCCTCCTCACTCTGGACCATGAAGGCAGCTTCTTGCGATCCAAGTCATAATGAGAGCAAGGGAAGTCTGAGAGGTTCCCTATGAAACCCAGATCAAGACTCAGTTATTCTAGTACAGCACCAAATTTAACTCAACATTTTCTGGCATTAGGAAGGTCACATAAGCTGCCACCAGTTTGAGACAAAGAATCCACTGAACATCTTTCCAAACAGACCTTTGCTCACTGGAAAACTGAGCCTAGTGAATTATAGCTGTTCTAGAATCATTTTGCAAGCATTAACCATTAAACCATCACAAATGTCCTGGGGAGCAGGTACTAATCCCATTTGATAGATAAAAGAATTGAAGTTATCCCCCTGTTCTTCAGTGCTTGAGGAGATCCAAAAGGCTGGGGTTCATCAGGCTGACAGAAATAGCACATGCTCTCCAGACAATGAAACAACAAGAACAATTAGCAAGTGATTCCAAGTGGTAGATCACCTCAGCAGCCAGACAACTGTGGAGATCTCGTAAGAGAAGAACGTAGCCATGCAAATCAGAAAGTGAAATCAGAAAGAAATCTCACGGATCACTGTTAATGACAGCTGCTCAGCAAGGAACAAAGTGCTTCATACCGGTCATGGGTCGAAGCCCATGGTTGTCCACACTGGCCATCATCTTAGACAGATGTACAGCGTTAGCTTGCCAGGAATTTCAAGCTTTTGTAGTCCTAACCCATGTTGCGGTAACTCGAGATAGGAAATAAAAAGCAACCTCTTGCCAGCATTCCTGGATGCACTTCAGGGTGAGAGCTGTCTACTCCTCTCTGGCCAAACAGTGCCTATAACAGTGTGACTCTCAGGAACATGAGTATTTTGTGGTGAAAATGTGACTCAGCAAGTTCTGAACTCAGCTGGATTTTGAAGACAGCAGTTGGTGTCTGACACAGAGGCAAAACACCACCAGCTGGCTGATAATATCTGGCTTCCATGGGAGGCAGCTTCCCCATCTGCATGAATTGCAGCGAGAGCAGGTGCAGGTACCTGTTGGAAGGAGAGGGAGTAAGGGATGGGAGAGACATCGTGGTAGGAAGTGAAGAGATAATGCAGATATTGTAATAAGAGATGGTAGATAAACAATACAGGTATTAGGGATATTCAAGAAAAAGAATATGGGAAAGTAAGTAAAATAGGGTTCCTCTGAGGAAGAATGGGAGAGAGGAAGGACACATTAGGATGGGGCATTTTAGGAGGAAGCAGGGAAGCTATGATGATAACAGGCTATCTTTTGTGGCGCTGATTGCAATAGGAATATCAATGAAATATCTAACTCTTTAACAGAGCCACATTTTTTTTCTTGGTTCTTGCCTGTTTGGCATAGGACAATAGAGACCAATATAAATAGTAACAGGAATGGTAGAAAGCAGATGTGGGTTCTGTACACCCAGGTTCTGGGAAGTATCTAGTTATAAGTTTAAATCTTATTGAAATAAATGAGATTCAAGCAAAGGCTTAACTGCTCTACTGAATGGATATGCATTCTTGAATCAGCCCCTTCACTGCTTTGTCCTTTAGATATCAAGAAATTATATTAATTATATGTGTTCCCTTTCTAAGATGTCTGTGACAAGGCTTATAACTACCAGATAGACAGAGCTCTGAACCTCTGAGACCCCAGTTTTGCCACTGGTGGTCATGACAAATAGTTTATTTCCTGGAAACAGCCAACTACTTCAGCAAGACTACTGCTGAATACAGCACTATTCATCAGGAGAAAGATGACAGACTCTGGTCTTAGGATGCCAACTCCATACCGAGACTTTATAGACAACTCTGAAAACAACCATCATGCTGGCATCACAGGCACTATAACAGCATACATTGGGTGCTCCACCACTTCCACACACATGGGAAAAAAGTCACATACCTTCATTGGCTATAAAACAAACCTATGCAATCAAATACCAGAGCAAGGTGGGGGAAAAGCCAGACAAATTAAATAGATGGATCAGATAGATTCCAACCCTCCCTGAAGATCACTCTATTCAGGGTCTGCTGGAGAGAAGGTGGGATCAGAGTCATTTCTCCATGGAGGGTGGCAAGCTACTAGCCTCTTGTCAATTAATCCTGGGGAGTAACAGGCCAGAGAGAACACCCCACAAACTGTAAATGTGGTGATGGGGCATTGGGGGCATATATACGCATCATTAGTCATCCACAAGAATTTTGTTTTTGTAACCTCTGCATTTTTATCTGTCACTTCTAGCAATAAATATGCACTCCCGCCAGTGATTTGACATTACACTTGCTTTGGATGGTTGCCTTTCCCAAATATTAATAGTAACTCATTGTGGACACAGCATTGGTATTTAGTTAGATCAGACCAGCTTCTTTTAAAAAACAACTTTTCGTATAAAGAGAACAGATGTTTTTAATTTACACAAAGAACAAAAACAAAGTTCTATTGTTCAGTTACACTGAACACAAACATTGCAGGCACACAGAAATTAACACCGATAGCACGTTAAAAAAATTAAAAGCTCATCGTTATACAGGTCTGCTTATTTGTGCTTTTTCCACTACTTTAACAAATTAATGGCATGCAATGATAACAAGTGTTGCTCTTTGGAATTCATATGAATTTGAGTGTGGTGTATTTTAAAGATAAAAATGGCATAAACGTAAGGGCACTTTCTAAACACACATTATACAGACAATAATAATAATAGTTTTATAATAACAAACTAGGAATGTAAACCATCACAGTCCAGGGTATAAGCCAACTACTAGCTCATGGGGATAGGAAGAAATTGCCTCTTTGAGCAGATTATTCTATAATTGTTCCTTACAGGGTACTTTTTCCTCTGTAACATCTGCACCCAACAGTAAGTACATTTAGGCCTCAGCCCTCCGGAACACTATGTGTGTGTATGAAAAGGGGCAGAGTATTTTAGTCATATCAACGAGATTATCTATCTTGCAATATTACATAAATTTAAACCAGAACTATGCTTAAATGCTATTTTTACCCTGGGGATTTAAAAGCCCTTTGAAAACACTTAGAAGCTAATGATGTATATAGAGAGCAGTGGCAGGCAAAGCTCGCTAGCTTGGGCACTCTTCCACGCTAAGGTGATTAAAGCCTTTCCAGAACAGGATCACTTCCCGGATGATAGAAGTCACTTACATCTCTCAGTGCCTCATGGGGCACCCCAAGAAAACACTTCTTAGAGATAAAGCTTATCGTCAGTCCCATTTTGCACCCAGGGAACCTGCAGCTTAGATATCTGATTCTCAGCTTCCCACAAGGCATAAATCTCCCCATTGAAAAGTATCTTCTCTAGCACCTCTTGATGATTTTCTTCACGGTTCTCTCTAATTTATTGTCACTTCTTAGGTCACCATCTTGGGCAGACATTTATAGGTTTAGAAATACTTAAATACCAATATCTCTATCAGTATTTCAGATTCATTAGTCCTGCAGATGCAAGAAGACAAGGAGGGCAGGGATTTGTATTCAATGCCTGGCTAGGCTCTCCAAGGGTTTTGTGTTTCCCTCAGTCTCTAATTCAAAGGCCAGCCAGATAACTGCAGCCCACCCTCTCAACTGCTGCACTGCAGTTGCCGTTCACTTCCAGCAAACGGATCACTAACAGAAAGCTGAAACAAATCATGGGAAGGAACTGGGCCCTAATAATAATGTATAGCCAACTTTGTCCCCCTCCGGGACCTCTTCCCCCTTCTTCTTGCACAGGGGCAGATGCATACCATGAAGGTACACCACTGCCCAATGAGATGGCAATGCCTGCGCAGTCACCCAAGGACAAGAGACAGGGGAAAGTTTAAATACAGCTATACACTAAAACATTCTCATCCTGCCTCATGGTTTCTAAGTGGCATTACCCTGCTTCACTGTCCCTTCCTTTATCTTGACTTTTCCCATCTATATATAACAAAGATTCTGCTTTTGGAATATTAAAACCAGACTTCACCCCCTTTCCTTTCCCATTTATTGTTCACCAGTCAAACACTTGTCCAAGAATGGATACCATTTTACTCTATCCTACATTCGACTACACATCAAAGTATTAGGCTTACTTAAAATCATGATGTAGGACCTAGTGAAAAAAATCCTTCCCTCTATTTTAACCTGTTGGAAAACAAAGAAGAAACGTTATAATTAAAGGACTTGGGACAGAAAAATAAAAAATCTCTGTATCATTCAGGTAAGCTGGAAATTTCAATGCCACAGAACAACAGAAAGATAAATACTATGACTCAAAGTGTTGGATCCTTTCTCCACCATTAAAAGCAAGCCTCACTGGGAGAGCTGCTATATATATGGTGCTCCAAGTATCCTTTTTTAAACTTTCAATCACTTTATATAACGTAAAACCCAGTTCCAGACCCCTGCTGAAAAAAAAGAGAAACCAAAATATTACATTCCTACGGTACCTTTCAACTCAGAAGAACCCAAATCATGAACCATCCTATCCACCACAGAATGCCATCACCTCAACACCAAAACACAGCAGCTGTTTATTAATCTACAAGAACAGTAGGATGGGTGCTCTTATTCTGCCTAAACAGCAAGGAAAATTGAGTAGACAACATATAATAACCCGGAATGCACAAGCCTATCCTCCCTACTTTTATAATGAGTACCAGGGGGACTTTAGGGACCACAAGCAGCTTATACTTCCAGCCGCCCAATGTTAACAATGCTTTCCGCAGCAGCTAAGTGATCCTTGGAAGCCAAAAGGATTTGACCTGGACTTGCTTTGCTTTGTTTGGTTGACAACGAGGCCAATAGCTGGCTATCGCACACTGACCACAATTGATATGTCACATCCAAAGTCCTGTCTGCCATATTTAGCACCACAATTAATGTCAGAAACAAAGTAATCTTGACGCTCTGAGTTCTCCAAAGATCCAGAAATCCATCTCCCTACTGCTTGTGCAAAGAAGTCAGCTAACTGCAGTCATGTACCTGTCCTGATGGCTGGCTTGTTCTTGGTTAATAAATTGCAATAACACTTTCACAAACATGGCTCCCTGACTTTGACTCCCAGTATCTCAGAAAGATGCTACATGGCTCTTGGAAGCTGCTTATCAGAATTGGAACAGTTTGCTATCCAAATATACTGGAGTTTTCACTCAAAATTCAAAATCTCATTGTTACACCACACTCATCACTGTGGTATCTGAATACAGCCTTTCCAGCTGAATTCCAGTCACAGCTGGATTCAATGAAGAGTCACTCTGAATCCCAGGAAAGCAGAATTAACATAGGCCAGGATCGTGCAGTGAGTTCTCTGTGGGCTCACAAGAAGTTTGTTACAGAAGTTGGACCTTGGCTTCTACTGAAGGGGAGAGGGTCTTGTGGCCAAAGACCATCATTTATGAGATAGACAGCTGAAGTCCTGTGGCTCTGCTCCAGAGTGCTTACATAAGAGTGCCACTGTTTCCTGTTGTATAAAATGAACATGCCTATCTCACAAGGACAGTTGTGTGGATACTGCTGTTACTGCAGAGGCCCTCAGAGAAAGGAGGACAGAGAAAGGAAAGCTGATTATGCTATGTCCTTACTGATTTTTGTTGATCATGAGGCAGTGCAAACTATACCATAAAAGCAATCTCATTTCTACAGCATAGCTCTGCTCACACATGTGAATGAAAGTAAGGTGAGGTTGTAACTGCATAAGGATTGGCTGGGTAACACCCCAAAATGGAGACTAGAAGGAGATTAAACCCTAGCTTTCTGTGGCTAAAATGTCAGTCTTCCTGTATTTCCTACCCCGCTGTAATTCATCCTTGCCACACAAGCTGCATTTTTAGCTCACCAAATCTCTCAGCCTTTCTGCTTCCCACGGTATTTCCAACCACAGGCAGAACAGCTGGCTCTTTCCAGCCAATGTGTTTGGCCATTTACTGACCAGACCTGCATTTGGTCTGACTGATCCAGTGATACTGGAGCACTTCTAAAACATGATGTTTTCACCAAAACACTCTCTGATAATCAAACAAATCAAAGGGCAAGCTAACTGGATCCATGAAAGTGAAACACGTAGCTGCCAAAGAACTGCTGTTATCTCTGGCATGGCTGGGTCATTAGGACATTTCACAGTAACAAAAATATATTTCCTATATAGACCCAGTTAAAATACCTCTGGGAAAATGTTGCATATGCACTTGAGATCCAGAAGCCAAAGCTACCCAGTGAGCTTATAGGGAATGTGATTACTTCCTAGGGGTTGATGGAAAGTACTGAGCACCTCCTGCTGCTCTCATTACAATTAGGCTCAGCAGTAACATCTGACCTTGTAAATACCTGGTGCTCTGCCCTTCTGGCTGAGTGAGAGGGACAGTGCCTCCCACCGTAGGGAGTTCAGATAACGTTGGAGGGCACTGCATGATTCAACCCAGGCTTTCCTCTGCAACAGGAGGCTTCTCTCCTGATTCACACACAAGGTTTGGAGAAGACAGAATAATCTCTCCTTTATAAAAGGTTGGCTATACTTCTCCTCCTGAGTCTGACCAAGTCTCCTCTCCATAGCTGGATCAGCTTTACTTCAAAGTGAGGAGGACTCTGCTGCACTTGCACAGGTCTCTGGGAACATATGGAGGCTGCAGGTTACTCACTATGCAGGTAAAAAGTCTTTGATTTCTGCCTCTTTCGTTTTCCACCTTCATCTGTTTTTCTCTTTCATCCCATCATTTGTTTGTACATTTATACCACAGGATCTGGCTGCTTTTCTTATTGTTCTGCCTGGCACAAGGGAGGCGGATGGCTCCCCAAGGTTGGTGAAACATGATAAAAGGATAGCGGGGAGTGGCAAGGATAGTTCTCAAGGGAGAACTAGGTAAATCTACTCAAAATGACATATGCCTCTCCTCTAATCTACCATTCCACTGGCTCATCTGTTCTCTGTGTGCTTCCACCAGGTTTTGTAGACAGCAGTTGCCACTCAAGGATTTTTTGGATGAAACTGAATAAACTCTCGCTCCAGGGAAAGTTCTTCCAGCTGGAAATCAATGGTGAGTCACAAAGTGGTTGCCCTGAGCAAGATGAAGGCTGGAGTACCACCTAAGTGCGGGGTCTATGAGCTGGATCCTGCTGCCATCTACGCGTTAACTGGTAACTTACTCTGAAAGAACTGGCAGAATGTCCTTGCTGCCTACACCTGACCTATCACAGTGAATTTGCCCAATATCTCTACAGATAGCTTCTAAGCAGTAAAGTTTATATCTACAGCCATAGTCCCCTTTGCCCCTTCTGTCTACTATGCCTGAGAAAAGGAGAAAGGACGGTCCAATAAGGAAGAACTGGCATTTGAGTTTTATCCTTTTCTCTGCTGAGACCTTACACATGTCTAGTCAGGAAATCAGGTGAAACTGTAGCTTGGGTACATCCTAAACAGCACAGGCGACAACAGCAGCATACGCTGAGTAATACCCAGAAAACATACTCTCGATGAGTACTGGGTAAGGACTTCAGCAATTAAAAGATTTTTTTCTATTTTATTTAACACCACAATGGCAGTGAAATACTCTATTTCAGACTGAACAAAGGGTCTCCATTTTGCTGAGGAAAGGAAAAAAAATCTATTTAACCAAAATGAAAACCAGAAAATGATTACATCAAATTGAACAAAGTATGTGATTTCACCCCAAACCATATTTCTTTCTGTTGGGATCAGTCCATTTTTTTCTGGGTTTGGGGTTGGGTTTTTTTTTCCAATTAATTTGGAGGCAGAACTGAAAAAATCAAGTACAGCAAGGGTGTGGAGAGAAGTGAGAGCTTTTATGAGAGCAACTGATATCTCTGGAAAAAACAGACAAGCCTTCAGGCACACAAAGCTTGTTTGTTTCTTCCAGCTCTATCAGTTGGTCTCATAAAAGCTATTCTCTCTTCTTCCAAAATTCTTCTCACTTATCTCCTTACACTATCCTGGCTGCAAGAATATGTCTACTGAAACAGCAGTTATTAGTACTGTCCGACATATAAAGATGACAGATAAATCTTGAAATTACAATGACAGCTAGTAAAATCCTATCTACTTGTATAGATTCTTGTGTCTAACCCAAGACTAAAATAGCTCCTTAATCAGAGGAGCAGATAATTAACAGAATACAATGATGTTATTAACTGTACCAGCATCAAGAGCTGAGCTCAGTCATCTCCCAGAGTGCCTGTTACTCAGCTCCCCTCTAGGTTTAACAGTACACAGTGCCTTGTCTGGCAGAGGTAAGTGGCGAACCTGATCAACTTGTAGCAGTGCCCATCCAAAATATGTCCATGACTGCATCCTTTGATCATACTGAGCAACAGATTACCACAACTTGAGGATTTTGAAAACAGATGGACATAATAGCCCATAATTCTTTTTAGAGAGCAAAACTGGAGAGGGAGAAATGTGTGCAGTATCTCAGAGAAACTCTCCTTAATAGTACTTCAAGGTGGCTGTGGCACAAGCTTCTGGAAGAAGTGGGCACTAAAGAGAACAAAATGTGTGTGAGCTTGAGAAACGCCAATTATCACATGTGCTCTAACACGTAACAACATGGCTTCACTAGCTTGTTAACAATACGCATTGTTGGAGAGCACTCAACCCAGCTGGGCCTCTTTTCTAAAGACAGCTGGGTGAAGAGGCCTCAGCAGTACTCTGCCCAGTGACTTACCTGAGCTTTTCTTCCCAGATGTCATTCCCCAATATCCTGTTTCTGTAGATCCTTATGCCGGCCCTGTTCTGCTGGATGAGAAACTAGCATCTCGCTGTGGCTATGTCCTGTCAGAAGATGTCTGGGGCAACCCCGTCTTCCGCGCATCAGTGCTTGGCTGTCATGTGGCCAATGAGGTAAGACCCAGAGACAGATTGAAAACAATTTCAGACAGTACATCCTCTCCAAAAACACAAGACTGGGATATTATATGACATTCCAGTGACATGTTTTGAGAACTCAAGAAATAGTGAACTCAAGGAGTTAGTATAATGTTGGTGGTGTGTAGAAATGAATAGGCAACGGCTCTCCAGTATGAGGTTTGTTCAGTGTGACTGACATGGGATTTCCTCTCTCCATGAAATGACACTTAGCATAATTCTGCTGACTAGCTGCCAGCTCTCAAGCATATTCTTGTTGCTGTTGATTTGCCAGAGAGTTTCTTGAAAGCCTCTCTGGAAAGAAGTAGGCATCTGCTTGAAAAAGCAACATTTGCAGTGTGATTCTGGCAGATCATTTCCTGGCTTAATTTATGTGGTAATGTGCCTGTTAACACATGCCTAGGAACGTAGATCACACACATCTATTAGACCCAGATTTGTCTCATGTAACTTGAGCCATCTAAAAGATAATGTCTAGTCTAAACTAGTTGTTTACACTTCTACAATAGTCAATGGAGAAAAACAGGCATCTCTGGAAGGTGATTCACACCATCCTAAAATATGTTTAAAAGTTTAGCCCGGATTTCTAATTTCTAAATGGTAGTTGAGATGAATTGTACCCCACCTGACCTAGAAACAGAATATATCAGAATAGAAACTTCATCTTTTGTCCATGTCTGGTTGATTCTGGAAGCCTCACAGCAAAAATAAGATGAAACTTGCTGGGTAGATCCTATGCTAATATGAATAGGGGGACACTGTGCTGTGCAATGACCAGAACATCCAGACTGGAAGTTTCTCTGGAAAGGTTTTGCATTTGTTTGTTTGTTTGTTTGTAGATAGCAGCACAGTCAGTGTCTTCACGTTTGGCTCCTGTGGAGTCGAAGCACCAAGAGGAGATCTCTTAATGGAGCTAGTTAAGACAAATGCTAAACAGCATTTGTAAGACAGACCTGAACTACCTACATCAAATTAAAAAGTCTAGTGCTTTGTCTCCGTGAGAAAGCACACAGCAATCATGAATGAGAGAAACAAGAACCACATGGTGAGGAAGGTCAAATAAGGGTATCTTCCTCTGACTAGCTGCACACTTAATACTATGGAAAGAATATTGCTGAGATCTGATCTAACACAGAGTCTGTAAGTACTAAGACAATGTGGCTCAGAAAGCCCCTGTGCACAAACCACTTAAGACAAGATAGTACTGTGGAGGAACTGTCACTACAGGTCTCATCCTGCTCTTATCCTTCTAAATAAGCCCTCACTACTAGCCACTCTTGGAAACAGGACAGTAGGCAAGATGGTCCTGCACAGCCATTCCTGTGTGCATAAGAACATGACCTTCTACATGACCTGCTGAATTTCTAATTCTTCTTCCTAGGCAGATGAGCTGTTTTCACTGACTGTGAACATCAGGGTGTCCTCATTTCCAAACATGAGAGCAGCTGTGACCTACACCTACCCTATGTACTGCTCCTACTCTTCCTGGGCTCCAAGAGAAATTGTGTGTGAAGAAAACTACATGGAGGTAAAAACTTTCCCATCAAAAGCTGAGTTACAGCCAAGCTCCCTGCGAGGCACAGCAATCTCCACAAATACAGACTTATGTCAGAAGTTGATTTTACACTATGCACCCAGGGCCAATAGCAACATGTGGCTATTCAGCAGAAAGCCTAACTGTAGATGCTCATTAATAACACATTTACATGTCATTGGTATTTTGCATGCAGTGAAACTCAGTTAACTGTAAAGAATGCTGTAATTCATGCCACTGCAAGCAAATCGGAAGCCAGGAAGACCCTACCTGTTACACTCATGGGAGTACCTTTGTGTTAAAAAGTACTGCCACAGCTGCAAGAATGTCATCCTTTCATTTAAAATAGTAAAATCCAGAGTTTGCAGAGCTACACCTCTGCTGTGTCACCGGACAGCACTTGTGAGACAGAATCTGCTTCCTGCTGGAGGTGCTACGCTTTGGTTGTCCAGGCTGCTACTGGCATCTAAAAGTCAAATTAGGAATAAGGCACTGGACAAACTGAACTTCACTAATTTTTGTATGCACCTACTGAAGGTAGGACAAAAGCATATTTCCCCTGCTAGGACTGGAGGCTGTGCAGTCATATCTGGTGATCTAGCCTACAGCTTACCATATATGAAACAGGACCATTAGTTTACCTGGTTATACACAAAGACATTCACAGAATCATAGAATGGTTGGAAGGGGACCTCTGGAGGTTGGAAGAGACCTCTGGAGATCATCTAGTTCAATTCTCCTGCGCAAGCAGGGTCACCTAAAGCACACTGCCCAGGACCCTCTTTACTCTACTATACATGCATCCCCATAAATACTATGGCTTTAATTTTCATTTTAAGAGCACAGAACTTACAGCAGTCAAGAACCTCTAAAATCAAGAGCTTGGAAACACTTTAATTACCTCCAGTGAATGTAGCTTGCTAAATCCCAGCAGACACTGGGGAAGAAATCTGAAAGGCCTCAGTTCTCATGCCTGCAATAATGCTGAAGATTTTATTTGTTCCCAATCTCCTCTGTGTTTCCAGGTATCAGTGAAAACTGATGTCCCTGCAGTTTCAAATGACTACACTGTAGCATGGATGTCAGCACTGCCAGAGGTATGAAGGAGAGTCTTTCCTAACAGCTCTTAGCCTGTCTCTTCTCTCTAACATCATGAGTCATTCTTGGAGCATAGCTCTATCTCTGTCCTCATAGAAAAAATGGATATGGCAAAGATGCCATCTAGTACTGAAAAACCTCTCAAGTCTTCTTAGAGTTCAAGACTGCAAAAAGATGTTTAGGTGGGACAGAAGGGCCACATGCTTGTAGGAGTTGGTGAAAGTTGAGTTCAGAACAAAACAAAGGTAGGTGGTTCTTCACACAACAGATAGTGAATCTGTCAAACTCCTTGCCAAAAGATACTGCGGCTGCTAAAATTTTGCTTGATCTCAAGGGGATTCAGGAAAAGTTCATAGAGGAGAAATCCAATAAGACATACAAAATACAAAGAAGCCACAAATAGCTCAGGAGTACTTGAGCTGAAAATTGTTTGAGGCTGGAAAGTATTAGGGGGAAATATATGCCTGTCGTACTTTTATTCATGCCTCACTTTCTTCTTATGTCTATTGTCCTTTTTGGTTATTCCCTCATATGGTCATCATTTGAGAAGAAATACTGTCTAGGACAGACCTCCATTCTAGACCAGTACAGACATTATTCTCTTCTTATGTGTAACACAGTATGGTTATATACTATAAAAGGTAGTCTGTCATTTGGCCTATAGACTGCTCCAACAATCAACTCACATGAAGGCAACCTTTTAATTAACAGCACAGGCAATTTGACCAGGGGGATTTGTTCAAGGCCACTAGTTTAAGTTTCTTCTAGGGCTGCTGTAAGACCCCCTTTAAAAATGCCTTAAAGAGCTATAGGATTCCTCACTTTTATATATGTCAAGGGTGTTACTAGTGGACTAGTATGTCCAGTGCAACTCCAGTTACTCCAGCTCCTAATGGGAAAATAGATTCTACAATTTCATAGCTTTTTAAGAGACTTTTGTATACTTGTATCTTAACATAATTTCTCTCTCTTGCAGACTCAAAAAATTGCATACCAGCTATGGCAACTGATGTTTGTTTCTCCATCAGGGAGAAAGAGAATAATGGTAAGCGATGCAGCAAAACTAGGCTACAGCTTCAATAACACACCGTCTCGAGTATATCTCCGTGCACCCTATCACAGCAATGAGTCTGATTTCAGCATGGTGAGTTGTTGCTCTCAACCGAACATAAAATTGTGCTGTTTCTGCTGCCTCTCTAAAACATTTGTTTTTCTTTACTTTTTTTTCCTGCATCCCAACAGGTTGGTGGTGTAAATATGAACATGGTCACTTCCACCTCCATGTACAGGCAGCGGTGGCTGCTTTTGTTGATTGACACAACTGTCTCCTGTCCTGTTGGTAAGGATTTCTTACTTGTTTACCAGAAATAACTGTCTGAGGAGCTAGTAGGAAACACAGTCTGCACATTTCCATGCAACCTACATTTTAAGGGAAGAGGTTTACAATCTGTCTTCCGAGCAGCAGGGGCTAAGAGGGTGTTAGTCCCTGACAAACATCCTTCCTACCGTGACACTACGTTACTTGCGTCCCTAGTGCAGTGTCATGTCTTGTCTCTGGTTTCTCACCCCCACCCCCATCAGACGCAGGGAACTGGACACAAATATTTAATTGCTGCACAAGGGCTAGGAAGTGTGTCTCACCTTGACTAACCCCATGGCCTTGGCTCTCCACTGTCATATAAACGCATGCAGGGGATGCAGCTCTGTGCCCTTTTGACTCACCCAGTCTCTTTTTGTGGAGGGGTAGATGTAGCCTGGCTCTTTAAAAAACAGTAATAGCTGCACCCTCTGTCTCTCACAGAACAGTAGCAATTGGAACATTTGACAAGGAGGTAGGATGTTTTAAATTGTCAAAATCATGAAGCAAACATGCCAGAGAAAAGGCCCAAACAGGTGGCTCTGTGTCCTGCTCCTCCTGTTGAAGCCTGTAAGGCAAAACTCCTGGGACCGGAAGGAGAACAGGGAAAGTAACTGGGAGCATGACTGTCAGTTCTTCTTAATAAATTAATTATTCATCTGAAATTGGTGATTCAAGTCTACTTTGAGTGCCAGGGTTTCTACAGAATAGCCACCAGTCTGCTAACACCCTGTAAGGTGTTTCATTAGCTGTAAATGGCACCCTGATAAAAGGGAGTCAGGGAAAGACAACTGTTGCAGAATGAAGACTCACTGGCAACTCCAATTGCCTGGCCTTCTGGGACTGTCTATCCAACTCAACAGATGGTACCAGCTTCACTGATACTACGCTAACATGGACTGTGCCAAGTATTATCCCCACATTAGTGCTTCAAGAATCCACCTTTCTGTCTAAAAACATTTCAATGGGAGTAAATGGCCGAGTCATAGTAAACCCTGAGGAGAAGAACTACTTACTGGAGCACAACAAGACACACATTGGAATAACTATCCCTATTGGAGCAGAAGGAGGCAAACTAAAGGTTAGTATGAACCTGTCACACACTAACACAGTTGATAGGATGCACCATGGAAGAGGTTTCCAAATCATGATCCAGACAGTGATTGTTGCTTAAACTTCTTAGATACAAGAAATACCTGAAGACCTAGATGCTCCTTCTCTGTGTTCTGGAGGCACTGACTTAGAAATTAAGTATCTCTGATTAGAAAACACAATAGAAGCAAGAGGTTGTGTTTTCTGGATAATCTGTAAACTAAAGTAATGCCTACACTAATAAATTAAGAATGCCAGGGTTTCTGGGCACTGGAGTTCAATCATCTACTTTGTTACACTATGAAAATGGCCCCTGGCATACTTCTGGCCTGGGTCAGCGGGCAATTTCCCAGATAATTTCCATGCAGGTGGCATGATTTAGCATGGGACAGGATTTACTCCCAGTATGTAGTTTGGCTGCAGCTGTCCTGCTTTGGACACTTGAAAAGCTTTAATAGTATGGATGTAACTTAGAGCCAGAAAACAGGCTCTGGCATTCTATAGTTTACTAGTACAGAGGCAGCGTCCAAAGAAATGTTCAGCAGAAAGGAGCTGGCAATATTTTCACATGACTCTTTCTAAAGATGAAGTTGGTGTGACTTTGATTTGTCCCCTTCAGAAGTTCACTTTTTGGCCTATCAATGGACACGTACATTACTATGTGTATTACCATGGTGCAAAGTAACACAAGACAGAGTGAGTCTGAAGAACTGTCTGAAGTACCGACAAATTTTCAGAGTGAATCAGGATAAAATGAGAGGCAAGACTCATAGCCAAGTGATTGCACCCCCCCCCCCCAAAAAAAAAGGCAAAATATTGTTTGCTTCCTAAAGTTAATGAGCAATGCTTCCCTGATGTCTCCTTACCGAGAACCTTGGGACTATCTGAGCCAAACATGGGCCAGTCAAGCAGTCCAAACAAGCTTCTCACCTAGCAAAATCCATTCCAAACTGTCCCAGCATGCTATTTTCTCTTTCTAGCGTAAGATTTTTAATCATATTCAGTCATTATTCCATTGAACTATTGAGTATTAAGGCTTATTCACAAATTTTACCTCCTTAGAGCTCTGTATATGGTGGTGTGTATGGAGTCATTTACAGTATTGACTTGTTCTTGGAGCACACATGGACAGATGCAGATTGGCAAACCACTAAGTATACTGTCATCAAACCCATCGTTACACCTTTTATGCCACAAATACCAACTGTTATCAACAGTAAGTCATTCTTCTCATTGACTTTTACCAGTGTCTTGTTTTTGCTGAGTTACACATTATTCAATTTGACTTCTGCCACACACTCAGATTCACCAGAATGTTCTCAATTTGCATTTCCAATTCTCTAGCCAAAGTCAAGATCCAAGGTCTGATAAACCAAAACAATCCTGTCAGCCTTAATGAATGTTCTATCTATCACCCCTCTTTATGGGATAAAATGAAAATTATGAGTTGCTGATAAGACCATGAGCATTTCTGTCACTTTAACTGACAAATTTTTCTATTGAGCGCTGGGATCTAAAATAAAGATCTTGCATTGTGTAATTATCACACTAGGGAGACGAACTACCTGAGGACAGTGTCCACTGATGCCATCTTCTCCTCAGACTTTTATTCATTACTCTGGGAGCATAATGAAATCACCTCGCCAACCAGCGGTGCAGTAATGGTGTTTTACAATATTTTCTAATGCATTAAGACACTAGTCATCTCTGGAGTTATCTGGATAACTGACACAGAAAGAAAAAAGTGAGCCTCTTAGGTTACATGATGATAGTTTTTCTATATTTATGTGGCTGAACTAGCTTCTAGATTTCATTAAAGGAAAGTCACTGCACATCATAGCACACCTCTAGAAAGTTACTGAACCCACTTCCTGTAGAGTTGTACGTATTTATTGTTAATCTCCTACAGCTTGAAGCAATTCTCATGTACTCAGAGTATCTCAGATCTGACTAGAACACAAACACTCATTAATCAGAGCCATTAAAGAGATGGCTGTTGGCTAAGTTTCCTGGAATTTGAATGCGAGGCCACCCCAACTGTCTTCGTTACTTGATCCACATCAGCAGTAATTTGATGTTCTCTCCCTACAGATACTCTGCCAGAGGAAAGGATATTTAATGTAGCATTTGGACACTTTCTTCCTGATGTCTCTCTGGTGGCAATCGCAATAGGAAATGTGCCATTTACCCTAAGACAAGTACAGCACCAGGGGTATAAGATTTATGAAACTCCTTTTTCTAATACAACAAAAGGATTTATCTTGGAAGTCCCTTTTGATGATCCACATGTTCTAAAGGAGGTAAGATACAGCAGGTTACTTTAGCGGGTGAGTGGAAGTGGTAGGGCAGTCCCTTTTCAGAATATGTCTCTGGCTTTTATTAACCAACAACTGTTCTACAATTATAGAGCTGTCAATGAGTCTGAGCTCATCTGAATTAAGATTAGAGGTTTGTATGTCCCCACCTTGCTCTCCCTAGGTCTCTGGGAGAAGTGCAACACCAAGTGTGACTAGATGATATGAAATATGACTTCCTTTGGTGTCTGTCAGCATGGCTAATTTTCAAGTGCAACGCCCAGCAGGAAGAGGTTTGTCAAATCTCTATTAAACGCTGTCCCTTGAAACAGGAGTGCCTTGGAAAAATAATCATCAGTTATTGCAATCCTGCAAACAGCAGTTACCAACATCCAGTTATTCCTGAATCTATGTTTATGCAGAGCCATTTGAACACTGGCATAGGCCATGCCCAGTGCAAGCAGGTACAGGCAGACTCAGGCTATTCTAAATGTAGTTTTCTTAAACTTCAGACCATTTGTACTCTAAATATTTGTAAATAGTATAAAAGCAGGGAGGGAATCTAACCTCTAATTTTAGTGGGAGGATACTTGACTGCATGTCCTCTACGACTGCCTGGACCAAATCACACAGAGCTGAGATGCTATTTTCTGTTGTAAGGAACAACATTGTGAACACGCAGGATCAGGACTTGTGCAAATAATTTTCAGGCTGCAGTCAAACCACAGTTAAAATGCACCAAGGGTCAAAGCAACCCAAAAAATTTTCAAAGTTAAATACTTCTTTCAGGTTGAACAGTAGGTTTTGTTTTGGGGCACTTTTACTTAAGTAAATGAAGATGTTGAGAGAGATCTCTCATAGCGTCTCCTCATACCTTTTGCCCTACTGGTTACTCCTTCTCCTGGGTTCAGACCCATGCTCTGAGTAAAGAAGAATATGGATTTGGACCCCGATCTCCCTCAACAAGCTCTTTCACCACTGGGGTATAGAGGAAATACCACTGTTTTCACTTCTGTCTCCATTTTCTGAACAGGCACTACGTTCTCCACATTTATGTTTGGCCAAAATAGCTGTTGAATTCAGTCCAGATTTCTGAATAGCTTTAGGCCAACTGAAACGATGTTTTTGGAGACTGAGCTATTTGCTGGGGAGAGGAGGGTGTTGTAATAATTACTTAGTGCTGCTCAGGATATACATTCCTGTCTGTGCTGGAAGCCATTGCTACTACAGCCTTTCACGTCTCTCTCTCTTTCAGTACGTGAATAAAAATGAAACAAAATATACCCTCCTTCTCAACTATACTATACGTGTGGGTCCAGAGATGACTCTCTACTATCATTCAGCAGAGATGGAATGTGTAATTGCTGATATCGGTAAGCTTTCCTCTGATATTACCTGGCTTGCTTTAACAGCACTGATCAGTTTTTCATTGAATTCAGTGAGAATAGAGCTAGGCTAAGGATGAGAGCTTTTGGGAAAACCCCACCCTTCAATAGTTCATTATTGGCAACATAGCCAACTTGCTGCTTTTCTGATGGCAGCTCTCTTGCATACTGGCAATATAGTCTGCCCTCGAGACACTGAGAGCAATAAAAGCTAATGTGTAAAAGGATCTGGCTAGCAAACTCAGCAAACAAGATGCCTAATAACTTGAACATACATCTACTGGCAAAACATTCAGACATTGCTGTAAGTTTCAGCTTGTCCTCAAATGCAATTCTGCCTCTGTGTCCAGGGCAAGCTCAAGTGGCTTAAATAAATGTCTTTAACTCCAAAGACAGCATTTCTCTAAGAAGACAGTCATCTACTAAAAGTTGTACTTAGCAGGTGAAACAGTCAGGAGCTATGGCTGGTATTTTCTCAAACTTCTTAGATTTTTGGATGCCATGAGGGTTACAGCGTCTCCTCACTGTCCTATTTTATCTTCAAAACAGCTCTGGGTTCAACCCAAAGAAGGCTGACCAAAAATATATTTACATACATAGTTCAGCTTGTCTTACTGAAACAGGGAGTATTCCTGGAAGCAAGCTGGCAGACCATTGCTAAACCATGAGGATTCTGATGCCTCCAACTGTGAACTGTTACATCCACAACACAGCCAAAAGACTACAGATGATGCCAGTATGCACATAACAACTCTGCTGCAGTGCCAAAGCAAAATTTACCCATGATAGAAATCTGTTACCTAGCCAGACAACATCGCTCAAACCCTCATTCATTGCTTACTCTTCATCTCACCTTCTTTCCACAGAACTACCAGAAGCAGTTGGTTACTGTGATAAAGAAAACCTGTATCTAGCCATTCCTACTTCAGGCCTGCACCAGTACTGGAACCTATATATTGGCAACAAACTTCTGAACCGGCACACTGCACTTACAAATGGGTATTTTGCAGCTACCAATTCTACCCACCTGATCTTGCAAATACCTTTGTTTGCTATAGGAGTTATCTATGAGGTACATAAACTGTATCATACTGCCTTCTTTGAAGTGTACAGGATTATTTGCTTATACACTATCCCAGAGTCACAGTTTGTAGTGCTGTATTACATGTATCAGAAAACCTCAAAAAGGAATGACTCTGTGTGAGTGCAGGTAGGACAAGAGGTATCAGACATGTACCCTTCTGGAAATGCCATGTATTATATAATCTGCAGTGCTAAGTTGTCTCTAAAAGGCATGCACCAAGTCCTCAAAAACAAACTCCTCAGTATTTTTAGTATGCTGAGACAAAATGTCCCATCTGTACTGAGCCAGAAAAAATATTTCAATATAGCCTTTATGAAAGAAGCTCTTTTAAAGGAACCTTCTTCTTAGAAATGTTAAAACATGGCAGGGAAAACTGATGCTGTAATAAATATCTGAACTATTCTACAACAACAAGCCAAAACTTTTCTCTCTGTGACAATGACCAATTAATTCATACCAGAAAACTTCTGCCTCCATTTTGCATCAGGCTTTAGTCTTCACACTGACTTAACTTTTGTGACTTGTTAGCATTTAAAGTAACACAAGCTGAAGAGATGAATTTTGTACATACAGATCAATAACATGCTTTGACAGGAGACCTCTTCCCTCACTTCCTTCACAGGAAGTATCCTTTCAGAAAATCAAAGCAAGGTTTGATGTTGCCCTAAGGAAAGTGAGAACTTTGGAGACCTTACAGATATTCTCCATTAGCTGCAATTTTAATTCTTCAGCATTTGTAGGTAAGCTGTACAAGTGACCGATCAGTAAAAAGATCGGTGATACTTTCCTTGAGCTTATAACCAACTCTCTGATTTTCTCAGTATGCCACCCAGATGGAACTATAATGATATCTGCCCAAATGAAGACAGTTCCTGCTACTGATATGAGTAAAACTAAACTAAGGGACAGCTCTTGCAAGCCTAAAGAATATAATGAAGGACATGCCTTCTTCAAGTTCCATGTCACTACCTGTGGCACTTCAGTAAGGGTAAGGCCGTGGCAAGAGCAAATACATCTGCAGGAAGCCTCTGTTTCTCCCACATTTTCTTTTTTGCTCCCCTGCCCCATCTCCTGAGAATATTCAGTTTTTAATAAGTTTCTCATACACACAGTTTGAAGGTGATCACATTATTTATGAAAATGAAATCTCTTATGAGAAAGAGACTCTCCCAGAACAGAGCCTGCCAACAATCACAAGAGATACAGACTACAGGTAGGAGATTGTCTGTCTCTGCTCACTGAAAACACTTGGTTTGCTACAGCTGATGGAAAATTAACATAAAAATTACCCCTTTTCCTGTTACAGATTAACAGTCTTGTGCTACTACCGAGCAAAAGAGACACTGATGCTAGGTGCCTTCGTCAGTGATCCATCCACACACCCGTCACCTCCCTTTGGCTCTGGTACGGTGGTGCCAAGATCAAATATTGCAGGTGGGCAATCCTCTTCCTCCATTTTGAAACCTGTGTGACTCTTTCATTGTAAGCTCCCTCTTTTAAGACTTGGCCTGCTTCCCACTAAAGAACCTCACAAACATTTTCTTATCTGCAGTATACAGAAGGATAAGACAAGCCCTGAATGCAGTTTCAAGGGTGTCAAAAGGTAAGTTTCCTGCTAAGAAAATCACAAAATTTCCAAATATGTTTTAATTTAAATAAAATTAAAAACAGCAAAATCCCCTGATGTTTTCTCAAGATGGATCTTTCATGGAATTCTATGAACCAAACATGGCAATACTCAGACAATCCTTGGAGCCTGTGTTTCTTGAGGTTGAGCTGAAAGATGAAAGCCCTGAAGCAGAATTATACCTGGATAATTGCTGGGTGACTGGGTCTCTAGACTTCAACAGCACCCCAAGATGGAATATCACTGTGGATGGGCAAGTAGTTATTGAATGACCAACTTGTGCACTGGAGAAACTGTGATTTCTTCTCGATCTGCTAATCTGTTCTCTCAAATAGGTGTGAGATTAACAGCAATGAGTTTGTTGTGGAATTCTGTCCAGTAACTGTTAGCAGCAGAGTGAAAAATCCTTCTCATTTTAAAAGGCTAGCAGTAAGGCCCCTGACACATCCATTGGAACAGGTAAGATTAAGAGAAAGGATGACCTAGCATTCATGGACCCTACTCTGTGAACTTCTCTTTACAGAAATATCAGTTAAGACCATTTTCTGAGCAAATTGCTTAAAAAATAGCCAATTTAAGCACCTCACAGACTTAAGACCTATACAGCGGACAGCCTAAGTAGCCTGACTGGTGTGCAGCTTTAATTTAGTTCTCTTCACACAGTCACAGTTTCAGTGATTTAAGATTGGACTGACTGGAGTAAACAAAAGAGTTTGTTATGTAAATGATTTTTATATGGTGCTTCTGACTTTTTATAGGGTCAGATTCATAGCACTTCAACTTAAAATGTCTAGCACAAAAAAGTCAACTAATGTACCACAGCATCCACATGAAATTCAGCTTAGCTGTCTCCCATCTATCCCAGGCAGTCAACCATCTCCTCAGATGCCTGCCCAGTGGGCAAGGAAGCAAAGGCATGCGGGTTTGCCCTTATGCTTTTGAAGTTATGTCTTCCTCTAACAGGTCTAAGACAAGAAAATAAAACCAAGGACAGTCAGCTGAGACTTCTTTGTGCCTTCTGCATCCCAACTGAGTGCACTCCAGCACATGTACTGATACGAGCCACGGCAATTCCCCCGCCTGGGCAACTAAAGTAACCACATCATTTTTTGACTTGGCCCTTCATAAGGAGTTCAACATATGAACTTGCTAGAAATGAACATGATGCAATTCTGGCACATGCTGCTTCCTAAGTGGGCAGCTGCATCTAGCACCAGATTGAGTTGCTGTCTAGCTTTGATATGTAGCCTCACTGCAGCTCATGAGGTTTTAACTTCTCTTGTCTCAGCCTCTCAGTTACCAAACTGCCTGAGGGCTTCTTTGACACCAAATTTGAAATGCAAGGCAAGTTCAGCTAGAAGGTGCCACATGCAAGTGTTCAGACAAGCTTAAATCTAGTCAGTTGTAACTTCTGCAAAAGGCAGACAAAAGACAAAGCAATGCTCTGCAAGAAGAGATTGTATATGGACCAACTGGTATTTTGTCTCATTCTCAGGTGTATGTGCACTGCTCGCTGGCAGTCTGCTCTCCTACCAACATATTACATGGCAGCCTCTGCAGAGGACAATGCAGCTCAAGCAAGGAGAGGAGGGGTAGGTGTTTAGCAGAGAAAGAATCATTGCAAAACACGCCTGGCCTGATGTTTTTAAGGTGTTTAGGAACCCTGGTTTTGGGCATCTGAAACACCTTGAACATGGGCTTTGTAACATTACTCTTAGCTGGTACTTTAATACATTAACACTTAAAGTGTAGAATATCTGTATCCTTGAAAAACTACCCAAATGCACTGTGTGTCATTTTCAGCCTTTCCAGGTCACCATTCAGTCAGTCTCCAGGGCTACGTACTTGCTGGACCGGTCTGGATTGTTGATCCAGATCTAAGATGAAGGATGTAAACTAAAGTTGGTAAGAACCCCGGCCTTGTATATTAACCTAGAGAGCTAACCATGCTTTGCGACACAAGCAATATTTGGCCTTGTCATTCAAGGGCTTAGAACAATTGGTTCTGGGACACTGTCCTCTATCTGGGGTCTGCTGCCTTTTCAAAAGCATTTGGAGTCAGAGGCACGAACAAGGGAACAGGCAGGGCTTGGGGTTTCCTGGTGTAAGCTTGAGGCCACAAGAGAGGAAACAAGGAGAGCTACCTGCCAGGCCAAACACAGGTGGCATGGCTCTGGAGAAAATGTCAGCAGGGGAGTGGGACATGTTGGAGTTGGGCTGTAGCAGGCAGTTTTGGAATCAGCTGTTATTTCAACAGGTTTTCCACTGGACTGGAGCAAACTGCGCCCAGCAGTTAACACCACTCAATTGAAAGAAAAATATATGCAGAATATTAAAAACAAAAATTAAGGCACACATCACTGCCATATTACAAATTCTTCTGAAGGGTCTAAATCCCCCAAACTGTTAGTGTTTCATCTGTCTTTGGAGGACCAGAGCTATAGAGCTGTGTGCTCCAGCCTCACTCCTCATTTCACTGTGTATGTCTTCAACAGCACCTGAAAGCTCTGCTGTGCTGGCTACTTTCTAAATAGTGCAACTGGACACAGATGTTACCTCTTTCAGTGACTACCAGAACTATCTTGCTTGAAGTGAAGAGATCAGACTGTGGTACTCGAGACAGCACTACAGCACTGAAAAGGGCTAGGGTCAGCTGACAAGATTAGTAAATGTTCTAACCTGTTGCCTCTGTGAAGGGGCTACAATGGAAAACTTACCAGAAAACAACCCAAGGCTGCAAAATAACATTTCCTTTCTCTTCCAGCTGTCAAAATTTGGACTTGTTGACCACTAGAATTATCCCAACCCCGATCATGGCTGTTTCTTTCAATACTTCATAAGGTGATTGCCAGTCCTCTCAACTGAATATAAAGTGCAAATCTAAAAAGTCAAATAAAAGCACATATGAAGACATGTAACTGCAGAACATCTCCTTGCTAGCCTATCATCTATACTAATATTGGCTCTGAAGAGTCAAGCAATCTCCTACTCAGGGCCTCTTCCACATACAACACAATGGCATACTCTTTTTTCCTCATTAATACAGACTTTTGGTTACAAAATTGCATCTAGCACTGACCTGAGCTTCTTGGAAACCTATTCGTCTCTTGCTTTCTTCCAAGCTGCCCATGTATGGAAAAGGCTAACTACAAATTGGAAGAGGCTTAGATGTTCTAAAATCGGTAAAAAGAACAACTTGCCTGGCATTTTATTTTCTGTGCCCACCGAATTTTTTAAAAGAGAATAAAAATTTAAAAGGTTATTTTTCTACAGATCAAGGACAAACTAGACACACTTCCAGCTGCAGACCATTCTCAGAACGTGCCTACACTGTAACTGAAGGTGTGACTGCAGCATAGCATAGCATATTGAATAGCCATTCAATATCAGTGAGGATGGAGAACTTGCACAGATGTCAATTCAAACTAATAACGCACATGGGCCCAGAATCTCAGATGGGTACAGCTTGTAGAGCTTGTATCTTCACAGGCTGACTAGATTGCATATGCTGATTGCATATACCTGGCCTCCCAAAAGCTGCAGTCATGCCTGTGAATGCCTGAATAAACATAGTCTTAAAGCTATATCTACTGAAGGACTAAGCCACATAAAAGTGAAACAGATGGTACTGAGGATCCCAAGAAACTCCCCTCAGCGGCAGCCTGGGAGACGCCTTTTTCTCTGCTGTATGAGCAGTGCACTCTACTGGCTGGAGCTAACACTGAAGTGTCAAGCAAGCCTGCTGCTTCCTCAACATTTCCCAAGATGACACACTCCCCATTTTTAGTGTTAACAGTAACAAACTCATCACTTTCTATTATTCCAAAAAGCAATCTACAAATTGTTTTTTTGTTAGTTATTGATTTACTGTTTTCAAACTGCTATGAAGGCTAAATAATGATAACTATATGCTCGTCCCTCTTCTCCCAGTGCTCATAGGGCACTGCCTATAGTTCCACACAGATGAGCATCAGGCCTGGTGTTGCATCACTAAGGTTCACTCACCCTGGGGTCTTGCAGAGATTAAGGGTTCTGCTGCACATGGAACACCCCATATCTTTCAATTTCGTACTGGCAAGCCAGAAACGAGTTCAGCAGTGTTCTATACCTCTCCACCCAACACCAGGTATGTGGTGAGACTTTTCTCTCCCTGATTTCCATAGCATTTCAATTTCTAGCATTCCTACAGACCAGCCACAGAAATTTCACATCCTTGGTTGCCTGCTCCTAGTTTGGTTGCTCTTCTTGGCAAAACAATTCTTTTACACTCAGTTACACTAGCATGTTAGACTTACTTAGGCACTCATTGTTTAGCTTTGAGGGCATCTCCTTCCCACCCTGTGATTCTGCCATGCTACTGGCATGGCATATTGCTCAGCATCTGAAGGCTATTCTTAGATTATTCCCTCTTCTGAGGCATTGCAGATGGAGCTTCAGCATCTAACTCACGTCCTAGATTCCAGTTCAGGCCTATGGGCTTAAAGTCTTTCTTAGATTTGGCCCTCAGAAACTACTTGGTCATGCCATTATGGTTGCGATAGACTATTATTCAACCAATGTAGAGAAAAGGCGTTATGGAGATGTGAGAGACAAGTTATATATAAAATAACAGGCACACAGAAGTCTGCATACAAGCTTGAAAATCACTGAACTTTGGATCACCCTTCTTCACAGGAATACAGTGAATACAGGGAACCTGACTTGAATGCTACTGTTGCAGTGTTTGTCTATGGCAGGGAAAAAAAAAGCTTTTCCTTCCTGGGAGATGAAGTTGTCTATCAGGTGCACTTGACAGGCCACGTTTATTGTGCAACACAAAGACATGAATGATGAAAAATCTGGTGGCCAGAAGCTGTAAACTGCATCCAATCCCTGCTCATGGACAGGGATCCTACAAGGAAAACCTTGGAAACAGCTGAGCTTCAGACACAGATTACAGATCAACCCAAATGACCACAACACGCTACTCGGTGGGCCTCCCCCTTGACCTGACCCCACAGCAAACTTCTCTCAGCAACCAGCCCTTTCATTGTGAGTGCAAGCACCAGGCTGAAGTTGAATCTGTTCTGCAGACCCAGCATCTGCCTCTACTAAAAGATGATCCTAGAACAAAGCAGCTACAGGTAACTGCTGCAGTGAGAGGATTGCCTTTAAGATGAGGATTGAAACAGATAATGAAAACAGAGACATTAATATAGGAATTGCCAGAATCCACTGGACCTGACCATGTCCTGTGGCAGTACCAAATGGAAAACACGAGAAGGAAATTGCAGAATAATCTCTTCATACACAAAAATGTCATCCTCCCACTAGTAGTCTTAAGTTTTGCTCATTGTTTTTTGCCTCCTTCTGAACTTTTCCCTTTCTGATAGTCCAAGGACAGTAGTGCCTGTATAGCTAAGCTGGATACAAAGGTGTTAATTCCCCACATGTTGGAATAGCGTATCTTTCACTACTTATTTAGTTTTTACCAAGGTTATCTACTAAATAGGACAGTGCCGAGTGCAGTCCTCAGTCAGTTCTAACAGCAAAGGATTTTTAATTTTTTAACACTGACTTACTGCTGTTGTCCATTTACAGAGAAAAGCATATGGAATGGGAAAGTTTTCTTGTCACTTGACAAGCCCTTTTCCCTCTTCAGTGTGCCAGAGCTTTCACTTGTTCTCCACACTGCATTTCAAATAGTGTTGTATGAGAAATGCTTTACATTTCTCACACTGTTCTGTTGTCCCGCTTTTGGGCTGCTAGTCCATACTTTTGTCATATTTTCCTACCTTTCTTTAAAAGCCCTGCAACACTGCAAAATGGACAAGCGGTGCAACTCCTCCTCCTGTGTTTCCGCAGAAGGAAAAATGGGGTACTAGGAAAAAACATAGGACAATGATGTTACTCTTTGCCAGGTTCTCCGAACAAGTAAAATCTTAGAAAGAGACTGTTGTTCCAGATACTGAAGGGAAAAGCAATTCTGTAACGTACTGAGGAAATCAAGTTGTAAGTTTAGAGATAGCAAATCACTGGATGAGAACACTGTTACTCATTGCCTGGATAATCCCAGCTATGAGGAACAAACTGAATGAAGAGGCTGCCAGCAAAGGCCTGCTTGAAGTAGAGTGGCAATGTGCTTTGGAGAGTAGGTTTATAGATAAGAAACCTTTGGAAAGGGGCTGTGAATTATTCACGTCTGCAACATTTCTGGCCTAGATGAAAAGCTTACATTAACAGCAACCACCTGCTGGATTTCTGGTACAGCACTGTGACTATGACAAGTGGACGCTTCGCTAGAGCAACAGAGAAGGAAGCCACAATTGAGCCAGATGCTCTACAGTGGTTTATAATTTTCAAGCAGAGACAACCTCTAAAGACTAGTGAAAGTGAAAAGCCACAGTACTTCTATATTGCAAAAGTGTCCAAAGTACATTATTCATGCTCCTTTTACTACCAGTTTGTCCGAGTTTCATAGGGAAACACTACATAAATGTAATTTTACAACTCTCCATTATACTTTCAATTCTTAAAGGATTACAAATAGTAAACCTTGCAGGATAAGAGTTATTAAACACATCCCCCCTTAAGTTTTTTGACATCAAATAATTATGTTTTATGATATCCTTTCAACAGTCCTGAGAACACCACACTGCACTATTTAATAATTTCAGACTGAAAACCCTGATTAGGCTTGGTTGTGATAGAAAGCCTAACCAAATAACCAAGTAACTCATGTGTGCGTCTGAGAGAGGAAAATGTGTGCAAGAATTTTATTGGCTGAAACTACCTTGAAATAATTCCAAATTATGCCAAAATGCACCACAACAATTCATTCTTTTACAGAAGAGACAAAGAAATACTGTGGAGAATCTGCTATAAAATTGCTCCCAATTCAGTGAAATATTCCTGTGTCAACAATGGATGTTAGAACTGAGCAACATTCACAAAATGACATGAGCTGGGAAGTATGAGGATTACTACTAAAATCCTTGTTTTGTTTTGTTTTCCAAAATATGTATTTGATATTAATCTTCTTTTGATTTTTATCTGTATGCTATCATTTAAACAGTATTCCATGCAGAGCCACATCTGTGATCTTTCCTTTTAATCTTTCCACCTGCTTTCCTCTCAGAGTTTAACTTCACAGTTCAGATTCAACTATTTAGAACGTCCTCCACATTTTCATGGCACGCTGTGTCAGGGACATGTTTAGTTCTAGTTCATCTAGTTCTAGTCTCAATTTTTGAGACTGAGGTGGCATGAAAAATGTAGATCCTTAAATTATCAATATATCTTGGAGACAGAAAGCTCAGTATATCCAGAGAAGGCCAAAATTGAACCTCAGAACACCCGCTCATTAACGAGCAATTAGAGGCTGCTTTCCAGACTGTAAACGGTTACATTCTAACACGCATCACAGGTATATAACTTCAAAACTATTGCATATGAAGTATCACAGAGCACGAAAGGAAAACGCAGGATTTCCTCAGCCCTATGCCCCAAATTTGCTCATTGCAACTGTCGCAGTGTTTCATCCAAAAGCTCAACGCAATTTCAGTGGGGCTGCTGGGGAACCTCACAAAAATGCAAAATAATTCATAGGCTAAATTCTCTGCTCACGACTTACCCAAAGGGTTCCACCATTTTCAGTGAACCCTGCACTTGTGTATGCTCCAGGATCATCCTGGAAGAAACTCACCATAAGAAGCAGAATTTTCATTAGCATCATTTATAAAAAATACATATATCCTAATGCTCACACAGGCAATCAAAAAGCATTTCTTTCAGTAGAACTTATATTCCCATGAACAATACCATGGTGTTTCTTATCCATTGTTTATAGATTTCAGCAACTGTTTCTCCTATTATGTAAGAAATAAGACTACTTGGGTATTCACCGCCAGTTGAATCAGACAGATTTCATATTATATTTTTGTGCAATTGATCTTTTCAATAAAAAGAGAAAGCCAAGACTCCTAACTGTGAATAGCTCAACTGCATTCCCTACCCTAAGCTCTTTACAGATAATTATGAGATTCATTTTATTCATTCAATTATTAATCTCTGCTCTGTCCAATACTTTTACAATGGGATTACCAAAAAAAATCATTAGATACGTTCAGTTCCTACCCACTTATGTAATGTAAAACTAGTTTTAGAAGTGAATGAACTTCTGAAGAACTGAATTCTTACAGCACAGGTACCAATGGCTTTGCCTAAAAAGGGCTCAAGTTTTTGTTAATATTTAATACAGAAAAACTCTGTACTTTTCTAAAACTCCAAACTCAAGTATTTATATGTTTTATATATTTTGTTTTATACATTTTTCCCATGAAAGACTATTAATCTGTGAAAGAGTACAGAAACACTGTTGTAGTAAGAGGACCACAGACTTTATTAACTGTTACTGAGCTTCCAACTGCTTTATATGAAGTACTTCAGTACAGAATGACCAGTGCCTTAGACAGGTCTACCATTACGCTTTTCCTCAATGCTGATGATACCCCAAATAGGTTTTTTTGCAATTATAATACATTTTTTAACTTATTTACCCAAGAATGAGGTTTCTTCAGTAGAGCATAACAGATGCAAATGATCTTGTGTTTCATCCATCAATGCCAGAAATCATGTAAGTATTCAGCAAAACATTTTTACACCACTAGCTGCATTTTCAATAAGCTCTCTTTTGTTTTTCTTCTTTATCAAGAATAGCCTGGTTTAGACTCAACACAGCATCTTCAAACTGAGGGTTTAACTCTAAAACTTTCCTGAAATCTTTTATGGCCTCATCAAAGCATCCTGTCCCAAAAAAAAAGAGAAAGAATTATTTTTCAGTAACTGCTCAATCTCACAAACCATAACTGACGAATGACTTCTAATTCTTTCACTAACAAAAAGCATCCACTGTACTTACAGGACCCGCTATAATATTTGGTTTCTCCAGAGGTCCAAATGGGAGTTGAAGGTCTAAAGAGCAAAAGCCTGAGTGCACTTAAAATGGGACGTAAGGCAGAATTCAGACAATTTATTCCAAGAGAAAGAGGCAACTAACTAATAGCAGGGCTGCCTTAAACCTAGAAAGCAGGCATGCTGCTTCCCAACTGATGGTCTTGGTCAGGCTCCTTTCTAAGTGCTCTCCCTCTCTAGCCCCTCAGCTTCTGGATTCTGACCATGCAACAGCCTAGCTCCAGCAAAAAGGGCAGAGGTGTCATTTCCTTATGGCGTATTCAAAACGTTGGCAGCAAATTCCCCAGAGATGATTGATCGACAGCCCACTGCAATTGAGATGACTGGGCTCACTATTACTGCACCTACTTAAGAGATGCTTTATCTTAGGTTTAATGGTAATATTTTGAATTTGCTAGTTTTAGTCTCATGGAAAACTTTCCAAAAAATAAATTTAAACAGAATCTTTCCCCTATCAAATAATATCATTTCAAATGACACAAAAGCATAACTGCAAACAGGGATATCTAAGCAGGGCAGACCTCTAGGTAAAACATCCCATAATGATCTGAGAAAAATCTCTGACTGCCCCACTTATTACTTTTCCGAGTCTGTGCCAGGCAGGTCCCTCCCTCTGTAAAATGGCAAAATTACTTCCAAGCCTCAGGTGGCTCTTGGGATAAAAGAGCTCTCACGGCTACTAATCAGCCCTATTAAAGCTTCCTTCCTTTTCCTTGCACTTCATGGCCGACAGTCCAGAAGGACCCGACACCAGGGTAGGTGGGCAGACATGAGCAGCCCGCCCTCATGCGCCACTACGGGTGGCAATAGGTCAGGGAGAGCCGCTTGGCTCGCACGGCACAAGCCCGGGTCGCCCTGCCCTGCCCTGCCCCGCCCCGGGTCAGCCAGGCTCCCGGCCGAGCCGTCCCGGGCGGGGGCCAGGGGGCCCTGGCGAGGGGGTGACTGCCCGCGGCGCGTACCCAGCCGGTAGAGCACCAGGCCCCTGTTGTAGTAGGGCACCTCGAAGTCGGGCTGGCTCTCGATGGCGGCCGTGTAGTCCTCCACGGCGGCGGCGAAGTCCACCCGAAAGTACTTGATCTGGCCCCGGTTGTTGAGGGCCGTGGCGAGGTCGCGGCCGGCGCTGCGCGGGGGACAAAAGCAGAGCACCCTCAGGGCGGCCGTTACAGCGCGCGCCCCCGCCCCTCCCCCCCCCGCGGCGCCTTCCCCCCTCCCCACCTACCCCGCGGGGGCGTGGCCAGCGGCAGAGCTCGCGCGCTGGGCGATGAAGCGGCCGTAGAGCTCCTCGGCCGCCGCGAACTGCCGCGCCTCGAACCGCGCGTGCGCGGCCGCCAGCAGCTCCGCCGCGCCGCGCGGCGCCTCGCGCTCCATGGAAGGCGCTCAGCCGCGCGCCCCGGCAGCTCAGCGCGGCGCGACGTCACGAGGGGCGCGGCCGCCGCCCGCAGCGCGGAGCCCCATGGGGGCGGGCTCCGCGCGCCCGGCCCGGCGGCCGTTAACCCGCCGCCCCTCCCCCGCAGCCTCGGCGGCGCTGCGGCCAGCAGAGGGCGGCGCGCCGCCGCTCTCTAACCCCCGCGGCCAGGGCACGTGTTGTAATCCTTATCTGGGCCAGAGTAGCCCCTGTACAGATTAAGGGGGCCTGAAGGAACCAAAGTGTTTTCAATGTGAATTCAGACAACAACTGTGATCAAAATATATAAATACTATGCCCCTTGTTAAAACACGCATTTCAGCTGAGCTATGCCTATACGTGATCTGCAGGATGTCAGGTCAACAGCTCCAACTACTTTCATATGACATACCGGAAGTATGTCCTTCAAATTTAAATTTTAACAAAAAAAAAAAAGAAGCAGCTCAAATATCTGAATAGAAAAAAAATTTAATAATGTATATTTTATATATAAGCTTTTTCCATAAAAGAATATTTAAAAGATGTATTATTTGCTCCAAAAGAAATCCTAGGAGAAACAAGACTCCTCACAACCTTTTCCTCAAAAAAATAACAACATACACAGTGAATTTTAATGCTTGTGAACGTTATCAGTCTGCCAAGTGCTGACTCTTTGTGGAGAAGACTCATACCATGGATAAGTGACCTGCAACATTTCCATACTGTACCATCAAAGCAGTGGCTAAAACCTAGCAATAAAATAGAAAAGCTCACTTCTAAATAAGACTCCGTGTCCCTTTCAATCTTGATGTATAACGAGGATGACAGTTACAGCTCTTGAGATCTGCTTAGCAGATGTGAGCTGCTCACTTCAAGCTATTAACTTGCAAAAAGTAGCCCATTAACAGCTCCAGTCTGAAGGTTCATATTGGTTTCCTTAGCTGATTAAACAAATTGCCACAGGAAAAAAAAAATCTTAAGAATTCAGATGCTTACCAAAGGCATTGATTTCCAAATGTTTGCAACTCCTTTGTTAGTACTATGGTTTTAAATACATTTGGCAAAAGAAAATAGCATAAATGTGAAGTACAACTAAAGTAGCACCATCATTCTAGTAAAACAAGTAGTAGAAAAATGTATACAATAATACTACAGCTACTGTGCATTATTTCAATTCAAGAATTACTTCCTTCAGAAAATTGATTTGCTCCATTTTTCATTTTTGTAATTCCATGGAAAATTACTGGTTTTCTCAAAATTCACAGAGTAAAACTAAGATAAACCTGCATTCAATTTGCATGGTTTTGAAACTAGGTTCAATTTACAATTAAAAAAAAAAATCATGTTACCTTAAACCACTGTAAAAATTGAGTCAATTAACACAGCCGTTTCTTAATATACATGGAACCTTAAAGTTTCTCATTTCTTTTTTGAAATGTTTCTCTAATAATAGTAACCTTACCTGTGACACTATCATACCTGAACTGTATTTTAAAACAATATAACAGTAACATTTTAGAGGGTTGGTTTTTTGGGGTTTTTTTTGGTTTTTTTGAGACATAACAGATACAAGGATAAGCAAACCTTTACTCCCTGTTATGCTACAGGACTGTGGCACAGAGGACAGAAATTATAATTGCTTATTTCTTTGGCTTTCACACAATGCTTACACACACTGCACATCCAGAATCGATACTCCATGATAGGGTCTCCTGTTGCAACACATACAGGAAGTTTCCCATCTCCACTGTTAAAAGAAAAGTAAATAAAAGTAAATAAAACTGAAAGAATGTAAATGTAATTTTAAAAGAGCAGGAAGACTTGTTTTCCAGAAATTTGTAAAAGAGCGTAAATACCTTTAAATTTAATCTTAATTGTGTACCTACAATTAGTTGCAAAGCTTTTTATGCTCATCTGTAAAATATCACTTCTCTGTTCAGATGTGTGCCATTTCTTATTGGAAGTAATTAAATCAAATGACTGTGCATGCTGTTAACATAGCTAAGTGTGTAAATATTCTTATCACAACAGACTGCACACTCAGAAAACCTCATCAGCAAATTAAGACCAGCAGATCCAAAGACTAAGTGAAAAGAAGCAGTTCAGGACATAAAAAGGTAAGGTCCAGTGTCTAACTGCTGCTATTACATTTATTCCTATGATGAGTCACTTAAGCCACTATTCACTAGTGGTTTCAGAGCTCAGATTCTGCACACGTGCACAGTGAAACCAAACAAGGCAAGTTAAATAAAATCCATACCACTAAAAGTTAAAGGAAACACTTACAGAACAATCAACCTGTAGGTTAGTCTGCCGTCCATACTCAATTCCATGCTTTTAGCAGGAAAAGACATTATTTTAGGAACAACCACTCCAAAGAATTTCACCTTAAACATGCCCTTCATACCCTAATTTTTCCCCTTTATCTAGTCATCTTCTCATACCATATAGGTTCAGGGTACTTCACAAAACACTGGAGACTCTTACTATACTGGTTAAGAGTCACTCATTCACATTAGCATCACACCACAATGGTGATGTAAACATGGCTAACATGACCTAATGTTACTCTAATGGCATATGACACCTTATCAAAGATCCTAAAACTCCTGTGCTCCATCCACCTGCATTTCAAATTAAGAAGCAATTGCATCTTTAGCAATGGACCTCAAAGGAACAAGGCATATTTCCCCGATTACAGTAATGTCAAACAGGTATCTTTTGAGAAGAGACTAGCCCCTGCATCACTCCTGCCCAATATTCAGTACAAGCAGCAAAATGCCTAATTAAACTTGGTAACACACAAACCTAATTTTCTTCTATTTGCATTGCTAAAAGTCCATATACACACACCAGCAGAAAAATTCTCATATTATTACAGTATCATATAAATATAACCCACCTCTCAAGAACATCATCCAGATCAGATTTTTTGTTATACTTAGGGCAATGTTTTGTGAATATCTCTAGAGCAAGATCTTCATACTGTTGCCTCTGTTCTGGACTGAGAGTTTCCAAGGATTCCAGTTTAACAAAGGCTTTTGAACAAATATCAAATGCTCTATGTGCACATGCACAGAGAGCCAAAAGGGAATAGATTTCAACTGCAGGAATAATGTCCTCATAATCCTGTAAATGAAGGGCTAAGAAAAAAAAAAAAATCCAAAGAAGTCATGACAGGCCTTCTGAGAAATGCAAGCTTCCATATGAAACCATTACTACTAGTGGATAGTATTAATCTTATGAATAATTTCATTAGACAAAATAAACCAAGTCATGTCAATGGAAATACTATGCAGTGAAACTAAGTATACATAGTTCATCATCTTTTTAAAAAAAAGAAGTGGATTTGAGTGTGAACTGAAAGTGCCTTGCTGAGCCACATTATTTTATGCGCTAAAAGTACTTGAAATGGGTCTTCATTACTGGCAAAAAGTAAAGGGCACCATTTGCCTTCTTGACTTCCAGTGATATTTTATGAATCCCTCTACAGGGAATTCGGATGTGACTTAACAAAGACATGAACAAAACAGTCAACAGAACATCTAAAAAGACTCTCCAGTTTGACCAGATAGTATTTGATAAGTTAGACTTCCATCGTCTCCAACAAAATACTTTCAAGGTATCTTGACTGCTGCCATATTCAGTTCATTATATGGTTTCACTGAAAATTCCATAGATCCAGCAAAAATAGAAAAGCATGCCAACTATAAATTATGTGCTTTGCAGGTCTGTAAAATTATAATGGTTTCTTTACAGGTTTAAAAATGAAATCCTACCTGTCTTCAGTGCTGCATCTACAGAACCTTTGTAGAGCTGTCTTTGTGCAAGTATAAAAAAATGATAAGCCTCAGCTCCTCGCCAAGCATTGTCTGCAAAGCGATTAGCTGAAGAAAGGACATCTTCTTCTAGCAAACCAGCCAAAGCTGAAGCCGTCTGAAAACAAAGCAGTATCACAAATAATTTTGATACAAAACAGATACAGCAGGAAATAGAGATAGACCAAAAGAGCTTTCCTGAACTCAGTGATTACACCAACTGTCTGTGTTAACTAGGGAAAATAAATATACATGGACCTAAATGAGTATCATTAGGCATTCTATAGAGTACATATACAGAACATATGGTGCAAATTTTCAAAGATAAACATCATATACATGTATACAAATATATTCTGTGCACATCTGCAAACTGGTTCATAGTTGGGATTAATATTGCATTTCAACACCAGATCCCAAATAAAACTGTTTAAACTGTTTAATTTGGGCATTCAAATATGAAAATTTGAGAGTACTTTAAAAAAAAAAAAAAAAAGTAGTTTCTTCCATTTGCTTCCCCCATATCTGGAGCTATCTCCCTGCTAAATTGTAGCCAACATAGCTTAATTTAATCACAGAATCTCTCTTTGGGATAAATACTTATTCTTAAGTGACAGGAAAGTTAGAGCCTCACAAGTAAAAGTTTGAGTTTCTTAGTATCATTTCTACTCTAACAGTGAAAACATTAAGAAGAACACAAACTTAGGTAGAAGAATATCTAGGTATTAATATGTACAATTAAAATATTTTAAAATAATACTTTAAATGGCATGCTGCCATGAAAGACTTGTTTTAAGGAAAGAAAGACAAGCCTTGTTCTTAGAAAGAAAGGCGTTGTTTAAAAAACTAATAGCCTCACATGAAGATAGGTTTATTTATTCTAAGTAACACGCGCCAATATTTTACAAAATTCAGAAAACAAGACACTACCTCTGAACTTTTTCCTTTAACTTTTCCCCTTTGTGCATTTTGCATTTGTTCATGGCACTGTTCATGGCACTGTTCTATAAGTAAAGCTGATAATACATACAGCTTTTTAACTCGCAATGGCTTTGCTCTTTTCTTTGCCTCTTCATCTGCAATCTTAAGGAAAAAAAATGAATTTATTATAGATTTAAAAAAATTAGAAAAGTCACTTCATTTTCTTGGACAATTACATGCTAGCACAAACTTAGGAAACTATGCTAAAAACAATTCTGCATTTGAATGTCAGAACTGAGACTGTGAACAGAACTACAGATAAAAGTGTCTAAGGTGAAGAATATGTTATTCTGTATTTATTTAGCTAACCAGTAAGCATACAAAGTCAGACTTTTGGGAAAGATAAATCAGTGAAACCATATGTAAATCAATGGACTTACATAAAAGTAAATTTTAAAAGTAGCTGATTTTTAAACAGTCAAGCTTGAGAAAGATACAGGTTTCAATAAAGCCTACTGTTTTTCCCACATGAGAAGAATGGCTTTGGAGTAGCATACATGTCATTTTTACATCAAATATTTACAGTAACATTATATCAGTCTTCTTAAGGACTTTATAAACTACGTACGAAAATCTCTGCAGCCAATACCAAATCTTGCAAAAATCCTTATCTTAACAGTGCACAGCAGTAGTTTCTAATTAAAGGTAGGAATACTGAAAATTTAACTCTGACATGAGCTTCTACTTAATGACATAGTTATTATGCATAGTGTGCATTGGTTTCATCTCCTTTATCTTTAAAAGTCAACAATGTTGACTTTACAAACAAGCTAGTCTTCTGATTTCCTTCACCAGTCAATGGAGGGCAACAGAACCTTTTCTGAGGTGCAGCTCATCTCATTCTGAAGATAAAGTCTCAAAATAAGTTAGATGATTTGTGTCCTGAAAGTATTTCTCTCTCTCCACTGGCTACAGAGGGCATCCAAGATAGCTATGTCAGACAGAGGTACCTAAACTTAGGACTTGTATTCATCTTTCCAGTATCACATGTAATGGCATCTGCTTATTGCCTGGATATTGTTAACACCAAAATAGCCTCAAGAAAATAACATGGAAATAACCATGGTTTTGGACTAGCCCTTATTATCTGAAATAAAAATTAAACCTGCAATACCTTGAACATGAGCTTAGCAGCATCGAAGAAATAATTGGCTTTACGATAAAGTTCTATTGCATCAAGGATTTTATTCTTTTCCAGCAAATGAGTTGCATATCTAGCTAACAAGGATCCAATTTCTTTCATATTATGATCTTTAGCCAGCTCCACAGCTTTATTCCACTAGAAATATAAGCAGACACAAAGATTAACCACACAATTTTTCAAACACATTCTCAGAACAAGCTTTCCATGAATGAACTGCAACATTTATGTGCAATACTTCTTCACTATTTAGAACCCAGCTACTATAAAATTAAAGTAAAAGCAAGAGAATACAAATACTAACATCATTGCCAATCATATAATACAGCAGGCTTGTGCAACAAACGAACCTTGGTCCAAAGCTGCACACAAAGCAGTTTCTTATTAGGTAAAAGCTTTGCAAGATCACTTCATTGCTCTCACGTGGACACATGGCTTTCAATGCATCTGATCTTACTGAAACCCAGGTGCTCAAAAGCATGTCTAAAAGAGGACTTCAGACAATAAGTTCAAGGTATAAACAGTAAAAATTAATTTATCCTTCTACACACCACATTTTTATCTGTGAAGTTTCCTGATCTTCAACAGTTTGGCTACTGTTTGCCCCAGATCACAACAGGTTTGGCAGGACTGAGAAACTTGGTCAAATTTCATACCTACTAGCACTTGAGAAGCACAAACAAGGAAATTGTCCACCTAAAGCCAGCATGAGCCAGCTGTTCAGTCCCCTACATCAAGCTCCTTTGTTCCCCCCTCAGTTTTGTGTTGACACAAGTGTTTTTGTTCCCCAGTCTGACTTACTATTTGCCTGCAGTTCCAGCTGTAAACATACAGATTATTTTTCCAGCTAGACCAATTTTTCTTCCAGCTACATCATGATTCAGCCACAAATACATTTGCATAGAAAGAAGGAGGAGGAATGTTGAAAATGAGCAGCCAGAAGGTCTCCAATCTTCCTCCCATTCCTTCAGGAGGCAGCACTGGCTTCTGTTGACCTGAAGCTAACTACAGCCTACCCCTACAGAGGCCACAAGTCCACATACACCTGTATGCTGAGCATGTTTACCACACACACACAGGTACTGCTGCTGCAGATGCATATAATTGTCCCTCCAGTGGTCTAGCCCTAGTTTCAGATAATTGGTCAAGCATTAAAATATGAATTTTCCAGAAATCGTGAAGAATCATCAGATAATTATCAAGGACTTATATGTAATGGGGCACCACTATAAAAATCTCACTGTTAAATTAGTATTGGAAAGGGTAAAGCAGATTACTTATTGTCATCTTACCTGGTTGAGATGTACACAGGTATCTACCGCATCCTTTGGTCGATTACATTTCAGAAAGGCAGAGACAGCTTGTTCACACATCCCCACTCTTACAAACATATAAGCTATATCCTGCAAAAAGAATCAGCACCATGTTAAATTCACTTCTGGATTTTTGGTACTTTGTGTTACCAACTACAATACTGTCATCCTCTTGTTTAAATTAATCTCAAAAGCTACAGGTGGAGGGTTCTTTGTTTGCTTTACAGATCCTGCGAAGACCACACATTCTGTTGTAAATTTTTAGAACTGCACTCTATTTTCACGTTCTAATTTATGGAATCTACACTGCTTCTGAATTAAAAAATAATGAAAGTCAGAAATTTTTCTTTCAAATCACATCATACTAGAAGGACTGCCCTTATTAGTGCATATTTTATGGAACTTAGCTACCAGGAAGAGGTTAAAAAAGAAGGTGCTATAGCTTGCTTTTCTCAAACACCAGAAAAATGACAGTAAATTACCAATTTTGCTTTTTCCAAGCATTTTGGAGTAATAAGTCATTATCATCTAGTTTTAAATTAGTTATTACTCAGTAGATCACTTCAAGTCATACCACCGACTTTGCCTCCTTTCAGCACTGGAAATATTGCCAAAATATTTTGTTTTCCATTAACATTCCCACTACAACTAACATACAAAAAGAACCTAGCGTGGAGTAGGCCACAAAACAAAAGCAAAAATAAATAAATAAATAAATAAAGTAGCCGTGGAACGTGACAAATAATCAGATCTATCTGGGGAACCTGGCTAATAAAGGAAAGGAAGAATGATGACATAAGAAAATAGGAATAACATTGGACCCTAATATACCTGAGTTACACCATTTTGCCTAAATAAGTAGGTCATACACTGCATTCTTTCTCATTTTTTCTTATCCTTCCCAAGATGGGATACTGTAAATAAGTAGCTCAGCATGAGACAATAAAAAAAATGAAGGTGCTTTTTGCTTACAGGGAGCAATTTATTATTCTCTGGAAGTGAGTTAGCTAGATTTTCCAGTCCTTGGTAATCCTCTAGCATGTAGTAACATTCAGCTAAACGTTCCTGGTTCCGTCCTTGTACATAATATTGTACAGCATTTACCCTAAGAAGAAAAATAAATAAATGTAAATATAGTGCCATCTGATACATAAACACAAATTATAAACTTTTAAATGAATAAGACTTTTGCATCTGTAAATCAGAAATGACATTATTTTAAATAGGTAACTTTGCTTGAGAGCACTTTTGTAGCTAGAATTTCACTGTTTTTATAAAAAGCACTAAAAGCTGTAATGTTCAAAGGTCATGATATTGAAGCAGTAGCAAGATCTGACTAGCATAAGGTTAGGAAGTCAGGGATCTTAAATTGTATTCCTACTTCTGCACAGATCATGGCTGACCACAGACAACAGCTTGTAACTAAACTTTCAGAAAAGGGCTGCCTCCATACTTTAAAGATATATCACCTGATCTTCATTCCAGCTGAAGTCAATGGAGAACACAAGCACCAAGGTCTCCAAATCCATCTCTGAAGTTGCCTAAAGCATCTAAAAATTGAGCTTCTGGCTCATTAAGTCCTTGACTGCACAATGTATTCTGGAGAAGTACCATTGCATGTGTACACTATTCTGAAACTCTTCCCTGGGCATCCAGCTTTGGCTACAGCTGGAGACAGATCTCAGGTCGGACAGACCTGTGGACCTTTTCATATATTTACGTTTTTAAAATTACTAGAAAGTTTGTGGTTAATTTTGAAATTTATCAATGTTTAATATTTCTCTCTCACTTTTTATTTTAACTGTATTTTTTTGTAATACTTTTTATACCCAGCCTAATATATAACTCTTTATACGTATTTTTTTCTGTCCCCTCCACCTTTAGGCAACCAGGCTTCCAGCAAAACTGAGATTTCTGTTTCCTTCATTCTTTAGGTAGTTGATCAACAGCTCTGTTCAAAGGTACAGGCAGTGATGAAAAATGCCACATGAAGCGTATTACCCATAAAAGAGCTGTGCTAAACCTGGTCATTCCAGTCATCCCACCTGTTGCATCCTGGCTTTCCTGATGTCTGTCTCGCTTCATAACAAGTCTTTTCATCGTTTTTATCATTTCCTTTGTATTTGCCTTCTTACCATTCCCTCTGCAGAACGTACCATTTCTGACGGTCTGCAAAATAATCTCCGATAGCATTGTGTGCTTGTTCAAGAAGGGCATCATCAGAATCACCTGAGCCTGTTTTTAACAGCTGCAATACGCGAAACCAGTCTCCCAGTTTTATACGTAGTCCAAGGGCAAGATCTCTAATATAAACAGAAAATATCAGGAAAAAAAAAATCAGAGAAAAAATAAAATAGCTAGCAAAACTCTTGAGAAAAACACATCCAAAAATATTTTCATGTTCATAACCTGTATCACAGCTATCACAATGATCCCTGATACCTTGTGCAATTTAAACAGCATTCTGTAAGACTATACCCAGAGAGCTCAAAGGTTACATATGCCATACATATGCATTTCCCTATTAGCCATACTCCTATGTGAAGCACATTAAATGAGCAGCTGGCGAGGCACGTGGGCTGCTGCTGCTTCATGTTTCCTCTTTTTCTGTATACTGCTCTTTATCTTTCACTATCAACAAGTACAACAGATGGCAGCAGCTGCAAAAGGTTCAAAGCAGAAGGGAGGTATGGGGAAAGGCTGAGGAGCAAGGAATAATACTGAATAAGGATGATACATAATAAAATGCATTTCAGGAACTTCTCTTTCAGATTTAAGATGACTCTGGATGTAGGAGAAAGAATCAATCTTCCCCTTTTATTATTCACACATATGCATGAACCACTGTGAGTCTGTCTGGCACATTTTTTCCCCCTTATAACATGAAATTCTGTATGTGAAAATGCAATAAATTTGCAGATGAATAGAAAAGAAATGTGAGATTTATACATCTTATTTAAAAATGCCCTAAACTTATGCACAAGTTAAGGAATGCAATAGCAAGTCAATACATACAGCTAAATAAGAACATGTATCTAGAATATATTTAAAATTATATTTCAAAACTAAATTTATTCAGCCTAATTTCTGGATGGTCCTTATGCAGATTTTCTAGCGATGAGGAGACAGGAAAAGTCTACCCAAAATTCTCACTCTTGTAGCTGAAGAGTAAGGTGCTCTACTGTTGAAGAAACCTGCCCCAAGAAGTTGGTCTTTGTCTTCTACAATCCTGTAATGGTCAGTTTTCTCTTCAGCCTTGTGGAAGGGACTATGTCCTATCCAGCTGCACTGCAACACTGGTGTTTGAAGTGTTTGCAAGGCAGTCCAGCTCTCCAAAATAGCATATTTCCATGGGCTAATTGTTTGGAAGACATTATTCTATTACAGGTTCTAACATGCATTCCCCCCCACCTCCGGCCTTCCCCCGCTCCTTACTGGGGAAGAGGGAGCTTCTTCATTCTTACAGCTTAAAAGAAACCATTTTTTCTCCAGCATTCCCAATTTTCTTTCTTTCATGACTCCATTAATCAATGCTTATAAATTTCACATGTGCAGAAATGATTCGGGCTTCTCCATGTTTGACCACCACCTACAGGCTATGTTGTTCAATTGCTACCTCTTACTGAAAAAGGATGATCAAAAATAGAGACAGCTAACTACTTGCCATTAATTTATATTTTCAGTAATATTGTCATTTTGCTTTGTTTTTATTCCTGAGCAAAAATTTCCATTGAGTTGTCCACAATTTCATCCAGGGTCCTTTCTGTCTTTCCAGAGATTACAGTTAATTAAGAACTCTGTTATTTGTATATGTAATTTAAAAGGATATGTATATGGCAAATGGCTAACTAAGACCAACAGTACATAAATTAAACTTTAGTTTAAAATTGCCTGTATTTTTGGAATCCCAATTGAAATATCTACAAAATATTTGCTGAAAACATCTATAAAACATAGTACTACCTAGAGCAGGTGAGGCAAGCAGACATGTTTCCAGACATGCTAATTTACATATAGGACTGGTTATCCACTGATATAACAAAATTCTCTTCATCTGATCCAGAAACTGGTGAAGAGTCTTCAGTGCTAAAACACCCATTCTTTTATTAGGTCAAGCATTTATATTTTTCAGGCATTTTTTCCTTATTTGCTGCTGAGATGACGACTACATGCAATTACCTTCTGTCCATATCCAAATACATTCTTTCAGCTTCTTCAAATCTGCCAAAATAGGCTGCCACTTCTGCTTGCTTCAATGACTCATTCTGCAGGTTGCCTAGACGCTTCACAAATTTAATACCTTGATAATCTTTGCAGCGCACAAAAGCTTGCTCAGCAGTCTGCAGATCTAGCTTCTGAAGAGCAGCTTCAGCCAGGAGACGCCTGTGTGAAAACCACAAGTGTAATAGATAGAAAAGCAGCTTTAAAAAGAAATTAAATGAGAATTCACTTAAATTAGCCATTATGTAAAGACAACATTCAAGCTAGTGCTATTGCAATAGCAAATGGCATTGTTTATTAACTAATCTGAATTCAGTTGCATGATTGTCACAACTATGTTCTCTGATATATCCAGTACTTGTTCAAGGGAAGATGTTCAAATGATTGCTAATATTCTTTTGCTCAGCTGTTCAAATCCGCACTGGGTTGGTAGGAATGGCATTGCAGATCTTAGTTGGCCTATGGGAAGTGTGTGGGTTGTCTCAACACAGTTCCATTTAGATATTTCTCCCTATGCATCAATCATAGCTTTAAAACTTAATGGCAGCCTCAGACTGAAGGCCTCCAACTAAATTGGCCATGAATAACAAACTATACTTCTCACCCATCTGGATGTTCCCTGCGCAGTTAGCAGAGCAGTTTGGGAAACCTTGTTCTGCTACTGCCCAGGTGATTGAGTTCTGCAAATAAACAGAGAATTTTTGCCTCCAGGCCAACCTGTGTCTATCAGGTGCCTGAATGAGCTCTAGAGTTTTCTGCAGAAATAAGGCTAGGTAAATTTAGAGTGGTCACTTGACATGCTGACTCAAAGTCAATCCACTGACAAAAGCAGTAATATACTACCGCTGTATTCAGTGATGCAAGTCATGCTTGGGCAGTATCCACTCAGTATTTCTGCATCAATTTGACCAGATTAATATCACTTCAACTCAAGTGCCCATCACTGACATCAATGAAACCAAGAGAAAAACTATATGGCAAATGTAATGAATCTGCTACACACTACATCCTGTTTACAGAGCTCTAGCAATAAGGTCACTGTCGTGTTCTGACCTAGAATGTATTTGCTGTATATCCAGCATTTTGGTTGCATCTGTTCTGTGTAAACATGTGGCATACCATAAGTTTCTTGTATAATCAAAATTAAGTCGATGGCAATTTTGGAGTAAGGTGAACAGTATTTGACCTAGACTTTGTGATTTTACTACATAAAACTTTTACTGAGACACAGACTGTCACAAAACTAATAGTCATTTTATATTTAAATAAGTGGATGGTACTAGCAAAAACCAGAAACTTCAAAATGCCAAAAGTCTTCAGCTAATTCAAGACCTTAGTAAAAACAAAAACTCACAAAACTTTAAAACTTTACCCTACACACTTAAACCAAAATGATTACTAATACTATTACAGAAGCTTTCAACATGTAGTTATCAAATCCTATTTAAGAATGTAAATTCTGAAAGACAAAGACAAAAGCACAAACGGATGGCAAGGAATGTTTTCATAGGACTAACTTTAAAGCTAGTCTTCTTGGCTGGTCTTTCAGCAATTCTAAACTCCCCTCTGAACTGTTAGAATTAACACAGAATTCTCAAATCCCACTTGGTGCAAGCCAAATCTCCAATGCCAAATCTCCAATGCTAATAATTAAATCAGTCTTCTTTAAAACAGAGCCAAAAATGACTAGAGAAATGCACAGATAGAGTAACAATCTCCAGAGAGTTAAAGAGAATTGGCAGCATTCCACAAGTCTCTTGTCAATGAGGATTTAAGTCTTGGATACTGACTTTTCATTAAGTTATCTACTACCGTGATTACTCTTTCAGCCCTTAAGACGCAGGCCACTGAATAGATTTCCAGAATGCCTGTTTTCAGAGTTGTTTTTCTACCTCTTACACTGTTTGCTATGCAGGATTTTCAGATTTAGTTTAACAGCTGAGGCAGTGTTTAGTTTAAACACGCCTAAGTCTCCTTTTCTCAGATTATTTCCTTCTGCCTGGTCATATCAAAACATGACTGATGTACACTCTCCTTATCACTTCTCTCCTTTATGGCCCGTCCTAAAAGGTTAATCGATTCCCACTGCTCTTATCTTATTAAGATTCTAATGTATCCCCCTTACTAGGCTTTAGGCTTTTTGTCATGAAGGTTCAATTTAACTCTTAACCCCCCCCCCCCCCAAAAAAAATTTTTTTTAATTTAAGCTAATTTAAAATTGGTTACATTCTTTCTGCCAGTTCTTTCATTTGTTTAGACTTCACCCCTAAAAGCAGGAGCACTGTGTTTTTGTGTTTATGCAGCATGGAGCAGAACAGTGCCTTGAGACTGTACCCTACACCCATTACTGTAACACACACAGTGTTCCTTTTATTGTAGGTACCAAAACATTTGTAAAATCCTGGAGTTTAATTTTTAACAATAGCCCACTCTTTGGGGGTGTTGCCAATAGCTCACAGTCTTGGAAACCAAAACACCACCAGCTAGAAACCATCCAAATATGCTAACCGCAAAACTGCCAGGGAGATGGACTAGCAAGTGACTATGAGGTTCTTCTTAGGCTTTACATCAACACTGAAATACCCCTTTTGGAGGGTATTCAAGTTTTGATATGCTGACATATTCTCATGTAGAACAGCAGCTCTTCAAATTGCAGCTGAACACTTAAAAAAAAAAAAAAAGAAAGAAAGAAAAAAAAATTACCCTCTCAGCAGATCTGCTGCATGCTGGTCCAGACTGGGATGGGGGGAAGGAGTGGAAGGTGTGCTGCGTGGGTTTTTTGGGTTTTTTTTTGTTTTTTAACTTGAATAACTAGCTCTGTCTAGGAAGGAAAAGACTATGAGAGAACACAAATTTAAACCAAGGAAGTTGTTGGATAAAGAGGTTTTACCAAAGTCTGGGATGTGGATTATCTTCTATGAACTGGGAAGATTCTTCAATCCCAACTTCTTCAATCAGTGCTCGACTGTCTCGTAATGACCGAATCTCAAAATTGATGATGTAATCTTTGTTAGGATGTTCAGGATTCTAACATAATAGATAAAGAGACATTTTATTCTATGCCACCTTTATTTTCATTCTTAAAGATATCTATTGCTCAAATCATTAAGAAAAACACCAAGTTTTCCTATAAAACAAACAAATTTAATTATACTTACCTTTAATATTTCATCCAGAAGAACAGATTTGATTTCTAAATCTTCAAAGCTGCAAATATATCCAGAAGTTTGAATAGGTTCCTTGAAGTAAATAAGGTTAAAAGGGAATAAACAATTTTCAAACTGATTAAATGCTAAACAAATCCATTCAGTAAACATAAACAGATTTTCTTCTTCTCCAGACTAGGATTTGATCATATTTCCAACAGGAAACAAATACTAAAATCATTAACACTATTGACAATGCCATAAACACAGACATAATTAAAATCCTCATGTTTGTCATAACTACATTATGAGAAAAAAATAATAATAAAAAAAATCAAGGAACATCTCAATATTTGGATTTAACCGAACTGTATTTTACAAATAACTTTATTAAAATTGTATTTATTATTTTTCTAAGCGTACAAAGAATGCTCTTGAAAATATCTCATACAAATAAGAAAAATAAGACAGAATTTTTATTTTTCCAGTACTGATAGTTCATTTTATAGTTCACTTGTTCCTAAAAAACACTCCCACATTAGAGCTGACTAGGTTTTGAGATTTCCAGAAGTAAGTTTATTTAAATAAACACTTGACTGATTAAATTGTAAGCACAAGAATAATACTATTGAATATAGAGCCATGAATTTACAAGTGAATTTGTAGAATGGATAAAATACCTATGCTCATTTTTACCTCAGGATCCAAGTTTCTGAAAACATACATTCTTGTTTTCTCCATCACTGCAAATAAATCTGGATTATCTTTGGCCCATTTCATATCCCAGACATCTTTGCGTTCCAACTTCAGCTGCTCACCTATCACTTGCTGTCCTGTACTGTCTATTAGCCGTGTATCCAGGTCAAAGAAGGTCAAAACACCTGAAAGGTCTATGATAGCAACACGACTACAGAAAAACAAAGGAAGAAAAAACAGGACAGGTAAATAGTGCTATTTAAAGCTGTAATTCTGAAATAATTCCCTGAACTGGCATACTCAGGCCAAATTTTTCTCTAATCTAATACCAGTATAATTTGGGGGACTCAGACACACACATGTGATTATCATTCATTTGTACAGCCGAGTGAGATTAGAGGCATGGAAAAAAGATATTCTCAAATAGATATTTTTCCATCTGCTCCTATAGCATCCGGCCCTGTAAGGTTCTGAAATGGGCCCATTTTTCATCGAGCATTTTGAAGATACTTAGGACTTCAAAGAACAAGCTGAGTAAATTGTAGTTTCTGCCCCCTGACTAAACTGTTCTCCTGACAGAGCCTAAAATTAAGAATCAAACACAATTATTTTTTCATTATTTAATAAGAGGCAATGAAGCAGACTGCTAAACTAAAAAGACAGTGAAGCGATTTGGGGTATGAATGTATGAAGCAGAATTTCTGTTCTTTTTACAAAGGATATTCTTTGATTTTTTTCCAGACAATATAAAGTATTCAAAGGTTAATTGGATTATACTTTAAGTCATTTAAAATATATGAAAAATATGATTTCTATAGGTTTATTCAAAGTAGGTTAAATTTGAAAATTTCCAGTTACATAGTACTAACTGAATCATTATAGTAGCCTGTATTTACTGTCAGTAATTTACTACAAAGCCATTTTAAAAACATTTTTATAAATACTGAAAGGTATTTTGACACCCTTAAGTCCTATCAAAATGTCAAAAGCAATTTAGAAAGTTTACATCAAAAAACTTGTGGATCTGAGCCTTTTTCACTAGCACAAAATCATTTAGGAAGGTAACAGCTTGGGCTCAAAACCAGACTAATGCAGTTTTGACTGAATCATGATGTCTATTAAGTGAAGCAATTTGATTTCAATATATACCTAAAGAGGTGAGCAATCTACATATACATTAGGAAATCTGCTTGAAATTATAAAGTTATTTTGAAGTTAAGATTACTGTCTTACAAATGTTCTTTTGACAGTTTATTTTTTGCCCTTTCTGCCAAGACACTTGCGCACTCTTGCAAACAACTGGCTGTTAATGTTTGACTGCTAAGTAGGAAACAGCTTTGGCATTGGCACAGCCGAAGCTCAGGAAAACCAGTCTTGCTAGGAGCTTTGCCACAAGCTACAGGTTGAAACAGTGGAAAATTAACACGAGATGAACAAGATACCCAGGCATTCCAAGCACGCAGAAAGAGAAAGAAACCCCAGAGACAAAGTTTCAGGTTATAGGACTATTTTCATCAATTCACAATCATAGGAAACTCATGCTTGGTTTATCTGATAAATCAAAAGTACTTTCATGCATCTGTTTCCTCGAACCTCTTACACACACCCTTACACTAACACAATCTCTCACAGCAGTCTGATGACTGCCCAGATGTAATAATTAAGTGGTTAAGCAGCCATTAATAATTAATATAAAATACCTATTAATTTTATTGAAGTAAAATTAGTACATAATTATTAGTATTCGCACTGATTATAGTGGTTTATTTCAGAATCAGGTAGCTGGGCTAGAAGCAGAGCTGTAACATACCTGGAGTTGCAGTTCAAGGACAGCTGATATGCCCGACAGTTGAGGGTATACTTCTGAACTATGCCAACGCTAGGAAGGCTGTATCTCTGAATAGTGCCAGATTCTCTGCCCTAGAGAAAAGCAGTGCTTGCTTATTGAGACAGCTTTCCTACCAATAAACTGCTTAACAAGCTTTTCTTTAGGTGTTGTACTAGGCTAAATGATTTTTGCATAAGCGACAAACCAGAAGTGGCAAGAGGGAATAGCATCCCACTAGCAGTTCTGAATTCTGCTACTTAAACAAGAGTTTCTTAAGATACTATGATTTACAGATCTGCTTTAATAAGGAATGTTAAAACCTACAGCCATAGTCCAGATACAGCCCACGGAACAGTTTCAGCAGCCTGCAGACTTCCAGTGAGTCTTCAGACATAGCCGACACCCCCAAAAAAGGGGAACAGTGACGTGATCCCTGTCCCGTGCTGGTAAATCCACTCAAACCGTGCCGCAACAGTACCAGCTGTCTGAAAGCAGCACAACGGTGTTCATATAGTGCTGTCTGCACGCTAACAAGTCTCACTAATTACTTCAAGACCTGTGCTAGCCTGTAAAGTAAGCGCTGGTTATTCAAAGGCTTGAGTAACAGCAAACAAATTTAAAGTACCAATATGTTTTATCTTTACAGAAATCTCTATTTTAGTAACTTTTGTTGAATGACACATCCATGACCTGTTTCAAGACACTGTATCAGGCCCACAGTCTAAACTGAGGTTGACATCCCTGGACTGGAATGGTCACTGCCACTACTTTCTCATAGTGTTTATCATTGGTAGACTAAGGAACAGCATATTTTACCTGCTATTTAACCTTTAACTCTTATGTTGGTACTTAGTCAATATTTAACTTTAAAATAATTCAAACTTTATTCTTTGTGGTTTTACACCACCCCCCCGAGTTACCTCTTTCTACAATCCTCATATTTCACCTTAACTTTTTTGACATATGTCCAGCCTACAAACTGAAAAGCATATTTGGACAGAAACATTAGAAAATCTGATCACTGTAATACCCATTCATCTTCAGCATATTTCTCCAGATCTGGTCTCATAGGCATTTCCTCTCATTCCCTGCATTTTACTAAAGTCACTGCTTAACTACCCTGTCACCACTTAATTACCCTCCTCATTACTTTTTCTTGCTCTATTCTTCAGGCATGAACAAATCCCCAAAGTCACTTACTAACTCTTACACTTTCTTCATTCATATTCTTTCCAGTGACCCATTGCTTTTATAAAAAACAATAAAAGGATATAACAAACAAAAAAAATCAGAACAGCAACATGGAAAATGTCAAGAGTTATTAGGGAGATGGGTAAGATGAAGAAATAATTATTTTTCTATCCTTGCTCTGCTAAGTTAGTTTGCTTTAAAGCCCACCTGTATGTCTGTTCATATAATGAGAATACTTTTCCAGGCTGAAAAAAAAATGCACCAGCTATATGGCATGATACAAAGGCATAATATAGAAATGTAATATTACCTATCATCATATACAATACCTATACATATATTTACATATACATTAATATGTAAACAGACAAACTTTGTAAATCTTTGGGCATTTACATAAAGTCTAGAAGAGACTTCCCAGAACTCAAAATATAGAATTAAGTCCTGACCTGGACTTCATCCTGAGAGAGGTGAATCAAGACCTACCTGTAATTACTAACTCAGGGAACTAGTCTGTACTTAAATTGTAAGCACTTACTGAATTATTTGTCCTAAAGAAAAAATCCATGTTAATGGAAGGACCTGTGAGGTTGCCTTTGAAGACCTCTAGAAAGAGATCTTGTCTGCAAAGGCTACAGAAGGAATTTAGGTACTTCAGTGAGGTGGACTGCTTCACCTAAAATCCAGGTACAAGTCCAATATCTAAATTAAACAAACCAGCTCCCAACCTAAATTCAGAAAAGCTTTTGAAATTATGACTGTTAATATATACACTGCAGAAGAATCTCCTGCCTGCAAGTGCCAGAGGTAGTCAGAAGTTATTTTAATCCTATAACTTACCACAAGTAGTATCTTATCAGATGCTGTTATTGCACAAATTGGATCTCTTGTTCCCTGAAAGCATACAAGCAGTACCAGCACCAGTGTTAATACAACAATAGGGACGTACTGCTATAGAAAAATAGTGTTTTCTTTAAATATACATGAATGATGCCAAATATCCACAGGGAAGGGGGCTATCAAACCTTACTAAAATACAATAACTGAATGGCTTATGATATTGATATCTTTTATTATGGTAAACATGACAACATCATTAACAGCTTCCTTTCTTCCTCTGCTCCTTCTCCAGAAAAATAACAAAATCAAAACGTAACAGGTGTTTAACAGAAAACACAAAAAAAGCAAACATCCCTGATCTGACAGGCCTGTAATTAATTTCAGGCATATTGCTAAGTACCAAAGCATACAATAAAATAAATAAATAAATAAATAAATAAATGGAAGTGAAAAGGCCAAAAGCACTAGAAAAGATTACAAGGTTTCAGTTTCAACAAGCTTATACCTCGTTGAAGGAGGGGAGCTGCCTGTCACTAACACACAGCAGGGGTCCGTAAACTCTCTAGAGTACAGCATATACTTTTTCTATGTTCCATACAGTTTGGTGAATATTTCCAGCACAATATAATGATAACAACAGTACTAATGAGAAGGAACTAAAAATAACACTTCTATATATGAGGTAGAAATAAAAAAGCAGTTTACATAAAATGACCACTCTTACTAATGAAATCTATTCAGCTGAATAAAGTAATGCTAACTATTCTTTCAAGCTACCAGTGGAACCATAATAATCTAGTTAAAACCACTGCTCACTTCAATAGCTGTGATGTAATCAAGGCGTTCCTCTGCAGATCCCAAAGGGGTATCATCAATATGATAAAGCCTGCAGAAAAGAAAAGCAAAAATCTTTTGGAGAGAGTACAGGTATCTTAAATCTGGGAGAAGAAAGTGCTTCAACCTGAAGAAAGTATAAAGCCAAACCTTTAAGTACCAAAAGTATCCTCTTTATACCCATTTAAAGCAGGGTTATGAAAGATATGGTACCTGCTTTCACTTTTACAGCCCTTGATGGTCTATTCCCATATGACCTAAGACCTATAGTCTTTCACTGTGCAACCAGAAGTTACTGCAAGCCTTCAATCATCCCAATAGCCTCCTTTCAAACATATGCTTCCTTATTTTCTCAGGCTCTTTTACATACTTGGGAAGAACTTCACCTTTACATCCAGAAAAAACTTATGCATTACTGTATTCAAAACTATCCTAACTCCTATTCTGCTTTAAAGAGTGGCAATGGAAAAGATTCAGATTGCTCAAATCACAGCTTGTGCTGAATTATAACCATTTACTGTTTCAGTATTTCTACCATAGTTGCAATCTGGTCCAAGGCTAAGACTTTCAGGTACCAGAACAAAGTAAGTAATTACACCATGTCCAAATAATTACTCATTAATGTGGAAATATGGTGACAAGAGCTGGTAGATTTTAAGAAATATACAATAGCACCTCTACAGAAGAAAATATATAAAAAAGGAAAAGAAAATCATAACAAATTTGCAAGCCTGTGGAGATGACAGGAAAGTTAATGTCACTAATGAGCATGTCAGAAGGAAATATTTTGGAGGGAAGGTGATGTTGACTTTGATTTGTTTAGTTTGAGAGGACAACAGGCCATACAGGATTAGGGGTCAAAGATGCCAGCAGACACAAGCATATTTGGAGAAGTGGTGGCTGGACAGAATATGCCCTAAAAATCATTGTCACATAAGTAGCAGTTAAAATCACTAGAGTGAATATTGTGGCCTAAAAACTGAGGGTACAGAGGAGAAAAGGAAAAAAAAAAAAGAAAAAAAAAGCATCAGACATACAGCTCCGCAGCATGAAGCCAGCAGATGGAGACACTAAACAGGAAGTAATCTGGAGAAGTATGCTTTAAGAGATTTGGATAGCGACCACACATTTGTCATGAAAAACTATTCTCTGGCATTTAATAGGGCTGCAAGTCAAAAAATTCAAGCAGAAAAATTATAATAAGAGAGGAGTTCATATTTTAGGCAAAGGAGAATTCAGCCCTATCAACAACCTATCAATTGAGCTAATGGAAGAAAAATGACAAAGTCTGAAGACAAACCTTTCCCTGCCTTCTTTTCTGGTCCGTGCTAGCTGATTAATTTCCATTGCTGTGAGCTTCTTTGCAACACGATACTGCCAGATGTAAAATGCCTCTTTTGAAGCTGCTATCACATGTGTTTTGGTCATTGTGACAAACAGCGGTCCTGTTATGAAACCCAAATGGTTGTCAAATTAGAGCAGCAAGTATTGGACTACATACTAACTCTATAAATTTTTCCCAGGTGGATGAAACCCCGTCTCCATAGCTCAAAAGAAACAAAACAAAACACAAAACCAAAAATCTAAACAACAGTTTTTGTTACTTGCTAAGTAATTTCACTGTGGCCTTGTTTAGATGAACAAAGGAGAAATTCTTTAAAGGTTTTGTTTTAAAATTAACACTTACCTCCCTACTATTTCAGCAAGTTTCCATGTGTTAATACAGAGGACATCAAATACATAAAGACACATTTTCAGGTTAATGATCAATTTAGAAATATCTCAAATAAAGATCTAACAAGATCTATAAAATAAAGTCTTGTTCCATAGTTAGGATGAAGTACTGTAATTACTTACATATATATAAATAAAGAAAGAATTCAAAAAGATTAAAAATCTAGAGGACATTATTCTTTGATTAGCACCGCTTAAGAACAGTAACAATTCTGAGTTAAACAAAATTTAGAAATGATGTTTGTATCTTCATTAATAGCTGGGTCAAATATGGATTCTTCATCTACATTGCAGCAAATTAAGTATTTAGCAAAGTGAGCTCTCAATCTTACTTTATACCATCCAAAGATCAGCGCACAGGAAGGCAGGACATTTTCTTTAACTTTATTCCTAAAACCATTTACAATGTGTGGATAAATCCAATGTCTCATTCCTAAGGTTAATATTTTGTGGAAAAACACTCAAAGTATTGCATTATTCTTCACTGTATCGTGGCATGTTTTTTTTAAATGATAGTTTGTCTCATCTTTCTGAAAACCAGTGAATGCACACAACAAAACATTTGGAAAAACACTCAGAAGTCTAGTAAGTAAATCACCCAATGTCTTCAAATTCTGTAAGTAAATCAGTATGCCACCAAGTGAAACAGGCAAATTCAAAGGAATTGTGTAGCCCAGCCTGTCAGAAAAACATTGAGTCACACAGATAATATGCTACGTTCACAAAATCTGATTCTTTAATCATCAGTCATCTCAATTTTTTTGTGTGTGTGCTTTAGCACAACACAGAACTCTGGAGGGAGCTATAAGCCCGCCATAAAGAAGAACAATGCTAAAAAAGGCAGATGGGGAAAGACTGGCTGAACAGATTTCATTTCTTTGAAACTAAAAGGATTATATAAGCCAATTGATTGCTGTAGAATAGCTTTTAAGTACTAATGTAAACACTGGATGAGAGGGCTTAATGATGATGCTTAACATATGAACAGTAGTGTACATAAAATAGTTAAGTGTGTGAAATACATTGCATATAACGTAAACATTTATTTCAGTAATTAGTCATGTACCTATTTATACACATTTGTTCCATTCTACTATTACCTTGCAGCTGTATATGCCTTAACAATCAGAATATTTTTATTCAAAGGAAAAAAAAACCTTGAGAATATTCTGATCTGTGAGGAGATAATGTTTCCCTCCTGCTTCAGATCACAGATTTTAATACTACACCTCATTTTTGGACTCAGTTCAGTTAGTGTTTAAGCACTTCACTCCAAGACAGTGATACATCAAGCCCACATCTGAAAGCCTTGGACACACTTAAAACTCACTAGATAATTCCCTAATTTGACCTGCAGCTTCCATGAAGCCTGAACTTATTCATTTGTGCACATCCTGAGGTACTTCAACCTGAAGAAGAAAAGGACCTCCACATAAGCTCTATTGTGATCCAGAAACAAGATGGAGATGCATGTATGCTTCATCCAGAGGAGTCCAATCAATTAGGCATTTTATGATTATGCCTTAAGACTTGAGTTGACTTAAAGTTATGTTGCTATCAAAAAAGCAGCTACTTTTCATCCTATCAACCCCACTGCATTTTCCTGCCACTTCTTTTATATCAGTTCTAGCAGCAGTTTGGCCACAGAGCAAATTGGCCAGTTCATTGATCTGACTGAAAATTAAAGAAAAGATTTGTTTAATTTTGGGGTTAAGTTGTATTAAAGAGAGGATCGCAAATGCTGGAACCAACACGGAGAGCAGGACCTTCTCTTCTTTCCACCATCAGTCCAAATTATGACTAGATTAAGCCACATATGAAATCACAGGGACATAAACAACATTTACACAGCACACAGACACAGTCATCAGGATCAGATCCACTCAAAAATACATGCAGAGAAGGAAGAGTATTTGTATGTGGGAAGTCACCTTTTTTGCAAAATTGCCTGTTAGCTAGGGCAATAGTATAAAAGTAGGAGAGGGGATTTTTCTAGGATTGCTTAAGCATTTTATACTGGACAGTCATTAAACAAGCAAAAACAAAACAGGAAAAAAAATACAACAGAAAAATCTATGGAAGAGGAACAAAAATCAAGTCTCCCCCTTCCCACCTCAGAGCCATCTCATTGGTGGCCGCATGCTGCTCCTATGATGCTTTCCTTCTTGGCTGTGTAACAGCTTCAGTAAGAGGAAGGGGTGGCCCACTCACTCCCCCAAGCCTGGCCCTTGCTGGAGCAGGGAAGGACGGAGTGGGATATGTCCCTTCCCAGGAAGGACAAGCTGCACATTTCAATCCCTTCAAGCTGAAGATCCAGAACCCCTTTCTGGGCAGCTGGTTTAATTACTTAGTTTCCATAATTGTAGAGAAGCATTATCATCTTCTACAGCAGGCTTGATTTTAACAGCAAGTCCTGCTCACTTAGACATCAGTGCCCTCCAAAGAACTTGTGCTCTGACTATTGAGCAGACAAAAACATGCCCCTTAAGTCTGAAGGAGGAGGCTCGGACACTCCCCTGCTCAGTGTTTTCTACTGCATATCAGCTTTCCATGCTAAATATCTGGACTTCTTAAATTGCCTAGCTCTTCCCTCTGATTTTACAGATAACTAACTACAGTATTTATGTCCCGATACTTAAGATCTTAAATCTTAAGATCTTAAATGTTCAGTGATCAAATACTGAAAAAGGATTAAACAAACCATCCCACCATTAAAACAATGGCAACATGCAAAACAACTGCCGTCTGAAGTTTCCTGTGGCCCTTTCTTCTCTTCACCCCTCATTTCTATTCATTGTTCCTTCATAAAACCTCATTCCTGAAGGAAACAAAATTTTGTAGATATTCAGGCATCTGAAACAACCTTCTGTTACCTCCGTATTTCATCAATATTCCATCTCACTTCAAAACATCTAAAACACCTGCTTTCTTGTCTAATCTTTAAAAAATAGTAGAAGAAAAAGAAACTTAATCCATGACTACATTACTTAGCTGCATGAAAAAGCTGAAACACATTTTGGTATATGAAATAAGATACATAAACATAGCACAGACAAGCAATTCCCCCTAAATCTGATGAAAATGAAACAACCTGATAGAGAAACACAAGTCTAAAAAAACCAAAAACAAACAAACAAAAAAACCCCAAACTGTTTTCACACCAGCCTCCGTTAAAGTTGCAAAGAAATCACAAGAAACTAGAACAAACTTAGTCAGATCAATATCATTGACCTAATTTTAGAGCCTAATTTTAGACCTTGATTCAAATGTCTCTAGAGGTGTCAGCTCATGAATACAAGAAAATATCACACAGCAGCAGGGACAACTGAACTTAACCTTAAAATGATGGACTGTTAATAGCAGTGATTCAAGCGCTGTTTTATATGTAGTTCAGCCATCCTTGTTAAGAGGGTTAAGAGAGAGGCTAGAGAGTTAGGAGTGTTGACTCCTTCAACCCTCTGCCTTTATTTAATCCACCTGTACTAGAATCTATATGTTGATCAGGCTGTTCTATTCATTTCATTGGTCACTAATAAACATGTTAAAGATGATAATCAACACTTAACTATGCACATATAAGCACACATAAGATGATGATATAATCCACCTGAGTGACATTTTCTTAGCAGATGCCATCTGTTGTGCTTCCACTGAAGAGATATTATATAACAAGATATATAATCTTATGGAGTTTATGTTTAGCTAAAGTCATGAAAGGATTTTGACCAAAATCCTGCAGAGTCCTCTGAAGCAAGCACAAACGAATGTGTTGGTTAACTCTTGCACCTTGGTAGAACAGGATGTAGTAAGGCTAGACACCAGAGCTAGTCTTTGCTAGCAATCTTCTCTATTCTGAAAGACCCCCAAAACAAGTAAGAGGAACAAGTAGGCAAACAGAGGAAGAAAAATGCCTTGGACAAAATAAAGAGGAATATGAGGAAGAGCTTTATGGTGTAACCATCCACCAAGGTCTGAAGAAAGGCAAAGTGATAGCCCCTCACCAGATAATGACTGATTAATTATTTTTTGCCATTGCTGGCAAAGGCAAACATTAGAAACTTGATGACATAATTAAAAATTCCAGAGAATAAAGGGAACAAACAATTTTTTTTTTTTTTGCAATCCCCTTTTAAACTATTGGTTTGGAGCCAAACAACATAGGATTTGAACCTCCTGGGGATGAACTGAACATTGCACATGCTCACAATTACTTTGTCATTTGGAAATTCATATCACTTTGTTGGAACAATTTTATAAAATGTTATAAATCAGCAGTTCATACAAGTTATGCTTTAACACAGAGATTTTCAGATGCATAATTTTAATGCTCTATCAATCTATTTAGCATGCCCAGATTGGGCATTTTTTTCCTCCACTAGCAATTTCCTACCAGGTCCAAGACAGAGCCCTGCAGGGCACAAAAGACTCTCAGTGAGGTAAAAATCTTTATGCTCAGTAGAGCTCCAGGTGTTTGCTATTCCTACAAGGGGCAGTCTAGCAAAAGCCAAAGGCAACTTGCAATCAATCTGCAATAAGCAACACAATCAAGAATATCACTTATTTTGAAGGTGGTCAAGAGTGTTAACTGGAGAATAAGCAAGAGCACACAAATACAGAATGGTCTATTGAGAAAGTTTCTGCTATATGAGAAGGCATTTTTCATAGGCATTTGTGAAAAATCAAGGAAAGTAACAGCCTTAGGTGGCACTCAGAAGTTCATAAAAACAAACGTTCAAAACAAAAATTATCTAAGCAAATTATTTCTTGGATAGAACTCAAGGCAGTAATTTATCACATTAAAAAAACAAAGAGTTTTACAGAAAGATAACATTTTTTAAAGTCAATAATCCCCCCAAATTATCCTGAGTAAGAGATATGTTAATTTTACTTGCACTGTTTATAACACTCTGAATTAATAATGATCACTCATCTGATAAAATAAATAGTTATAATTAAAGCTGATTTTTTTCATTTATAAACAGGACAGAAGGATATTTTTTCTGTTAGAAATGATGCGCCAACTGGAATTTTAAAAGACCTTCCAGAAAAGATCTTTTGCCTCTCAGGTGTCACACAGCCTTCTCTCTGTACTCGGCACGGCCAGCCAAGTGCCACAATTCAGCACCCCAAGACAAGGACCTCCCACTGCCAAGAAGCTCCAACGGGGATAAACAGCATAATATACCATATATTAAGACCTTGACTGTACACATGTATCTACACCTAGCACAAATTTATCCTATGTTATACAGGTAAATATTTCAAGTTCTATAAAGCTGTATCATCAAAGGATACCAAAGGGGAGGGGGGGGAGCAACTATGATTAAACTGTCATAAAAAAAAACATATTTCATTTACAGATATTTGCTTTTCACTTTCACCTTCAATTCCTTCTGTAAGTTTGGCAGGCTGACTGTAAAGGAATCTTACAGGATGCATATGATACAAAAATGTTGATTCTTTAGCATGTTTATTATGCACCAATTAAAGATTTGCTTGTTAAGTTTAAACTAGTGAGACTACAGAAATCTTTCAGGACTTATGAATGCAAATAGTCCAAACCCCAAGTATTTGCCCTTCTGCAAGGGAGAAGGCTATAACGCCTAGCATTTTCACAAATGCATTCACACTAGCAAAGGGCATTGTAAGCCCATGCACTAAATAGATCGTCTGACAAGCAAGAGAACACAAGCAGACTGCAGAAAACTCAGTATAGCCAAAGGAAGGAGAAAAACGATTCGCGCATTATTTCATCTCTCTAGTACAAAATTCAAATGTAATTGGAACAACAACAGCATGTCTCTATTAAATAGCCTTTCTATAACTGTTTTCAGTTTCTACAGATTTTTCTTATATAAAGACAACTATAAGAGACAGGTAGTAGTGAGGGCAGCAAAGAAAGCCATACCTGATTTTTATTTATTTACATTAAAAAAAAAAAACAAAACACAGATTTAGCAAGCTCACTTAAACAGAATGTTAGAAAATGCAAAGAAAAAGTTTAAAAACAGAGTTTTAGATGTACATGAAAAGCTAATTTTAACTACTTGAGTGGGATCCATCTCACCTAATTTTAAACATCTATGACAGAGATGAGTACACTTGAGCTGATTGCCCTTGGCTTCTTTGTACTCAATGGAGAGCAAATAGGCCCCTTTTAGGAATGATTCACTAACCTTATTTTAGATGTCTACTGTAGGAATAAGATGAAGCGTTCCCTAGAAGTGCCTATTTCCTCCTTCCCCCAACCCGAACTGTCATATAAGTCCAGGAGACTAGATTCAAAGTAGGCACATACAATGCAGGCAATCTGGTCAGAAAAATTCCACCATTTTACTTCAATATTTCATTATCTAACTTTCTCCTCTTTAAATTTTGGTATCAAATTTCCTAGGCATTTTATTCCTGAAGATTTGAATGTACCACTATTGTAAAAGCTGGCACAAGCACAAACTGAACAATGGTAGAAAGAGACACTTATGAACTCAGTTAACGTATAGTCAGACATAAAACTTTTTAGTATCACTGGTTGACAAAAACAATCATCTTTATGGTCACAACTATTTCTAATCCTTGGTTGGTTTGATTTTTAAAACAAAACAAAACAAAAAAAACCACTCATCATCTCCGAATCACTGTTACTTCCCTGACTTACAATTCTTCACCTTACTTTTCTCGTCACTTCTACCTTCCCAACACTTTGCTATACACTTCCCCATTTATTTCATCAGGCAGCGTGGCTGGCTATTTGTTGGTTAATACTAGCATCAAGTATTAACACTGGGGCTTGGAACTAACTTCCCTAATGAGATTAATTAGGGCAGAAGAGTTTCTTTTGGCAGAGAGGATGAAACAATGGTTCTAGGAGACAATTTACATTCAAAGAGTTCATGAGGCATCTAGCCATAACAGCTACATTTCTTTTTGTCACAGCGGTTTTGGTTTTGTTTGTTTAAAGATTTCTGTAGAATCAGAGTATGTAGATTCTAAAAGTATATTATGTATATGTGTGTGTGTGTGTGTGTGTAAAGTAGACACCTTTCCATTCATAAAATAAGAGGGAAGGAACTCTTCCAAGTTTAAAATATGCAATCTATTTTTATCTACTCAGAATAATCTGTTCCAATACGGTTACACTCCTCTTGTATATCAACCACACATAGATTTCTTTTCTTTCCTAAATGTTTATTTTATCAGGCTCAAAGTGCTGCACCAATTAGGAAAAACAAGAAACACAAAACAAAAAACAGAAACAACCCTAACTTTCTAACATGGTGGAATTACATTAGTTATTCACTGCAAAATATACCTTCTACCTACCATCATTTTAGCAAAGAGATTCTAAAAATAAGTTTGTTCTTTTAATTTAATAGCTATACTGTCCCCTCTCATTCAAAAGCATTTTTTTAATAAAGTTTTATTTGATTTATTCTTTGTTAAACCCTGAAAGAACCAAGCTTAAAAAAAAAAAACCCAAAAAACTGCATATAGGGTTCTGAATGTCTCAGGTCTATTTGGATAACAAACTGAAAATAAAGCAAAAACAGAACAAACAAAAGCAGATTAACTAATCAAAAAAGCCAATTCATTTGTCAGTTCCTCACTTCTCTCATCTGTTCCAAGGTCTTCCTATCATTACCACTGTGCAGTCATAAGTCTTCACATAGAGGGAAATAATCTTTAGTCTCTAGTCTTTAGCAGAACTCCTAGCAAACAGGGGTTTGCAATTACCTGGGAATGTCTGTATCACAGCTACACCAGACAAGCAGCAGGGAAACCCTGGAATTCAGACCTACTTAGAATTTGGGCATATTTTTTAATCTATTATAACTCACTAATATATTTTTTTTTTCAATCAGATTTTTAATGTTTAATCTGAAAATATTTAGGTAAAACAATTGTGAGAACAATATGTTATGAACACTGAAATACAACAAAAGCTGATCTTGAAGTAAAAGTTATTTGGGAAGCTGCAACATCTTGTTTTTAAATGAAGGTCCAGCTCAAACTATTTTAATTGCTTTGAGAAACAGTACACTCTTCAGCTGAGGAGTTGAGTACCTATAGTTGTGATGGAAAAATCCGAATCACTAAAAACACTCATTAAAAAAGAGGAAAGTTACAAATAAAAAAAATCCATTGTTAACATTTTGCAGAGCTGGAGGAATCAGTTTAAACTTGGCCAGTTTTTACTAGGAGCATGATTGTTTTTATACCTGTTTTGTTAATAAAAAATAGTGGCTTAATAAGCCATTTCCAACACAACAGTATCCAGATACCAACATACAGTTCACAACATGGGAACCATTGATTACATGTTTATTACATTTAAGGAGAATCCAAGTAAAAGTGAGAAGCTGATATAAAAATCATAGTTTATGATAACCATGCACAGAATGGAAGGTCACTAATTTGGATGGAAGGGTTGTTATAACAAGACAGTGATTGTTCCATTGAACATAAGAAATTCATTATAAAGACTGGGAAAAACAACAGAAGTCGCTTACCAATATCAATATATTTTGGGTCCAAGGGAGTACCAATGGAATTGCAGAGAACCAGCACATACTGTATGAAAACAAAAGCAGATATCACTACTACTGTATATTTCTCTAAGTTAATAAAACTGAACAAGGTATTCTGTGAATGTATATCTCAAACCCCATATTTCACACAATCTAATGCTGTTCAGTTAAACAGAAAACAGGGGGACCAAAGCCCCTGTAAATATAAAGCAGTGTAAGCATGAGAATATTGCAACATTTGACAATTAGCACTATGAATAAATGAAGCAAAGCACAAAAAAGGGAAAACGACCAGCTGTTTTAAATGGAGGAGCAAACCAACCAGACAAGATACAATACATAGCCTGTACCACCAGTGGGGTCCAAGGATAACATGTTGGTGAGAAAGCCACTGTCTTGCCCCCTGCTCTGCAGAGCAAGTACTGCGCTGTGATTTTTTATTTATTTATTTATTTATTTACTAGCAGTTTCCGGGTGATTCAGCTCTTGGGTAGCTGTTAATGCACAGGATAATCTGATAAATTGCAACAGGCCACCTTGCCAACTCCCAGAAGTTGTGATGCTTGTTCTGTCCTTAGGAGAACTCTGAATCTCCTTCAACCTCCAAAGGGCTACAATGTGGGGAAAATTGCAAATAAGGCTATCCCTGTGTCCTGCAGTATCAAATGCTGCAAAACTGACCAGTTTTGTTAGTTTTGCCCTTCTTGTAATCCCACTTGGCCAGCAACAGACAACCCATATCCATCTGTTAGACTCAGGAAGATGCAAACAAATGAAAAATTGGCCTGGACATGACACATGTGCTTTTTTGTTGTTGTTGATGTATTTATTTTTCCAGACCTAAATCAAGGATCAAATAGCTTTATTTATTGAACTGCAGAGTCTTTGGATTCAAAAAAACCAGGCCTGCTATTCCTGGAAGCACCTAAGAGCTGGCATACTGACTCTCCAGGAATTGAAATATAATTAGTTCTGCACAGCTCTCTCACCTGCCGACCAATTCATATAACTGTGGTAGCAGACTACAACAGCTATACAGCCTGCCCCTTTAAACTGTGAGATTGGTAGCTTTACTAATAAGAGAATGGTGGAGTTTATAGGTTTTAAGTTTTCATCTATTACATGAACTTTATCCTTTCAAAGAAAAAGATCTGAACATTAGAAAAGGATTTTTTTCATCAAATCATTTATTTTTCTGGTTCTCTCATCAAGAAACATGGATTAAAAAAATAACATTTTGTAGCAGAGGTTATTTCTTTGTTCATCACTCAAACATTCCAGCAGCATTGTCAAATTTCCCCTTTCTGAAAAGTGTGTTGGGACTCCACTCCTACAGGAAGCCACATCTGGCTTTTTTTTTTTTTTTTTTTTTAACTATTTATTGTTTATTTCTATTGTGGTTATACTAGTTCTTTTCTGGTAAACTATTCCACCATTCACTCTTTACTTGATTTCTCTTTTATGCCCTTTTTATTTATTTCTGAAACTCTAAGTCAGTAGAACATAGACTTCAAAGGGGTGATGGAGGAACAACATCCAAGACAGACTGCACGAGCTACGCAGGCTGCTGCCAGACCGGGGAGCTTGCACTGTCCGATCTGGTGCAAGTAGACAGTTCAGGCTTCACTGTGGGTATCAACAGCAAGTTCTCTGCAACACACTGAACACCCACTTTCTCTTGCAATACCTTTAAACGGTTCCTGCTGAAATTAGTCTTTTTTGCATCATCAGCTACTGCTGTACATTTTGCCCACTTGACATCACAATTCTAATAACTTAAAAACGGATCTGTTTTACAATAGATTTCATAAAGCAATTCTAATGAAATACTACCCAAAGGATAAGCTTGTTTGTTTCAGTTTCTAAAAGCTGACCCCCTATAGTGTTAATAATTACATGAGAGCCTTTCAGAGAGAACTGAAAGATGATAATAAGTATCTGTAATTTTCAGATGCTAAAATTAAATATCTTATTTAAGAAAGATACAGAGTCCCTCCACTATTTCCTTCAGATTTTAAAATACAATCCAGAAAATCTCATTTTATTGCACTCAATTTTTTGAATGTTTTTGGTCATGTATACCCTGTTTTCAAACCATATGATACAGCACACCATTTATCGCACAATCAAGCGAAGCAGCACTAAAACATTTTTTTCTTTTTACCGTTGAACCAATTGACTCCATCTCATGCTCCTCCTTTGTAAGCAATATACAACGGATATAGAAAATAATTCAGAAATGAATCCATGAAGAAAAACTATGTGATAATAAATATATTAACTGAAGAATACATTTATAATACAATTTTTACACTACATTAAAAACAAAAATCAAGAAATAGACCAGTTTGTAGCAATTATATCGCCTAAAAAAATTTACATTTTTGTATTTTTTTTTTTTAAACTTTTCACTGATTAAATAATCTTTAAAATCCTAATGCTCTCCTGCTTATAGCTTCGTGATGTCCTCCCTACTTACAGCTTTTCTTTGAGAACTGTCATAAGCATTTCTAAGGGAACAGTGATCCTGATGGTTGCTGTTTTGATGCAGCGTTAGTTAGGGCTGCAAAGAGTTTACATGTGAAGAACCCATTAACTCTCTTGATATTTTTGTTATTATTTTATTGCTTGTTGTTTTGTTTTTAAACACTGCATCCATTTAAGTGAATATTCTGTCAAATTAATGACAAATGAATGGCACATTCTGAAGCAGATTCAGAATGTTACTTTTGGTCTTATTCCGGTTGTAAAGCACTGACATTTGGAACAGAATGTTTAAAGTTAAATTTAAAAGAAACAGACTTTACCTGAGGTTGATTTTCATCTGCTTTAGTTGCTAAAACACAGAAGTCTCCATAAGTTGTTATGGAAATCAGGCTCTTGACATATTTCACATACTTCTCATTGTTTTTTGTGTCCCAAAATACTACACAGTATTCTGGACGATCAGGTCGAGTATATGCATAAACCACTGTATTGGAGCAATAACCCCACTGCCAAGAAAGACAATTTTGATAAAACCTATAAGAAATTGTGCAAATTCAATAATAAATTGTTCACAGCTATGAAAGAATATTTCATATACACAATCAGTATTCAAAATTCTTTGCCTGTCAGGTGATGAAATGCTTTATTAACAGTAGGTAAACACAGCCCAGTAATAAGTTATTAGCAGAATATTAAACTGGCAAGACAATTTTCCCATCGCACAAAATGATTTATCTCAATCCTTCTTGGAGGTCCACACTCAAAATAAGACAAGATTTCACTTCCCCTCGTTCCTTCTTTGTCCAGAAGGTACACAGAAATACCCACTGTAATGATGGCTTTTGCAATGAAAATGCTTGCCATAAGAGAATTGATTTGAAAACCCAACCCTTTCATTTTCCAGAGGGAAAATAAAGAAATTCTATATTATAATTTTAAAATATAAATTACAACAAAGAAACATCTCAAACACTGCACTTTTAAAAGTCTGAAGCAGACCAACCTAAGCAATTATACTGGAGCACTAAAATAACTCACATCACACTTCCATATTAGTAACATGACAAAAAAACCTCCTTTCCACCAAATAGAATTATTCATGTAACAAGCTATACCATTCACTTGGAAGCCACGCCAGATCTGGAAATACACATGGTCTCATAAACACTGGTGAGTTTAAGAAAAAGCAGTCGGCGTGTGCTCCAGCCATTACACATTTTCTGGAGTAAACATTAGGTAGCATTTCCTGCAAGACTAATTTCCAGCTCAAATTTACAAAGCCTCTACCAGCAGATCTACAACAAACTATTTGGGGTTTCATCCTAGCAGATTTGTGTTTATAACTCTTTGAGCAATGATATTTCACAACTGAGTAAACCAATATAGCTGCAGTATATTCCTTATAATACATCCTATCCCTTTAATCACAGTGGTTACACAATGATGATTAAAGAATATATCCTGAGCTGGAACGGGGGGGGGAGTAATCATGGCTTTTGCTAACTTTGAGGAAACTGAAATAGTCTTAACTGTTAAAAAATGTCATACCCATACAGTAGACAAATATAAACATTATTTAGAATCAGCTGAGTGAAGACTTGTAAAAAGTACACTGGGAATTGAAGTATAAATAGGATCTACACCTATCTCTCAACAACCTATCAACCTATCTCTCCTGGTTCAAACGAATAATTCACCACCAAAAGTAACAATGTCAAAAAATGATGGTAGAAGTAAGGTTCAAATGATTCCCGTTGCATCACTTAAGCCAGTCAGAATTTAACCAAACAGCAATGAAAACACCGGAGTCTTACCTACACGACTGTCTCAGTCACTGCCAAGTTTAGAATCATGCCCAATTATGTTAGCAATAATAAAGCATATCATTTCTTATTTTAAAAATAAGATCGCAAATTCATTCTAAAGGAAATGACTGAGTCATTCAGTCACTAAAACAGACATTCACATTCCACTAAAACTTCATGTCAATAGTGTTGATCAAATTGAAACTATCAGTTAGGCACCGATTTATATATTAGGCTTAATAAAATGCAATAATGATTTGACCTGGTCAGAAATTCTGAATAATGAAATTCTGAATAATGAAAATTTCATTACCAAAAAAAAAAAAAAAAAACACAATCTGAATAAATTCAAAATCAGGAAGGAAATATCTGCCTTAATTTATCAGTCATTATTTTTGGAGTCACTGACCAGAGACAGGGAAAGAGAACAATATTCTCCATATATTAACTGATAGTGGGGTTTTAATCCAAGCAAGGAACTAAATACCAGGCTACTGGTTATTTGCAAGCTTACCCTTTTTCAGATCTTTTCTTTGAAGGTATTCTATTTTACATAAATAATTAAATATGGAACACCAAAGACTGACACTGTAATGAGTACGGCACTCACCTGATACACAGGAGACATTTCTAATAAGCTTAATCTAAACTAAAACTGTTTGCTTCAGTAAATACTTATTCTACCTAGAACAACTTGAACAGGAAGAATGTCCTGACATAATCCCTATAATTTTGTTTTTCAAACCATGACCTGCTCAAAGCATTAGTGCTGAAAGACTGTGTTTAGTGGAGGAAATAAAACTTCCTATTTTTCCTAGATTACTCTCCTTAAAATCAAGTAGCCCTAGATCCCTACCCAGGCTTTGTCTTTGGAGACTTAGACAAAGCAATTCAAGACAGAGCCTGGCAACAAGCCAGCAACTGATCAGCATGATAAGGTTCTGATGCTTCAGCTTATCCATTCATCTCTTTTCATGTGACAGTGTAAATGTACCCAGAGACTCATTTCAGACCAAACAAAAGTCCATAATGCATTTAATTTGGGTCTCTCACTTACAGGTTTTACAGGATAAGAAAACCATTTCCTGCCCCATTAGAAAAAAATGCCAGTAAAACTGTCATATTTTGCATTTACCTTCCACTAATAACTTCTGTATCACATCTAATCACCTTAGGGATCCATTTATCACCTAACTAGTCCATTACCCAATGCTAAAGAAGTGTCTTATTTTGCTTTCAAACAAGTTTACTAATCAAATTAGATGCTGATGACACGTAACATGAAACAAATTTCGGCTTGTTCTATTAGCTGTGCATTTATGATTGCAACAAAAGAGTTTTTGGTAAGAAAGCTACTTGATCAACCAACTCAGAAAGAGAGTAAGTAATTGTATTAATAAGTTTTCAATTCAGTGCTGCACTGCTACCTACCTTGTAATCTGGCCGAATGTTTGCAAAATATATATAAGAATCAACAGCTAGTGCAATTTTCAGTCCACTTCCCTCCCAAGACAAGGCTGACATCTGTTTGCCAGGAACTTTCAGTGTGCGCAAATGCTTGTTTAAAAACAAGAAAAGAAAGATTTTGAATGTATCCCAGAAAAATTACCATGAAAATACATATATGACAAAGCTTTTACAGCTGATGAAATACAAACATATAGATCTTCTTTACAGGTATGGCATAAGGGCTCCCAAATTACAATACACATGTGCACAAACAAGTGGAAAAAGAGGTATTTAATAGGCATGAAGTATTCTTTTGTCTTGATTCTTTTTTCAAGAGAGAGAAAGATAAACCATTTAATTTAAAACCCATGACTCAGTCATAGTTCAAACTTTCAAAAATAAACAGTAGATGGAGAATGAAAGTGTAAACATTTTTTCCTTCACCTGGTAATCTGAATCACCTTTATTACTTCAATCACTACTAAAATAAATATAACTTCCAATTAATAACAGTACTGACATCTGGCATTCCTCAAAAGTTGTGTTTATGCTGGCAGCGTAAGTCTATCAATTACATTACTCAGTTGATGTACAACATATTTAAATACAGCTGATAGGTTAGTTATATATGTTATTTGTTTAGCCTATGTCAAGGACATACATTCAATCAGTTGCATAGTTACACAATTTGCAGCAAGGCAATAACCATTTTCCTCTTCTCTATTTCTCATTTCCCTTCACAAAGGTTTAAGAAAGGCATTTAAATGTGCACTTATGATTTAAGAGCTACCAAAGACAAATATACTTTCCACTTTTTTTAAATCCTTATTTTGCTGTAGAAAGTGAAGTTTACAATGAATGTTTTCAAGAACTTTAACACTTATCCCACAGACCACTTGCCTGTGTAAAGCTTTCTGCTGGCAAAATGTATGCATGTAGGTAGTAAGTGATATATCAACCTACGCTTTATTGTGAGATTTTGAATAATCTTAGACTTTTTCTTTGTTTAAAATACAACTTTAAAATACAACTTTTTACTGAACAAAACACTGATTATTATGCTTAGATCTAGCCTTCTTCTTGAGGTCATAAGTTTGTGTCTCAACAACCTGCTGTCAATTAACTTACATGATTTAGTACCTATTTCATGCCTTTAATCAGGTGCAAATAGTAAGTCCAAATAATGGTCACAAATTATTCACAGAAGATATCATCTTCTAAAAGTTGAGTCAGTACCTGACTATCAGAACCAGTACAAAACAATTCTGAGATCTAAAGAAAACTCTGTTTACTTATGAACACTATATCTAGAGTCTGGAACACTTGTTTCAGTTAACCTGAATGACATTAGCAAACAGAGCCATAATAATATTGCCAAAACCTTTGGTTCAATTTGATACTTATCACTAACTTATTGATTTCCAGGTATAATACTGAGAAGGAAAGTGAAATTACCTTATTGTTTTTTATACTGCTACTCTTGCCTAATATAAGAAAGTTTTCTGTCAGCTGAGGCTGATAAACATCTAACATCTTATAAAGAAGACAAGAAGTGCAAAAAGCATTTACAAAACAGTATTCCCAACGAACAGCTGAAGATTAGAAACAGTTTAACTTTTCTAAGGTTTCTGGGCCACTCCTCTTACTGACAACAGATGCCATTTTCTCAGCTTTACCGATTCCATAAAAATAGAGGGGAGCATACACTGCCTTATTTTAAACTCCTCATCTTGATGCATCCTGGTCTCTTACACAGTCAGTGCAGAAAGACAGGTTACTTCCAGACTTGGTATACACGTTAAGTTAGCATCTTAACTGCCGCCTAAGTTAGCTGCTCAAAATTGGGCCCTACACGTATTCCCCTCCTCTAGTATTATGCGAGATGCCCTAGGATTTTCCAGCTGGCCATCAATTTGCTGTTCTAGAAGGGTACAGGCCCATAGATCCTTTGTAAGCTTTCCAGATCCACGTGGACATCCTGGATACCTTAGAGCATCTCAAACGCACTAAAATTCTATATACAGGCATTCAAATTTCAAGAGTAATGACCACATAGACAGAATATGCTAACTAAGCACAACTTAGGTAGTATAATAAATATATTAAATATTTTTACCTCACCAAATGGAGTGTAGAATTGCACAATATTTACATCTTTATCTTGAGAAGTTGCTTTTAGGGAGCCTGCCACCGCCAATACACTTCCACAGTGGTTCCACTGAATACATACTACATTCATACCAGTGTCAATCAAAACAGGATCTAGTTTTTAAGAAAAAAAACATTAAGAATGTAAACATAAGTAGTTTGGGGTTAAGAATAGGTCAGTCATAAGTAACCCATATTTTGTACCTACTCTGGTCATTCTCATCTCTCATTATCTGGCATCTTCCATTGTCATAACAGACAGCAAGACAAGGACAACCTGGTTCAATGTAGCCCTCTGTACCATGGTACCAGTGTATCCCAGCAATATTGAATGCTCCAGTTAGGTTCACCAAACAACTAAGTTTCATTTTCACCTAAATAAGAATGGTTAATTATTTAAACTTACATATAACATGCTAGTTAAAGGAACAATTTTTATCTATAAACACCCCCAAAAAAGTACGCGCAAAATTGTTTTTCTGTCCAAAGGAAAAATTTTCACATTCTCAAATTTTAAGGGTTTGAAAAAAGTTCCTTATCCAAAGTTGGATCAGGTATATGAAAACATACATTTCATTTTTTTTAAAAAAGTACTTTAATGTTGGCCTTTTTTATTCTTTGAAATGTAAGATCATTTAAAGTAACTTAGAGAAAAAAAAACACCCAAGAAAATCCTTGAGCTTTACAAAAGAATAAAAAGAAAAACTACTTTAATTTCAAACCATTTCTGGTCACAAGTTTTTTTTCAGAATAAGTTATTTAAACTGGGACTATAAATATCCAAATCAGAACACCAATTAAGATAAAAGTTAACTTTCCTAATAATTAGCTCTTTACATCTAGTAGCATCGGTAAGAGCATTTTCTGAAAGAAAACAGTGTACTTGGGTCACTTCCAGGAGTAATACCAGGTAACTTATGGTAGTGAGAGAGCACATATAATTGGAAAATGAGGGTAGTTTAAAAAAAAAAAAAAAAAAAAAAAAAGCTTATTAGCTTATTTAAAAAAAAAAATCTGAGTAATTTGCAGCAAATGCTAGAAACACCATGACACACAGTGGGAGGGAGAGAAACAGTGTGGGGTTAAAGAAAAGAGGATTGGAAGGATTTTTCACTCTTTCGGAGGGAAAGGAAAGGAAGGAAATGCACAATAATAGGGATATAAGATCAAGAATGCAGTTCTAAATGTGTTGTTCTTTTGAAAGCCAATGTTTTACTTTTGTTTAGCATTTTGTCATAGTTATTCCAATACTCCAATTAACTATGAGCATAAAATAAGTAAATAAACAGAAGCTGTAGGAATGTAGCAATATTATAGTTTTTTTTCTTTCATATCAGCAAATACTACCAGGCTTTCTCTGAAAGATGTAACATTCCCTATTTAATAAACAATAACAGGAGCAACAGGAAAATAGCCTGCCACTTTATTCTACACATACACTAGGACTTTTAACATGAGCTTCACTTAATTTGGCCAGGATCACCATACACATTTTTACCTTTCCAATAACAGTTGCAAAGCAAAAACGCATTAGTTGAAGTGATAGTCATTTAGCTAACAGGAAAGACAAGCATTTGCAATGTACTTAAATTTTACTGAAAATTTATATTAAAAAAGGTGCAGCTGCTTAAATCTTGAATAAAAAAACTTCACATACAAGACCTTGTCCAGTTCTCAGTACTGAAGTCCACCAACTAAACAAATGAACAAGGAATAAACGAAAACAAAATTTTTGTGCTTATGAAAGTTAATACTTTACAATACAGACCATAAACTCACAATAAAATTCCCCTGATTGTCATAAATATGAATTTCTCCATTTGCCATTCCAAAGAGTAAAACTTTGCTGTCAGAAGACCAGGTCACATGGCACAGGTGTGTACCTTTCAGATCTTTCCCCCAGATACGATTGCCTGTAACAGGACATTTATTGTACTTAATAAACATACTATAGATTTAAAAATAGGATGTGAGTTACCAATATAAAGACTAAAATAGCTAAACAAAGTCAAAGTAACAATTTATAAAGCAACTGTTAACTATATGTACATTGTAGCTTTATTTTTCTAAGTAAATAATACTAAAAACAAAAGCTATATAAAACTACAAAACACAATAGGTAGTACAGCTTAAATTTTACCATCCACTGATCCAACAATCACAGCCCCATCTTCATATACAATGCAAATCTTTTGTCCATCAGCATTCCAGCTCATACTTCGAACAACAGATTTATTTCTATTGTTAATCATCTCTTCATACCAGGCACCTATTAGTGCAGAATGAAAAACTGGGTTATACTTTTGATTTGATAACTCTTCAAATGAATTCAAGATACAGGCTAATCACTGAATTCAAAGAGTAAAAATATTCTCAATTCGGAAACTATGCAAACACAACGATAATGAAATTTATAAATAACAAATTCCAACAGTTTTTAAAAACTAAACATAGCACAGACCCAAAAAAGCTTATAAAAACTAGTAAGAAATCAAATTAGGTATTCAATGAAATGGAGTAACCTGTGAAGCATCTGTTTATAAACAAACATGAGATAATGTGTTACATATGACTTCACAATGTGATGTACAACAAAAAAATAAAGGTTAGAAAAAGGAACTGAAAGAGGAGGTTGTACTGCCCTTTCTGTAAAACTCTAGCAAGACTATAATACAGTGTCCTCCAGACTGCACATATTATCGTCATGAAATCCAGTATTCAGATATGAGCTATTTATTTCCAAAAAGAAACTGGCAAAGTGGAAAACAGAGAGGGGAGCCACAGACTGAGAGATGGGCCCTTCAGGAAGGGATCTACTGCTTAGATAACTTAAAAACTCACAAAATACACTAGAAATATAACGGAAGGAACAACTACCTTTGACAGGAATATGCATTAAGTAATTTATTGGTTCTTTTCCAAAACTAAAGGTGATGCTTCGTGTAACAGCAGCCACCACATTTCAGACAGAAAGACTAATCAAGTGATATTTTATGCCTGAAATGAGGAGCTGAGCTGGCATTTTACTTGTTTCCATTTTATATATATATATAAAATCCTCAAGAGAAAAAGAAAACCACAAACTTTCCTTGTCTTCCCCACATGCATTGGAAAGTGGTTAGTTATACTGAGAGGGTTGCTGGCTTTCAAATTAATTTAAAAGTGCCAAAAATGTACATGTGTTCATGAAATGGTTTAAAAAAAAAAAAAAAAAAAGGCCAATCACTGCAACACATTGGTTATGTGTATTAGTTCACTGCCTTAATTAAATGTTTCTAAAGATTGTATTTATGAAAGTATTTGATTGTTGGTCTAAGTATGGTTCCTAAATTCCAGTAGGTCTATCAATAGGTCTGTGTTTGATGCCCACAGCAGAACTATTTAAATATTACAATAATACTCAAAACCAAACCTACACAGTGAAGCAGCGCTTTTTATTGTTCTATACATATTTTCCTTCAAGGAAATAAATTATCAAAGATAAGAAAATGAAAAATCTGTAGCTGTTTACAGAGCACATGCCTAAGAATTGATATCTTTTCTTAAGGTACTTCTGGAAGACAAATATCTTATTAAAGAAAAATTTAGACAACTATTTAAGAACCTGGAACACATTTTAAATTTATTTTCAGTTTTACAATCTAAGAAAGAGTTGTTAAAACTGCTAAAAAAAAATTCTTACAATACAGAACATTATCTAGTCTCAGATTTGTCCTATACAATACCTTTATACAGCATCCACACAATGATGAGCCCATTTTGATCACTGGTTGTTAGTTTTTGATACTGTTCATTCCATGTCACTACTTGCACAGAACCTAGAAAATTATACAAGTTTTGTGTTTATTCTACTTAACAAAAAAGTTAATACAAACAACCACATGCAATTTAGTCACCCTGCTGAGTTTTCTGGGGTTTGCACATATTTGCCCTGTTGACTTTGATTCAGTCTTAGCCACTCTTTAGCCTTCTCTTCTTGTTTTCTCTTTCATACTTCTACTACGCTGCTCCTTTTGCTCATGTATTCACCCACTTGAGTAACATCTTCTCCAAATTCTACCCAAAATATTACTTCAATAAGGAAAACCCAAAATCATAGTTTTGCTGTTTCTGACTGCCTCAAGCACGTTGGCCTGGGAAGCCGACAAACTTTCCTCTTACAGGAAGCCGATTTATTTATAGCTTGATCATTAATACAGTAGCAGTTTTAAAACAAAATGTCCCTTCTTATTACCAAAAAAAGAGTACTCTACCCACTATCCCTTTGACTCTCAAGTCTCATATGTGATCCTACTCATAAACACACAAATACTGGACTTGAAACATCTTCTTCAAATTTTCTGTGAATCATCTTCATCCATCTATTCAGTACTAGATACAAATTGGCCCCTTCTCAAACACCACAGTCTTTCATGTCTTCACTTCCAGTCATCCATTTCATCCAGCACAAACTGCCCAGCAAACAATCTAGCTCTTATCTTCTGCTATAAAGCACTGTTTATCTGTCAACTACCAAAGGCAGTATGAGAGCAAATGCGAGGTGAGCAAACGTAACATGAATATGTAAATATCCAAAGACATAATCAGCCCAACTGATGAGAACCTTCAGATTAACCAAACTGAAGTCAGACAGAACAAGTACTGTAGCAGTAGCAGTGCAAGATTAAAAAAAATACACACACACACATATATGATAGCACCATCTACTTCAGTACAAATCAGTACTTCGTTTTCAGGATAAGTAATGACAAAATGATTTGGAAATAGCCAAACCAGAAGTAATGTAAAACACAAATGAGGCTATAAGGTCAAAGTTAGCAGACTTACCTAGAAAATCTCATAGCAGACTGCAAACCTTAAAGAGCAACAGGTAGAGCGGGGCCTGGTCATGCAGCATGCATCCTGCATCATGTACTCTGTAGCAGCCATGAGTACTGGGGGAAGGCTGGACCAGTTTAATTCTCAACCCAATAATTCACTCACAGGTCATGAAAACTCGACTGTAGATCTTTTAATCAGGTAACTTTGTAACAGTAGATAGCCAAGCTATAACACATCTGATTTTATTACTAATATTCTTTATTTCAGCCTTACAACAAAAAGTTATAACAAAATTACTCTATCAAGACCACAAAATCTTTCTGTATTTTTATGTTAATCAAAAGTACATTAAATGTCCAAAGAGACTTACCACTATGACCTTCAAGAGTTTGATTCACAGAAAGATTGCTAGGAGCTGCAAGTCCCTTTAGTTTTGCTTCATCTAGAAATAACAAAAATAGTTACAAAATAAATTTATTAGAAGATACACATTAGTATTTCTGTACCAACAGTGCAGCTGAAAATCTCTATTTACATTAATAAAATATTCACCTAAAAGTATGTAAAAGTGTAACTGCAGCATGAATTTTCTGCCCCTCAGCTAAACACATTTGCTAATCACATCTGTCATCCAAATTCAGATACTCTTTATGGTCCAGTAGTTTTCCAGGAAAGAAAAAAAAAATAGCCATCACACTTTGTTTACTTTCATAAAAGATTAAAAAAACTTGAAAATATATTAATTTCACTTTCCTAAGAATATATTTATCTTATTTCTTAAAATACACAACTTTCTAAATTAAATGCAGACAGTAGATGACATTCAAACACAATCATGATATCATGAAATAAGTTCCAAAATAAATGATGAAGAGAACAAAAATGAAGCATAATGCCACGAAAGAAGAAGCAAAGAAGAAGACTTCAGTAGATATAAAAGCTAGCCAAATGACAGGGCCGTCCTGTAGGGCAAGCTGAAGGAAAACAATGTTCACAGGAAAGTGACAGCACATTTGCTGTTTATGCAAATGCATAAGCATCTATCTAAAGATGTAAAACATACACAATGCTGTAAAGCCACTTCTGAAAGTGCAGCTCTTTTCAGAATTTTGCAACGTAGTAGATTTTGTTCTAAAGATCTCATTTACCTGTTTGTGTTTCTAACTTTAAAACTTTCAGTAACCCATCTTCACCACCACAGGCTATGAAACCTTGATCCTTATTCCAGGAAATACATCTTAATCGAACATTACCAGGAATTGCAATCTGAAAGAGAAATATTTTACATCTCTATGTAGTCATAAGAATCATGTTTTATTTAAAATACCCTAATCAAAAAAAATCAAAAATCAAAAAATCACCTCAAAGATAACTAACATAGCACACGTGACAACAAACTTATTTCTAACACTGACAGATCAATAGTCAAGAAGTGACATAAGAGGATTAAAATTATAAACATAAACGAAACAACGCAACACAAAGTTCGAGAAAAGGGAAATACGGTATACGCAGTAAATAATAACAGGACATTTCGAAATGTCCGAACAAAAAAAAACAACTAGGCGAGAGGGAAGAAACTGCAGGCAGGCCTTTGCCACGAGCTGGTCTCTCGCAAAGCGCCACGTCCAGAGTCTCCGCACGTTTTCTCAGCGCCGGGGGAGCAGTTTCTCGGGAAACAGCCAACGGCCAGAGACTCGGATAGGAGCGAGCGAACCAGCCCGCGGCGGCACCGGCGCGCGGCCCCTGCCAGCGTCCGCAGGCCGCGCCGAGCCCTGCGGCTCCCCGCAGCGCCCGGCGGCAGCTCCGCCGGCCCCCGCAGCGCCCCTCGGCGCCCCGGCAGCACCTTCTTGCTCAGGTAGATGAACATCGCGCAGAAGCGGCGGCGCAGGGGAAGGGCCCCACTCGCCGCGAGGGGGGACGGGGGCTGCCGACGGCTCTCCCTCGGAGCGGCGGCGCCACAGGCCCCGCGCTGCCGCGGCAACCAGGTTACCCTGGTAACCGCCGCCGGAAGCTCCCGCCTTCGCTTCCGGGGAGCGGGAAAAGAAAGACAGGATTGGCGCCAGGCAGCGTCGAGCTCAGCCTCCCGAGGGGCGGGATCAGGTCTGGCCCCGCCCCGCCCCCACCTCGTGTGAGGGTCGCGCGGAAACCGTTAGGAGCCGTTAGGGCGGCGCGGCGCGGCGCGGCCTGGCGCTGAGGGTGCCCGGCCGTGAGCCCTCGGCGTTTGCGCCCCTCACAAGCTGGGCAGGGTCCTGTGCTTTCTCGATGCACCCTTAGCGTTACCACAGTCTTTAATTAACTGAGGTAACTGATTGATGCGGGCGAGGCAGCAGGTGTTTCACGCCGTTCTTGCACATTCACAAGATAGTGTTGTGCACTCAAACCCTCCAACTGACCTCAGTCAGTTATGCACGTACTGAGATTGTGAATACACAGATTCAATGGTTTAGAGAGGATAAGCAAACCCCTAGGAGAAAGTAGATCTTAGTTTTTGCTGCTTGATCCAATGAATGCTATTATCAAATTTCTGAACATTCATTAGTGCAGAGAGTAGCAGGGGGGAAGAATTAAAACTGGAATTGTGTCTGCACAAGTGGGTACAGAGGGCTGCAGGGGCAGCCTGACTCTGCAGCACTGAGCCCAGAAGGCAAATTAGCTTGGGCCCAGCTGCTAAATAAATATTTTCTGTGCCAAAGGTGTCTTTTGTAGCTGATCAACTCAAAAAATGAACATGGGAGACATACTTACACAAGACTGTGTCCTGTCTTCTGCATCCTGCTCTGACAACTTGCCTGCTTGATGCAGTAGGAATAGACCATCTGTCTCTCAGAATATGGCCCTCATTTTCATACTTCACAGTGCAGTTATCCACAATAGAAACACTGAAATAAAAGTAATTTGTTGCATGTCACACAGGAGGACCATGACAAAGTCAAGTAATTAAACCTGCATCTCACCAAGTTTATTGCCATACCTCTGTTCTCCAATAGGCTATCTGCAAGTGTAAAGAAACAGACCCAGCCACTGGTTATCATCACATCGTTTTACTGAAGGTACATCGACATGCAAAAATAAACAGCATTGAGATCCAATTTAGTAATTAATGTCAGTTTAGAAGCACATATCTAGGAAAGAACTATAAAGCAAAGCTGGCTGAACTCCTGTAAGCATCTTAGAACTGAATGGGATGGCTAATGGCAATTTAGAAAATTTTTAAATATAATAAATGTAATTAACAAATATCATCCAAAAAAAATCAAGTTTAGTTCTTTTTCATAGCAGTTCTCTGCATTAGCGTGGCCCAGTAATTAAACTATAGCTATACATTCCATAGCAATGAGTACAGTCTATATTTAGAATAAAAGTTCAGTCAGGTAAGCTCTGATGTTGATATGTCATGTTTTTAAGAAATCGTTTATATCACCTTGGAAGTTTGTCTGGTGCTCATAAACACAAAGCGGGACAAGATCATTGCCCAGAGGAATTGAATATAAATACTCTCATCTGTAACAAAACGGAGTTATGAATAGCAACACATTAAACAAAGTCTATCTAGCTGAAAGCTTGCAAGACAGATCTGGCCCCCAGGGCAATTTTCCACTATCATATAAAATTATACCTTTCATTTGACAACTGGCCTTAATATAAATGGGAGTAATGTAATCCATTCCTAATTGCCAAGAAGTTGAAAAGTCTCGTGTGAGATTAACAACTTGTTTATTCCTACAAATTACAACATCGCTGTGTATAATTTAAATGGATAATGGAGGCCAAGGCTTATACTTCTCGTCCTATAAATTCTTATATAATATGTGTGTTTAAGCAGCGGACATGAATGAAAGTAAAGCTCTAGCTAAAGATTCCTCCCTGAGTGACAGAAAAAATACAAATACACCACATTTTGAGGAAGCAGCTGTAGCACAGCTAAATAGTCACATGCTACCTTGAATTGAGTTAGAGCAAGTAATACCAGTGGGGACACATCACAACTAGCAACCACATACCAATCCAGCATTCTTGGAGGGTACAGAGCCTCATTTTTAGCCCTTGCTGAAGCTGTGCCCCGTTTTCTTTTTCTGTGCTATTTAGCATTACATTCCAACTTAACATTACTGTGTAGACATGTCTAAAGTCTCACTCAAATATATATACAATTCTTTATTCTATTTTACTTTGTGTATTTTAGAACAAAAGCATATGAAGAAATAGGATGAGACATACTGTTTTTGTCCTACTAAAAGATCTTAAGCTTTCCACTCTTATTTTGCTTATTCTTGCCACTAACTAGGAGAATCTCCATGACTGTCCAGCAGCATTTGTCCATACAGACCTGAATATTCTATACTCTCCAACTAATTTTCTTTGCAAAAGTTTGTATCTATCGTGCAGAGTATGATGACAGCATAGATGACATTATGTCCTTACCATACCAGCTGTGCATTTAACATTTTGTGTAATTGTACTGCCAAATTGTAAATTATAGTATTATGCGCTATACAAAATCATTTGGATTTTTCAGTTCTAAAAAAAATAACTGTTTTGACTTCCTCTCTCCTCAAATTTATTTTAAAATAGTTTCTAAAGCATTTGGGTGATTACACATGTGAGTATGCAAAATGGGTGGATTTTCTTTAACAATGGAATTTTGAAGTTGTCAGCTTGTGTCTTTTATCCTGCAAGCCTTACTGACAGAAGTAGTCCCGGTAATATCCTTAGAACAACAACAGAAGGGACTACTAACATAAGTAAATCTTGCAGGATAAAAACCTTAAGTTGGAGTAGGCCTTTCATCCCTTCCAGGTGTAGAACATTATTAATATTTTAAATTGCTATTAAACCTCCTACTTATACTAACAAGAATTTGTAAGTTTTAAAATACAAAGTATATACTGCTTAATACTTGATCAAACTGTTCTTTTTCCAACTGTGTGACTCAAGGACAGTTAGTTTTGTGGATTTCTTCCATTTGTGCCTCATTTACCTTTAACTGTTTTTGTTTCCTTGTTTTTATTAAACATTTTAATGTTAATTCATAACACACATACTTTATGTTACACACACACACAAAAGCTTCCAACACTAGTGTGCTGATCTTAACTTTATTTTATTAAAATAAGTTACAAGATCCCAAATGCCTCTCCCATTTGACAGACAGATGCTATAGGCAATTTTTTTTTACTTTGCCTTCCCCTTTCACAGTTTTATATGATGTGATATACTGTATGCACTCAAAAACAGTTTTTTCCTGTATTTACTTTTAAATAAAAGAATAAAAATACAGTTACTGCAGAAAAACAGTACCTACTGTACTATTTGTAGTACTGAGTGAAGTACAGCAGGTATAGATAGCTTTACAGTTACAGAGTGACTGTGCATGAAGACCCTCAGGGTCACAGTATTATTGAAACCATTGTCTTCCTGAAGTCTTCTTGAAGTCTTCTTGACATTTGCTCAATAATACCAAACCGACTGCTGTTTTGTAAGCTGTGCAATGAAATAAAGCTTGCCGAAGACAATAAAAATGAATGCTTCAGAAAGATCATTTTAAAATTAAGTAGAATGATAGCTCAGACAACCTGCTGTCTCTCTTGATATGCTTGCAACTTCTGAGACACTTCATCTAGTGATCTGTTGTTAAGGGCATTATAATAGATGCCTATGAAGTTTGGTTTATTTGTAATCTTTCTCATTATTGCATTTTAAACAAGTATCTCTTTTCTAGATAAGGTCAATAAATGCTTGAATAATGAAAGAGCAACTAGAGGTTTCAAAACATCTGAGAGATCTATCAAGCTCTGGCAACTTCCCAAATGATCTCAACAACCCCAGTTTCTTATAAGAAGTTGGATCATGTGACATTCAGAGCTGAGGAGCAGCAGGTGTTTGTATCTGCTTCATTTTCCAGCTTGTCTTGAAGGACACTAGGGCTACAAATTGCCCAGCAAGGAATAACTTTGAAAGAAAGAATTAGTTCTTTGTAATACAGTTTATTTCTAACTTGAAACCACCACATTTTCTTGCTCAATATTAGTGCTTTGGGGCAGAGACATTTCCTGTTCTCTGAAGGACATGCTACTATTGAGATGACATTACAGGTTTAATTATCTTGGCCTTCAGTTTTAATTACTTAGATTCCCTGGAATGACATATTAAAATCTCACAAAATCAGAGTATTCCTTTCACCTTTCCCAGGCAGAAAAACTGGATTCCAGGCACCCTGTAATAGAAGGATTTCCAATTAGACCTTATAAAAATGACTTGAATTTATTCAAGAACTGGGAATGTCTTATGTCATTGGCAGATGTTTTCACCTGGTTTTCAGAAACTTCAGTGAACTGAAAGATTCATTTATCTACATAAATAATGTATACCGTATAAAACTTACTCTCCTGCTTTGCTCCCTTCTTTAATTAATTCTAAATACCCAACTCTTCCTTTATTCTGATGCCTCAGGGATCATGATGACAACCACAAACATAGTACTCCCCTAAATTAATTCTTGTTTGAACGAGAGCGCCTTTTACAGAAAACAGTATGTAGCCTCAAAATAAAAGTTTCCAGTGATGAAAAATCTACCACAACCCTTGTGTAAATTGTCACAGTGCTCAACTACTCTCACTGTTAAGAATTGTACCTTCTTTTGAATCATATCTTGCCCAACTTTAACTTCCAATTATTAGTTCTTTACATGCCATCTGAGGATATTTATTACATCATTCAGGTCTGCTACTATACCACGGAATTCACCACTATAATTTTTTTTCCTCCCACATGTTTGTTAAATGTCTAATCCGGGTACCAACATTTCTCTTGACTGCCTACAGGAACCACACTGCAGTGAATGAAGCTAGCAAGTTCCAGTGCAGCATAACTTACACCCACCACCCTACACCTCAGATGTCCCATAACCCTGATCCTCACCCAGCGCATCCCCATTCAGCAACTTACCTTACAACTGTCTCATTCTATCAGTCACCTAATATATCCCAACAGCTGGATATTAATAGGCTAACAGATTATTACCAAAAAGAAAAACTATTATGAAAATTGTTTGGGACACTGCCTCTCTGTGGAGTTAGAAGGCAGAGAAATATCACAGCTGGTCAGACTGTTGTAATGGTGCCTCTGAAGGTGCCGTGGAAATTTTGGGGTATATGCCACCTACTAATAGGAGGGCTCAAAACTGAGCATTTGCTGCTACAGTAAAAGTCATCTGAAGAATTAAAAACAGAGCAATGCTTCATGTTCAGCGTAGCATACCTAATCTAGATGATGTGGGCATGTGCATTTTATCTGTACATCGATACTAAAACACTTCAAGGAAATGTGAAAACATTGTAATAGTATTTGCAACACACAAAATTTTGCTTCATAACATTTCCAAAATCACCAAGAAAATACTTCCTGTTGTGAGGTATGTTCCTTCCCTGACTTGTATCAAAACAGCTACCTCTAAAATGCCAGCAAACACATGAATACAGAGGATCATGTAAGAAAAAGGATATGTTTCGTGGACAGAGCTTCAAGGTGCGAGGTGACAGAGTCCTGTAATGCAGCTATAGCTTCACACTTACAGGTCTCTTCAGTTGTTACAAGGCTGCTTGTGGTAGCCCCTAAGAGAGAAAACAGCATTTAGAATATTTATGATATTTAGATCCCAGGAAAATCCGTGATTCTCCAAGGGGACTTGAACCCATCATGTGAGACTACAGTAGCCACTGGAATACAGGACAGTCGGGAAGGAGAGAGAGCACCCCTTGTTTCTTCCAGCTGATAGAGGCCAGCATGTAGCCAGAGTCACAAGTGTTATAGGTCCAGAAAAAGGACATGTGAGAGAGCTTGACTCTGAGGAGGAGGCAAAATCGGGAATTCCTAGCCTACCTTCCTAGAACCTCTGCACTTTTTAAATTAGACCATTACTAAGTAAAACATAGAAAGAGGCCTGGGTGCAGGGACCAGCCAGCCTCCCCTAGCTGCTCTAATCACCAGACTAGAGTGAATCTTCCTTTCACCTGTTCTCTCTCTCTCTCTCTCACTCTCATCCAGAATATCCAGCACCCTAGAAGTTAGGGTGCTTTCCTGGGAAGTAGAATGAGTGCCTTGAAATGCCTCAGACTGAGAAGAACCTGCAATCCAGGTCTCCATCTTGTGAGAAGTACTTTGATCATCAGACCATCCACACAGGAAGGGCACTGGTATCACTGTAACCAAAATCTATTAAATAAGTTGTATTCAAGATCATGACTAACTTTTGGAACTTATCTTGAGAAGAATCGAGCTTGCTCTCCTGTCAGACCTGTAACGTAATGGCATTTGGGGTATCATGGCAATGTCAAACATGGCGCTTCTGAGCGTGCATGAATGTCCAAAGTTAAGCCTTCAGGGAGTTTTTGAGACAAGCAAAGAGGCATCTAATGATTTTAGGCACATAAAGAGTTTGGTGGTGTCAAAAATTAGTCAGTCTGGATCAGTTTCTGAAATATAGGTGTAATTTAAGTGCTTAAATCTCAGTTTAGGAAGGAATTAAGACTGGTATTTACCACTTTATAAATAACACAAAAATGAAAGCAGGAGCACATATTAAATTTAAATATTAAGCAACAGAGTTTCAGCTAAATCACCAACAGATTTCACCTTACAAGTACTCTTGGTGTGTAACACTAGCAGTATGCATGTGTATGGAATATCATTCTTGATTCATTAAGAGGTGTGAACATAAGGCCACTCCAGTGTCACGTGAATACATATGGAAGAAACAACAATGTTCAAATAGGCCAAAATAAATTTAAAATCTAGTGGAAAGACACTACAGTAGTAATGGAAGGGCCAGCTGATACAACAGAGAAGTGATGAGTCTCTCAGGGAAGACAAAACAATCATTTTTGTACTTTGCAGTGATTCCAGTTAATCCATTTCTAGGTCTTGTGCTCAGTCTTCCAAGCCCACAGAGGTCCAGTGGCTCAGCTGTCCTCAAGAATTCCTTTTTCTCCACAGTCTGCCACAAAACTGTGGATGCTTACAGACAAAGGGCTCAGAGATACGATAATCTGACTATGGCATAACAATGTTTCAGGCATCAGCTGATGGTTAAGAGTTCCTAGCTACAACAAATGAAAGGCAACTTAACCTGACCTATTCCCTAAGGAAAGAGTTAAGGCAAGCTGAACCACATTATATTTGCTGCAGGCTAAAAACAACCATAGCAGCAGCTACTGAAACACAGCTACTACAGTGAGATTACTCTATATATCTGAGACCAGAGTAATAAGCTTTGAAAGGCAGAGCCTCCTTAAAAGAGGACCTACAATTATGAAATACCCTCTCAACAAGGTATCGAGAGGGATCACTTGTATGTAATATCTGTCTCTTCATACATGCCTTTTTACATTGCCTACAAAGGCAATGACAACAGATTATTCAATTATTTTTTCCAAATACATAAATGCATAGCTAATCAATGCTAAACAAATTATGTAAGCATTATAACAGTAACATAATAGAAACATTATACCTGGATACAATTTTTCTTTTTCTGAATTATTTTAGCTCCTCTCTTTATCATGCCATTAATATCTTCATTTTGCAAAGAAACTGACAGCTGCTTGAATTAAAGAAAAGGATTGAAATATATCCATTTCAAATGTTTGTTCCTTCAGTGTTTCACTGAAAAAAATCTATGAACAGATTCATTTCTAGTGCTGCAGAAACTCATTTGTCTTAGAGCCAATGTTGAAACTGGTGTCTCCTTGATTTCACTGAACTTGTATTTGTTCAGCTCCCTTCTTTGGAACATTCCACCGGCTTTATGGCCAACGTACAAAGAAGAACTATTCAAGATTCAGCTGGAGGAAGGCCAGTTCAAAATATCACACCAACATGGTTGGTTTCCAACTGACTGCCAGTGAAGTTTTCTTATTTGCCTTTAAAGTCTCCAGTGGCAGATACAGATCGTCCTTGGATTGCTTCTGTTTTAACCAAATTACTTTTCCATGTGGCAATCCTCCATGGGTACCCTGAAGTCTTCTGGAGTTTTTCAGTGAAACCTATAATCTTCCAGTATTTAATATTCATAAATCTTGAGCACACCTATTGTCAGTGGGATGGCCAACAAGTTGCACGAAATATGCTAGAGCTGTGTTTTTACACTGTATTTATGTTTAAGTATGTCTATACCTACAAGAAATTACTATTTTTTGCAGAATGATGTTTGGCTATATTTGCCTATTTTATACTTTGCTCTTACACAAGGCCCTTAGCAGCCTGATCTAATGCCAAAGTTATCCCTACTTTGAACAGGAGGTCAGACCAGGTACCCCTGAGGTCCCTTCCAACCTAATTTCTCCTATGATTCTACATTACAAAGGATGCAGAGGAACTATGAATAGTTTATACCATTCTTGTCCATGTGAAGCAAAAGCAACTGGCAAGTTCATGCCTGCCCTACTCACCTTGGAGGAGTGGAAGAGACCATAGGGGTTATCACTGCAATAACTCTTCTATCACCACTGCTGTTCCCCCCGCCCCACTATCATCTGTATGCTGCTATGCAACTGAGTTGCATGCCCCAGAGACAGACACCCTAGAAGCCAAACCTTACCAATCCCACTAATTATTACCACTTCATAAGGAAATGCAGATTATAACCGATTTCTTTTAAATACAGTGAAGTCCTTAAAAGTGTGGTGATAGGTAAGACTAAAGTCTAATTTTAAATATAAAAACTGCTATAACTAAACAAGAAGGATCAAACTAGTTCAAAACATTACTGAAAACAGGCAGAAAAGAATGAAGAGAGATTACACCTTCAAGGAGTTAGTGAGTTGACAGAAAGTTTTTCAAAGAGATTAGAAGGATTTAACACATTAAAGAGGGTACTTTAGTAAATATATTAAGAAAAAAAAATTATTACTTGAGCATGTTTTCTCATCTGGATTTAAGGTAAAGCCTTCATAGCAGTCACAGGTATAAGATCCGTCATTATGCACACAGACATGCTCACACTCATGCATCCCTGGTGCACATACATCAGTTCCTATGAAATACGTTTTGGAGAAACAGTTATCCCATAACACGCGTTTCTGAATACTTCACAAAAGCAATACTTTTCCATTTGGAAACCTGTACTACGTGTACTTTTATCAGGAACTACTGAGATATATAATTGACCTTGCCTTGGAGCAGTGAGATGAACCAACTGTCTTACTGAGACTTTTTCAGCCTTACTTTGTACAGTGTGTGCTCTTTCTGGCTGCAGCTGCCTAACCCTCTGAAGGGCCAGATCACCTCCAAAGACGAGCTAAGAAAAGTTTCCAGAACAGAGTAACTTTGCAGTAAGAATACTGGAAAGAAATGCTTTTAGAATGTAATTGTACATTGTTACTATAACACAGAGTCATTGACAAGCTAAAGTAACAAAGAGCAAAATGAAGTGCAGCCTGGAGGAGAGGACATCCAAGCTGTCTCCTGCATGGTGGTCTGCAGTTTGCGCTGTACTACAAAGTGTGTGGCTAACCCCTGCTCTTCTCTCTTCAATTATTTTATATATATACGTATATATAACTACTGTTGCAGATAAAGTACTGTATGTCTCTTTGCTGCTCAAAATGAAAGAGTGTGACAAGGAACTGTCTTATAACAGATAGAACGGCATGTGTAAGTTTCTCAGACAGATCCAATATATTAACCTGCTAATCAGAGCTATTTCAATATATTTACTTAGCTGAGGAGGGTACAGAGGGATAGGAAACAGCAGTCTGTTCTTACTTGAGCAAGTCTTCTTGTCTGGATTCAGGGTGTAGCCTTGATAGCAATCACAGGTATAGAATAGATCATCTCTCACACAGACCTGCTCACAGTCATGCCTTCCTGGTGCACACATGTCGACAGCTAAGAAAGGCATTTGAGAAGAGAAGAGTATTAATCACTCCCCAAACTTCAGGCTGTTTATTTGGATTTAGTAATTCACATTTGCAAACATTTCTTCATTTGGATTCCAGCCAGGACCATTTTATTGCACGCCAGCCATACAATGGCTGTTAGCCGTAGTAGGGTGTACAGAGTGTGTTCTTATCTGGCTATGAACACCACAAAGATGATAAGACTTTTGGAACACTGGCAATACTTTTTTTTCAGTCATAACAGATTGCAAAAGGAACTGAACTAGCAGTGACCCAGTTACAAAGTAATCATCCAAAAGAGTTTCAGAGAACAAATATCTGGATTTTAAGAGAGTGTTTGGCATTATTTCAACTCTAATTGCTTTGGATGAACCACTGTTTTATGGAGTAAAAAGACCATAAACAGAAGAGTATACATGGCTGCTAAAAAAAAAGAGACATGGCACCGACTGCCAGTTACAAAGTGGGTACTTTATGTGTGAAGCTGATGTTCTCTGCCAAATTTAACACGTCAGCTCCAAAAGGGCAAGCTGAGAAGAAGTTCCTATATTTGGATATCTTTGCAGTAAGGAGATTTAGTAAGGCACAAGCAATTGTAAAGAAAAGAGCCCTTCCTGGATCTAGGCTATTTTTATTACATCACAGAGACCTGGGTGGTTGACAAATCATTAGCAGCATACTGCAAAATGAGATTCAAAAGGAAAAAAGCAAGCATATTTGGAAAAATTATCTGAAATGTGAATATACAGGGGGGGAGTCAGTGCTATGAAATGAGATTTGGGATTGGACTCAGAAAGGGGGTGCCAAACTGAATTCATGTTCACTTATAGATGTTTATTGCCCCTGTATAATACCAGGTGAGAGTTAATCTTAGGAAAAGTATGTACCAAACCAGCTCCTAAAACAGCCAAGACTAAATGTTGAGGAGAGCTCTTTGCCTCTCAGAGGTATAAGACCTACAACTTAGTTGGAAAGATTTGCCTAGAAATCTCCTGGTATTGGAAGCCTAGGTTCAGCACTTTTTCACACAAAATATAGTAAGGAACAGGAATATGATGAAAGTGGAAAAAAGATGTTGTGTAAATAAATCATTGGTGAGACATACAAAGAGATGAAGAGTAAAGTTCAAATCCTAATTCACTGAAAATGCTATATCATACAAATTAATTTGTATGTACTGTATATTAGTATATACATCCTTAAATATCAGCTATGTCTATGCTCATATTCTCCACAAGAGACCAGCACTGGGAAGGAATATTTCTCTCCAGCCTCTGGAGCCCTAAGGCTGGAGTATTTTTTGTGGTCCAAACACATCCACAAGAAAATGCGATCACGTTCATCATGATACAAACTGTAATCAGTCTTCAGAGCACAGTCCTTGCTCTTCTTCATCTCATTCCCTTGTGCTGGTTTGCAACAGAGCTTCCTGACACAGATAGTACACATCACATATTCTCAACAAATACATTTTCCTTCTCTCTCAGGTGGATATGGCAATTCTTGCCCCATGTCTGTGAAAATACTGTGAAGTCCTGAGGAAAATGTCAAATGGTATTTTAACTATAGCAATTATAAGCTTCACACGACTGTAGAAGGGTCACACGTCTCAAATAGTTATTGGAAATGAAGAAAAAATTAAAGTTGTACTATGTTTTCAGGAGTTGTACGAAACTCTTGAGTAATTTCTCAGAAAAATAACATAAATTGACCTGATTAAAAAGAGTTACTTGTTTTTAGCTGAACACTGTATTTGCTTGATCAGGTCTTACCTGAGCAAGTCTTCCTATCTGCATTCAGAGTGTATCCTTCGTAACAGTCACAGCTGTAGGATCCATCATTACTCAAACAGACCTGTCCACAGTCATGCTTTCCAGGTGCACACATATCCATAGCTGGGATGAACCATGTTTTAGAGAAGACATCTATTAATCCTACCCAAACACTCTAGCATCTTAAATACTTCAGCATTTATACATAAAATTTAATTAGGATTCAAATTAGAATTCAACCAGTGCCCCATTACTATCATTATATTATGCTGCAGACAACTGAATTCAATTACTAATTATTTAACGAAGGAGGCAGATATCCGGACTCTAAGACAGTACTTCACTATGTTTCACATAGTCTGATTTTCAGCAGCAATTCTGACTGCCCCGAATAGCCTCACATAAAGTGAAGCTAAAACACCATACTGAGGACTAGCAGTAAACTGTAATGTGTTAGGGCAGAAGTTGTTGTCTCTTGCAATATCAGCAGTTAACTACAGCAAATCAAATTTAACTTCATAATTTCACCCGTGAGCTGAAGGCTGGCACAAAATGCCAGTTATGATATGTGCAAATGCTATTAAATGGACCAGAGTTATAAAGCCTAGTGAGAACAAAAAACAATGCAGAAGAACTAGGAGGTTATCTTCTCTCTTCAAAAATAAGAGTGAAAACTTCATTATGAAGAATACTGACATGCTCTCAAAGGGAGGGATGCACTTACCAGTCATAAAATAGTTACTCTATTCAGCTGTTCAAACCTTCTGGATTTATAGGAACAACACCAGAAAAGTATTTGGGGAAAAAGGTTTTGTAATTGGAATCACTTTTCAGGGTGACAATTCAAGAAGTAGTAAAGCAAGAAGCTGCTTCAGGTGGAAGACTGTGGTTGCTATATCATAGAGGTCTACACTGCTTAGGAGCAGAAGCAGCAAGCTGTATAAATGCAGCTGAGTTTTGACAGGGGAGATGGAGAGGACATGGGAAAATCATCAGATTTTAAGTCCTCTGTGGACTAGTGGCGCTCCTGCTCCAGCAACGGCTGCCCGACAGAAGGGCCGCGGGGGAGAAGCCACCGTAAGGAAGGTGTGAAGCACTGGGCCCACAGCCAAAGTGGTCTGCGGGGAGCATTGCCCTGAGGCACTGCACGCCATTGGGCCTTGAGGCTACCTGCGTCTCCCTGGGGGCCAATCAGAACTCAGTTCTCTTGACGCTGGCTGCCCAATCCAGAAGTTGGCAGGCTCTGATTGGTCAAGCAGTGTTCCTGACTGGGTCCTGGGACGAGGGGGAGGCAGTGCTGGTGGGCATCTCTGGCTTGGGTTCATCCTTTCCCAGGGCTTAGTGGTAATTCTAAAATACTGTGAAGACCGTAAAATGGCAGGTAGGTGCCAAACTGCATTTTTTAATCAACGCATTTAAACAAAAACTTTGTTTTTTTAAAATGAGATGTCTCAAACTGTTATTGAAAACAAGGAGAAAGGCTACAGATGAATTCCTATTTTAAGAGCTGATGTCTGCAAGCAGTTTTTCAATCACATACAATGAAGGTAACTCAAAAAGAATGTGTCCATGTCTCCATGAAATTTGTATGTTAAAGTAGCTTTTAGTTCTTACCTGAGCAAGTCTTCTTATCTGGATTCAGGGTGTAGCCTTCATAGCATTCACAGCTATAGGATCCGTTGTTACTCACGCAGACCTGATCACACTCATGCCTTCCAGGTGCACACATGTCTACAGCTGTGAAAGGCATGTAAAAGAAACAGTTTGTTGTTAATAAAAAATATTTTTGGATGGAGTGGATGTTCATGTTTACAAATATATTGCCATTTGGAATCAACCCAGAAATAGCGATATAAGGAACTAGAATAAGTGGTAGGAGAAAATATCTATACAGTGTCATCTGAAAACTTTGTTTTGGCATCCAGCCCTAATGAATGGTGCTCCTGTGGTCATAACAGAGAGGACATTGATGAAATCAAACTGCTACTCACCACTACTTGTGGCAAACTTAGAAGATTTATTAATGAGATACAGATGCTCACTGTTTCAACAGAAGCACACAAATAGCTTCTCAAATCTTATTACCTTGTTAAAAAGAGATCTTTTTTCTACCTGAGTACATGTACTGAAGGAGTACTAGATCCTTACCCGAGCAAGTTCTCTTATCTGGATTCAGCGTGTAGCCTTCATAGCAATCACAAACGTAGGATCCGCCACTACTCACACAGACCTGTTCACAGTCATGGGTCCCAAGTGTGCACATGTTCACAGCTACAAAGGGCATTTACAGAAAAAGCATTTCAGTCATCCCAAAGCAAAGAAACATTCATTAATATTTTATGGTTACAAAACTCCTTCACATCTTGCACTGCTTGTTGGATTAGCAGCAGTAAATTGCAGTGCTGTGTCCCTGTCACAAAAGTTACTGGCAGCTTTGGTATCATTTGTGTAGCCAGAACAAAGAGGTCAACCACCACCTTGAAATAACTGCACCGAGGTAAGTCAGTGCCTGAGGTGGCAGAAAGACAAAATTAATCTGCAAAAGGAGTGCAACAGGGAGAGAGAGAGATTTTAAGCATTTACGTTTCACTGGAGACGCAAACTCAGCACTGGGAAGACCCCTCTGGATTACTGTATCAAATCCCCTTCCATTACTAGCAAAGGTTAAATAATCCCATTCACAAACGTATCAGTTGCTATCTGCCAGCTAACAAACTTTTGCTCTCTGACAAATGACCTGATTTATGAATTTCTGTTGCCTTGGAAAAAACACTCTCTCATGTAAACTGAAATGTTACAGAAAGCACAAAAAAACCACAAAAAACAAAAGTAAATTGCAATAGAAAGAGCATCAAGACTAGGAGGAACATAAAAATAATACTAGGATATAACACATTATCTTCCCAGGGGTAAAAAGAGTGTCTGTGTACCAATGGTTCAGAAGATGTAGCAGCCTGCAAAGAGACCAGCCAGTGCAAACTCGCATGTTAGAGCTGCAGTTGCCCAGCTCCGTCATGTTTAAATAGTCAGCTCCAAAGTGCATATGGAGGAAAGTTCCTGCAGCAGGGTAGCTTTACAGGCACGTGAACCTCCTAATTGAGAGAGAGTGCAGAAATATTGCCCAAACCTAGAGAACTGAAAAACTAAAACTGCAAAATGAGATTAAATTTTAAGGGACAAGTTAATTTGCCAGGGGACAGTAAGGTTATCTCATCGGATTGCGAAAACTGAGAAAACAGTGATAAGAAAAGCAATGTGATTGATGGCATCTGGATACGTCTGTTGCAACAGGGCTGACAAAATGACCGTTACAATGCTGGGCTGTCTCTGCAATACAGTACGTGCGCTGTCTTTTTCTTCTGAGATGGTCTAACTACACAACTAACATTGTGTGTACTAATGTGTAAACCTCTCACCAATGTTTCCTCAAACTGTATTTAGCTTTGGAGTCTGCTGTTTCTGTACATCACCTCAAGACACACCTACTTTTCTCCACTGACCATAAAGAAACCTAGATACTAGCCAGACTTAGATAATTTTTAAATGGCAAAATTTGGATTAGAGGAAAAAGGGAGGAGGGAAGAGGGAAGATGAGGAAAAATGGAAAGACAGGCCCATTGAGTCATTACCTGAGATTTTACTAAAATGAGTGGTAACAGTGTGGATATGGACTACTGGTAAAATCAACCTCCAAAGCCGTATTGGCAAGATAAGCGAGAAACAAGAGCACTTGAATTTTCTCATCTATTTCTGAATGCAAGGCAACATTTCCTATTTTCTAAAATGTGGAAGATTTAGATGTCCTCTAATAAGGCTGACAGAAAACATGTCTTCTCTTTGTATTGGCAGTAAAAAGCTCAAACCAAGCCAGTGTCTTTTCACTGTTACACCCTAGGGAATAACAGAATTCATCTCAATGACTTATGAACAAAATCTATGGATTATATTTTCAAGCAGAGCTGGGAAGCTGAAATTCATATGGTCACATTTTTTGTGGTAGGAAAGTCAAGCTTCCACTGACTTTGACAGCAGTTCAAGGCCAAGATTTTCCATCTCCAGGATGTTCTCACTTTGAATGATGCTCTCGATGCACCAACAGCTTGATCCTAGCCAACTATTTTGCCCCTGAACATTGGTTTTCCTGTTTTCAGTTCACCCCACAAACAAATTTATTTGGCTTGGCCAACGCAAAGAAAATCCTATCTGTCACTGGTGAGTCACTGGTCACTCTCTGACCAAGCAGCAGTCTGGACCTGGAGAGGACCCAATTTACCCCCTGTCTTACAAGACCCTCTTAAATCCATTTGGTTTGTAAGAACCTTTTGTAAATTATTCTGTTTCACCTCTAGTTTTAATCCTAGGGATGGAGTCTGGCTAGTAGCATGCAGAAAACTCAGAGCTACACTGGAATTATATATGTTTCAGCTCTCTTTGGTTTATCCTCCAGCTTAGAGGGAGCACAATTCTTATGGTTAGGCACAAAAACTTTACTCTTAAGAATGAGCGATTTTTCTTTGGTGCTGTAAAAGGACTTGCTTTGGCTAGAATATAAGTGGAAAATTTAGTGCTATTTTCATAGTACACATACCTGTCCAGCTAGGTGGGGACTTGTACCCGCTTCAAGATACCAGAGAGAGAATGTGGTCACATCAATTAACACAACATGATGTCAAGCCAAACCTCAAGACATTTCCTATGTTAATTATTGGGCAAAGTGTCCTGTCTACAGATGGTCCTACATGTTTATTTCATACCTAGAAAAAGAAGTCTATTCACTCTAAACATATTATTCACTCTAAACATATTCAAAAGGTATGGTGGTAATTTTCAGTAAGGCACTGAAATAACTAAGTAAAATATTCTCACCAACCACGTTCCCAAGGCAATGGCTATTACTTTAATTCTCTCGTAATGCTTTTTACACCTTATTTTACCCATTAATTCCTGGAGACTTGTTTTACAAGTCATTTTGTTAGAAATTTACTAGGAAAATCTACTTTATGCAAGTTTTTTAACTGTCTAGAAATCATCGTTTGATTTTCTGTTGGTATGGCTGTGGCATAGCTCTCTACAGGCAACTCTAAATACTCCAGGTACACTATGCTTTTTTTGTAAATGACAATAATATCCTACACGGGCTTAGCATCGTTAGTAGAGTTCTCACCCAAACCATTGCCATGCAGCATATTTTCAAGTCCAGCACTCAAAGAGCTAAGCTAGTTTGACCCAGCCCTTAAGAGCTGCAGATACAGTTCCTTGCCAAAATCAAGTCACAGAGAAACACAGGAAAAGGTGACACTCTGGCACACTGAAATGGCACAGCAATGGCTGCAGAGTGAAAGCCCATCCCAAGATACCATGCAGTTGTGTCCTGACACTTTTTCCTGCATCAAATTTCTCCAGCCAGTGTGGTAACTCACGTGCCACAGTGATTTTCCTGACTCTAGGTCTGCAAGGAGCCCTTCAGCACCATGCTCCCACCCTTCTTCCTTCCTAGCTAGACAGGAAAATAACTGAGCAATGTGCTCTCCCCGAAAGTCAGTATGTGTACGTAGGTGAATCCCAGACAGACTGCAGTGCCTTCTCCTGCACCAAGTAGTACCTGACTGCACAAGGAGATCCACTAAAATCAGTTCTGTTACTCATATGGTAAGATTACTATTCAAAAGGAATGGTCATTACTTGGCCTTCACTGAATAAAAGGTTTGATTTCATTGCCCAACTGATGGCAAAGGAAATATTTAAATGTGATGCATAACACTTCTCAAAAAGAAAAACTTCTTTCTTATGGAGTGGACCCACAGCAGGAGCCAAAAGAGCATTACACTGCCCTCTTGGAATTACCATCTTACCACAGAAAGTCTCTCTGAATTTGGATGTCAGCTTTTCAATCACACCATAGGTCTCCACATAAAAGACGTGTTCATCCAGTGGCTCACTGGCCATCATCCTCAGGGACTGCATGTCTGCCCGGTCCACCCCAACGGCATAGATCTCAATGCCAGCTGCCTGGGCGCTTGCTGCCACATCTTGAACCTGGTCTTGTGGCCGTCCATCTGTCACAATAATGACCACCTTGGGGATATTGAAGTTTGCTGGCCGGGTACCCATTTCCTCAGTGAAGACTTCATCCATGGCAGTTTGGATGGCAAGGCCAGTCATCGTGCCAGCAGACAAAGGTTCGATGTGAGATATAGCCTCCTTCATAGAGGCTTTATCAAAGTAGGTCCGGAGGGGAAACTCTACCTTGACAGTGCTGGCATAATTCATGACTGCCACACGGGTTGCTCTTTCACCAACATCTAGAGTATCAATCATTTTTGATAGGAAGATTTTCACTTTCTCAAACTCTTCAGTTCGGACACTACGGGAACTGTCTATGATGAACACAAGGTCTAGAGGCAGGTTCTTGCAAGTAGCATCTGTAAAGAAGGAAGGAAAACACTTCAATCATCTCCTACACAGAACCAGAACTCTCACCAGAGCTGTGAGAGTTGTAAGCTGTGAGACTACTCCTACCAGATAAATACAAGTACCCTTGATTTACTAGGAAGAGGCTTAAAATAATGGTGAGCAACACATTAGAAAATCTAAAATATTAATTTAGACAACACTTGTAAGCATTAAAAAATAGATCCACATTTGAGCCCACAAAATGTCTAAGTATCCATGAAACAACGGGTTGTAGTTCACATGTAACACCCTACACAACAGTGTAGCAATGATATATAAATGTGCTTTTTTTTTCTTTTTATAAAGATAAAGCCTGAATTCCATTTTTGCTAAGCCACAGAAATCAAGTGAGAAAGTACTATTAATAGTAACAACATAGCAGATTGATGATTAGGAATCACTTCTTGTTTGTAATTCACAATCCAAAGAACACAACAAGAAGATATAAAAGCCAACATGACCAAAATGCAGATGATATTGTGATAAATGCTTCCTTAGAAGTTGTCACTGTTTTAAAGCTTCTACAGCAGAGAAAAAATGGAACACATCTTTTATGAAGTAATTTTAATATATAAAAATGAACAAATATTTACACACATTCCCAAATACTAAAACTCCTCACTGACATAGAAATCTAGACTGATGAAAAGGAAAGCAAAAAAGCTGTAGCTCAGATGCAGAACAAGCATCACTTCTTCTAGGAATATAAAAAGAAACAAAACAGCAACATTAACCAGCCTAAGCTACATGCTCCATCGCGATATCCTGATCTGCCCTTGATGCAACCATGAATTTAGTTTATGCCATTACACTATAATTTGTACTACTGATTTAAAAAACAACAGACAAACCAAAACCAGTATTTCTGCAAAAGAGACATTCCTGCTCAACAGTGCATTACATAGCAAAATGTCAAGTGTTCAGTTTGGACATACTGCCTAAACTTGGGATCCATGCAGACCTCTCCCAGCTACTATAGAATTGACTTCTATTATTCCAATTCATTAAAAAAAAAAAATTTTTTTGATTTTTCTTCACAAGTCTCTTTAAAGTAGAGGTGAAAACAACACTTGTTTTCAGTGCATTAAAGAACGTATGTTACAAGTAAAAAGGGAGAAAAGAAGCAAGCTGCCTGGATGCAGCTTACTTGATCAGGAACCATGCAGTAGCATTTTTTGTTTGCTTGTTTTCTTGCATTGAGACAGGTGAATCAACTACATGAATCTAGGATCCCATCCAGGTGTATTGTATATAATTCTACATGCATCCTATAATACAGGTTTTGCATAAGGATTTAGAAGAATGGTTTTGTGCCCCTTGGAAAGTTGACAAAATAAGAAGAAATGTTTGTGCATGCAAGTATAGCTCAAGACATGAAAGAAAAAGACAGTGTCTCTCCTACAAAACAAGACCCCATTCAAGATGCGTAGGCAGAATTGTTTTCTAGATTAGGAGTTACTGCTGGAAAAATCAAAGCTGCTGAACATCCTGGTCCTCCAGTGAATCTGAAAGAGAAAGCTTTGAAAACTACACACTAGGAGAGAAGTTATGCAGAATCAAGAGATTAGTAAGACGAGCTTTGCAAGAAAAAGCAGCTGGCACTTGTGCCCGCAAGCCGATGTCCTCGGGCCGCAACCTCTCGGCGACCGCCCGTAGCACTAAGCGCGGAGGCATCCTAAGGGAGGCCGTGGCGGGGAGCCGGCAGCGGAGAGGCCCCCCCCGGCCGGGCCGGGCCGGGCCGGGCCGAGCCGAGCCGAGCCGAGCCGCCCCGGCGCACCCGGGGCCCCGCTCCGCCGCGCTCCGGTACCTGCGGCGGCCCGGCGCGCCGGGGAGCCCCGCGCCGCGGGCAGCAGCAGCAGCGCCAGGCAGCAGCAGAGGATGCCGAGCTGCCGCCGCATGGTGCCGCCCGCCGCCCCGCCGCCGCCGCCGCCGCCTTTAAAGCTGCCGGCCGCGGCGGCACGGGCGGAGGAGGCGGCGCCGGGGCGGCCGGGGGTCGGGCCCTGCGTCCCTCCCGGGCGCCCGGCCCCCCTGCGGGGGCAGCGGGAAGGGCTAGAGCACCGCTGCAGGGACTCGCTGCCCTGCAAGCGCAGGGCTCAAAATTCACGGCAGAGGGAGTTAACACGCGAACTCATGCTTTCTCTCCGGTTGAAATAATTTCAAATAGCTCGCGATCTTCAGCCTTCTAGTCTCAAGCAAGTGTCAGGCTCAGGCCCCAGAGCAGAAGCGCAAAGAAGGGGCACGAAAGTTCACAGCACAATCAAGCTCAGTCCTTCCACTGCTTGCAAGTCCAGCCTAAGTTATTTTACTTACCTGGTTCCTAGCACTGGAAATCCTACCAGTTCCTGGAGGAAGCTCCAGCAAGCTTTAACTGAAAACATGGCTTGAAACACAAATCCACTATGAGGTTCAGGGCAATCCTTCTGAACGCACCTGGGCTGGATCATCTCTTCTCCCTTCCCCTCTGTCAGGAGGGGGAAGCGCTGATTTAGAACAGAAGCAAAACAACCCCCAGAAGTATAGTCTCACAGGCAGGTATTTATTCCATCATTCACTGCAGCAAGTACTATCCAGACTGCACATTAAAAAAGGTAATTGTACCATTTGCAAAGCCTTAGAACTAAAGCAGGGAAGATGGAATAACGTTATTCACATAGAGGAACTCTACACAACAGGGCCCAGTGGAGTTCAATGGCTTTAAGCTCCCAGAAGGAGCTGCAGCTCTGCTTGAGCCACAGTGCACCCAAAAGGTTCAAGCAATGCCTATAGCTGCCAGTGACTGCACACCCATACACTCACCCACCCACAGTTTGGGAAGTCTCAACACCCACCCCTTGACTGAAGTGCTCTGCTCAAATCCAACTATTTCGATTAAAGTTTATTATACCCACTCATGGTCAGATAGCTAATGAATTACCAGATTTTTGGCTTTATTCTCTAACGCCTTCTGATTCTTCTCAATGTTAGATAGATCTAGGCCAGAGTGGATATACCCTAATGATCAGTTTTAAGTATTACATAATTCCAGAGTTGTTTCAGCTGTGTGACTTATTGGACCACTTTGATTTCATGTATTATTTCAGCTCCCCACAAGAAGCTGTATATTTTAGCAGAGTTTTTGCCAGCATCTAAGTGCTCCTCTTTTCTAGTCTCTTTTGGAGTGCAGATCGACACAGTCCCTCACAACTCTGTAGCTGCCCTCAGCTCCTAAGATGACTGTGCAAGCACTGTAACTGGGAACAGCAGGATGCTGCAAGAACAGTTACAGGACATTCTTGCACTCTGCAGCTTAAGCTGTGCTTGCAGACTGCATCTCAGATAAAAACTAAAGGAGGAAAAAGCTATTACTGATACTGGGTAATGATACAAGGCATTTTTAACATGTCAGAGGGACAGGAAGAAGGTACATACTTCAGCAGACCGGAATTCTCTAAGAACCTGTATGCTGTAGCAATTTAAACTATGGAGAGGGGAAAAAAAAAAAAAAAGATTTGATCACATATCCCTTCATCCTTGTAGTGGAAAGCTGCTTACTCTTCACATAAGTTACCAGAACATTAAAGTATCTTTTACCTACTATTACAGAGGTGGAAGAATGTAAAGACAACTCCCCCCCAAAGAGAACATTACTGAAGTTCTGACACATCTGGAACTCCAGACATTTGCCAATATAAATAATTTTTTAGTCCTTCCGGGTTTGTCTTAACTTCCGAGATTGTCAGACATCAAATCTGCCCAGCAGGCTGGAAGCCTCAGGTACAATCCTGTTTTCCCAGAGCACATGTAACTGGCAACCAGAAGACAGCCAGATACCTGAACTGCAGCAAAGGCTGCAGTAAAGCTTATACATTAGAAGAATCCATGCTCCCCACCCACACAAGGGCTTTTGTTGGAGATCACAGATGAGCCATTAAAAAAGCCTGTAGAAAGCTAGGGTTCATTAAACTGGATGCTCATGGAATATCACTGAAACACTTAAAGGCAGATCAACCAAGACTACTGGTAAACATTTCGTAAAAGATTTATTTAAGTATCATTTATCACAAAGAGGAAAATACATATAAGATTAGAGGCATGCAACCATCTTCCACATTTCTGTGTTTTTCTTGCACTCGCAGCACATTGTAATACAACTCCTGTGCCAAACTCATTTCTTTCTGAAAAATACTATGTTTCAAGACATACGATAACAAAAAAAATATCCACAATAAGGTAAGATAACATATGAGAAAAGTGCAAAGTAAAAAATAATTAAAAAATCATGTATATACCACATTCAAACCCCCTCCTCCTCCAAAGAGTGGATAAAGGCAAACTCATTTTGCTGCACGATCAGATTGTCTTTATGAACTACTTTACAAAAAAATTAATATAAATTAAGGGCACGATCCTGCAGACACTTATGTTCATAGCTAACTTTCGTCATGGACTGGCTTGATTGATATTATTAAAAGCCAAAAGTTAGTCATACACATAAGTTCTTGCATTGTAAGGCCCTAAGGCAATAAAATGTTTAAGAGCATTAAGGAGAACAAAAATTAAAGCAAACAGAAAATCATTCCCAGATGTGTTTTGCTTAGTAAGTTTATATCAAACACATTTTAAACAGAACAGTTTGCTCCTAAAGCCCTGAATATTTCTATTACTTAAGCAGTTTTGCAAGATTAAAAGACAAAACTCCCAAGAAGCTGGTACAGATGTTAATTAACATAAAAGTTTCTTCAGGCAGGTATGTAAGGAGGTGGAGGTTCCTTCTCAGGCATCTTCACTGCCATTTCATAGGTTGGCAGAACATACTAAAGAGAAGACATTTTAACAAGATTAATGCAAAAGGCTTAGAAAAAAAATGAAATAAAAAACATACCACATCAGCAATTTAATTCTCTTGTAGGCAAATTTTTAGAAGAACTCACTGATGTTTCCACTAAGCTAGCGAGGAGGAAGTGAAAGAAGGTGCAAGAGTAATTTACTGTTCTGTTGAACCTAACCCTAGGTCATTAATTCCACCCCACTGCCTCTTGGTTTTGCAAGCAGCAAGGATGGTTTTGACAGGTGCAATCAGAAAGCTTCCCTCTGCTATGGGGAAGAAAAAAAATAAAATAAATAAAATTTTTCCTCAATCAAAGCCTCCTCTTTTACACACTCTAAGAACATAGCTCAGAAGCAATCCACCTTGACATTAGCTGTTTTAACTTTTGAAATCTTCCTAGTCTTTGTTTAGAAAGCTGGACAAGACTTGCAAACTTCTATGGACACTGTTCTTATGCTTCAAAAAATTAAACAATTGTGGCTCCTTTCACCTAGAAAAGAGATTTTACCTGTGGAGGAGCTTCAAAAGCAGGGTATACTGCTATCTCTGGCAAATTTCTGTTGCTGATATATTTATAGCAGTTCCATACACAGTTAATTAGATATGCCTGAAAGAGAGATTTGTCTTTTTAATATCTCATATCCATTAGCTTATGCAGAAATAAAATGCTAGGTTACAGTCATAGAACAACAACAAAAACAACAACAAAAACAAGCTAAATCAATACCTCTGAGGGATGGACCCTAATTAACAGATTTTGGCACATACATAGTCCCCATTCAGCCTTGCCATCAAAGTGATTCAGACAGGATGAACTATGTGCTTTTTAGTGAAAGAATTTGCAGATCAACTCAACTAATATTTGCCTCAGCACTGCTTGTCAAATTATTCCGATTGACTTATGCTTCTGTGAATCTGAGTCCAAGCTGCCAGTACAAGGAAGACAGACCAAAAGCATGTTCCCAATCGTCTTTGAATTATCATGAGTATTTGTCCAATTGCCAGTGCAAAGGGGAGGGCAAGAACAGAGTCAGAGATGGAAAGGAAAAGAGCATACAGCAAACTAGGCTGAACTAAGTCAGCATAAACTGCTGTGGAATTACATATTGTCATGCTCTAATGAGAATTGTTTCTATAAATCTGGATAACATTAATCTTTCTGTATTTTCCCCTGGCAAATTAGTTCATATTTATACATAAGGTACTGAATTTCAAAATCAATGCAAGAAATATCATCTATTAAATTAGGTTTCTACTCCCTCCTCCCCATCAGACATTCTGCTTTGAGAAAGTACAGAAAGTAAGAATTCCTCCTTCAACTTCATTTTTTAAATTCAAGTTGAATGCAATTAAAAAAAGACATGACCAATGTATATTATGAGCTCATTTTTCTAACTAATACTTTTGCAATTCAGATGAGTGTCTCTGTATTTATTTCCTTCAAAACAGAAATAACTAGTCGTATGACTTGTCTACAGGAAGGAAGATGCACTAACCAATGCATTTCTTCCTTCCAAAATACTATACCTAACAAATCAGTGGGATGTATGAGATTAAAAATTTTGTTTAGAAAGCTTGTATGTGCTAACTCAATATTGTTTCATTACAAGATTAATTTTATTATTTATAAGTTTGTCTCCACATATGCAAAAGACTCCTTACAGGCTTTGTGCATTTCTACTGCCTACTCAAAGGGCAGAACTGCATAAACATGCCCCACTGAATACAGCATAAAAGAAATTTGTTGAAGACACCAGTACATAAAAGACTGAAATCATAATGTAACAGAACATCATAACAATTCTACTCAAAGTATTTCTTAACTCAGCATATTTCCACTACATTAAGATGCTATCACTATGTAATTCATAAAACAAGTACATGCTTAAATTGCAACTTACCTTCAAAATGATAAATAAAGCAAAGAACACCAGAACAATAAACAAGAGACAGCTAGAGTCCAGCGCAAGGAGATCATCTTTGTAAGGGAAATCCGGCTATTTAAGAAAAGGGGAGGGGAGAGAAAGGGAGAAGAATGAGACAAGCATGAACATCACACTTTCACAAATGTGACAGGAGGGCACCCAGCCTTAGCACCACACAAAGCAAACTTGTGTAAACTGCTCCCACAGAAACAATGAAAAGGTCCCTTTCTCACTCACTCCATCTTTATCCTCCCACAAGGTATAATATTTATTCTGCCCCTGCCCTGCAAGAGCAGATTACTACAGAAAAGCGCTACCAGTAAAGAAGCCTTGTGACCTTCCACGTGCCAAGTCGCCTCAGTCTCATGCTAACAGAGATCTCCATGAACCCTCTCTGTAAACAGCTGCAGACCCTCAGTCCCACAAAGGAAGAGCACAGCATTCGTATAAGTGGTCCTCTATCTGATAACTCTTCAATGAGTCAGTGCTGACTACCTCCAGTCAGGCCAACCAGTAACATCTGTGTGTTCAGTGCGAAGGAAGAAGTTACTCCCAAACTTCAAAAGAAGAGATACTAAAACACTTGGGAGTTTCTGCAAAGTTCAAACTCCTCTCTTTCCCCTAAGCACAGTAACAGGGCCTCTCTCCAACATCAGTCCAAAGTTTAAAAATTCCTTTTAAAATGGAGATAAAGCGTCCACTTGCACAGATCTAAACACCACCCAGAAAGAGCTTGTGATCCAGGCCAATTGAGGGTATATTCTATCCACGGAGTCTTTTTGCAGCTAAGACACAGGCAGTATTAACAACAACTCCATTACAGTTTTCTTCGAAGGCAGTGTTGCAAAATTAGAAGAGTCACATACAGCACAAAAAGGAACCCTCAGAGCATCACATTCTATCCCATGATGTTGTAGACCCCACCACATAAACCCTTATAAAAATATATAAATTTTTACATATAAACACACACACATAAATGAAACAGCAACCAAAGAACACATTTTAACCTGCAGTCACAAACCTGCCAAAAACCAAATTGTTCAGTTCGGATCATCTTCGTTTCTAGTCTAGATGTAGCATGGACAGTTTAAACCAACATCTCCCTTTATAAATATTTCTTTTCTCTCCCTGGCTTTCCATTTAGGGAGGAATGACACCTTCAGCCCTTCCACCTCTGATAAGGTCTCAATTCTCATAATCACCCTAGCAGCCTTCCTCTACAGTTCCTGCTGGAGTCCAAATTCCTCTTCCTTAAGCACCGGAAGGTAAATACAGGTCAGTCAGTTATAAAACCAAAGTTTTACTTCAAGTGTTAAATGCTAATATGAGCTGAACAAAGACTTACCAACTGATCCAGATAATCCTTGATTCTGGGCAAGTATGTAAGAGAACTGATGGCAACCAGACAACTGAGCACAAAGTCAAAGAGTTGGTAACAGAAGAATGGGATCAACCAGCCCACACGATGCTAAAGGAAATGAACAAACAAGAAAGAGCCTGTAGGGTATTTAATCCAAAATTCAAGTAGCAAGTTTAAAACAATGGACTATAAATATACTTACAGCAATTGCACCATACACCATCATTGCACTGATTGTGAACATGAGGAGGGAGATTGCAAATAGAACGCAGGCATTTTCTGAATTAAAAGAGAAATAATAAGCATCAGTCCTTTCCCAAAGTTATCATACTGCAGCTAACAAGTACACAAACTCTGTTACCATGATTTGTTCTAACCCAACTGTTTCATTTGTGCAAACTGGCAGCAGCTGACTTGAGTAACTCAGACCTCCACTAATGGAGAAAGATCTAGTCAAGGAAAACCAGCAGGCATTTGAAAAAAAGATGTTTGCCTTAATCAAAGGCTGAATTAAGTTCAGCCACACCAATTAGAGACATGACATAGTTTGATAATAATGCAGCATAATGATGCTTATTCATAATATGTCAGTGCTCAAGCTGTGTGGGTAATTAAAACTCCTTCCAGTTGTGGAGTTAAGTAAAGTTAGTACAACATCAACCTTTATACTATAAAATGGTTTGCTTATATAATTTAGTCATTGGCAGTGGGAGCAGCATTCTTCCTTAAGTAACACCAAGGAAAACAGGAAGTCACTGTGTGGAAGGTATCCTATTGTTAACAAGGAAAAGCAGCTGAACAGAAGCCAAACAGTCAAATTCAGGACACTCATGGAAACTGAATGATAAATTCTCCTTCTGCATCATAGTTGCTAACGGCAGAAGCACAGCTGCTTTCCAGAGGTTAGCTTACACTCACTCTCCTACAGCCACCAGAGCATATACTTTCAAAAACTGGGAAAGAAACCAGTTTAACAGCCTATAAATGTTGTAGTTCATGTTTTAAGTGAGTCTAAAGCCAAGTTTGTGGTTCCCAGGCTTGAAAGAGAATAACTGGAAATATTAACTTTCCAACCTGCAAACGCATTGAAAAGATATATTGTAGAAGTTCTGATGTACATAATTCAGTGCAAGATAATATCCACATATATAGATGGCATCAAGAAGGTGGCCTTCCTGTATCTGAAAAGCATTGCATTGATGAGCAAGTGCCCTAAGTACTTAGCAACAGTGTTATACCAATAGCAAGTCCTCGGAAGGAAGAAACAAGAAAAAAAACCCACACAATAGAATTTTGATACTGCATGTGAATAATGTCCCTTCCCACACACAAAACCCTTCAGCTTATGCCCCAACATGCAGAACAAGAGTTTTGCTAGGTAAAAATGCAAGCACTAGCCATTTTAGGCTAAAGACTGGAGAAAGCACCTTCAGCTTTATACATGTCTCTTAACCATATAACCTGAAGGCTATTAAGTGCACCAACATTCATTTCAGAACACAAAACATTTTACAGGTATCACTTGCCATTTTACTTAGTATCTTGGCTTCATTAAGTACTTGATCCTTGCTCCCCCTTGGATTTCTTTACTAACATGAGTTGCAGTCACAGAAGTGGCAGTACCCCTCGAGTCAGGTCCTGAACAATTAATGTAAAGACTGAACTAGTACTCTCAAAACCCAGGTTAGTGCTGTACTATCTCCATTTTTTCCCCTGAAAGAGTAAGGAGCATAATAGTCTTGAGAAATGTCCGAGTAACTGTGTAGCCCAGTTACCCCCATATTCTCCCTCTCCCCTACAAACTGCACTTGACTGTTACTAACTTTTAATATAATGCAATGCCCTGAGATAAGACACATCAGAAGAGCTGCTCAGGTATTCCTGCACTTTTTAAAAGCAAAAAAAGCATGCATACAGTTATGGTCTTAAAATACTAGATTACATATCATACTACAGTTAAGAAACTTAGTCATTACAAAAACAAAAGTTCGACATTGACTATAATTCATCATACATTTCATCTATAATGATAAACCAAAGAGTAGTTTTAATTTTGCACATGCTGCTTTCTGTTCTGTTGCTGTTTATTCTCTATGCCAAAGTTTAGAGAAAAAATACTTCAGTTTTAATTAAATGCTTGACCTGGAAGTTTCTCCTGCTTTTCCTTGAAAGATGACCTTTTTCTTTAACTAGTTATTCAGATTCACACACAATAGCTGTTAAGGCCTTTTATTAAAGCCAAGAAGAGCACCAGAAATTTCAGAGACTTGTTAAATACTAATTTTCTACCTTTTTTGTTTTGCTGTCACAGCAATGATAGTAAAGTTTTATGGAAAAAATGAATTAGAGATGTTACATCTGTACTCCAACACTCAAAACATTAAAAGGTTGAGAAGTCTTTAGAAACCATATCATTCAAGACACTCTAAAGTAATATGAAGTAAAAATAGTATACCACAAATGTCTTGTTTTTTCTCTTTTCAAGTTCACAGCAGAACTTAATCCCACAGTAATCCGAAAGGCATTCAGAAAACAAAAAGATGACCATATTTAAAAGCTGTATATTACATGCTAATGCAAAGCAAATACACCATGATGCTATATGCTTTATTTTCTAATTGAACAGCAGACAGTTATACACCTACCAGCCATTCTCTCAGAAGCATAGTAATTTCCGATGACTTCATACTGGATATCAACAGTTGGCACTATATTTGGATGAGTCACTTCTACAGTCAGCAAGATGCCCATCAGCAAGTTCACCACCTGAGAAAGATCAGTTATTTACCTGAAAGTTATTTACAGTGCAACAGCTATAATCTTCTTAAGGACACACTAATAAATCTTTTATTTCAGTTAGAAACAAGCTCTTTGTTTTGCCTGTAGGATGCAGGAAAAAAAAAAAAACAGTTTAAGATTAAGTTTCAAAAAAAACAAAAACAAAAAAACAACCCCCCCCACACACACACCAATCACCACACAAACCCAAAACACAATACTGGACACTTGCTAGTTTTAATGAATCACAACTAAGTAATGTTGTATCCATTTAATTTTGTTATTTGAATCCCTACGAACCCCATCCATCCTCATTTGCAGTACGTTGAATGCACAGATTCAAGAACAGGAAAACCTGAAATAGTTAAAAGAGGCCAGGAAGGAAAAAGGTACAATAACAGACACAATGAGACACATTTGAAAAGAGTTTCTGCTGCCTACAACTGGAAGGCAGAGTTAATTTAATGCACAAATAGTGTACTGCACCCTACTCTTGCAAACAGTGGTGGGTGTCAAGCAGTAAGAGGGGACATGCATATATGACATGCGGTAAGTATAGAGGATGAGGGACAACCTATGCTTGCAGCTCTAATCCTCAGATATAGCTTACTTGCTAGTCAACCCCATGTTAAAGTCTTAATGGGGGGGGGGGAAAGAAACTGGATCACTTCCCTTCCTAGATCATTGATTAAAACCACAAGCATTTATTAAACATTGGAAAAAAACTAAAGAAAGAGGTATTCTCACTCAGAAAGACTGAACTCCAAAAATCTAAGCATTGGTTATATGCTTACCAGTCATTCTCCTCACTTACACTGCTGTTGAAAACTACCTCTATTTATCCATTTTGGTACATAGCAGAAGTGCTTCCAGTAACACTAATAAATTGCCTTCATAGCATTTATAGCCTATTCAAGATTTACAGGAGTATAGTTTCTGTTATTAATATCTGGAGACACTGAACAAAAGAAGACACAGGATAACAAAAAACCTTCACAATGGTATTTTCAAGCTGGAGTCATTTTCCAATCAGTATTCAGTAAGGTAGTCAACACCACCAGGATCTTTTACAATTTGTGCCAAAAAGCATGTGTTGCAGGGGGAGGAGGTAAAGAAAAACACACTAGTCTGCAGTTGCTAACAGCTTAAGAATATCTACCAAATATTTCTTCTTTTATAGTACGATTCTAAGATTTTCTGATCCAATGGTAGCAGGTCTACAGACAGTTATTGATGTCTTCAGTAACTGAAATAGCTTTTGAAGATTTAAAAGGAGATGGCTTAGGTCTCACAGTTTGTACTGGCTTATGTTTGTTTTTAGGTTTCTGAGACACGGTGGAGATAAGCTTGCTTATGCTTTCTGCAAAAAGAACCCTTTACTGAAATCAAAATTGATAGTGTTGTAGACACGTTATCACACCATCATGTTTTAGATTAACTTATTAGAAATCCAGCTTAGTATTTCACTAGTTACCAAGCACAGTTCTAAGTACTAAAGCCATGTTTTCCTAACCTGAAATGTGGTAGAAGGAAAAGGGGAAATGAAAGTGTCAAACATTAAAGTCATGAATATAATACTTTTACTTTGTCTCACCGATTCCAACTTAAAAAAAAAACCTGCCAATTAACACCCCAGGGTTTCCAATGCTGCACTGCTGCCAATTTGTGAATCATACCATAGCACTGAGCAACTCTTAATTGAAATCCATATGTTCAACATCATGAGTTATCAAAACCCCCAAATTAGGAGTCAGTGTATGCAAAAAGCTAGAACCTGCATCTTGTCTACAACTATACCTCTTTCACAGAAGCTTGATAACAACAAGATCACATTTGTGTTGGTTTTTTTTTTCCCCTCCTTCTGTCAGCTCCATAGTCAATGTGAATGGAAGAGCAAGAATATACTTTGTATTACAAAGCATCTTCAGAGCTTAACAGAAATATCCTGTTCACAATGAGAATAATGTTCACAAATGGCCTACGCAAAAAAGGAACCAGAAAATACACAGCACAGGCGAGTCTGAGCATAAGCTGAAGATGTTTAAAAAAAAAAACTGCATCCTAAAAAACTTGACAAGTCACCACACAGTGGATGGTATAGGTAACATTTCAAAAATGCCAGCAGTTCCCATCCTAGTCTTGTCAATAAGTCAAAAAAGCATGTTCAAATTATTAATCAAAAGGTAGTTCAATTAAGATTTAAAAAACTCAATTGAGTAGTAAGTACTTAGTAGTATGTAGTAAGTACTACATAGAGTAATTTAACAAGTGTATTTTATACCTAAAACTGACATACCTGAACTTAAACAGGTTTGGGGAAAACTTACTCTCTTCCCCCCCCCGCCCTCCCCCAAAATCTAGCAGATGGTATTAAAGTCAGAAGTTAGCATATATTATGAACTAGTAACAGGGGCATTACTTCCTCGTAAGATCAGAAGTCAAAACACTGCATGGGACAACAACAAGCATTAACTTTTTGATTGGTGACTTGTATCTCCATGATATGCATTTAATACCTGATCAGGTAAGTGCTTTGCATCTGTGGAGGCCTGAAAATGAAGTCTTTCATGAACGGGACAGAGGAGGGAAGCTGCCATGCAGTACTACACTTTCTCACCTTCCTCTTACTATTGTAATATTTTTCTTTAAACATATTCTATTAAGAAAAAAAAACAAAGCAAGGGGTGCTTTTTGCTGAGATATTGAGAAAATGGTAATTAGAAGTAGATGGGCATTTTAGAGCTTCTACTATTGTCAAGATTAGACCAAAACCAGCTAGGATTTGCTTCTGGAAGTTTTATTCAGTTAAACAGTATCAGTGAACTGAAAGTCTGTAGAGATCATCCTGACCCTCCTGCAATCCAGTAGCAATTGAATCATTTTGACTGCATCACTTAAGTTTGTCGCCAGAATGAAACAGCCGCTCCTTCCAAAACAAGGCTATTACTTTTAGACTGTTTATTGAACTCCGATCTCATTTTGCAAATGCAGCGTTCACGTTTCCGGTTTCTGGAAAGCACTATGCCTAATAAGAAAGTTTACAGGAAGAAAGAAGCTTCAAAGCCACATGTTTGCAATTATGAAGCTAGGAATAGGAGGTTTCTTTTACTTCCTACACAGTACAGCAGTGGGTGTTACAGGGTAACCCAAACCATGCTAGCTCTGGAACTCAAGTGTGAGTCCTCTAGGAATGTTTTTAAACTTTTTGTAAAGATAATTTATCAGTATATCAGAAGCAGTGGCAGCATATGGACTGAAGTATGCTTAAGAGAGGCAGAACAACTGTTTCTCATGGCAGTTTCATCACAGAACACCAACATCAGACATTTCAGAAGATAACACCCTTGCACTCCACAGAGTCACAGAAGTACACAATAAGGACAGTGATATATAACACTGTTTTAATGAGGAGATAAGTTAATTTGATGCAAGATCTAAGAGTATACAAATAAGAAGAGAAAAATGCCTAAAGAAACAGTTACGTAGAAATAACACACGTATTAAACAGCCAAAACCCTTATCTTACTAAAACATCTGGAGTAGATTGCTACAAGACTCCATTTTATGTTTGGCATCAAATTCCTTCAGGATTGAACAGCATGAGAACACAGAGTATCCAGTAAACACAAGCTGACCAAGATTTTCAGTAACACAAAGCTATTGTTGATCCAAGTATTCTCCCCTGCCAAAAAACCTCCCTCCCCCTCAAAAGAAGGTTATTTTACTGTAACTTATAAACATAAGTATTTCTAAATCAATTTAGTAGTTTATCAAGCTAATGTCTGATAGACTAATCAGGTACATACCTAAGCAACCTGATGTTTTCTAAAACATATTAAATGGCTTAGGGTAAGTTTGTCAGTAGAAAGATTAGTTCCATTTGCACTGTTCGAGTCGTAGTTAACTTTCAAAAGGCTGGAACTGTAGTTAAATTCTTACATAAACCATTAGATTGGGCAAGACCTCCTAAGACTTTTCATTTCATAAAACCCCATTTCAGCTCAAAAAAGCTAACAGCTGTCAGACTTAAACAGTTATCACATTTTCCCAGTTGGCATCTGGAAAGAACTGGATAAAACATTTTCAAGGCAGTTTAACAGAAAGTGCCTGGTACACTTTATAGCCAAATACAGCTACAGAATACTTCGTGTGCAACCAGCTACTGAAACTCTAGATATTTTTTCCCTCCAACAGCCCACAGCCACCAAATCTGTTGCAATTACACAGGAGGTCAAAGGAACATTTTGCCTCAGTCACCATCCCACACTCTGAAGCAGTGACATCGCAGTCACAGGGGTACTTTTCACCATCCATAAGCAGTACAGGTATTCAACAGATTCAGAAGAGACATTGCATCCATAAGTCAAGAAGGAAGGGAAGCACAAAAAGTCAGAAAGAAGCCAGAAAGGATCTGTGGCCACATCCCCCTCCCTCCACCTAAGTTCCTCTGTTTCTATATACTCCGGCTATCAGGAAATGAAAGTGTGGCAGGCAATAAGGTGCAAAAGTTTCATAACAAGGATGAATGCCTCCTTAGTGCTGACAATTTATGCTTTTAACTAAGTACTGGAAGCATATTGTTGAACTCACACCATCAACATAGGATAGAAGGATAGAACTTTCACAAGTTTTGCAAGTTTCCCAAAAAAATAGAATAAAAATAAAAAAACCCAACACTCCAATAGACTTCTATTTTGTATGAACTAATATTAAAACCTGAAGAGAGAAATCAACACAGATGTTTCAGATGAAGGGTTGGAAAAAAGAAATATCCCTCTCTTGAGTTTTCTGTTTCACTTATCACTCTCTACCTTTCTCTTCTGTTCCTCTCCCCTGCCATCTTGTTGTTTGCCTATACATTGTCTGTCAATGGAACAACTGAAAGGTTGAGAGAAAATCTTTTAGTACTTACTGAAGAGAGACTGTAAACTCTCTATACTTCTACAAGGGCTCCTTCACACCAGAAGATGAAAATTAATTCTCCATTCTTACTGCTTGGGGAAGGGTAAAGAGAACAGAATCCAGTCACAGCTTTAGGAGACTAGAAAAGCTGTAATGCAACTTCATTAACTATCCTCACATTTTCACTGTCCATTGGGGGTAAGGGAAAGGAAAGAAGTGACCTGAATACAGGGGAACTTAGGTGCTCCAGACCTTGATCTTAACTGGTTTTCACATTTCTATTTCCCTCTAGTTCAAAAGTTTTTAATATTAGAGCTCTACCATCACAGTTCCCATTAAAAAAAAGCATCCAAAGGTCAGAAAATAAGGTGTTTTCTCTAGTAAGGAAAAAAAAATCCCCACACCATTTCTGTAGCTCATCACTAACTCCGTGCTGAAAGCTCAGAGAGCATACAGAATGACAGAGAACTTCCCCTTCTACAAAGCTTTTCAAGAGGAGATGTTAGTACTGCTTTTGAAGACCCTAACCTTCCCCTCAGATGTTACATACTAAGGGGAATCACATCTAATCATTTTATTTTCAGCTTATCCTAAATTCCAGCCTCCCCAAACGTTATTATGTCTCTTCTTTTACCAAGAGAGTCACTCAGTACTGTTTGATACACATAAAGGCAGAAAGACCTTGCCCTTCCAGTCTAAACAAACAAACAAAAAGGAACAGAGATAGTAATAAGAATCCCTCAGAAACACAGACTACAAAACGAAACTCTAGCTTCATTTTATTTCTCTAACCACAGCAAAGGAGGTCGCCAGGGACAACTAGGGTTTAGCGAGCCCAAAACAAACCCCGTGAGAGAAAAGGAGCCCGAGCCGCGCCAGACGACTTCGGGAAACTCGCGCAGCTTCCCACATACGAGGCAGCGCTGAGACAACTACACAGGACGATTACGACGGAGAGCACGACGGCGACTGACCGCCGAAGGAGGCGACTACACAGAAAAGGAGAGGGGGAAGCCCCCCGTGCCCACCGAGACCCTACCCGGAGCCCCCCGGGCAGGGGCCATGACGACACACGACCCTTCTCCCCCCCCGCGCATGCGCCCTGCCCACCCCTCGCCCACCGCTCACAAACTAGGCAACGGCCGAATTCCCGCGCATGCGCACTGCGCGCCGCGCACAACCGAAAACACCGCCCCCTCGGCCCCGTTTGCTGCCCCCCGCGGGACTCTCTCACCATGTACCAGGTGCCCAGGATAATGGTGCCGGTCCGCACATGGCAGCAGCCACAGCAACGGGTACTGTAGAACCGGTCCCGACTCCGCTTGAACGTCATGGTCGCGACGCCGCCGGCCTCCCTTCTCTAGGCCAGTCGCTCACCGTCTCCAGCCACTTCCCCCTCCAGCTGAGGGCCGTAAAACCCCCGCTGTTGCGTCACCACCACTCTGGCCAATCAGCAGCCGACAGCGGAGGCATGGGGCGTGGCTGTGGGAGGGCGCGCGCGTCGCCGCGGCAACCAGCGATCGGCGGCGTCGCGGGCCAATCACAGCCCCCCAGGGCGCAACACCCGCTCGTTCACCTGTGGTGGCGGGCCGGGGCGGGGCCCACCTGAGGCGAGGCCTGGCGCCCGCCGACCCGGGCAGGTGCCCCGCGCCGCCCCTCCGTCCGCCATCTTGGGGCGGTGCCCCCTTCTCCCCGGCAGCCGCCTCAGGGCCGGCACCTACCGTCATGGCGCGCCGCGGGGGAGCCGGCTCGCCAGCGCCGCCGCCCCCGTTTGGGGCAGAGCCCTCGGTGCTGCCCCTATCAGCGCCCGTGGAGCTTGGGCCGCGGTGGAGAGCCTGTGCTGGGGCTCGGAGCGGCAGCCCTGACACGAGGAAACTAGAGTTACACAGGGACAGCATCCTCAACCCTCCTTCTAACTAAAACTAAATTGTCATCTTAGTAGGCCCCCAAATGTCCTGATTTTGGACGCTACCAAGATGCCACAGTTTCCACTGAGAAACAGTGCTCTAGGGGCTTAAATTCACTTTTCCACCCTTTTGCTATTCTTTTGCAGGAAATTCTCATGTTAAATTATTAATGCTGCATGTTATATGATGACATGATGAGGCAGTACGTGATAAGGGGATAAACAGAAGAGCTGGGGTTTGGTCCACAGGGATGCTTCGCTTTTTGTGAGTCAGAGTCCCCATTTGCAAATGGCTACTGATAAGACGTCCCTAGTCCCATTGAAAACCGCAGGCGCTGCCGGAGAGATGCATTAACTGGAAGCGCTGCTTGTGACCGAGTGCTCCCTCCGCAGAGGTGTGTGACGGGAGATTCCTCCAACGTCTAGAAATGGAGTTTCTTCTGTTGGTGTCCCGAGTGGGGCCTGTAAGCCTCCTGCGGCATGAGGGCAGCCGGTGCTCTTTGCAAGCCTGCGCTGCTGGGCTGATACGGATACGCAGACAGTTTATGTAAACCCTTTAAAGTTTATGTGCAGCTGTGAGTGTTTCCTCTTGGCTGCGCCCAGCCAATCTGAGACACTCACAGAACATAAATATTTGCTGTGCATGTATACACTAAGATAGATGTCATATGGCAGAATTATACTGAGCGTTTTTTTCACTCTGAACAATGAGAAGGTAATGAGGGTGACTCTTCCATGCTTTTGATGTATTTCAGACCAGCACATTTTATTGGTTTAGCTACTTAGTCTATTTTTAAACATGAAGTGTTGCTGAGTCGTTTGAAATGATTTACTTAAAGGCTTTAAAATTGACCTTTTTATTTTAAATCCTGTGTTTCATAATTGGTGTTTTTCTTCCTTAGGGCATATTATTTTTGAATAAACGTGTTGTAAGTGCTGCTAAGACTGTTCTAATGATCCTATTATAAACTATTGTTTATTTCTTTAGTGCTCCTAATGTTCTCAGCCCTGCGCACAGATGCTTAATTATCAACACTCTCATTTAATGTAGTAAAAAACGACTAATTTTAATCAACATGCATGCATGTATGTAAATAAATAGAAAATGAATGTGTATTTTGTTGTAACCAGTAGTTTGAAAATCAGTTTTCTCACAGATGGCATGTTGGGAAGCCCAAGCTAACTATTTCTGCAGCATGCATGTTTGAATTGATTAGGTTGTTCCTACAGGGTTAAGAGAGGCTCTCCCTCCTGTTGGTCTGTCCCTGTCTAAAGAGAACTCCATGGGGCTAGAAAGTGAGTCAGACAAGAAAGCAGGCTTCTCTTGCTTGTGTTAGGACATCCACTTGGAATCACCTAGATCCCATTCTCCAAAAGAGCTGTTACGTTTGTGAGGACAAGTTTTTGAACTAAAATCTTGCAGCTGGACACTTTACCTTGACTGGTATCTTGCAGCTCTCATGTCAGGCTCAGATCTTCAGGGCTATTTTGGCAAGATGAAAGAAGTCTCAGTTCAGCATTTGTATCTTTGTCACTAGGCTCAGAATAAGAGTTGATGTGATTCCTATCAGCTTCACTGCTTGTTATACCCTGCAGACAAAGATACTGAGAAGAATAATGTGAATGTCATTCAGCATCACAGAGCAGCTTTCCACAGCAGGATAAATCGATGTGAAACTATTCAGTGGGCAAAAAAACCTCTCCACTTTCTCCTCCTTTACCAAAAGGAAAAAAAAACAGATTAAAAGTGTATTTTGAGAGTGATTCCATTGTTTCCTGTAACTGTGGGAAGAGAGGACAGGTTAGTGATTTTAGTTTTATGAAAGATCCCAGTTCTTCCCTGCCACTAGCTGCTCAGATGACCCCAGGCAAGACACTTCCCCTCCCTGAGCTTCAGTTTGCTCCCTTTGCTGTTTCAGAAAGGAGTTGTGAGGCTAAATATGTTAATAATTCTGAAGGACTCAGTTTATAGTCATGGCAGCCAGAGTAAAATCTCAGAGAGACAGAAGGGATTGGTGATAAACTTTTCTTCCCAAATAGCAAAGAGACCTTGACATTCTGGGAGCAAATTGTCCACCTAAGCAACAATAAGAATAAAAAGCTTTAAACATGCCTGCTAATCAGAAGCAGCTGCAAAAGAATGATTGAGATGCCTTCACCTACTATGACACTTAACTGCTTCTTCCTTTTCAGCAGGTAGGGAGGGAGGGAAGGAAGGAGGTTTGACATCAAGATGTTCTTCATTAGCCGAGCTAGTTAGGTCTCCCAAAATCTGTGTCTAGATAGGAGGTTTGAACTTCTGTCTTGGAAGTACACGGCAAATTTTTTATCAAACACAAATTATTATTTTTTGAATAATCATATTCCAAAATAATATAAAGACATGTGTGACAGCAGAATAGCTAGGATCATATTAAAGGAGAGATCAGGTAGCATTGTCCTTCAACTTCTGCCAAAAACGTAAGCTGAACACCTTTAAGATGTCAAAACAATATAGCACTCAGACTGTTTTACACAGATTTTTATAATTCCACAGTCTCTCCCTTTTATTCCATTCTTCAATCAATCCCTGGCTAAAAAGTCTTGGGTTAGACTTATGTTGTAATCATTACTCCTCGTCTGCCTGTGCTGATCTATTGTCGGGTTGCTTACGAAAGACTGGGCTGCTGTTCTACAGCAGCCTTTTGCTCGTATGTGTGTGTGAGGGGAGGCCTGCAAAGAATGAGCCGATAATCATATGTAGCCTTCACGGCCACATTTCATAGCACTTAATAAAGAATATACTGTCCTGTTTGGGGTTGGGGAAACTGAGGCACAGTGAAATGAAGTGATTTGACCAATACCACAAAGACTAGTGAAAGTGATAGGAACATAAAACAAGTCTCCTGTCCAGTGGCTACTTTGCCAGGGAATAAAAGCTAAAATGAAGAACATACAGAAGCTCTTCCATCCCAAATAATCACTGACATTGGTTACAGTAACAAGCTACTTTTACATTTTTTTTTCATATCTTGACTCTATACTTTTCTGCTATTCGACCTTATCAGAAAAAAGAGGAAGGGTGGCTTTGCTTCTCAGACATATTTTCCACACCAAACAACCATTTTTAAATTAAGAAAATGCCAAGATTTTCAAAACCACAGAGAAACTAATGTCTTCACATAAATACTGCAGTATAAAACATCACACCCCTTCAACAGAATTTAGAAAAATCAATAGAAATGGGGAAGAAGATGTGAAAATACCTGGGTTGAGAGCATGGATTGGCTTTTTGCTTCCTTAAAAGAAGGATAAAAAGGTATTGGAGTAAAAGCAAACCATTAACATATCAGTGAGGGGAAAAAAAGAAACCCTAAAATAAATTAGTCAGGAGAAAAACTTTCCTGTTGGTGACTCACACAGTGAAATCCTAGATACTCTGAAGTCAGCATTAGCAAATTTTACCAGCCTTTTTCTTCAAGATGGATTCTGCTAGAAGAAAACAAGTTAATCCGGAGATTCATTGGTTTCTTGTAAAGGAGATAAGAATGTAATAAGAATGTATCCCTCGAATTTTGTGGTTATCGGATTTTATTTTTTGTTTATTGAATTAATCATCACCACTTTGGGGTTCTTAATGTAATGCTCCAATCTTCTGTCCTTTTGTTCTAGTTGATTATTGCAACAATATGAATTATCTTTTACCAGCAAGAGTCAATTTAACTCAGTTCCAACCCTTTTAACTTGTAACAGATGGATCAGAGAGTCAGAGTTAGAAAAGCAGCTAAAATATGACAGCATGACGTAAAACTTTTATTAGCACAAGACTGTTTCTGGGTTATTCATTGTACTATCAGGTTTTCTGAATATCAAACACTGAAGAAAAATTCTTGTATTCATTTATAGAATCAAAAAATTTGCTAGCCTAAAAGAGCTGTAGCTCATTTTAATCAGGCTTCATACAGTTGAGGAGCAATAAAAATGTCTAAAAATAACGTACATTTTCCTCAATCTAAAATGGTACTTGCAAGTTCAGATATTTCAGTACTTTCACATGACTAAGAGTGAGTGCTGGCTCCCTCTGGAAAATGGAAATCTCTGTTACTTACTGGCAGTCTCCCGCTTCCAGCCCGGAGCCCAGTCTTGCCTTTCATGAATCTTGGCAGGCTGAGCAGCAGCCTGGGGAGCAGAATGCTACCAGTGCAGCGAGGTGGGAAGAGTTACCTACTGCGAGTGTGTTATTTCTTTAAACACTGGCTATTTGAATCTGTTTGCAGTTTTGGATGTAGGAAAAGAGTTCCAGAAAGAACGCAGTGGCAGGCAGCTGATGCACTCAAAAGTGCTCGATAAAATCATTTATCCTGTGTCTCTATAGCTTGTTACCTATGTACTGAGAACCACTACCAAAGGAAAATATTCTGTGCATACAGAAATCAAAGTTTGACATAAAATCAAGTTCACCAGATTTCTAGAAGTCTCTTGATGGGACAATACAAGGGTCAGTTATTATTACAGTGCCTTTTTCCTGAAAAGCTGAAGTGAGTTTATTTCTGGGACCAATTAATTACAGTTTCCTTTCAGCTGGGGAGGACACTTCCTTTGCAGATAAGAACATCTGCAAAGCACAGTGTGTCAGGGATGGCACATGCTGGAAAGTTCAGTTTGCCTCAAAAAGATCCCTGGGTCTATCTGTTCCAATTCTATTTTTCACGGAAGACAAGACATCCTCTCCCCGACCTTTCTAGCCCATCGCTTATAAAACCCTCTCTCCTTGCAAGGAGTCAGCTAATCTTAGAGCATTCTCAGTACTATTATGGAGCAGGCCTTTTTTGTTAGCATGGTAAATAAATTATTTTCTGCTAAGTAATTAGCATTACCTAATACTCAGCTCATGCAGATGCATGAGGTATGCCACTGGTCTGTAGATTGGGTGCAACCTTGTTATTGTATAAACAGATAATTACAGAGCAGTGGGCTAAATTCCTCACTGAGGTCTCCCCACTTAACCCTGGCAATGTTTCACCAAGGTTAGAGCATGAAACAAAGCTTTAGCTCCTGCATCCGCATGCTGCAGTCTGCCCGTAAGTAAACACAGCTTTATAGGTCAGGAGTTCATCAGTAACAGCGCCAACCACATCTTCATTCCTGAGATAAGGAGCCATCACTTATGGATATAGTCCTATCACTAAGGATATAGCCAATCTCCCAACTTCAAAAGACTTCCCACAAGAAAAGAGTATCATTAGAAAAATAGAGCAGACTGAGTTTAAGAGGAAGTTGGAACTTACAACAGTGTGGTTCAACCTTCGCAGGTGCTGCTGTAGCAATTAATTCGTTGCTCTTAAGCAGATCATAGCTGTTCTCCCAGCCTCACTTCGCCCCACCGCCCACGCTGCAGCAACACCAGACGTTTGATTTCTAGCTGCTGGGCCATCTGCAGGTGCAGGGAGAGCATTTGGCTGTTACCACAGCGTGTGGCACTCCAGCAACTGATCAGTCCCTTAGGAAAAAAGCAAGGGGAGCCAGCTGGATCTGGCCCATGAACTGGCAATAAGACTACGCTGGGCTGCTGAATGACCACAGAGACGCTACTCTAGATTTATCCCTCTAAGGGATAAATTATGCAGAGGATTAAAACATTCAGGTATATCGCAATCAATGCTAAAACTTGTGGGAGAGATGTTAAACCTCGCATCTGAGGGCTTATGCCAGCCTCCAACTAGTAAAGATCTGATAGAGCCTACGAGGGTGAGAGCAACAAGCACATTCAACGCTCCTGGTGCCAGAAACAGCATATTGGACTGATGATCTGGGCAGAGTGGTAATTCCCAGAGCAGGAGAGATGTCTGAAAAGCACAGAAACCAGAGTAGCTGAACACGCAGTGATGAAAGGAAAGGGAATTTCATAAGGGAGTCCAAGGTCTGCTTTTCAAAGGTGCCGGCCATCTGCAGAGGCCATTTGTTACACTGAGCTATGGTTTCTCAGCCTCCAAGGACTAGGAAGTGAAAGACTGGAATTTAGCAGCTGCTGAGTGCTTTTTGTTTTGTTTTGTTTCGAACTCAGCCCTCTCACTGAGGAACCAGACTTTTAGCACAATTTCTTCTTTGGAGCATCCCTGGAAGCCCCTGCAACAGCAGCGCTGAGAAGGTCCCAGGAATGACTACAGCTGTATTAATCAAATGTCACCTAACATACCCTTTCTGCTACTCACAGCAGTGGTACTGATACAACAGATGAATCACACCAACAGGGTATTGCCACCAAATTTGCCCTGAATACAGTTTTGCAATTACTTAGAAAAGCCCACAATTTAGGAAAGCCCATGTATTTAGTTGTAGGGATTATGTTCTTTACTATGCCAATGTCTACAACAAAATGTAGTATTAGATAATGTGCTGATATAAAGTACTGAGTCCATCTGTATTACAGTGGTAATTTCCCATCCATGAAACAGTAGAGCCGGAAGAAATATACACCTGTGCGGATACCATGGATGTCAGTAAGAGTTGTACTGATGAATTTGACAGAAAAAGTAGGTAATATAATTTACTGCTTCTTGTCATCAGAATCACAGAGAATTTACAAGTGTTAAAATGTCCCAATTGTTCTTTTATTCCAACAACAGAAAAACATCAATAGGTTTTACTTAACAAAAACAGGGTTCAGATGAAAGAAAACTCTTAAAACATGTACAGTATCTCCTTGGAAGACTGAAAATGAAGTGTTTTTTAGCCAGAACATTCTTGCTCTTACTGACACAAATACAAACTAATTAAAATAAAACTGCTCATGAGTGCTGGGCTTTGGGCAAAAGTTTTGGTTTTTATTATAAAAACAATGAACATTTGAAATACTGTAATATGTTGAAAAAAAAAATGATTACACAGACATTGAAAAGTTTGCAAGCAGACACAGAGAGAAAAGTAAATGAAATCTGGAGTCTACAAATATTTATCTCCTTCATTCCTCTTCCCTTTTTTTTTTTTTTTTTGGTGACAGAGGTTATCTTCAATGCTAAATAAAGACCTTGGGCAACATCCTGGCCACAATGAGGTCAATGGATGTTTTCCACTGGCTTCAGAGTTAGAATTTTACTCATTACGTACATGCTCATTAAGCCATCTTCTGTATCTTTGAACTTGCTGTACTTGTTTCTCCAGTGAGGCCATGTATCTTCTTGTTATGCATTTGCTTTGAACCAATTATTTTCCAGATAAAAAATCATTTGATCTATTCATTCCATTCAGAAATTGCCTATATTTTTCTTACATCAAGATGCGCATATTCTAGACAGTGGGCTGACAAGTGGTATCAGTTAAGGCCTGTTTGACTCGCCTCACCTGTTTGTCTGAAATAATTCTGCTTTGCTAAACTTCAGGGCACACTGTATAGCTAGCCTCTCTAAAAAATCACAGCAGAAGAGAACTGTCCTTTTACATATAGTAATGAAATTTAAATACATAAACACTTGCTGTGGTTAATTGCTTATTTGAAGGACACAGCTGCTTTGAAAGCTATGGAACAGATGAAGGCTATCAGGTAAAGATGTTGAGCTTTAGGTGAAGCTCAAACAAGCCAGTGTCAGGGACTGGATGGTTGAGATGGCAGAAATACAGAGCTCTCCTCTGGCTCAGCAATGCTAACAGGAGTGTTGCTGTGGAAGTACAAAGCTGTTAACATCCATGGTTACTCAGTGTCCTACAATGAAATGCATTTCAGAGCATCAGCCCAAACCCTGTGAACAAGCATATGTTTCACATGCATTAGTAATTGTAATCTTCCCACATGATCTCCAAAGGCACAAGGTCGAATGCAGATGGAGATCTGACAGTCGTTATCTCCTCCTTCGAGGTAGCACTTCTAAAATGGGTCAGGTTGACGCACATTTGCAGGACAGTCTGAAGAAACCAGCACAGTTACCACCAATGCTGCAGCTCCTCTAGGGATAAAAGGCTTCGGTTTTTAGTGGTGTCAGTCTGATGCAGTTTATAAATCGCAGGATTCAATTGTAACATATTCCCTCCTCCTTGCTACAAGCCCTCTGACAATGAGAAATACATGCTCTTCAATAAGTACTAAACTGACATTTTTAAAAAAAATTTCATTCACAAATGTAGTTTATATTAGAATACTTAAGTAACAAAATGATAAAAACTTCCAAACATCAGATTAGAAAAACGATCTCAAAAAGCTACTTTGATCTACTAGAAGTACAGCAAATGCAACATGCTTTGGACACACAAACTTTAAACTTTAGCCCGCCATGAAAACTGAGGAGAAAAAAAGGTTTATACCATCTTTCCAAATAAGTTTAAAACCTCCTTTAGAAATTTCCACTTGTGGAGCAAGCTAGCCTGAGCATAGGATGAAAAGCATAAATGTCGATGTATGAGGCAAAAGTCTGACTGTAGCAGCCAACAAGAATTTAAAAGATTTGTGAGGTTTGAGAATGATCTGTGTTATTCTCCCTTTGTCTCTGAACAATACTTTCTTCTGTACATTACTAGCCTGTCAATGAGCACATCTGCAAAAATGCCAGAGGAGACCAGGCCAACTGGTGAATCTTCCTTGGAATCAAAGTACAATCACGGGCAGCTCTGGAGCCTCGACCATTCCTACAGCGGCAGGTAACATCACAAATTGACAAACAGCATAACAGTGAAAAACTGAAAGGATTTAATGCAACCGGTCAAAATCCACTCAACAGTTTTTTAATCACGGGCAGCAACTGGTTATTAGCAGCCATTCTGTTTCGACACCACCTTCCGGGCACAGTGTGCCCATTCTCTCCTTTCGCTCACATGCTCTCACTCTCTCTAGCTCACTGCTCCTGTTCTCCTCTTCCACCCACTGGGAAGTCTTCTAGATCCCCTCTTTGCTTCGGGCTCAGGGCAGCATCGCAGAAAGCAGAATCCTTGCAGCTAATCAGCATGCCTGCCCCCACTTGTTTTTCACTCCATCAGCTACACAGCTCCCTCAAGTCTCCTTCTTCATTTTCTTCTTCTTCCTCCTCTCCTTTTTTCCAGGTACATCTGCCATACAGACAAGAGGGGCCATTACACAACCCTTACACTGCAGAATCATGTCCTTAGGAACTGTTTGCTTTTAGTCCGAAGCAGGGCACTTTGTGATTCTCAGATATATTTTACACTGGCCACTTCCTTCCAAGGCTAATCCAAAGGCATTGGGAGGGCTCTGAATGTTTTTGGTGGGCTTGGACTCACACATACATTTACTAGTGCCTTTCTGTTTCACATATAACAGTGCTGTGCAAAAATTACTCCCACTAAGTGCAACAGCACTTCTGCTCATTAACTCTGACAGGAGCAGAAAAAGATATTTGTCATAGAGAAAGTTAAAAGTATTATAGAGCCTCCTTAAGAACTAATATATGTGGCCAAAGGACAAGCATTTACTATATTCCTTTAAGAAAAAATGCATTTGTGAACATTTCTCAGATTATGTGTTATTCTGAAACAACAATGCATCAGAAGTGAAAAAACATCACTTACCGATATCGGGTGAATTATTAGCCATGTCCAAGGATATTTTGAAAGAAGCACAGACTGTATCACTGCTATGTTTTGTAGATATCAACTCCCTTGGGCCTTCCTTTGCTTTTGCTTCCAAACATTGCTGGGCCTTAATTGAAACAATATGCTTCACTAAGCATATGAATTAAACGAAGCATATGCAAGTACAAAATATGAGAGAAAATGTCATTATTGGAGGGAATTAGGGTATTTAAAGAAAATGCAGGACAAATTAATTTTAAAAGGATTAGACTGCTCTGGCATGTCATCTACCTACATCCTGTTTGCTTTTTCTTTTTAGAATGGATTAAACTGCTGAAATTGTCTTTCATTACCATCCTTTCCTTTATTTTCCCCAGTGGATAGACAATCAGCAAAATATACTGAGGTGAAAGTACTGTTGCTGTATAGTGAGACTGAAGGCTAAGATGACCCCAACCAACTGCTAAATGACCTGAGTCTACAAAAATATTGGATGAGCAACTTTATATAACTGGCTTCATAATTTATTATTTCACTCTTGTATGTGCATCTCTGTACGAAGAGTTTGTACAGCAGCAGGCAGTGACGTGAAAAACAAACTCCTTTTAGCCCATCATAAATGCACCAGCAGAAACAATACTGTCCTGAGGAGTCTGAACAGGACTAGTGAGATTATTCATTAAGGTATATACACAACTAAAGCAACTAATTGGATGGGCAAGAGAGAGAATGGCCTGGCAGCACTTGGCTGACTCATGGGCTGTCCTAATGACCATTTGAAGGTCACTGAATGTGGGCATTGAATTATTTTAAAACTTTTCCCTTAAGCTGGGAGCATCCTTGGCTCATTGCAGTACAAGGAGCAACAGGAGTTCAGGGAGCAAAATTGTCTCAAGGATCAGGAGAGACCACAGGTGGTTGCGAGGGAAAGATTACCGCTCTTAAGTGTCCTGAGCAACATACACAGGGACAAAGTGAAAGAAAAATATTTCTGAAACACTGGACCCCCACCCCATTTCTCATTCCACAGAGCAGTAAGTACATCACAGCCAAAGGGACTGGTCCAAACACCAACTTTACACTCATTTTTTTTGTACTTCCCATCCCAAACGAGCTGACAGCTTTTTCCACAGCCTCTCTCTGTTGTAATCTGATGACGTTTTTGTCCCAATAAGCTTTTCACTGGTATAACATTGGTCTTGTTTTACCTTCACTAGCTTTCAGGAACCACCTCTGTATATTGTTAAAACCGTCTTTAGGTGACCTTCCAACACAGATAAAACATAGCCCAGTGGTACAGCATACACAGAGTACGTTTGCTTTCACTATGCCTGAGAAAATTTTCTTTTTTTCATCCATGATTAAAGCCATTTGCTCCTGTCTGCATTGCAAAATCAAACTATTCTGTAAATATGTTAGGGAACACCATGTTGAAAAAAAACGCTGATCACTGTGTTCACGCTTCTTTTATGGGAGGACGGGGGAAAGAGAAGCGAAGAGGAAGCCAGAAGATGGAGGGGAGGAAAAGCCACCCCTGATAACATCATTTTAATGGAGAAGACAACCCCTCACTCCTGGAAAACCAAATGCTAGTCTGGGGAAATGAGAGACTCACATGCATCAGTCCAGTTCTACCCCTCGCTTCCTTCACTTCAATTTTCTTCTTCTTCCGCTGCATTTTGCTTTCATGTCCAGAAAGACAAGAATGAATGTCTTCTTTGCCTTTTGGCAAACCCTAAAAGCATTAGAGATTTTATAAGAGGAAGCCTGGGACAGGGGATTCATTGATTACATGCTTTTTTCAGGAAACTGGTTATCCCTAGGACTGTGTGCTGATGGTGTACAAGCAGGGCCTCTCTCTGGATGAGGTGCACACCCTGGTGCAAGACAGCTGTTTGCAAAAGCTCAGTTTGCTTCTCTCACTACTGCCAAAGAGCACTATTTGCCTGGGTTTCTAAGGAGTGTTTAAACAGCAAACCTCGTGCTTCCACCTGTCCACCCAAACTATGATTGTATCACCAGCATCAAATCCTCTCACTTAAATACTTTGGAGCCATCTGGAATGGGGTGAAGGGTGGTGATAGCTGTGGACTCTAAACATCTTAAGACCCAAGTATTCAGGAAAATCAACTGCAATAGAAGAAGCTAATTTACGCAACATGGCAAACACCAGATGCTTACTTCTCAGGACAGCAGTGCCATATGGGTGATAAACTCCCAGAATCATCTGACCCATCTGGTTAGGTGGCCAGACTTAGACAAAGTGCCCCAAACAAGTGAGCTCAAGTGGGACTGCGAGATACTTTCCAACGCCACCTCCTTTGGCTCCACACTCACTGCCATGTCCTGAGTGCGTACCTCTAGCTCTGGCTCCCACAGAAGGTTCAGGGGAAGGGAACCTGCCAATATGGAGAGGCCCCGGTGGGAGGGCAGCTCCTCCACCTGGAGGAACCAGGCTCTAGTGCTGGACTGGACACCCTAGCCTGACTGGCTCTGACCCCCAAAAGGAGGAGGTCTCCCACAGTCACTAAAGCCATTGCTCACCTTCTTCTCATCTCCCATCTGATGCTCCTCATCTCCTGTCCAGTTTCCCCACTCCTCCGTGGGAGCCTTCCAGTCAGAGTCGAGGTCAATTGCTGAAGGATCATCTATTAAAATAAACATATGAATGAGTTACTTTCAAATCCATACTATTTCCTAGGCTTTTACTGGTAACACAACATCTACAAAGAATATTGATCATCTTCCTCTTTGCTGATGGGATGTTTGGGTGTGCGTATGTGCACATGCATTTTTAACATAAGTAAATAAGCATACATTGACTGCTAATTCACAGTAAATGACTGTAATCTTTAGGACAGAAATAAAATTAAAGAAAGACAAAAAACCCCACATACAGACTCAACAAAACCCCCTTCAGCTTCCTCTTTAGGAAATAAAGCTTTACCAAACTGATAGTAGCATGGTCTCTCAAACATTTTCTTTTAATTTCATGGAGAAGGATTCAGGGACATCCAGAAACATTGGGAGAGACTGCAGGCTCCATTCTACTTTTTAATAGAGAGACTGTTTCATACACTACTCACTGCAGCACACCATCCTCAGGGCAATTATTATATGGAAGAGTAATATTGAAAAGGGAATTATGCATTTGTTAATGCTCTCTTGTCCTTTTTTTTTTCTATAGAAAATAGTACCAAGTGCATTCTTGACTTCACCTTACTTTCCAATATTTTTTTCTTTAATGCAATCCAGAAGGATACTACCGTGGCACAGATTTCCAGAGCTCCATAACTTGCAACTCAAAGATGAAACAGATAATAACTACCTTGCTTTGATTTTGATCATTTCATGGGGCCTATGCAAAAAGCTTCTGAAAACTTTTTAGGTCTCTGCATATTCAGGCATCTGGTACCTTTGAAAATCTGTCCTCAAGCCCTCAGCTGCCTCTCCACAAAGCATTAGCAAATGATCCTCAGACAAGAAAGCAAAGCAGACCAGTCTAATTTCTTTGCCCAAACTGAATGAGGTGCAAATAAACAGATAAATCAGCATAAGATGCTGAAAGGCCTATTTGATTATTTTTTAATGTTTTGAATCTAACCATCTCAAGTCTTATTCTAACAGGGAGAAAGTCTTTGAAAACACAACATGTAATAATAACTCTTAGCTGATCATGTCTCTTAAAATAAAAACAAATATAAAAAAATCTGAAGCTGGATGGAAAAACTTCTAGTTGAAGCAGAGCCAAAACCAAAAGCATGCTGGGGATGATAAAAGAAAACCATTTCCAAAAAGTTTTTCTGTCCAGCTTGCTGCCAAATTTTCTAAACATGATTATAAACATATTGCTCAAGTTCCTCTGTTTAAAACCCATCCCCTATATATAAACAGTATTTCTTTCCTTCTTCAAAAGGGACAGGAACAATGCCCAATAAAATTCCATCCTAAGTGTTTTAGGCAAATGAATGCATCTAGGTTAGAGAGAGGCGCAATATAAATGAATGACTTGGATGTGTGAAGACTAGTTCATCTAAATTGTGGTGTGAGATACCACCACCCAAAAGCTTTGGCTGCTTCTCCCCGGTTAGGGTACATATGGTCCTGACTCAAATTCAGAACTGTGCTGTAGTGGTTTAAGGCAATACCACCCTATACTTTCTACCCCATATCTGTGCCCAACTCGGAGCCCCATTGGCAAAGCAGGGGCGAGGATGCAGCGAGTCTCAGCTCCGTGGCCCTTGCTGGGCGCACTTCGCGTTGGCGCTAATACACCACGAGCAAGCTGCTCAGCAAATGAACAGGTGATATATTTGTTTATGCTGCTACTGCTAGAGAGGAGGCAAATTCTGGCTAACAGGAGGGGACACAAAAATCAGGCAGGGAGCTGGGAAATGCCTCTAAGAAGGATTCAGGAATCACAGTCATCCTGGGCAGCAGCTCTGCTGGTGGGCGCTCTCACGAGGGAAAGCTGAGGGCACACACGAAAAACAGACTGGCCCTTAAGGAACATGTCCTGGAGGCCACCACTGTCATTTTCACTTATTTACTTGAGTTCTGATCTTTCAAACAGTAAGTTGATGTACTTATTTTTAAGCATAAAGTAGTTTTAATGGCTAACTTCCTGCAATGGGCTTATGTTCATGCTTCACCCTGGTCTTGTGGGTAAGTATGAGCCTCAGGAAGGCAGCGGTGACTCTGCCTTGTGTCAAGCATTACATCACAGAGGACTTTAAATGCAACCCACAGTAAAATGAAGTGCACTACACAATTCTTTATAGCTTGCTGGATTTGATTAAATATGCTTATTCTAGAACTCTGGTTTAAAACCTCTCCTGTTCTATAGCTTATTTCCCTTCCAACTATGGTGACCTCTCCTGGAATGGCTTTATACTTCAAATAATATCTAATATTTTTAAATTAGCAAGCGGTTCTCCTTGGGTAATAAATTCTCTTCCAGGCTAAAACTGGTCAATGGCTCCTTCAGTGGCAGAAGACCATGAATACTGTAAGAAAAGGAACGGGCATTCAGTGAGTAAGTACTCTTCCTGGGAGACAGGAAAGCTCTGATCATCCAATGGATTTAGCACTGAAGGAGATGCTCTCTTCCAGCTCATCTGTAGGCCAACACCTTGATAATTCCTGTTGGTCATTTTTACAAAAGCAGTGCTATTAAGTGCCATTTCCAGGTAGGTTCTTGCTGGCAACTCACCTTGATCCTCCAGCAGCTCCACCTGGCCAAAGCTGTACCTCTGTTCCCTTCGGCCAGCAAACGCATCCCACTCTGCATGTGTGTTTCAGGGCCAAATTATACACACCGTGTATAATTAAAATGCTTTAAGATCCTGAAGAGCACTAGCCTAAAGGTGTCCTCAGAAATCAGGGATGCTACCAGTGAGCATAATCCAGATTTGGATTTAATCCAAGTCCCTCCTGGCACAGAGCACCCAAAGGCTCCTGCTCCCTGGCAATGCCAGCGAGCAGCCAGTTGTCCTGGGAGGTGGAAGGACACCACCTGAGCGAGTGCACGCAGGCACCTGGGGCCCCACAGCAGCAGGGTCTGGCCAAAGGGGAAGGTCAGCAGGTTCCTATGCTGATGGATGGAGAGCAGAGCTGGGGTACCTTACGGACTGAATCTAATTATCTGGCCTGGATAAAGCAGCAAGAAAGTACTGCATCAAAAATCACTCTGTGTCACCAAGAGTCATTTGGAAAAAGAGGGTTAAAATTTTCAACTCCATAGTTGTAGCCTCGGATCCTAAGTTACCAGGATGCCTCTTTGTCATGCTTTACCTGAATGTGGTCTGCAGAAAGCTAGGGGAGAGGAGTCCTTCCTCCTGCAGAGCAAAATCCTCAGTACAGCACATACTATCCATGGTGTTGAGTCCTTCTGTGGCTGCTGCAGAAAATCAGTCCCTTTGCAAAGGGTGGGTGGCTGTGTAGTGAGCATGGTACTAACTCACTCAGACCCTTGCTGAGCTTGTAGAGCAACTGGAATCCATTCAGTGCAGACAACAATTTCTAGTCTATAACTTACATTAATGTGATACAGAAAAAATTTATTGCTACCAACGTCTGTGTGGAGGATTTGCTCATTTGGCACCTTCCTCTGGAATAATTCAGTAAATGCAAAAGCATCAGGTAAATCCCAGACTGAAGACTTCTTTTAATCCAAATGGAAGCTGCTTATTCCCACGAAACCAAACAATTAAAATTCAGTTTAACTCCAGGGCAGAATGAAGGGAGTCATGAGACACAGGAGCTTTCTGAAGGTCCCAGGGAAAATCTGCCCCAGCAACCAAGGCGGATTCACTGGGAAAATGCCAAGTCACAGGTAAAAAGACTACCCTCGTGGTAATGAGAAATGCTGTATTTATGTTGCAGAATGTAGGTTCCTGAGACAGCCCTGCCAGAGAAGCAACCACACAGACTGCGCCCTGCACTGTCGCCAAAGCAGAAGCCTGTTGCGCCCATAAGTAGAAGCACATGATAAAATTAGTATTTGCTTGCCTTGAAACCAGATATAATTACTCTAAAATAGCCCAACCAGCAACACTGTACAATTTATGCATTTTATACTGTTGTAAAACTATTAACAACATAATCAGCCACAACGTAGAAGCATTTTGAGACACAGCTAAGCATAAGTGCATAAATAATATGTAACCAAAGGGACAGAGGGAAACTTGTGGTATAGTTGCACAAAGGCAGTGCTGGAAAACACACAAGCAGTAAAGCCGGCAAGGTAGGAAGAAAGAATGTAGAACAGGTGGGAGAGATGTCTGGTGGAACCAAAATAACCCTGCAGAACAAGCAAGAAAGATGCCTGGAGAAACCAGAACAAGTCCTGGTCCTAAAAATAAAATGAATTACGCCAGAAGCAGAGGAGATACACCTCCACCCCCTTCTTTTCTTTTTGTGGCAGGGATGAAAAGCATACAAACACTAACAATGAGAAAAAAAAGAAGTCGCCTCCTTCGGTGCCCCCTTCCCTTATGAAGAGCTCATGAGCCTGACCACCTTGACCTCTGTAACTGGGACCATCAGTGCGAACCTGGTGACATCAGCTCCCAGCCAATTTAGGATAAAACTGTTCAAGACTGCTTGATATATGTTTGAATATGTAGAGACAATGACTGATCACAGATGCAGACTCACAGAATGGTTGAGGTGGGAAGGCACCTTTGGAGACCATCCAGTCTAACCTCCATGTCCAGTCAGGTTTTGAATATCTCCAAGAATGGAGACTCCACAACTCTCTGGGCGACATGTGCCAGTGTCTGACCACCATCACAGTAAAAATGTTTTTTCCTTATGTTAAATGCAATCTCCTGTATTTCAATTTTTGCCCATTGCCTCTTGTCCTTTCAGTAGGCACCACTGAGAAGAGTTTGGCTCCGTCTTCTTTACTTTCCCCATCAGGTATTTATACATATTGATCAGATCACCCTGAGCCTTCTCTTCTTCAGGCTGAACAGTCCCAGCTCTCTCAGCCTCTCCTTGTATGTGAAATGTTCCAGTCTCTTCATCATCTTCATGGCCTTTCACTGGACTCACTCCATTAAGTCCGTGCCTTTCTTGTAGTGGGGAGCCCAGAACTGGGCACAGCACTCCAGATGTGATAATGATTAAGAATTAACCATTGGCAGTATGTATTGCTAATGAAAAGTCAACCTAGTAAAGTATTGTTTTGAAACTGGCTTGATTTATCAGTCTTTTAAATACTTTCACATCACAGCAATTTCTAATTCCCTAATTGCTACCTCTTTCTCTCCTCCCCTTCTCTCTCTCTTCCTCTCTCTCTCTTTTTGTATATACACATTCAATTGCAACAACATTTAAGCTTCAAACCCTTTGTGAATTAGGCTGTTATTATCACCAGTGCTTCACAAAAGGATAACCTGAGGTGGAGGGGGAGCTGGCCCATGCCGCCTGCCCAGTGAGCCAGTGGCCGAGGCAGGCGTCCAGCCTCCGAGCTCCTTGTTCTGCACAGCCCTGTCCCTGACACAAAGGAACTCCTTAAGCGTACTGATCTGGATTTGATAAAATGACCCCTGCTCCTATTCAGGTTATAAATGGCATTTTTCAGTTCACAGACCTGCAAGAGCTAACAGGACTTGTTTAACTGTGAAAGAGCTAATTCTGCCTGCAGCACAAACCTTAATGCCAACCATTACCTCATCTAAATTCAGGGAAAACGCATTAGTGACACTCCCCTCTGCATAGATATCAAGGCTGACTGATTCAAAGGAAAAACCTACTACCACTAAGAAGAAAACTGCTAACGCAGGCAGAAAACCTTCCATTTCTGCTTTCAATCAAAATGCTTCTGCTTACACATTTGCAAGAGCAAGCTGTCGAATTTGCTTCCGCGCATCCTGCTGTCAGATAGCCACGGCCCCATCCTACTGAGAACGAGGAGCTCTGCTTGGCTTTCCAATGGCGGATCAAATCCAGAGCATGCCGCGTGTGACGCGCCAAGTACAATGCAAGGAAATACAGCCAGAGACCTACGTACATCACCTCCCTGCTCCCAGCGCAGAGGAGCCAGCGCTCAGGAGTTACAAAGGGCCTGGCGCTCACGAGCAGTTCCTTGGAGGTAAACAAACAGAGCGCTAGGGTGGGGGAAGCTTGCCGTTTTCCTTCTTTTTTTTTTTTAAAAACAAACTATGTTATTTATAATATCCTCTGATGGCCAAGCTGGTGTGTCTGCTGCAGAATATCAACTGCTGCTAGGCAGAGACGCAAGAGGACTGCAGCCTTTTTTTCCTCTCTGCATTCAATTACTCCTTTAGCTAAGATAATCAGAGCAGTTAGAGCGAGAAGGGGTCTGCTCAGCTCGTGAGCCATCCTTCCTGCAAGAGCAGGGTAGGGCCCCTCAACAACAGGGGTATAAATAGATACTGCACTTGATCCTCACCAAAAGGTCAGGAGAAAAGGCCGTCTAATACCCGCACCGTGCATGCCAAATCATTCCTGCCACTCAGGATCTACACTGGCCTTTCAAACGTATTTAAAAAGTAAAACCAAAATCGGACACAAAATGGCTGAAATGCCGACCACCAGAGTCCACTGGGATTTTGTCCTTTGCTTCAACGGGGCCTGGCTTTCTGGAGGTCTCAAAGGGTGCTAACAGCATGCCACATCTGTCTTCTGGGTCTTTACAGAGAACATTTTAAGTTTTGACAAAAGCACATGCTGGTTTAACAGTGCTGTGTCCTCCCAGGCGCTCTTCCCCACATGTCCCCGGCCAAGCGTGCAACGCCACGCCACCCTGCAGCTCCCGGGCTGGGAGCAGGCTGGAAACAGGCCACGCGGCTCCACCTTCCCCGCTCAACGACGTGAGAGAGAGAAACACAATGCACAAGTTATGAAAATCAAGCCTCGCTTTGAATTTGTTTTGAAAATTTAGTAATCTCGGATGATTACTAACACGTGTTTTTTGAGACGCAGAACCTGTGTTGTTGCCTCTGGCTCAGGAGGGCCCTGAGCCCCTCTGCTGGGTGTGGGGAGGGACATGAGAGGGAGGGTCGCTCCGTGCTTGCCCTGCTCCGATGCTTATCTGCCTCTGCTATGGGCAACCAGAGGAGACAGGAGACCAGGCTGGAGGAGCCTTTAGATGGACCCACTATGGCTGGTCTCGGTGCCCAGAAGCTCTGCTGACACTTTGCCAGGCAATATGTATGCACTGAAAAAGACATCATCCCCTTTTAGCCACCATTTAAGTAAAAAACTAAATAAAACATAATTTCTCACCACTCTTACATGTCCATGCAGGGTGCCTGCTGCTCTGGCTGAGTTTGCAGCAGTTCTGGGCATCTGCCCAAAATCAGGCCCAATCTGGATTTCACCCTTACCTCTGCCAGCCTTGCATGAATAAGTCCTGCGGAAAGCGGCCTCTGATTTTTGGGGCTTAGAAAACAGGCTGAAAAGGATATCAGTGTTGTTATGCTCATTTTTCAACAGACAATGGACAAGCGGTCATACCATGCCCCTGCCATACATCATCTGCCGTGAGAAAAGGCGCGCTGGCCTTCCAACAGTATCTGGAAGGACTGTCCTCAGAGGATTTGCTCTTCACGTTATCTGCAAACAGGAAAAGCAAGTATTTTTATAAAAAATAAAACCAAAAACTAAAAGATAATGACATTATTAAAACCAATCAATCATGCCTTTATCTGCGAGTTATGTCATGATGCCTGGATGTTATGCAAGTTAAGTCACACATTAATCTATGCTGCTCATCACAGGGGATTTATTAAAGAAAGCTGGACAAAGACACAACATCTGTAAGTTTTTGTTATAACACCCCACTCAGGAGCGCTTACGCTAGCAATATTCGGAGTGGTAAACTCTGACAAATGGCGGTTGGAGATGTCAAATGGCAGTTATAGCTCCTACAGAACAAAAGCCACATCAAGTGAAGCTCAGTTTAACTCCCACTGACTTCAGTGAGAAAGTGTCTACTCATTCTGACAGATATTCAGCTGGAGCCATAATTACCAAATGCAGAGCTGAAAGGAAGAGTACAGATGAGAGAAAGCTGGTGGAAGAAAAGAGGGTTAAAGTTTTTTGGATGATTATTTGCAACCATAGGATTCATCTATCCCCTTCTAAGATCTGTGCGTAACAAACTAGCAGACTTTTTTTCACATCTGTGTGATTTTTCCTTTTTTCTTTTCACCTAAAGAAGTTCTTTGTTTATGCAGTTTTGCTCTATCAGCTTGATTTTTTGCTGCATAAATGCAGATGTGAACACATACTTCTCTCTGTTCAATACATTAGGAACTGCTTCAACTCACTGGTGCAGTGTTGGAAAATAGATGATTAAACATGGCAGGCATTATATGGAGTGAAACGTCTGGCTTTAGCATTGCATTTCAGTGCTCTAGCTTGCACCACGCAACCTATGCTTGGCGCATGGATGTGTGTATGTACCTGTGCTTGCTTTTAGCATTCCTAAAACATTCAGATCCAGATTCTGCATTCATCAGACACGCAGACCTCCAGCTGAATTCAATTTGAGGTTCTGGTAGGCAGAGAACATATAAACAAGCTTTTGGAAATATTCGATAGACTATACAGAGCAGCCCCCTACACACGCATCCCTCCTGCAAGCGCTCAGCAGCAAGGCAGTGTTTGCTGGCAACGGGCACTATGTCACTACAGGAGCGCTCAGAGCTGCACAATGAAAAGTCCTGACAACTGCAGAGGGGCAAAGGACAAACCAGAAACAAGGCTCCAGATTAATGCAAAACCAGGAAACACTTTTTCCTTCTCCAGGCCACACGCTGGCAGGCTCGAGCTGAAACTCCCTAACTGTACAGAAGAGGAAGCTGCTGGCTGGGCATTCTCTCATGGGGCCTCTCCAGCCTCAGCATCTCAGACCGAGGGAGATGGCAAATTCCCTGAATTTGCCGGCCATCGGAACATACAAGAAATCCCATTGTGTGAGAAAACCTAACAGAAAAATAATTTGCTGTGGGGGCAGTATTTTTTTTATTTATAGAGAAATGAGGCAACAGCTTGGAAAGCATTCAACAAAACATTCTGACGTCACTCCCCAAAATGCTGGTGCATAAGACTGCAAATGTGACCACACTCTGAAAGGGAAAGTGATTAATGAAGTGTGGCTCAAAGGGAAAAGACCAGCACATGAGCAATGACAGCATACTTTTAAGCCTTCAAGTACCTAAGAAAGTGGAAGAAGATTTCAAAGGGAAACAAAGACAGACCACTCACCTAACTCCCTGGACAGCTCTGATAAAGTTCCAAAGGTCACAGGACAGGATTTTACTTCTGCAATATCCCATGTACCTGCATTTAAAAAACAAACAAACAGGAATCCAAAATACAATGTCATATTCACAACTGGTGAATGCAGTTTCTACCTGAATTACTGCTACTGAAGGTGAGTTACCATATGGCCTTATATAACGATCAATCCAATCACAAAGCTGGATTGATCAGTGAGAGCTTAATGAAAATCGGATGCTTGTAAGAATTAACCAAAAAGCACTATTAACCACTTTCAATTTTAACTCCTAAAACCACCCAGAAGTTAGGAAAAGTGTCCTGAAAGATATCACAGGTCAAAGTTTCTGCCTATTTATGAATTATTTGTATTGTTCTAGAATCTAAGGTATCCCTCACAGTAGAAATATATCAGACATGGCTGTGCCATTAAACAATGATGAAAAATGAAAAGTCATCTAATACTCCAAATAAGAGTGACAGGGCTAAAATCACTCTCTCCTAATATTCAGCCTAATGGCCTGGTAGTCTGTCCCTTCACTGCTTTAAAGGAGTTTGAATTTTTAGAGCTGCACTTCCCGCTTGGGTTGCACAGAGAATGTCCCAGCAGCACAACCACGGGTTGCGCTAAATGAACTTGCCTGGATACCAACAGGGGGTGAATCAGTGGGGAAGCTGGGCAAACTCTGTAGGTAAAACAGAGCACTGACATGAACAGACTACTTCCAGCTGTCAGACACCCAAACGTGAATTTAAGAACACCCCTGCCTTGTACGGCTTTGAAACACGCAGATAAACCCACAGAAGACTAACTCTGACCTTGAGTGTGCAGCTTTGGACTTTGTTAAGGAACCAAACACTAAATACTCATGGGTAGAAAACAACTTACACCCACCAGATAGTCTGCAACACAGAAGAAATTCCTGCATTTAACACTCCTATCTCTTTTCACATTGCCATCACGCTAGAAAATGTCACAGCTAATAGGGTTCAGTGAAGAGGGTGGACAACAGAGTGTGTATATATATACCAGGATGAATGTCACCAGGAATGTTTGAGCTAACCTATTCTGCTGGACACGGTAATTCAAGAAACTTTTGCTCTGCAATACTCTCACTTGGGCTGCTTGAACCTGGGCACTCACCTACATTGCAAAAAACATCCTCTTCTGACCGGGAGGGCACAGATTCTTCTGAGCTCTTCAGTGCGGTCCCGCACTCTGCCTTTGCCAGAAGAGCACCTTTTCCACTGCCACTGGAGTCCTCTGCCCTGCTCACTGCACGTGGCCACACCGCTCCCTTCTCATCCCAGTCAAAGGCCGGCTCAACCACGGAGTTACCCCGTGATGCTCTGCTGGGGTCTTCTGGGGAATAAACATTACCACGGTATTATTGCTATTTTTAATGAAAACTGAGAGTTTATACAGGAGAAAGAGTAGAGCAAAGCCTGACCTAAACCAATCAGATGTAATGGCTAGATTCCAACTGAAAATATTTACAGATACAAGGACAGTAAAGCAGAGCCCCGGGCAGGGACACCGAAAGCAGCAAACACAAAGCACATGGAAGAAGGTAGGCATCCCGCAGTCCGGCAATGACTCCTACAGGAGATGACGCAGCACCACAGGAGACCTTGGGTGTCCCTTCCTGACTGAGAGGATGACTCAAGGCCTTGAAAGTCCAGCTGAGGAGCCACAGAGCAAAGGGAGAGAAAGCAAACAACAGGATCTCCACCCTCCAAGAAAAAGGAAAGCAAACATCTTGGATGTTGGTAGTTCAAGGCTGCTACAGCAATCAGTGCTTGGGCGTACACGTTATAAATAATGACAATTATCTCCAATGTCTTTTGTTTCCAAGGATTCCCAAAGCACTTTACAACTCCAGCCTTCGGAAAAACACAGCGTTTCCTGGGGGGTCTGGTGGGGAGAGGACCACTGCTGGCATCGACCCCACACAGCTTGATGCTGCTGCTGCTGCTTATTCCCTGCTGGGAAACAGCAACCAACACTTGGCTGGGCTAGGACTTCACCCTGGAAGCAGCAAGAGCACATTTCACTGCTCTGTAAATGTTAATGCTAAAAAGGACCATCATGATCACCTAGTTCAGTCTGCTGCCTAACTCGGGCTCCTGAATTGCACCAGTGACTTCTGATGGTACAACTACGCCTTACTCCTGCGGGACACTTGCACCCCAGGCCAGCAAAGCACTTCTGCATGCAAGTGCTTAGGGGTAACCATACACTTACACACGCAGCTGGCACCACTGATGTCAACAGGCCAACTTATATGAATAAAGCTAAATGTGGGCCTATACACTTTGCTGCAATGCAAACAGAGACTTCAGCACCTTAGGCCTGTAGAGACTGTCATATAGACTTTTAACTCTTGATTTATATAACCCAAATGATAGCAAGAAAGCAGTCCAAAAATGTCTGTATATTATTAGATCAAAATTTGCTGTTTACTTGCTGTGATCTTCAATTTTACAAAAGCACCTGAGGGCATCTTAAGATACTGACTTACTGCAGACAAGTATCCACATTTATCTAGCTCTGTGTCCCAATTCCAAACTTCTATCTTAGCCTTAAATTTTATGCGTTTCTCTATTATATTAATAGCTTTATCACAGATAATTAAATTATCAAGACATTTCCAAACGCATTAATTTCATGGCCTGTTTTTATATAGCAGTTATAGTAACATAATTAGTAGAAATGCATGTAGACATAAGTGCATGGCAGACACTTTGAAATCCACAGAGGAAACGTGTGGTTTCAGTACGAAGCACTGTTTTATTTTACTTCATTAGAATAACAGTATACCCCCCTTTTAGAGTTGTTTACTGTAGGCATGCCTAGATTTTAAGAACGTTTTTGGAACAGGCAAATTATGCAGGTTTTCACACATCAGTTGTTTGAAGACATCTTTTGTTAAGCCTCGCAAAAGCAAGCAAATCCACATTACAGCATATCTTTAGCAGATCTCAGGTCTAATGGCCATTTATTTTCAAAGTCCCTTGGGTAATACCATGTGTTTTAATGAAAGCCTGGAGTAAAAGTCAAAGCTCCCAAACCTCTTCCTAAGTAAGCAACCTATAAAAGCGCCAAGAGTTTGCTGCCTAATAGTGAACTGAGTAAACAGAAAGACTTTGGGAAGTCAGAAGGGGTGACAAGCCCAGTCAGGTTATGTCTGTAAACTAAGATATCTTGTAGATTTACCTTTTTGTTTCAGCCGTTCCTTCCTTAAGTGTCTCTTTTCTCTGCTGCTGATCTTGGTCTGCCAAACTCCTGCAACAAGGAGCAAAGTTCCCCATGACTCATTATAAGTTAACAAGCAGTTTCCTCTGCTGCTCAGATTATTTACCAGGCAAGGAACTGTCCTTTCTGATTGGGGCTGCGCAAGCAGCACTGCAGCACCGAGAGGTGCCACAGCTGCACGCAGGCTCCCACCTCCCCAGCGTGCGGATCTGCCATCTCTGTGCTCCAGGCAGAAATGCAGGCCATGTTACCTAAGAAATACCCATCACAAACTGTCTGTCATGTGTCCTGCCCCCCGCAAGCAGCTGATTTCCACATACATTCATTTATACCACTCGGGCCACGTTCTGCCTTTATCCACGTGCTCCCGTGACCCTGGGGAAGTCACAGGAGGGACTGGCTAAATTATATGTATATATATATACATAAAATCTTCATTCTCCAAATATCCCTGAATAATGTGAGGAACAGTTCAGCCGATTCATCCATCCAAAAAATTGCACATCGATTTGTGTCTCTACCGTTTCCCCTTTTCTCTCCGGCACCCTTTCGTTCTTTGCTGCTGACACAAGCATCCACACAAAGGACTCTGATCCAACAACAGCGAGGGTTTCTCTTGCTCTCACCACCACACCGATCACATTATAATCTTTTCAGCCTATTCACCTTGGCATCTTAGAAACCCTGCCTAGCTACAAGCTCTTGGTGGTCCAGCAGCACCCAGCAGGCTGGAGTTCAGTCCACTGCAATTACTGTGAAGAGCCCAGAGATTTGGGACTTTACAGCACACTGCTCTGTGAACACAGTGACATACAGCACAATTTCTGGATCTTCCCGTAAAATATCACAGTAACAGGAACCAAATCTCTGCCTGATTACATCAGTAGTTCTGTCAATTCCAACACAGAAGCTAAATATAAAATATAACAAGTGGTCCACATCTCTTCTGGCTCCCTTAGCTGTCATTTGGTATGCTTACAGCCATATGCTTCTCAACATTCACTAGAGAAAATACAACTTTGGTGTCAAAAAACAACGTTTTGTAATATTTACCAAGGCCATCTCTGATTTTTCCCACAGGCAGTCATCTCTCTTCTGAGATTTTCAGATTCATTTCCTAGAGGCATCCCACAAACCCTACTGCTAAACACACCACCTTCCCTAGTCTGCTCGACTCGAGGGAAAAAAATCCACTTTGCCTGCTGCAGGGATGGCATCAGGCTCTCGCACAGGATGAACAACATAAAAGGAAAAGCTTAGGTTTCCTGGTTTCCAACATGACCCTTGGTGAGGGGAGGCGGGTAGGGGAGAATGAGATGCAATGCGTTTTCCAATGAAATTATGGTTGCCTGACCCTGGCTAGCCTCGCTCAGATTTCTTTACAGATTTGCCCATAACCAAAGGTCTTGCCTCTGTTCACAGGTGTGCTAGAAACTGGCCATACATCATCACAGTGCTTTCACAAGCCTCAGTCAAGCCTCACAACTTGCTACCTGGAAAGACCACAGCTTCAGAGTATTGACCCTGCAGAAACCACAGCGAAACAGGACAAGAGCAAAAGCATAAAGACAAGACCCTGCTACCAAATGGACCTCTAGCTGCTTCAGATGTGCTTTCTCATCAGCAGATTTGCCATCCCTGTTAATGGCTGGAAAGCACGCTGCTCCCTCCCAAGTAGCTACACACAGCAAGGAGCGCATCAGAAAAACAGTTCTCAGATTGGTGATTCTTTTACAATAACATAAAACACTAAAATCTCAGAGAATACCTGTCCTTTAAGATATTTCATCCTATGTTCTTTTTTGGCAATATAAACCAGCGAACAAAACAACCAGAACTTTTGTTACCTTCCTCCTCTTGCAGTTTGTCTTTTTCCGCAGAGAGTAGGTCTTTTGACACTCCCTTTTCTGAGCTCTGGGCTTTCTTCTTCTTCTTAGGCTACAGTGTATACAAGAGATACATGCCAGATTCATGCCAGAAAGATAAAATAGGTATTTTTTACATTTCATCAAGAATAGAAAAAGAGTCAGGGTTATTGTTCTGAAACGAAGACGACATGATGATACTCTGAGAAAGACACTACGTCACTGGGGTCTTTAAAGGGGTGCAAGAGTCTTCCTGAGCAGATTTTATTGCAGACCCCAAACTGAAGAATGTTACGGCTTTTGGCCTACAAAATCAGACTTATCTGCAAGGTTAGAAAACCCATATTGTAATTCAGGTACCCGCTCTATAATAAGATTTGCATTCATCATTACTAAAACTATAATGGAGGAAAATCTAAAATTATTTACTCCATTTACAACCCAAAAAGCTGAAATCAGGAGCTAAGACCTTGTTTATGCTTAACAAAAAAAAACAACAAAAAACACCCATCGAACAGCCTGTTTTTGAGGGAGACTAGATATCTGTAATTTACACTGAGCTGAAAGGTCGTAGCAGTGGCTTTTGCCATTTTCATATGGCTGGGTGAGACTGCAGAGCTAACTTTAAGCCTTCAAGTTTGAATGGTTTAGTTTTAATACAGTGGTTCTTGACTTTTGTAAGGCAGGATACTCCCTGCCACAAATAAGTTTCCTGTCTAGCCCAGGCAGCTCCCCAGACGGAAGGGAAGAGTGGCTGCAAAGCATGAACACTTTCTTCCATACCTGTATGAGTTTGCAAGGCCTAGGATAAAACCCTTGCCCAGACCAAAAGAAATGTCCCATATCAGAGCTGGAATTCAAATACAGAAGTTCCCAGCCCCCACTTCTAGGCTTAGACCATGAGACCATCTCGCTTATGGCCACAGTAACAAGCACCACGGTATGACTGTACCAGAGAGTCACTTGGTCTTATGTTCCTAGGTCATCTCTTAAATTCTCCAACAAGGGAAACCATGAGTTATCTTTAAAAAGGGCCATCAAATACGAAAAATGCTTAGAACAAATGTCTTTTGAAGGACACGATATAAGTTCTAAAATTATTACTGGTACCTTGAGGAGCTTTTTCTCTCTGATGCTGGCTGATGTTATAAGCTGACCATTCACTGGCACCTAGAAGACGGATAGTAAAAAAATGCATTATGGAATATGTGTGTGCATGTATGTGCGTGTGTGTGTGTGTATATATACATATATGTATATGCACACAATTCTTTTAATATATTCCTATAACACTTATGATCTGGCTGAAAGACATAGCCAAATAACCCCCGAAACAATCTGGGCTACAGTTTATGGCCTTGTTCCAATTTGAGTTAATTTATTCCAAATTAATTAGTGTTAGCTAAGTCTTTATGAATGTAAGTCCAGAAACTCCACACAGATTTATTCCAAAGTAGACGTATTTGTGGTTTATCTGAAGATTTGCCTAGGATCAAAGTTGTTTTTCAGATAGGATAAGCCCATCTTAAAAAAACAGCATAAACACAAGAATGATTATTTTAACTCTAGTTCACTGCTTGGGGTGGACTTTATGCTCCCTCTTAAGTCTATCTGTCCAACTAAAATTATACCTTTCATCCTCCCTGGATCCGGTACAGTAAATCACGAAAGCATACGGACTTTTCAGACTACGATTTGATTCATGTCTTGGAATCTTAGAACTCACTGGCTTTCACCAAACTCCAGGTACAGCAGAGGTGGGAAGGGTGGAAACCTGCACCTTGGACACCAAGGGCTGCGTCAGCAAGGCCCACTGCACCTTACGAAGAGGCAGCAGCACCCAACAGGGCATCAACCCCCCTCCTACAGGCACTTGTCCCCACTGGAGAACATTGCTCAATGTAGCGGCACTTCTCTGTGCCCTCCCTGTCCAATGCAACCCGTGTTCAGCACTGCCCAAGTCTGCAACCTGATCAGGCGTCGGGCTGCTGAGCTGAACCCCAGACTCACACCAGTGAGCCTGATAAAGACCGTCAGCTTGATCCCGGATCAATCCACCAATGCTGAGCTAGGGACTACAGAGAGACCCGCAGCAATGTGCTACAGGTTAGGGGCAGAGGCAGCACACAAATGGGCCATGTGCTCACCAGGTCCTGTAGGAGGGCACATCCCCACTGCAGCCTTGAGCTGTCTCCTCTGCATCATGGCACAAAAGCTGGTAATGAAGGGACTTCAGGTGCCTGCAGTTCTCTTGGTAGGGGGAAGATTGCTACTCCTCTCCACCCTCAGCTCCTCTTCCCCATCCCTCAAAAGTGATTTCTGTCCTCAGATATGCTGTAACAGAGTTTAATCACACACACCAGAAAAACCTGTTCTAATTCCAAATCCAACTTTTTCCTCCTAGGCAAAGGCCGTCACAGCCTCCATCTCGGTGGGGAGAGGACAGATGTGCACCAGAGTTCAGGGGCTAATGAAGAAGTCGCCTGGTATCCATGAGACGTGCTCCGTCAAAGCATTATCCAGTACACGCACATTTCCAATACAGGCCAGAGGAATAACATGGAAATTTGTTTCCACTCCAAACTGTGAGAGGACTTGGGGCAGCTCTTCAGCTGGGACATAGCATCTAAGTGACGGATTCAGCTGCTGAGGAATGCTACGCACTCTACCCTATCATAAATATGGCTTACAGGACTGGAGAACTGTAGTTGTAATTAATCAAAAAAAAAAAAAAAAGGAAGAGAGAGAAATCTGCAAAACACTCTATGATACATCAGGAAAGCTAAAATCTGCTTTTTAAAAAAGAGACTCACTGAGTGGCCATGTCCCTTTGGGCTATGAGGACACAAACCCACATATGCAGAGGCAAGGACTCATAGTCCCCTGCTCAGCCATGGATGAGATTACACTGCAAAGGAATATAATGAAACTATTTTCACAGAGCAGCAAGTTTTTGTACGTTCTCCCAAAGGCACTCTGAAAGTCGGGGCTTGAAACTACTTCCTCCGAGAAATGAACCAACTTTATTTCTTCAATGCCAAATTTAAATATGAAATTATCTTCACTGAAGTTTGCAATGATTACTTACTGGCAAATAAAAATTTTAATTTCCTTATGCTTCTGCAATACTTTGTGCTGGGCCCATGGCTGTGAGATTAACTACAGTCTCTTGCAGGTTGGCCTGGACCTCAGCAAGAAGAACCTGTGGGCGATTCCCCACCTCTGCCCCCATGAACATGGCAGGGCTGCAGTCATCCAGCTTCTTACCGCTTTGCTCCTTAGTGCTGTAAAGACTCTGGAGACTCTGGAGCTGTTTTTCCACAAGATTTAGAAAGGTCTAATTTGAACTCCATGCTAAACGTGGTGGGATGCGCACCTACAAACAGGCAAACGCTTTGCCCCTGGAGTTGCTTGTATTCACCTTGGCATCTTGAAAACCCTGCCTAGCTACAAGCTCTTGGTGGTCCAGCAGCACCCAGCAGGCTGGAGTTCAGTCCACTGCAATTACTGTGAAGAGCCCAGAGATTTGGGACTTTACAGCACACTGCTCTGTGAACACAGTGACATACAGCACAATTTCCGGATCTTCCCGTAAAATATCACAGTAACAGGAACCAAATCTCTGCCTGATTACATCAGTAGTTCTGTCAATTCCAACACAGAAGCTAAATATAAAATATAACAAGTGGTCCACATCTCTTCTGGCTCCCTTAGCTGTCATTTGGTATGCTTACAGCCATATGCTTCTCAACATTCACTAGAGAAAATACAACTTCGGTGTCAAAAAACAACGTTTTGTAATATTTACCAAGGCCATCTCTGATTTTTCCCACAGGCAGTCATCTCTCTTCTGAGATTTTCAGATTCATTTCCTAGAGGCATCCCACAAACCCTACTGCTAAACACACCACCTTCCCTAGTCTGCTCGACTCGAGGGAAAAAAATCCACTTTGCCTGCTGCAGGGATGGCATCAGGCTCTTGCACAGGATGAACAACATAAAAGTAAGGGGAACTGTGGTTAAAAATCAAACCACTTAGATATGGAAGACCTTGAACTTACGCTAATCTTTCTTCTTTCTCAGGATATGTTTTTGTCCAATGAAATGTGGGAAAATAAAAACTGATAGCCTTCTATGATGGAATGACTGGCTGGGTAGATGAGGGGAGAGCAGTGGATGTTGTCTACCTAGACTTCAGCAAGGCTTTTGACACTGTCTCCCATGACATCCTCATAGACAAGCTCAGGAAGTGTGGGCTAGATGAGTGGACAGTGAGGTGGATTGAGAACTGGCTGAATGGCAGAGCTCAGAGAGTTGTGATCAGCGGTGCAGAGTCTAGTTGGAGGCCTGTAGCTAGCGGTGTCCCCCAGGGGTCAGTCCTGGGTCCAGTCTTGTTCAACTTCTTCGTCAATGACCTGGATGAAGGAACACAGTGCACCCTCAGCAAGTTTGCTGACGATACAAAACTGGGAGGAGTGGCCAATACACCAGAGGGCTGTGCTGCCATTCAGAGAGACCTGGACAGGCTGGAGAGGTGGGCAGAGAGGAACCTCATGAAGTTCAACAAAGGGAAGTGCAGGGTCCTGCACCTGGGGAGGAATAACCCCATGCAGCAGTGCAGGTTGGGGGTTGACCTGCTGGAAAGCAGCTCTGCGGAGAAGGACCTGGGAGTGCTGGTGGACACCAAGTTAAGCATGAGGCAGCAATGTGCCCTTGTGGCCAAGAAGGCCAATGGTATCCTGGGGTGCATCAGGAAGAGTGTTGCCAGCAGGTCAAGGGAGGTGATCCTTCCCCTCTACTCAGCCCTGCTGAGGCCACATCTGCAGTACTGCGTCCAGTTCTGGGCTCCCCAGTACAAGAGCGATGTGGCACTACTGGAGCAAGTCCAGCGGAGGGCTACAAAGATGATTAGGGGACTGGAGCATCTCTCTTATGAGGAAAGGCTGAGAGAGCTGGGCCTGTTTAGCTTGGAGAAGAGAAGGCTGAGAGGAGATCTTATCAATGTGTACAAGTATCTGAAGGGAGGGTGTCGAGAGGATGGAGCCAGACTCTTTTCAGTGGTGCCCAGCGACAGGACGCGAGGCAATGGGCACAAACTGAAACACAGACACTTCCATCTGAACATGAGGAAAAACTTTTTCACTGTGAGGGTGACAGAGCACTGGAACAGGTTGCCCAGAGAGGTGGTGGAGTCTCCTTCTCTGGAGATATTCAAAATGCGCCTGGATGCAATCCTGTGCAATGTGCTCTAGGTGACCCTGCTTGAGCAGGGGGGTTGGACTAGATGATCTCCAGAGGTCCCTTCCAACCTCAGCGATTCTGTGATTCTGTAAAAACAGATCGTGTCTTACTGAACAACAATTCCTGTGCCAATTAAAACGTGGGGAGGAATGACTTTTTTTTGGTGTGAAAACCCATTATATGACACAGGATTTCAGGAAAGTTCGATTTTATAGGATGAGTATGAGAATGGATGATTTGGGGAAGTCACGAGACATACAAGCGCAATATTCTTTCTCAGTCTCAAAAGATGCTGGTGATTTCCCAGCTCTTATAACAAAGCCTTCACCATGTTGTAAAGACCTTGCAGATGAACTTCCCAAATTCAGCTGCTTTCTGCAAGACTGCCACCATCAACAACAGCATCTGCAGCACCAATTTACAAGGCAAGAGGGAGGAGGCATGTTTTGCCTTCGCTCAGACGCACAGAGCCATCCCACCACTGATTCGTCTCTCTTTCCATCAAGATGCTTCTGCAGCCATGAGGGACTGCACACAGAGAGACTAGGAAGTGTCACAGATTAAGGAAATGCTCTGTCTTCCTTCCCCAAATTGCCATACATGAGCACAGCCTAAGGCTATATGGAGCTCTCACAGAGTCAGGAAAAACCCCAGAGGGAAAATGTTGAGTGCAACAGAGAATTAGGGAAGATCCAACCTACACTTGCTCTGACACAGTAGTCTTAGACAGGACAGGATCGTGCTCCGGGACCTTCTCTCCATATAAATGGATGCAAGCAAGAAGCTGGAAAAAATGACGCTTTCTCTTAATGTTCTGCCAGTCTGACTATTATATACTTTTGCTGGATGAGAACATTTCATACTTAAGTGATATTTCATCTGGAAGGCAAAGATCTCTCTCCCTCTCTCCATCACTGACTACGAAGTTAAAAATACACTGTTGACAGTCATTTCCTATATTGCAGAGGTCTTTCGGCTGACTGACAAGCTCTCAAACTCTAAATACTCACCTGGGACCCTAGAATGTTGTTATTTCCTTCCTAATGAGCTGCTGAGTGCAAGAAAAACACCAAATCTGACCACTGACTGATGATCACCAAATAGCCAACCACTTGGGTGATGTTCTTCTTTCAAACCTGAAATAGCCATTGCTTCTCCACTATCCTTCTGTAATAACAGCATCTCCCTTCCTTTCACCACCAAGTAATTTTACCGAGTCCTCCTTCTTTTCAGTAGAAAGGTATTATTCTAGCCTGACCTTTTTTATTAAATCCTGCCTTTACCCAGGAAGCTGGCTGTATGACTGAGGAACCCCTCCTACCCTTTTCTTCCCTTCTGAAGTCGTTAGGATACTGGGTTAGTCATGCCTCTTTATCATGCAGTTTGGCCATTTCGAAAAGAAAAAACGAATTTTCACATTTTTTTTTCATTTAAGCTAATTAAAAGAAATGAATTTTGCCATTTTTTTTTCTCCTTAATGAATAATGTAGTTTTGTACAGGGAGAAGGCATCTAAACCCACTGAACTAAGTGACTGTATAAAATCATCAGTGCAATCCCCAAAACATTAAAGATATGCAGAGAAACATAATGAGGACTTGTAGTGAAATCCAACTTAGCATATTAATTTGTACTCACGCTCTGTGGAACAATAGAAAGATTATTTTTAGTTCATGGCCATTTGGTCTGTGACCCAGTGGAAAAGGATTTCCACCCCTCCCGCCTTTTTATTTCCTTTTATGTAACCTAGGGTTATATTTTTGATAATTGCTCTGAAACCTTTATTCTTCTGTGCGAATGTTTAATTTATTTTATGCTGTTAGCATAGTTCTAAATAAAGTCACAGAGAAAGAAGGCATAATGATAGAACTCAAACGTTAAAAAAATACTGTTTTTTATACAAACCATGTGTTCGAAGCTATAAAACTGTACCCCTATATGCTTATCTTTGTGCATTTCGATAGTTTCATAAGACTAATCACTTTTACAAAACCAAACACTTTATAAGTGTCTGTCCGATCAGAAAGCCCACTTTCAAATCTCATTGTCACCAACTGGTTACAGGCTTAATTAAAAACTATAGGAACACATCTTCAGCCTCATTAACAGCCCTTTGTCCCGCCTGGGGAAAGTGCTTCCAATTGCCTTCCTTAAGAAGGCATGTAAAGGTTTCCCCAGTAAAGGGATACTAGGACAAAATAAACTCAGCATATGAAACTAAATGGGAGCTATTATGTGCTTCACACATTGAAAATCAAAGAATTTGCTTAAGAACAAAGATTCAGAGACTTTGTTTTAGGCTACTGCTTTCAGAAAACTTGAATTAAGTGGGTTGGACACTGGAAGTGAAAGAAAGCAAAACTAGCCTTTTCTGGCAGGGGGTCTCTGAACACAAAAACATTTCCAGATTTAAGAAATACTTCAATTAAATTCTTTTCTAGTGCTCATTCCCAACCAAAAACTAAAATGTTTGTTTTCACCTTATGTTATGTAGGGAGATAAGAGTGATAGCCTTAGGCCAGAAGTTACACTGGAACAGCAAAAGCAATACCAATATGCATTAAAAAGAAAAAAAAAAGAACAAAAAAAAAGAAAACGATTTTCAGGGCACCAGCACTCACTAAAACATGTCGTGTTATTGAACAAGATATCACTGCACTATTCAGCCTCCCCAGTAAATCTTCAACAAGCTAAAAACCACATAGGAAGTCTTCATTTCCCTCAGCATCCCCTTAAAGATCTAGCTTTGCTGGTGAGACAGACCACTGTAATGAGGATTTAGGATATTGCTGGCAGCCTGCTACTGGCTTGGGGAAAACGGGTTCTTCTCTTGCCCGCATAGAGGCACAGGCTCAGTCACAGCCCAAGTATCCCACTTGGATTGCTTCATCCACAGGCAGTGAGCAATTGGCATGACAAACACGTTGGGAAACAAAATGGTACAAGCTGCATTAATTGTGAATCAAATTTTCATAAATGGAAGCAGATATTCTGGCCAGCCTGGCTTTGCCACATGGTACTGTCCCGGTGACAGACTTCAGCCTGCAAGTCATTTTCCCAAGCAACGGGAACCAGGTCTGTGGGAAAGGACGAGCCTGCATTTCAGAGGGGAGAGACGCTGTTTTTTAGGCAGAGCAAGAGTCCATCAGAGAGGCGGGAAAGCACTACTACCTTCAAAGGAAATCACTCACTCTCTCCTAATAGCTAGAGAAAGGATAACACAACAGCAATTTCCACTAAGGTAGAGATGGGAAGCTGCAAGGACATGTTGCATTCATTAGCAAAGGAAACAGAGGCTCTTCATGCATGACAGAAGAACATAAAGGCACTTCTTTGGGCTGTGCCCAGTCACCATTCATACACACACATATCTTTGGAAAGGGGAGGGAGAAGAGGGCAGGATCTTGGTTTGTGATCTATGTTGTAAATATGAACCCTCTTATTATTAATAGCTGTTATCACTATGCATTAATATAAAGTCTTCCCCATCAAAATCATTTGGACAAATGAGTTCCCAGTAGGAAAAAAGAGTCTGTTAGAAAGGATGACACGGGAAACACCATGAACAGACAGAATTGTATGGGAAACAGGCACTGGGAAACTTTTCACTTGTCTTATGGGGGCTGGCAGAGGAAAGAGAGAGGCGGCACTCCTGTTGGATGGATGCCCTGAGAATCTCAGCAAAGGATCCGGGACATCAGCGCAGAACCACGTTCCTCTGAGCTTCCCAGGGATGACAAGGTGCTGGTAGGAAGCCCCTGAGCACTAACAGGTACCAAATAAGGGCTGAAGAGCAGCGGGAGCCAGAACTGCAGTTGTCTCCATTCATATTCAAAGACAACTCCAAGAAAAAAAATAGAGAACAAGCCCTAAGATGGTGAACCTTATGTTGCAAATGCTCCAGTTGCCAGCCCTTCCAGGATACAAGAAAGGTCATACGAGCGTACAAGTTTGGGGAGATGACGCATATCTGCCAGAGCTCAGCTGCACCCATCAGCTGATGAGATGTCTGGGGAAAGACAGAAGAGCTTCCCCAGCGTTAGCGGATTAAAACCTCTGCTGGAAGAAGGGATGAAGAAACCTGTTTCCTGAGATATGCTATTCTAATTAATTAGAGTAACATTTCAACAAGGGATCAAGATTTTATTTTAAGGAGGCAATTACAAAACTCAGACACCTTCCAGGATGTTTATGAAATCAACTCTCATCCAAGATAGCTATATGAAAATAATTGTGCAACTGTGTTTCAGTGGCATGAAGAATACCATATAATCTGAAAAGGTAGGAGAAAAGGTTTATTTCCGTACCTCCGGAGCTGAGGGAATTGATCTCTAGTCCTGGAGCTGTTAAACCACCCCCGCAAGAGGCAAAAAGTTTCTCCAATTCATAAAGACACTTCTAAAAAGCAGAAAGATTCCTTTGGGAATGTGTTAGTTGGTACATAATTTTTCAAGTTGCTTAAGGAAGATGACATCACACTGCACAAGAAAAAAAAAGTCTTATTTTGAACTGACCAATTTGCAGAACAACCCAGAAAACTTTGAATAAACACAACCCCCTCAAACCCAATGGCAATCTAGTTTAGATCAGATGACTTCTGGCAAGTCTTGTAAATATTTCCTAAAAGACTCTATATTAGGGAAAAGACTATGCTGAAAAAGACTAAACCCTCCAGCACCATTTCTTGCTAATTTTTTTTGTCTGTGTGACAACAGAGTGCAACCTGCGTGGTGTGATGCACGATGAGATCACCTTCAAAATCAGGACTGAGTGGAGGATCACGTGCATTGGAGTCAAGCTTGTACAGCATACTGACTTCACAGGGGCTGCGGCAGAAATTCAGACTGGGCAGAATTCCAGGATCGAATTCCGGGAAGGCACCGGGACCAGCGCTGGCTGCCTCTTGCCGTGGGGGGGGGGTATGGACGTGCCACAGGAAGGAGAGGGTCTGGCAGCGTGCGGGGCATCACTCCACAGCCACGATGGAGGAAAGGCAGTCTCACAGCCCACCCATGGGGCAGGTGCTGGGGATCACTGGCGAACGTGCCTTCACCAACTGAAAAAATAATTAACTGCCTAGTTTCTTTTTTAATTAAAATCTCGACTTTACCAGCACTCCAGGATGTGCAGATGTTTGGCTGCCGGCATCTATCAACACACCTGAGCACTAGAGGCGTTTTGTCTCTTGGCTTCGTACCTCAGCATGCTCTAGAGAGGGGCTTCCATCCTGTAATATCTGCGTGCTCAGGTTTACAGCGCTGGCCACGTCTATGAATGGAATACATTGTAGTTAATAATATCTCTGATGCTGTCTTGGTGGAGATTTTCGTATGCAAATTTCAGCATATTAAAGGTGTTCTGCTGCTTTGGCTTCCCTGTTTCAGCCAAGTGCCAAAGCAGCATGCTGTGTTTTACACTTGCATTAGAAGATAAAGTTTTTGCCTCAAGGATATGATGTTCCAGAGACAGAGATAATGTAATGAGCAGCGACAAGCAGCAGTGGAGAAGGTGGGGAAAAGAAAAGAAAAAAAAAAAAGAGAGACAGAGAAGAGAACAGGCAGGATGCTATCATGGGAGGACAAGCCTGATTTTTTCATTTCAGCATGTGAGATGTTTTCCCCACATTATTTTTCTTTAGGATGTTTTAAGTTATTTTTCTTGCTCTTCCTCGTTTCATCCTCCACCTCTTTAGAACTATATTTTGCCTCCTTCACACTCGTACCATGATTAGCAGGTCGCACACAGAGGATAGTGCTACTCAGTGCAAATGCAACTGCTAAAGTCCCCCAAGGAGCAGGAATCAGCTCAGTGCGAGAAAAGACGAGATTAATGATAGAAACTGCAGAGATGACTGTAAACAAATTTATCTCTTTGGTTTATCTCTTCCTCCTCTCCTTTGCTTTCTGTTATTCCGGGCTGTGAGGTGCAGTATCTCTGATCAGAAAATATCTATTCAAGTCAGCATCGTCAGTTTGAACTAATAACCCCAGCCATCACTACAGCACTAGGCCTTTATCTGACACTAACATGGGTCTCTACCCCTTTCTGTCCCCTAGTAATTAGTGTCTCTGAAAATTTTAATTTTCATTCTACAGCCAAGTCCAGTTATCTAGTATGGATGATAATAAAACAGTGATAGACTTGTTACTGAAAATCCCTCTTTGTTCATTCACACAGACAGCTTCATTAAGATTACTTTATGATTTATTTGCTTTTCACTAATTCAAAAATACATATGTTGTTGAGGCATGATTCTGTTCCCATTTATGAAAGAGAAAATTACCCAAAATGAAATAATCTACTTAAAATATAATTATAATACAACAAAAAGTTAATATGGAAGTAGCTTCCATGACAAAGTAATAAATCCCTGAAAACTAAGGTTATGGCACATTTGTCTTCATGAAGAACAAAAATATTTATTTTATAGGCCCACCTAAAAACCCCTGTGAATTCATTTAGCTTTCATCTTTCTCCGAATGAAGCACCTGGAAGATACCAGTTAGAGGTAGGAATGTTCAGAAACGTTTGATGTATGAATTTTAAATACACCCTTACTTTGCGTTCAGTGTTTTCTCCCGTGAGCCTACTTTACTTTCCCTACTCTAAAGCCTCGGCCAAACTGTTTTTCTGTAATTTACGCCGAGATTTTCTGCTAGGCGCAGTTTACAGCAAGCCAAAGAGACACAGCCAGCTGCGACAACATCATGTGCGAACTCGACGGGAGCGCGCGGTACGGGCCGCCGCGACGCCCCCGCGCGCGCAGGTCGCCGTCTCGCTGCCGCTGCCCCGCGCCAACGCGAGGCCAAGGCAGCCGCGAGGCGGAGCGAGCGTCAGCGGTCAGGTGCCGCGTTAACGCTGCGGAGAGACCACAGGGGCTGGGGAGGGCAAGCGGGCGGAGAGGCGGGGTCCGGGGAGGGTGTTTGGGGAGGGGGACGGGACCTGCGGAGCGGGACAAGGGTCCGGGGACGGGGTGTTTGGGGAGGGGGTTTGGGGAGGGGGACGGGACCTGGGGAGGGGGACAAGGGAGGGGGACGGGGTGTTTGGGGTGGTATTTGGGGAGGGGGCAGGGGCCTGGGGAGGGGGACAAGGGTCCGGGGAGGGGGACGGGGTGTTTGGGGAGGAGGCAGGGGCCTGGGGAGGGGGACAGGGGTCCGAGGAGGGCGTTTAGGGGGGGACAGGAGTCTGGGGAGGGTGTTTGGGGAGGGGGACAGGGGGACGGGAGCCCCCGGCGCGGCCCCGCCGCCCTTACCTGCGCCGGGCGCCGCTGCTGCTCCCGCGGCCGCCCCGGCAGCGCCCCGGCCCCGCGGCCGCCGGCCCCCGCGCCTTCCTCCTCCTCCTCCTCCTCCTCCTCGTGCGCCTCCCCCGCGGCGGCGCGGCCCCGGCGCGGCCGCGGCGCGGCCCGGGCGCGGCGCAGCCCCCGCAGGGCCAGCAGCGCCGCCGCCGCCGCCGCGCCCAGCAGCAGCGCCGGCCAGGGCAGCGCCAGCAGCCGCGCCGGCAGCACGGCCAGCCGCTCCGCCAGCGCCGCCGCCGCCGCCGCCGCCGCCGGGGCCGCCAGCTCGCCGCCGCCCAGCGCCGGCCGCGCCGCCGGCTCCAGCATGGCCGCCGCCGCCGCCGCCCCGCCTCGAGCGCCGCGCCGCGCCGTGCTGCGCCCGGGGGCTGCGCGGCCCCGCCGCGGCCTGCGCAGAGCCCGAGCCGCCGCCGCCGCCGCAGCGGGCGGCGCTGCGATGAGCGGGGCCGGGCCGGGCCGGGCCGGGGTGCTGGGAGCCGGGGGCCGAGGGGGGCCGGGCCGGGCCGGGCGGGGGGCACCGGCTGGTGGCGGCGGGTCTGGCCGCGCCGGGGCCGCGGAGCCCCGGAAGGCGCCGCGCGGCCGGCGGGGGTGGCGGGGGGTCAGTGAGCGGAATTAGCGTTTTCTGGGGGAGAATTGGAGTGATGAGATTAAACCCGGTGTGGTGCCGGCCGGTGCAGCGGGGTTGCGTGCACCAGCGTCGATTCGAGTCCGGGCGGACGAGGATGGGGACGCACAGGGGTGTCCGTAGGTGATGCCTTTTTGCAAAGGTCTCTAGTCTAGACATAACCTCGACTTACGTTTTTAGGAATATACTTTTATTCTCGGGCACTGTTACAGAGCTGTCTTTTGCTTTCATCAAGTGACATCCCTGTGGTACAGGATTGCCTGCGTGCGGCGGCGCCGGATGAGCCCCCGCCTGGGCTGATCCTTGGAGAAAGGAGCGGTTGGTTGCGGCTGGTATAAAGCAAAGCAGAGCAGAGCACCTCAGATCGCAACGCCTTCACTTTGCTCGGTGGGAAATTCCCCTCCCCGTGTGTAAGCACAGGCGATGCTCTCAGAAAGTCTTTTTTGAAAGGGCTTTCTTGTAAAGAAACGACTTGCATTCGATCTTGGCAAAGCTAAAGGGACAACTCATGAGGAATAAATAGTGAATCACAATGAGGGAGAGGAATGATCGTGTAATTCAGGAACTGGTCTCTGAGCACGGCTGTGTCTAGCAGCTGGTGCAAACTCCCCAGGCCTCACCACCGGGGCTTGGGGGCATTACAGTAAAAGAAGATATTAAGTTAAGTTTATTTATATAGAAGAGTATAAAAAGTTGTGTATAAACATCCAACACATCGCGGGGATTGATAAGGGAATGACCTTTGTCTGTCTTGGCTTTATTCCACACCTGGTGGGAGTTGCTCTCTGCTGAGGGCTGATGCACGTTCTGGAGCTCAAAACCAAACTTTGGCAAATGCTTAAGACAGCGTGTGCCCGTGGAGGACACAGAAATGGGGAGGACTCATTAGTAATGCTTCCGTTCTCTTTGTTTGGATTATCAGCTCTGCAGGGAGGAAAGACTCAGTATTTCTATGTCCAGGGCCTAACTCCAGACTGGTCCTGAACAGGTTTCGGTTTTGAAAGCGCCATAAGGTGTCATGGCACTCTGCACGTTTTTGAACAAAATACAGAAATACTGTCGATCAGATGATGTGCTGGATGGCTTTATGGGACGAGAAAGGTTTTGAGAGGGAGTGAGAAATGCTTAATGCACAGGGAAGTGCCCCGGGGGTATGGCAGTACCTGGAACGGTGCTGCTGGGATTGGACCCTCCCAGCAGAACGTGGATCCTACAACTTACCCGTCTTGCGTCCGTCTGCCTCGCCTCGCCCGTCTCCTACATCCGTTCAGCGCTGATTGATGTTCTTGTGGTCTGAAACCAGATCTCAGTAATTTCAGTGTTTCTGTTCCTCATACTGGTTTCTTACGAGCATATGCCTGTCTTCTAGGTATCTGCAACCCTAAGCTGGCGGCTAAGTCGTCATGTGCAAAAGTCAGAGGCAGGGAGCTTCCACTGAAGTTAAAAGATGGGACTTCCATGTTTAGTTTTATGACATTCTCATTTGGTATTTGTCTTTTAATTTTTCCCTGCCTTGATCTCTCTGTTCATAAAATGAAGATGGCTCTTTCCAGAGCTGAGCCATTAAAAAGCATACAGTCTGTACCTCTGATCATAAATAAATATCATTACTTTCAGCTTATCTAAATTAGGTTTTGGGTTTTTTTCCCAGGGAAACATAAGCTGAAGGACCATTTCAGGACCTAGCGTTGCTTAATTGACTATGAAATTAGTGCTCTGCACCATTCCTTTCATTTAATTTTTTTCTACAAAATAAAGGCAATCCTACAATTACTGTGGCCAGCCTGTGATGGCATTTCTCTTCTAAGACAAGCATCACCCAGTTAGGCCCTTCTCTAGTATTACTACGGACTTATTTAACAACATATCACTTACAGAATTGGTCTATGAAAATGGCACAAGTTATCAGGATGCCATGTTATATGGAAAGCCTGAAATTTCATTGCAAGCCTGAGAAGTTATGTTTCTATTTATGCATGAGAAACTAACTGGACAAGTGTGATGGGGAGTTGTTCTCCAGTCAGGTTCAGAAAGGAAATCTAGCAGTCAGGAGGTGGACGCACCTATGGTGTTGCAAATCAAAATGCAGTTACTATGTACTGACAACATAGTGCAGTGGTCAATGCCCGACGGGCCGTATTTGAACACGTCTGGTTGTGAATGTGGAATTGTGAACGTCAGCTGAAATGCTGAAATGCTAAAGGCAGGCTTTGGGAGTTTGGAGAAAAATCCAGTCTTACTAGTGCGTAAGTGTTTCCTGAAAACAGCTGGATTTCAACAAAAAGAAATTGTAATGAAAAAATAAAAAAGAAGCAAAAGTATAGTTTTCTTTTGTGCTGTTTTTTTTTTTCATTCTGTAAAGCAAAGCAGTTTTCTAGCTGAAATTAAATCATGACCTTTAATTTCAAATTTGCAATTTCATTTTTCATTGACTTGTGAAAAAATGAAAATTTCTGAAAAAATTGGGGAATGAAATGATTATTCTAGCAACATTTCATAGAAGTTAAAAGATTTTGATCTGATATATTAACAGTAGACTTAAGGAATCACCCACTGAAACTAAGTCTACTGTTTAACCAACAGCACCAGATGAGATAGATAGAAAAATTAGAGATTTAAACCACATCAGAGACGTACAAAGGAAGCTTTTAAACTGCCTCAGCAGGAACATATTTTGAGGGGCAGCAAAAAGACGCCTTGGCAGTATTTAATACTTTTTAATCAGCCTCTCTGACAGTTTAGCAAACGAGAGCTGAAACAAGATGGGCAATTCTCATTTATAACGCAGCTGCTCTGAAAGCCTTAAGCGAGAGGACGAGCTTTCCCTCGCTGTTGGGAGGCCTCGCGCCCGCGGGGCTGTCGAGAGCAGACTGTTCCTGTGCTGCTGCTGGTGGGGCCGAATGCCCTCGCAATCTCAGCGAAAGACCCCCATTGCTGCGGTGACAACGTGGTCAGGACGTGCGGTAGATGTGTCCGTAACATGTTTTGTGCTTGCCACCAGATTCACAGATTTTTCTCATTTTTTCTCCTGGCAGAAGCACTGGTGCACTAGCGACTTTTCCCAGCCACACGTGAAGCCGAAGCCAATAGACTGCAGAGCTCGTTCCACTGGCGGGTGCGGAGCTTGAGGCACGTGCTAGCTGCACCACTGGCAAAAACCTTGCCATCACTGTGATGAGAGAGGAGCGCTCAGCCTCTTTAGGCTACTCAGCTGCTGTGCTTTTTGCACAACTGCCCATATGGCCAGGTATTTGCCATTAAACAAGATGATTAATGCCGTGGCAAGTTGCTAGCTGGCCTCGCAGGCCAGCATTTCCTTTCAACATCTGCCGCTGCTTTGAGGAATGCAGCTTTATAGATTTTTACTAATTATCTAATAGGTTTGCAATCTCTCGTTTCAGAATGTGGAACTGGTGTTAATTAATTGCAGATGTCAGCATGCCATTCTTAGCCAATTCCCCTAGTAAATATGTTTAACACTTGCCTTGGTTTCCTGTACATGATTCACTCGGCCGGTAAGTGATCCATCTTTGTTGCTGTCAAAGTCTTTGAGCTGGAAGAGGACTTTAATCATGTTACTTGGCTCATCTGAGCAGGGACAAGAAATGAAGTCGAGTAGGCACGCAGTAGTAAGGCAGTCAAAGAAAAAACATTACCTGGCTTATTTCACCAATAAAAAATTGCCTAAGCTTCAATTTCCCATTCATTTTCCCAAAGAACATACTGGGAACATCTATTGAGCCATATAAGTGAAACTGAAACAGAGAAAAAAAACATCTTTAAAAGGCGGAAAGAAGGCACTTTCCCAGCTTACGCGTTAATTAAGACCAGTCAAAGAAAACTACTTCAAAAGGAAGAAGGAAGCCAGCGGTAAGCAAGACTGCAATGGCTTTTATTAGGATATAGCAATGACAAAATCATAGCAGGCATTAATGCAACAACGGTAGTTCAAAGGCTACACTGGAAAAGTTGGAGGCAAAACTGAAATTACTGAATAATAAAATCATTTCACTAGCGGATTTGTCAGCAACAGTATGGGACAAAGGAACTTGTTTATCTGAACGTGATCCTCTCGAGAACTATAAACACTGATGGGTTAAAGATAAAATCAAAGGCCTTGAGAGCAAAACAGAAGTAGACATAAAAATGTGCATACTTGGCTTTCCTGAAGGTGAGGAGATTTGCATCCCTGTGAAACAGTTCAGAAAGAAGCTGTTCAATGCCGCGGGTCACTCTTGCACCCTGAGCACCCGCTCTCCCACCGAACAAAAGCCGGCACAGCGCTGCATGGATATGCAGCGGCACCGGTGGCTTTTCTGCGCATCTGTCAGCAGAGGCGATCTGGGAATCTGGCAGTAGGATTTATTCCTTTTCCCATTGCAAAAAACTAAGCACAACCTACACCATACTAGTAGACTTATAAATATTTTATACAATAAAAGCTGGATTTGTCTAGCTTTACATGCTTTTTTTTTTCCTTTTTTTCTGAGTGTCTTTCAGTCCAAATCGCTGCTCCACTTGTCTGAGAAACCAAGTGGTAATTTTCTGTTTCTTTTGACTGACAGGTCGAGGTCTTGCTTTCGAAACTTCCAAGTCCCTTAATCTGAGATCAGCAGCATGTATAAATTTTTTTCAAGACAATGGTGACTATAAGGAAGTCTTCCAACATCAACATAAGTGTCAGTCCTTGCTTTATTCCACGCTGGTACACGACACAAAGTGAACAGGGAGTGAATTAATGATAACATGCAGTTTATTGCTATCAAAAACACCATTCTGGAGATGCAGCTGACACTCTGGCGGGAAGCAGTCATTGCTCTCAGGAAGGCTCTCGTGTCAAAAACAAATGAATAAGTACCCGCTGCTAAGTGTTACTTATGCTTCTGCACTCTGGCTATTTTATATTCTCATGCAATGTAGATATCAGAGGCCACAGCATTTTCCCTAGATATGCTCCGTAACCTCTGTCTCTGAAGAGCATCTTCCCCAGTGCTGTTGATCTGAAGTCATGGAGGGCTGAAAAATGCACCGCATTCACCACATCCTTGATAGTTTGTTCTCATGCTTAGTCATCCCTGATGTGAAAAAAACCCCAAACCTGCATCTTGTTGCTAATTTGATATTATCTGGTTTCAGACTCCCACCACTGATTTCTGTGACTTTCTCTGATAGATTAAACGTTCTTGCAGTAGCTGCTAAATTCTTCCTGAGAAAGTGCTTCAGTGTCATAAGCATGTTACCTCTTAAACTCACTTCTGATAAATGCAAGACACTAATCTTGTTATAGTTCTCACCAAAAGGCATGTCCTCCAGGTATCATGCTAGTTTTGGAGGCTCTTGTTTTGTACATCCCCTTGACATCCTTCTCTGCGTCATCATCTGGAAAGGTTGATTCAGCCTCTTGAACCTATTCACTAGTCTCTAGCATGTACATTCTGGGATCATTTTAGCTCTTTTCCACACCAACACCTCAGGAGCTCCAATGGAGCCGCCTGCTCATTTTTTCCTACTTCCTTGTCAGTTTGCTAATTTAAATGCAAACATACTTATTGGTGTTAGTATTGCTAGAGTAAATGACATAAACGAACTAGCAGGACTTGCTGTTTGCCAGCAGGTAAACTGCCCTGCACTCAATTCTTCTCTCTGCAATGGAAAAATAAAGTTTCTACAGCACGTAGTCTGTCTCATCAGCTTGGATTAATCTCATCACGATATTTGGAAAAAGAAGTTTGATCTTTTCTTGATGAATAGAGAATTTGGAGCACTTAAAGAAAAATCTTTTTAGGATACTGGAGAGATTCTGTGGTTGCTGCATAGGCTGGTAACGTTGGTCAATATGACAACGTTAGCAGAAAAAACCTGATCTGTTAATCTTGCCTGCAGATGGTCTATCTCATTGCATTTGAATAGCAGATGTGATCACTGGGTTGAAGTTTGCCTCTGAACTGTTAGCAGTAACACTTTCTGTAATGAAAGATTCAGTGAAAAATTATTATAAATGCATTTGTCTATTTTCTTGGCATAGCTCCTGAGAATAAAAGTAGCTTGCTGAGGCTGTATTTACATGCTGCTCTGTAAGTATATGCCTATTTGTTCTGCCCACACTCTAAACCAACTGCAGCTGGTTGCTCAGACCTGTTTTGTGTTTGGTGTTTTCACACTGGAGGCAGAGAAATTGTGAGCTGGGCTGAAAAAGACCACGGTGAAGTGCCTCAAACTGGGCTGCACCCGATGCAAGGGCAGCACTTGGGGCTCTCCCAGGAGAGTTCAGCATCAATATTACACAAGCACAGTTCAGGCTAGGAAACATCATTTTTCCACTTGAAAGCTCACAAACCTAGCTGGCATCATAAATTATTACTGATGTGCTCTCTCTGCGTGGACACACAGTGTAGCTCAGGCTCTCGATGAAATTAAATCAAAGACCACTGAGATAATCTGCTCTCTTGGCAAATCTACCTGGGAATCCCGAGAGTGCAGGAGAGCACAGGTGGGTCAGAAGTGGCAGTGTTTTTGTGAATCTGTGACCTGTGAATGTCTTTATTACCTTCATTTCTGCTCTGGCTTGACCCACCCCGTTCATCCTCAAAGCGCCTCATACATGTCCCCTTCACAGCATGCCTAGCCCATGTCCCTGATGTGGCTGTGATGGAGCTGCCACCCACACCTGAGGTCAAAACCATGTACTCGTCCTCACCAGGGAGAAAAAAAAGTGTGTATTAAAATATAAACAGTACAATTCCTCCTTCACGGTACCTCCCTTGTCGTGTCAGAGGTGGTGTACCTGTGAATTTTGAGTGTTGAGTTACTGTTTTATATGGTTCGGTGCTCCCTGTGCATGGTGTGCTTATCAGCAGAGTGGCCAGAGAGTGGGAGGAATCAGCTCAGCGTGGGGAGTCAGGTGCTAAAACCCATGAGGCTGCTCTCCTCCAGCTGTAATCTGGCCATTGATGGCTTGTTGCCTTGTCTTCGCATCCTTTTATCTAAGGTCTTCTTATACCTGAAGGACATCCTCTTTTTGGTGTTGCCATTGAGACAAGCCCTGAAAATTCAGACATTACAGACTGCTGTGATATCCTGGACTTCTGGAAATGCGGGCACAATTCCCGCATGTCCTACAGCTGACCTGTGAACACCAAGATAGCCTGTGGTCTTTGTGCAAGACAAAAAGCATGATACTGGCTCCTTCAGGAAAGATGCCACAGCAAAGTGCCGAGTCCCTCCTTCATGGTCAATGATTGCCTGGGATGGCGATGTCAATGATAAAAGTTTGGTTTTTTGCAGTCCCTGTTCAGACATTAGTCTGAGCCTAGAGTCGTCATGGAGAAGCTTCTGGATCCAGCTCTGTGGAAGAAAACTCTATTAGTGACTGTGTACCATCCTAAATGCTATTTTTTTTCCAAATACTGTCTCAGTGAGGTCCCAGGCTTATGTGCCTGGGACCTCATTGAGAGAATTAGGTCCCAAGTCATGCCCTGAGGAACCAACCAAAGTCAAAGCAACTTGCAGGATTTGTCAGTTGGGGCAGGGTCTGACCCTCCTGCTCTCCTGGGCTCCCCTGCTACCACCTGCCTGCGTTGGGTCTGGGATTGCCCCTCCTCTGCTTGGTCTGCCGGACAAAATACAGCCTGTCTGAAAGAAGCCCAAACATTTTTGGTCTCCTTCCGTGATCCAAGGAGCCATGATTTGACCATAAGGCGCGTGACAATGCAAACAACAACGGCAATGGTTTCTTTCACTCTAATTGTCATGGCAACCATACCATAACTTAGACCTGCAAAATTTAATTTCTGGGACTGTCTGTCTTAAAACATGACAGAATTTAGCTTTCAAAGCCATCCCACCACCACTCCCACATCCTCGTGCTGCCCCGTCAGCCATACGTTACAATGTTTTATTGCAGCAGTGCTATTAGAGACTCACATGCCTACATGTTACTAGTTCCTCCAAATTTGTTTCCAGATAACACAACCTTTTAAAAGGGAGGGCTGTATTTGGCAGGTATTTTTCAGGGGGAGTATCTGGTAATTCTCCGAGTCTCTGTAGGAGTGTGTGTTCAAGCCAAGCTCAAGTCCTTTAGCTGTTCCCTAGGTCCCAGTTTCCTCCCACATAACATTTTTAGAGTTAGGGTGTTCAGCTTCGCTCACCTTCGCTCCAGGCATAAGGTGGCTCTTTTCTTGGTTATCGATAACTGTGTTGCCTATAGGCTACGATGGTAATTAGATACGACACAAAACATGCAATGCACTACATACAAAACAAGAAAATAAAATCTATTTACCCAACATGGATTGGGCTGTAAGCCCCTTTACCGTTCACTGTGGGTGAGGCAGTTATATAAACAGCCCTATTTTTAAGCTTAACTTGGGAACGTGGGTAGCGAAGTATCTCAGGAGGAGGAAATCCAAGCTAGAGATGATAGGCAGCCACGGCAAGGCAGTAAAAGCTTTTTATTTGAGACATGTTGCCACTGCAGAGAGCTGTGGTGGCTTCAGAGCAGACAGAAGAGAGGCGTAAAGTCCCAGGCTGAGGGCGAGCAGCCGAAGTGAAATCGGCAGTGGCAGTCTGACCCCAAGGCCCTTCTCCAGGAGGAGTCCATTTCCCGTCACAACGTCTTCTTGCTGAAGTCCTCGCGGTCAAAAAGTCACAGCTAATGCTGTTGTCCATTTCCAGCTCTCCTATTTCATTTGTAGTCCTGTCACTGATCCAAGGCCTGCTCTAAAACCTACTGAAGTCAATGAAACTGGGAAAGAGAATCAGCTTCGCACAACCTCTTAACAGCTCCCCTCTAATCAGACTCGGGTTACAGCTAGAGAAGCAGGGCAAGGGAGCTGCCATAGAAAAACAGGGTCCGAGTACACAGTTTATACACTCTTTTTGTCAGTTTGTAACAAAAATAAAAGCACTAGAAGAAAACACTGGCCATCATTATGTCAAGGGACTCTGCTGACACATAATCACGCTTCTCTCTGAAAATGATTTATTTGCTATTACAAGCAGATTTTAAGATGGTTAAATGAAGTGGAGTAGGGACAGCAAACTTAGCCACTTTTTCAGTGTGTGAAAGGGAGTTTTGTCCTTGATATTTTCCAATATACTTTTCAATGGGAATACATCACCTTTGGGGTTATATTGCAGTCAGGAGGCTGTGTTCACCCGACTCTGCCAGGCTTGCCGGGTAGCTCTGACCCAGCTGAGTTAATAGTTCCCCTTTCCCACCCTTCATCGGCTTGTCTCCTTGGATCAGCGTTCCCTATGGGCTATGATACAGAACAGGTTTTCCGGACGGCATTGTACTTTGCTCTCCTCGTCAGCCTCAGTTTTAACTTATTACTTCCCCGTGCCTGTGAGGAGCATCAGAGCAAGCTGCTGGGAGTCATGGCTTCGTGTGCCCCGGTGAAGTGACGATCTCAGTGCATGCGTTGTCTACATTAGGATGGTCACCTGAAACCTTGGATCAGTGCTGGTGTCATGAGTATAACAATGCTTATTGATCTGGGAGCCCTTCATGCTGGGGAGAGAAAAACAAGCCTTAAAACTGCTGAAATTCTGAAACAGGCCTGGGTTTAAGGCATATATTTTCTCTGTATTTCTAACCGGCTTCTTTAAGCAGCTTCTTGATTGGTGTGCTGGCCTTTCGTGGTTTGATTCCTGCATGTACCTCTCCCATTACACAGTCTAGATGCCAAGGACCTTGGTCCTACAACTCTCAGTAACTAAATGCTCCCGTTAAACCAACTTTTAACATCATTCTGTGCCTGAGTAAGGCATAAGACATTTCCTTTCCTGATGGTGTCAGCAGATAAATATGCTAGTGATGTGACGCAGTCAGATATAATTATAACAGGACCCAGAGGCAGGATTAAAAAGCTTCAGGTCGGTGGTATCTCTTCAGAAATGACTTTGTCCCCCTAGAGAGTTCATCTATGTAGCAACTCCCTGATTTCCCAAGCTGAATGCAGTAGAATTTCTACTCCCTGCCACGTACAGACAAGGAGCACAGCATGTCTGTTTTGCAATGACTGCCAGGAAGATGCCTCTTGTTAAATTTTAAATTTCAAAATATGTCTGGGAAGATTTCCCTGACCAGTCCTCCCTGGCAGCCCCTGGAGCTCAGAAATACTCCTGTGGAGGATATGTTTTTCCTTTGTGAGGAATCTGAGTACCCCAAATGAACAGTAGTTTTCAAAGTTTTCCCAAGGAAATGGTATTGCTTGGATACTTCTATGTTGTCAGATAAGAGATATTTGTGGTTGAGTGTAATGTAGTTTTAATAATAAATAACTCTATTGTTCAGTTTAGTTTTTAGAAGGTCTAGAGTACCAGTAGCTTATAGACGACAGGAACTAGAGTATAATATAACCCAGAGGTCGGAGTTTGTTCCTTGTTCTCGATTCTCCTTCTCACACACACATGCACACAAGCAGCCTCTCTGAGATGACGATCTGCAGATGATGCAAGTCTGCAACAAGCTCTACGCACAGAAACTAGGACTTTATTTCAAGCCTCAGCAGCTAATTTTGAGGCTCATTTACCAGACTGCTGATCAAACCACCACCAGTGCCAAGTTAGCACTTAGAAGAGGGCATTTAGATGTTATGGTGATGGCACCAATCTTAGCTCCAACTCAGGTAATATACATTGTCCTACTACAATACACACATCCTATCCCAAGAAAAATGTCATATACACCTGAGCAGAGTGTTTTTTCTGAGAATTTTTTCTACTGAGAATTCAGCCCATCCTGAAGGTCTAGTCTTGCTGCCTGCCAACTGCTTCCAAGCCCCAGTAAGAGATGCTGGTTTCCAGTAGAGTCTGTTCAGGTCTTGTTGGCACTAATGTTGGCTCTCCTCAGCTGGGTAAAGTGCTGTTCAGAGATACTGCACTGGTTCTGGGTACCTTACAAATGCAACACAGACTAATTGGGTTAGTTGCAGTACTATGATGATGTGCCTGTACTGTTTCTGGATCAAGAGATGGCTTGTCTGGTGCTAGCTTGGAGGTAATTTCTAGTTATATGAAGCCACCAGCTTACAGCACCACAAATCCCTGAGAGACTGGACTTGAGATGCATTCAACATGTGGTCCTCTGTGAGTGCACAGAAGAGGGCCAGGGCACCACAGGCTGTTAAGATGCTACTACAAGAGTCTTGAAATGACCCTTTGCAAGATCAGACCCTGAAAGCAGAGCATGACTAGCAACACGAGACCTACTGCTGCCAGCTCTTGCCCAGCACAGCCAGGGTAACTCGGCCCTATCTCAGACAAATGTTTTGGAGCCCCTGGTACAGGACCACTGTGCGAGACCTAAGAGAGTCTCTCCATCTGTGTGGTTAGAAATGCAGCCTGAATAACTGTGTTACTAATGCAGATATCAGATGGCTTCCTGAGAAAAGCAGGCAGGATTAACGCAATCCAAGGGGCCATATTTTCCCCTACTGCAAGGAAGCATGTCTGTGAGGGGGTGAATTTGCTGAGTTTCCTTCTCATCTCATTAGGGATTGAAGAAGCCCCACCAAGAGGATCAGGCAGAGGGACTGACAGACTGATTCATGGGACATCCCGGAAAGCATCTTGATTTTGAACCACTTTTTGACACCGAGTACCCATGCTGCTGAGGGATGCTCCCCACTGTCCTTGAGAAGTTGTGGTGCCCTTTGCTTCTCTCTCGGTGGGTCCAGCCCCCAACACGCCTGATCCCTTCCCACTGAATTCACATGGAGCCACGACCTCACTTGACAGCAATTGCAGAGGTACCAAGCAAGAAAATAAGCTGAGGAACTAAAGTTGCCCATTCTTTAGTTGGCTCTGCCTCTTCTGCTTCCATGGGATTGGAGAGCAGAAAGGAGCTGCAGCTTTCTGTTACCATTCGATATTGCATTTGATATAATAAATTGTGAGCAAGGAGGGCAAGAATAGGCCCTTAAATGTTTATGCTGAAGTGGGATACTTCAAAATAATGGACTAAATGGTCCTGGGAACATCCAAACCTCAGACAGGAACTGCAGACAGAGTCACCCTGCAACGTCTGGCTCTCACATGGGGCCAAACTGTAGTTGCTGTGCGGCCCGACTGTCAGGGTTGGATTTTGCCGACAGTGCAGGGACAGGGAAATCTGCAAGTCCAACAGCAGATGGCACAGTCCTAAAACTAAAATCAATTTTCAATACAGCTACAGGGAAAATATTTCCTGGGTTAGAAATCTGAAAATCCTGGAAAAGATCCTAGAGAGTAAATCTACTGATTTGCCAACATATATCAACTGTTATTTAAAATAGTGTGTCTGTAATCTGTAGGGGAAGTAATTTATAAGAAAAAAATGCATATATGAAACAATCCTGAAGCAGTGGTGTTTATTTTGTTTTTAAGAGTCTCATGTACAGCTGACAGTTTAAATGTAATTACAAGTTTTTTGGCATCCATGCCTCATAAGGCGCTGTTTAATTGTCATTGTATGATGTAGAAACAATTTATAGTGGCCACAGATGCAACAAAACTATTTAACACATGGGAAGTGAAACTCCAGAATTATTTAATTGAACACTAATGTCTCAAATTTGCTTCCGTGTGGACCTAATCCTTTTATACTTCTTAGCCATCATTCAGCATCTTGCAGAATTAGGCCTGAAGAAAATGTTCCCTTATGCTGGACATTTTATGATCTAAGTGTGATTTAAATACATCAACAAAAAAGCCCCCCAGCCCTATACATACGAGAAAGACAGTGCATCAAGCTTGGCATTTTGGTTCCATTATCATCAGCAAGATTGTTGGGTGAATGCTCTTATTTTAGCACTTTCTGTACAACTTTACAGAAATAGAACTTGAAGCACTTAGAACTTAGAGTTCTTCTAGTAATGGGCAGTGTGGTAAATTTGTACCTGTACTCAAGGACAGCCATTTCATGAGGTTCAGGGAACTAAGAAGAAACAAATCCATCTTTCTGATACCCTAAGGAATTGTTGGAGGAATTGTCTAGTGGTTAGAACAGGAAACTGTGAGTCAAGGCGTCTGATCCCCACTTTGCCAGTGAATCATTTCCTTTTCTCCAAGTCCTACAAAAAAAACAGACAGACTTTGTCCCCAACTAAAACAATCCTTTTACCAAACTCAGTCCCCATTTTGCTCCCAGGCTACTGTTTGTGGTAAAAGCTCTAAACTGTGCTAGAATCTGAAGGCTTTATATCTCAGAAGAGAAAGTAATACGTTGCAGCGTACATACATGAATCTCTCTTTTGCTGGTTTCGCAGATTTACTGGCTGGACGGTGGCAGCACATGGAAGCAGTGTCTCAACGTGGTCCTCATCTCACTAGGCTCTGTGGGAGCGCACAGAAAAAGACTTTTTGAGTGCTGAGAAGCACATGGAGTATAGAGGTAGCATTTAAGTTCTGGCCTCTATCCACCAGTTAAACTGTGCACCCAAGTTAAGAATCTAGTTGTCTTTCTTGCAGTTAGAAGGAGGCTGCTGTATTCACAGAGTGCTTCAACTCATGTATTTTAAACCTTTTTCTTGGGATAGGATGAATTATTTTCTGGAGGTGCCTATCTGTCTCCACTGTTCATAGAAGGAAATACAAAGCCATTTTACTCTTAACTTGGTGACTCCGGGTGGAATGAATCAATGCCACAGCTTCTACAGCAACTCAGTGACAGACACGTTACTATTCTGCATCCCTGCCTCCTGCTGTAGGTGTTAAACCACATTAAGTACCAATGTGCGAAGTATAACAAAAGTGTGTTTGCCACTGTGTTGTACTTTCAACAACTACAGTTGCTGTTGATGTTTTTGCAATTATCGCACATTCCCCGCTCCCACTGCCACTCCATATGCAGGACGGGAGTTGCGGTGTTCAGTGTTGTTTGTCCAGGAACCAACATCTTTCTTTGGCTGGCAAACGGAGAACCAATATAATGCTTTACTGTCCAACGTGCTAATCTTGCATCCTATCCCACTCTTAATCAAACAAAAGCATGTGCACTCACAGATAACAAGGATTAAAGTTTTTATGGTTATTTCCCATAGGGAGTCTGAGCAATACCATATTTGCAGTAATTCCCAGAAATTTACTTCCCAATTCTCTACCCAGGAAGAGGAGCAGTCTTCAACATTCAAAGAAACAAGAGTTCTGAGTCAAACAACACTGCAAAATAGTCTTCAATATTTGGGAGTCCTCCTCCAAGACTATCTGTCTGACGCAAGAGGAGATTAATCTTACCTAGCTGTAGCTGTCTAAAAGTGCGGTATGAGGCCCCAGCAGGTGTGAAGGCACCCTCAATAGTCAATGGAGGAAGAGAGGCAACTTCAGAAAATGCAAGTATGAAGGAAATAATGCCATAAACAAGGGAATCAAAATGGTCTATTCTTTCCTCACGCTCTTTGACTTAAAAACAATTAAAACTGCAACTTTTCTACCGAGAAAATAATTTTCAGTTTCTTTTGTCTATCTGTGTCTATAAAAATTCAGTTCTTATTTGCCTGACATCTTCCAATTGGTGCTTTTTTTTTTTTTTCTGCTAATCTGTCATTGGAGTTGTGGTTCGGGTGTACGAATGTAGGTACCTCTATTACAGATGTTTATGTATAATGTTTATGTATGATCTCGTTATTTTAAACTCTGCTTTCAAACAGTTCTACTGCTGGTATTTCTTATCCTGATGTAGAATAGGCCTGATGAATAGCAGCCTGGAAATGCTTATTTCTACCCACTAGCAATGAGGAGAGCCCAGGGTCACTGGCTCAGATGTCGACATCTACACCGCAAACATCTAAAATTAGGTGGGATGAATCTCATCCCACGTGCTTGATGCTTTAAGTCCTTGTTCAGTGAAGCACTTAATAATAGCATAAAATTAAGCCCAAGCTTTGCTGAACTGAAGCCTCAGTCACTCAAGGAAGAAGAAGACAACCTTTCAGGGACATGGTAGTTAGAATTTCCCAAGGCTTATGTCAAGTTTCGACCATGCAGACCTAAACACCTTGCTATTTCATTACAGAAAACACTTCTCTTCCTTCAATTTCCTGTTCCTAACACATTTATTTCCTAACCCTGCTTGCATTCGCTCTTTCTGGCTGAGTAACGCATGGCGTCGCCCCAGACCAATGGAAGAGGAGCAAGAGGCGCAGCAGCCTGCGCAGGTGCCTGGTTCTGCCCTACTGGCTCTCGCCCTTTGCACTGAAGTGTTTGGCATCAAAATCTTCAATCATGGGCTGACAGCTTTATTCAAGAGTGGGGTTATGTGTGAGCTTTGCATAATTTGGGCCTCACATGGTAAACTTGTCGGGGTAGGTATCAGGAATTGCAATCTTGGTACAATCAATCAGAGGTGTTCACACTAGCCAACCAGACGGTTCCCAGGCTCAGGTCCAAGTGCCAGCACTTGGTCCCCCGTGCCGCAGCATGGGTCTGGGCCCGCTGCCGCTCTCCCACAGAGCACCTGGGCACCCCCAGCTATGGCACAGGCCACTGCCAGCCCCCAAAATGTGGTGTCACCCTCTTCTGGCTCCCACGGGGGCTCGGCCATCTAGACGCCAGCACAGTCCTGCCAGCTGGAGCCGGCTCAGATCGTGCTCTGGGACCCATTTCATTCACCCGCAGAGGCACAGGCACTGAAGGCAAAGGGTATTTCATTACCAACACAAACAGAGTTGTTTTCATCCCAGCACTCCAATAATCCTAAATTTTGTGCAAGCTCCCGTGCATATGCCAGCCATCAGCGCTCCATCCTCTTCCTCCCTGCTCCCACAGGGGTGTCTTTGAGTTTAGCAGAGAGAGAGAGTGTGTGCATGAGCAAAACATCTGAATTTTTTCTCCCTTTCATGTCTTCTCATATTTGGGGAAGCTGACAAATTAAAACAGTGCAAGACTGTGTTGCAGTCCATGCAATTAAACCTGCTAAAATGGGTGAACTGAGCTACACTAATTACTGTTTCATCAGTTTTCAACAAAACTAAGTAATTTTTAATATATTCACATGTATATTAATTTCCTTATTTTTAATGAGAGAGGATCTTCAGTGTAAATAATTGTGTAAGTATGAAGGGGTAGAACTTGAAGTTAGACTAATTATTTTTTATAGTCATCTCGCACCTTTGAGGCAAAGACCTAATCATGATTTTTAGGTAGGAAGAAGTTACTACAATCATCTGATCTTGGCTGAGCCTCTTGGGTGCATATAATAAATAATGATAGTGATCTATTGTCGATATGCTTATGTTAAGATGTTAGAAGAGATATTAAAATACTCACATCAAATTCACATGCTTTGTTTACATGTGCCATCACAATGCTAGATGAGAAACAGAGAAATAAAATAACTAAGTTGAGATCAGTCATCAGCAAGAACTCCTGCAACCTGGGGGATTTGCGGAGGGCAGATTCAGTGGAAATTGCTAACTAACGATATAATAATGACAATACGATACTCTTTTTTTCTTGCCACCAATGTTTGGACTCTGGAATCCCTGCTGATCAACAGAATCAGTGGAGATGCAATGCCAAGTGCTTTGGTAATTGATAACCAATGATGATGGATTCTACTCTTCATTGGGCACAACTAACTAACTAACTAACAAACCAAATAAATAAATTAAAGCCAATAGCAGCTGCACAAGTGTAATTGAGAATTTAATGAAGTCCAGTGACTGTCATTGCCGTGGGCAAGGTGATTGCATTAAGGAACTGGGTAGACTGGGCTCAGTGTTGCCTGCAATAATCATTATCCACAGTTTTCTGGGCTAAAATACATTATGTTTCTTTCCACAACTCTCTATATCTGATTTTCATTTCCTTGTGTTGAATGTTTATGCCATGTTTACAAATGGAAGTATGAGTCATTATCAAATGGATTTTCACTTGTTATTTTTCTGGTATTTTCTATAAAATGAATGGTTGCAGCTGTCTATGTAGAAAGATTCAAATCATTGTGTCTTGCGCTCCATTAGTACTGAACAGCTTTGGAAGATAATGAGGCATACTTAAGTTTCTGTTTTTCCCTCTTGATGATACATTTAGAATTTTTAAATGTGAAAAAATAGCTTTTTCTCTCAATTAATGCATGTGTCAAGTTTTCCGTATTAGGTTTTTATACATTCAACGATAAATATTATATTTTGTCTTTTGTTCACCTTTTACTTGCAAGAAATTATGTCAATATTTTGAATAAAGTGCAGGCTGCAAAATAGATCTGTGCACTCTAACTTCCTGAAATGATCTTTGGTAACGTAAATAAACATATTTTGAGTTTTTCAAAGTAGTAAATCCTTTCCAATGGAAGTAGAAATGCTGTTATGTGGTTGCTGAGAAATGCATATTTAATCTGTTTGACAAGTTTTCAGGAAGAAATGAGTGAATAAGATTTTTTAATGCTTCTGTTTTTCTCTTTCATTTATATTATATATGAATTAAAATATCACCGAAAAATAGCCTGTACAAATAGGTGCAATTTTCCATTATTCCCAAAGCATTATCAAGGTCAGATTTACGTGCAGATCTAATTTCTGATTTGCAGGTGTTTAAAATGCAATGAGTAATTAAGAGTTACTTGCAGTGCAAAAAAATCTATAAATTCAGTGAAAGTAATTAAACTCCCTGCTTGTATAATTCACAGGGTTTCACAACTCTCTAGCGTTTCTCTTTTATATAAGACAGCAACTGAGTCACAGACTTCGACATATTTTGCTGTAAATTCATTTGGTGCATGGCCCCTGTCTGCTTTCTGACCATGGTCATAAGATGATTTACACCCAATTAAATCTCTCAGTCTCTGAATTAAATATTCATTACACACCTCTGATTACTGCATACAGCCAAATTGCATAATGTTTTTGTAAATCTCGTTTGAATGACTAAGTCCTTGAATTAAAAAAAAAATGATGTAAAGCTTAGTCCTGCCCTTTGCTATGTTATACTTGACTGCACACTTGGGGGAATGAGCAGCTGGGAAGATCAGTGTCTGCTTTCCCCGCGAGAGCCGGGGAGGCAACAGCCAAACATTCAGGGTCATCCTGTGACTCAGTCGTTATTACATAAATAAGACAGCAGTTAAGAAGCCGGAATTTAGACAGTTTATCCTGAGGTCAGTATTCCCTTGACATTTATTCTGGTTTCTTAATATTTATTTTGGGGTAATAAGGCTTCTGCCCACACAAGGGAATTATTAGAAAATCTAAAAATACCATCTCATGCATGGCAACAACCTGGCCCTACAAATAAAGGGAAAGCCTATTTTTGTGCAAATTTATGGCAAGTGCATTGGCTATGAAATGTAAGTTCCTGTGCGTATCAGTGCTTCGTGCAGCCATTGGAAACGGACACGTCGGATGCAGAGGTCATGTAAAACTTTCTGTTTTGACGATACCGTACGGGCAGGAGTGAGCTTTTAATGAAGTAACCATGTTTCTTCTCGCAAGTCTGAATCGCAATGCCCAGTAAATTTCCTAGGGAGTGCCGTACCAGTTTGCTGCATTATATAAAATCTCATCTCCGTCATTTCCCAGTACATTTCCAAGGGAAGCGAAAATAGCTCTCCCTGGTTGGACTCTGGGTGCTGAGCGGTGCCGAAGGCACAGGTACAGCCGCTGGGGATGACCACCCGGAAACCCGTCCCTCGCTTCTCACCGGGGCAGCACAGATAAAGCAAGAGCAATTTTGGCTGCCAGCCTCCGAGTTTGCCGAAGCGGTGAAATAGTAATAATCCTCCTGATACTACTCACAGCGAAGTAACTGATACCCAGCTCAAGAAATTAAAGAGTATAGTACATTGCCTGATGTTTAACTGGCAAAAGTCTTTTAGTTAGTGTTTTTTTTCCCCTCTTACTTGGAGTATAAGAGCCTCCGATCTGGAGGATAATTTCAGCTTTCTTTTCCAAAGAATTAGCCCACAAGGGGCTGTGATGCATAGACTACATAACTGCTCTTTCCCCTATTTCTCTTTGAGCAGCCTGGTGGGGTGCCAGAAGGCCCGGGGGGGCTGCGTGGGTCTGCTGGCGGTGTTCCCGTTCATAAATTGCTGCTATACGTTGGTCGGACTTATTTAATGGGAAAGTCAGTCTGCAATGGAGTTTACCTCTCCTGGGAGGCAGCACGCAGGCTGGCAAGAGCTCTGCCTGGAAAACTGATTTCTTGTTTTGCCACAGGAGGAAACCACAATTTTTTGAGATGAAAAATGAACGTGAGTGAGAGAGAAGCCTCTTGTCTACTCCAGAATAGCCAGATCGTTGTGCTCCTTAATGGTGGAGATAGAATGGGGTGGACTTTTATTTCTACAAATACTGAATTTTTTTCTGAGAAAACTGCATCAGAAACTGAATTTATTTACAAATCTGGGTTAAGTTTGGTCAATAATATTTATCCTAGAAATGGATGCACGTTTTTTGGAAAATATTGTTTTGATATTTCTTCCCTGCATTTGCAAAACAACTTTTGAGTTTTCATCACAGAAAGGTATCCTTCATTTTAAAACAATCTTAAATTTACAAAAGAAAGCTGTTTAAAAGGATCATTTCTATCTCCCCCAAGACCCTACAAACATTTGGTTTCCTATCAAAACTATTTCAAGTGGAAGCAAAAGTATTTTCCTTCTCCAGAAACCTTCAAATTTCTGTTTCGGTTCAACCCAAGCCAAAATTTCCCCTCTAACTGTTCACTCAGCCTCTGACTAAACAGGAAATCTTTTTTTTTTTATATTCAGCTCTACATGGTAGCCCAAAGGTCAAGTCCTGTCGTGATGCCCAGTTATTCACGGTAAGGGCATCCTGAACCCTGATTTCACACCAGGCAATGGACCCTGGCAGTGGCCTATTTGTTACATCAGTGGAATAAATTTCTCTCCTTTTAAGCAAAAATATCTCCCTTTTTTCACCCTCCAAAGTGAATACACGTGCTCTAGCAAACCATTTTGTTTGGGATTAACTGAAATTTTCAGATAGAAGGTTTTGAGGGGAAACTTGTAACGCTCTGTAGGTGCCAGAGTGCTGGTAGGGTGATTTCTTCTCCTTCCACATCCCACCCAGGGGAGAAGTGGCTGAGAGGCGGTGAGGGACGAGTTTGCTCCCTACAAGGCAGCGGGCCGCCTTGCTGGGGCAGGCAGGCCTGGAGCCATGCTGGTCCCGTGGGATATTCCCCTGGGAACATCTTCCTGGGGCAACACAACATGGGAAGCAGGGAGAGCCATGCAGCGATAACGTTTTATTTCTCAAAGATTTAGAGCAGCAGTGGGAAATGCAGAAGACAATCTGGGTAGAAGTTAAACGAAAACCACTCATGGCAAAACACCCTTGCAATTAGGAAGAGGAATTAATTGCCTCGCAGTCAGAAAGGATGATGAAGATCTCACTTGCTTTCCTCCTGCGTAGACAGCAAAGAGAAGTCAGGAAATGAGAATCTGGGGAAGAAGTGGCCAAGATGCTAGTTTTATTTTACTAAATTATTTCTTACTGACTTTAAGCAATACAGACCCTGTGCACAAGAATGAGCTCATCACAGTCATTTACGCAGGGAAGGGATGTAGCATTGGCCCACAATACTGCTTCTGGTAATAAAGAAACATATTTAAATAGGATTTATTTTGTAACGAGCCTACACAAAGCTCCATTGAAACAGGAGTCCAAACTCCCAGATTAATCTTGCAAAGTCCCAGAACCTCGCCTCTACTAAAGAGAGGGAGACCTTGTCACCTGCACAACCAGGGCTTTTTTTTTTTTTTTTTTTTTTTTTGGAAAAGTAGTGCTTTACTGCATTATCTGTGCTGCACTACCCTTGAATTCTTGGGTGCTTCTCCCTTCCCTATGAAGGAATGATCAGTGAGGATCACCTGCATGGGGTGCAGAGGGACAGACCGCCTGGACAGGTGGATGAGCCATCCTTGGTTTCGTGTCTGAGCATAAAACAGCTGCAGATTCCCCAGCTCTGAGGAAAGTTGCTCATTCCTGGGTGCAAAAAGTACATGCAAGTCCTAACAGATCCAAGCTATGCATGTGGCAGCAAATCAAAAAATTTTTTTTAATATGAACCAGGGCTCTTCTTCCATAGGGAAAGTCTCCATTTCATCCCACGTCTCCTAACCGTCAGCTTGCAGGGAATAGGGCACCTTGGCCAAGGTCTGATACCCCTCGGGCCTCTGGCTTGGCTTGGCTTGGCCCCCAACAGCAGCCTCCCCCAGCTCCGGGCGTTAAAGACTATTTGCTCTCCTTCTCCTGCTATTCTCTGTGTAGTCCTCAGCACTGCTCAGGTGCTTCTCTTTTCAGACAAAATACTACCAGTTTTGTTTCCTTGCTCAGTGAAATGCTCTTACTTATGTGATTCAGCTGCCTGCAGAAACTGAAAGGCAATGCATTTTTTTTCTGTGAAATGATGGGGGAAATGTCAACTATTGCACATTTCTCTTGATTACTGTACCTCCGTGAATCACATACTTGGGAGCAAAGCAGACTGAGACGAACGCTCACAGGTTGCTGCTGCTGGCTTGCTCTGTGATAACTTTCATCTTTCAACATATCTCATAAATCATTATTTTTACCCAACAGGGACATTTCTCCAGTTCTGGGCTGAGCCAGAGCCACTGCGACTAACTCCTTTGTGATTCAGCTTGGTCGGATCAGCCCGAGTGTTGCTCCATGTCACTCATGTTTACCACCCACTGCGCACTCCACTCCCACCCCAGCACGGGAGGAAACTTGCTAAAGGCTATCATGCCCATGGCCCAATTTTCAACATTTTGAATGTTGTGAAGAACTTGGTTAACCCTGCGCGTACCACTCTGTGCACAGGAAGGGCTGGAAAGGGATTTCTGTAATATGTAAAGTTTCTGCTTCCAGCAGAGCTTTTGGGAAAGATCTGGCTTCTGGTCATAAGAGGGAGAACATATTCTGGGAGCCGGTAGGAAGACTTTGGGGAAATACAAGTATGGATGATAATAACATGTGGCAAACCTGAAACATATACAGTTCGTTCCTGATTTAAGGATCCCCAAGGCTAGTATCACCACCAGAGCATGCCAAGGGCGAAGCAGGAGAAGTATTGAATGGAAACAGGGATTTCCAGGCACTTCTGGATGCCACCAGCACAGGTGCTGTTGTGTCTGCCCAGGCAGGAGATGTCCTGGTCTGCAGCAGCAAAGTCAATGGGATGTGCTGGGAGTGAAGACTGAAAGGGGGGGAAGGAAGTGGGGGCTCTCATCAGGGGAGGTGCAACACCTTGGGTGGGAAACTGTCTCGTTATGTCTCCAATCAGCTGTTTCTCTGCCTCCATCTGCTCTCCTGCCCCTTCCTATACTGTATGCACTACCAGCCTTTTCTATCCCTTGTTGCTCTCTGTGTTTCCTTTCCTCATTCTCTTTTGTATCATTCCTCACCCTGTACCTGAAAACAGGCCCCTCTTCTGGGGCATGAGAGATGCACTTCACTTGAGATGTCTGCAGCACAGGCTAACCCACCGCAGCTGGTTGTTGAGCTTCCCTTGACAGCAGAGACACTTTGAGGATGTAACTTTTCCCCCTGCATCCATTTCAGATGTCCGTGTTGGGGTAAGAACCCCATACAGCACCCTGAAGGCTCCTGTTTCCCCCCTTGGCTACGAGGGGAGGTTAGCACCCTAAGCTCTAGGGAAGGCATAGGGTGAATTCATCCAGTCAGAAGACTTCCCAACTGGGGAACCCTTCCAGTTCAGGCTGCTACCCTAATCCGTTCCTGTTACCTTCATGTGGTCTCTTGCTACCCTTGCTAGTGTTACTGACCACATTCTCCATTGCGGAGACGCCAATGCTTCAACAGTTCACTTGAAAAAAGAATACAGCCTGCAGGTATTTTTTACCTCACCTTCCTGTTTGCACCCCCATCACTTCTGTCCACTGGATAGAGTTGTAATCTTCTGGAGCAGGAACCATGCATCATTGTATCACCTGAAGCCAACAGCATTATTACTTACACTAATAATAGCTACAAGTTTTACATTTTTTTGACCCTGCCAAGGTGAAAACAAGTAGTATGAGACAGCTGCTGCTCCCAAGAGGCTTGTAAACGTGAAGGCTGGGCGTCTTGGAAAGGAGGGGAGTCCGTCGGCCTCATGGGTGAGCAGGGAGAAGAGCTGCTGCCAGCTTCGCAAGGGAGCTGCAGGCAGGCACCGGCGCAGTGACGGCGCAGACAAGGCGAGGAGGTGTCCTGAGAGACCAGTGACAGCAGAAGGGTGCGAACCCCCAGCCATGAGCGTGGTGGTACTGCCGAGCCACCGGGGAGCCTGGGGCGCTTGCCTTCTCGCTGATATTGTTTTCCTTCAGACATGATCCATTCATGACCTTCCCTAAAAATGCATTATCATTTTGTATAGACAAAGTTTCAGTATCCAAAATGGTAAAATGAAGAGTAATACAAAGCGTGGAAATCAACAGTGACAGCCCTTGGTATATCTACCTCTCTAGGCTTTGACTAGAACAAATGAGCAAAGTATTCTGTTTTTTCTTTATAATCATCTTAATTAAGAGCAATTTTCTAGAGTGCCATTTTCTTTTCCTGTCTATTTAAATTCAGGAAATTTGTGAAATGCAAATTTCAATTGAGGAAAGGCATTTATTTCTTAAAGCATATTTAACTTTCTGAAACCCATGAAAAAATAACGGAAAATCCAATTACATGCAAATGGTAGAATTTAAAGGAAAATACTGCAGTGATTTTCCAAACTTACATCACAATTTCTGATTTAACACACTCTGAATTGAGTCTACTTATTGCAGCTTTGGCTAAATAACATCTTCTGTTTTGTGCCCAACAAGTCTCCTTTGGACTGTCCTGCAGCACAAATAGGAAAGTAGAAAATGATGCAGTGGCATGTCTCTGTACTACCTATTTATGCCATCTGTTCTGTTTAGGCTCATGATGATAGGGGCCTTGGCCTTCAGCCACTTCATTGATATAGTTAAGTATTTATTTTTGATTTTTTTTTAAATGCTTAGTCCTTTAGAAAGCTGGGGTTGGTTTCAGATTTGTATTAAGACATCTAAACTTCAGGTCTACATGCATAGTATACCTTAGATGCTTTTTATGTGTGAGACAATTATGGTCAATGAAGAGCAGGTAATACAGCTAGTGAAACCCAGAGAGCAATTCAGGTAAGCAGCCCCCAAGACTAGGGACTCAGGTTAGCTGTCCAGACATGGGTCCAAGGGTATCCAGGGCATTTATGTGGTGCTGAGAGAAATGCCACAGCACATAAATGACCCATAACCTTTTGCACTGCTGTCCAGGAGCCGGCAGGGTACCAAGGTCATCTCAAATGCTAACAGCTGAATTGCTCCTTTACCTCATATGTTAACACCTAGATGTAGATGCGCCAACTTAATTTAATCTTGACTTTTTTATAATCACAGAATGGTTGAGGTTGGAAGGGACCTCTGGAGATCATCTACTCCAACCTCCCTACCCAAGCAGGGTCACCTAAAGCCCAGGAACATGTCTAGATGGCTTTTGAATATTTCTAAGGATGGAGACTCTATAACAACTCCAGCTTCTGATATCTGAAATGCTGCTGACAGCCTCGTTTGGTCTTACTTCATCATGTTCTGGCATTGTTAAAACCTAAGACAGCACCACAATAAATAAAAAAATAGCTCAATGACTGCTTTCTGTCCAGAGGCCTACTGTCACGGTGTGTCTCACATCCAGACGGGTAAGCTGTCTTCTCCTCAAAAACTGAGTGCCTGCATCCAAAACACCTCTTGGCAATGGTCCCTGTCCCTTGCCAGCTCTGGATCTGTGCCTGAGCTTTGGCGGAGGTGACGCTCACTGGGTCGCAGATGGCTGATGGCCAGACCGTGGGCTTCTCTGCACTTTGCTAGCATAATTGCATCCCCTGCTTGGAGTGGTGCTTTTTAGTGTTATTTATGCTTTTTATGATGACATCATTTTCGAAGGCCAGGCTGAGATGTGATGGAAATTTTCGAAAATATGGGTGTTCTGTATAATAGAGGGAAAATCACAAGCACAGTGTCACCTCATCTACTTCACTTAAAACAGAAAATTCTCATAGATACCCTGCAAATGAGAACTTTACTCAGCTAAGGCAGACTTGTGAAGCGAGGGAGTGCCAGGTTTTCTGAGAGCTGACTGGGTTTCGCCCTTCCATCCCACCTTGGCTTCACATTGTAAAAATGCAGACGCTTAGGAAATTGCCTCCAGGTGTTGAGTGATCAGAGTTTCACAAAAATAATAAACCTTAATCTGAGATAGATGACCTTGTTGTCAGCATAGGCTCTTTCAGCCTGCAAAAGAGAACTGGAAAGGGTCTTTTTGCATTGCCTTACTGTGGTTATAGTGCTCTTTTGGAGACTCTCAAAGAGACTCAAGAATAAATTTAAGAAATTCTCATTTTGTTTGGGCAAGAGTCTTGTGATACACATGTTAGAGCTCAAGACTGATTTTGGTGTTTGTGGAGATACATGAGATAATGCTAAACTGCCTAGTCCAGATACCAACTGCTAAGTTAGTCCTGGTGCTGTGGAACCGAGCATGGAGGAAAATGTCTGTTTCTGAGATACACAGAGCTCATAAAGCTGCTGGTGTCTCTGCACAGCAACCTGCAGTGAAGACCTGCCCTTTGGCTCAGCTCTCTTCAGACTTCTTGTGAAACAAAAGCACTTACCCTTTCCCTCTTGATTTCTTCAAACAGGAGAAGGGATAATACCTTTTAGTTTTCTCTTCTGGGGTCTCTGCGGGTTGATATATGAATGGTGATGGAGTCTGGAAGTCTTTTGGTGGAAGCTTGCTATGGTGTCAGTCTTTTGTCCCATGTCTCCCAACAGACCAAACTATGCATCAACAGCATCAGATATCCACAGCGGTAGTCCAGCAGTTAATGCCCCCAAATGTCTTTACGGCCCATACAACATTTACTCTGCTCCCGTATCCAACAGTGCTGAAAAACATGCACTATAGATACAGTTGCACTGTAGAAATTGCTTAGAGAGCGCTAAAGATTTAATCAGAGTATTTGGGATTTTTCCTGATATAAAAAGTCTGTGAGTTAATATCTGTTTAACATTCAGGGGGCAAGAAATTCTTTCAGCTCTTGGAAACGTCAAAGAACATCCTTTTGGGATACCATAGAGGAGATACTAAATCTTATAATGGACTTGCACTCCTTGTTCTCCTATTACCCCAGACACTGAGGGGCAGCAGTTGGTGCCCTGTACATCATCACTGGCAGCAGGAAAACACATTAACTCAGTGTTGCTAATGAGTGGTGAATGAGCATCGAAAAAGGAAGCAATGTTGACATTTAAAAGATCCCAGTTATTAGGCTCCTTGTTGCTTAATTACTAGGGCTGTGTGGGAAGCACTGCTTCAGTTTCTCTAGTATGGACACGACCAAAAGAATACACTATCTGTAAGGAATGTCAGTTACTGAAGGAAACAATTACTCTTTCTGAATATTCAAAATATGTCAAAACATTCTTCCCTTTTCCCTTTTTGGTCTCATCAAAGCTGTGAGCGTGTCAACATCACTCCACCTACTCAGAGGCACTTTGGAATATCTGATTCACATGCAAGCCAAACCTTCACAAGTAATGCAGGCAAAACTGACTAGTTACTTGCTATCCAAAGGGTGATGGGCCAGGCCTTGGCCACTCCTGTCAATGGAAAAAAAGGTGGGATAGTCCAAAAGGGAAGAGCTGGCATGGAGAGATGGGAGTTGTGGGCAGGTAGCCCTGGACTAGAGAGCTTGCTGCTGCAGAAGCAGTAATTGCTGCTGTTGCTTTCAGGAACGATCACCTGTATTTGCCAGCGGCAGCCAGACTGCCCTTCCAGACCTGTCATAAGCAAAGCAGGTAACATGGCTGGGGCTGTTTTGCTGCCTTCAGCCACCTGCCAAGTGCAGCACAGTATTGGGCACTAGGGAATGCCACAGACTGTGGGAGGAGAAATTAAGGGATGTAGCCTGGTTTATAGTATATAAAGGCTCATAGGCTTTTTTGCTACTAATAACAAAACAGTGCCGGGGTCTGTTTCTTTGACCTTGAGGCCTTTTGGCATGATCGGGTCTGTGCATACCGTTACATTCCTTTCCTCTCCAAAACAGAGTGCCCACGTCCAAATTGCCTATTGCCCTCGACTATGTTCATTCCCAAACTGTGTTAACTGTGTTTGGGAGAGGGCTAGCTGACCCAGGCCAGCAGCACATGGGAGACTATTCTAACAATTTAATAACTGAGGTGATCACGTTCTGGAGAGTCTAGTACTGGGTCCTGACACTTTAATTTACTAGCACATATAGAGGTAGCAAGGAGTAACAAAAGGATCATCGAATCAACTGGTGTGATGGTATATCATGGGCTGTTATGTCTCACCTTGCTTCCCTTTCATAGGGGTTTGCCTAAGGCATCTCTTCTAGGAAGACATCCAATCTCAATTTGAAAACATCAAGAGACAGAGAATCCAACCCTTCTTTTGGTAAGTAGTTCCCAGGATTAATTGTTCTTACTATTAATAATGCATACCTGGGTTTCTTTTGAATGAATTTGTTTGGCTTCAGCTTCTAACTGTTGGTTCTTGCTGTGCTTTCTCCATTAGATGAAGAAGCTGTTTTGCGTATGGTATTATCTCATTGTGGTGGTACTCGTACACTTTAATCAAGTCATGTCTCCATCTTGTTGATAAGCTAAGCAGAGAGATCCCTTCCAGGCTTTCACTAGAGAGAGGCATTTTCTCTCATCCTCTCTCTGACCTGTCTCCAATTTTTTCCATTTAAAATACAGGCACCAGAACTTCTTGCACTATGCCAATGTTGAGCTTACCAGAGCAGTAGAGAGTGATAAGATCAGCTCCCCACTCCTACTCACTACTTCCTTGTTTATACATCTGTGAAATACATTATCCCTTTTGCTTTTGCACTAGGAGCTCATGTTGCTGCCCTTAAATCCAGCCTGCAGTCCTTGATTTCCAGGGTAGCCAGCTACCTACAGAGTGGGCTGCATTCCTGGTTCCTATAACACTGTATACGCTAAGACACGTCTTAAAAATCAGGTCTTCTGCATTGTCTGTGTTGTAATGTACAGGAGGTGTGTTGTGAAGTTAAATCCCTGAGCTGTTCAGGTACAATCACTGGGCATGGAATAAAACACCCCCCCCCCCCCCACCGTTCTTTGTAAAGTAAATTACAAAACTCCCACTAACTTTGACAGGAGTGGGAGCAGCTCATAGCATTTGCTTACCAATATGAACCTATAACTACATTTTTCAGGTCTACAAAGGGTGAAATCTCTGCTGCTCTAATCCTTTTTTCATGCACAGGATCTTGTAACTGCTGTTACCAGTGAACACATGTTAACTTCTTCCCACTGCTACTGACAGTATTTTCTCATCTTAAAAAAAATAAGTAAATCAAGTCTAACCTGTCTTTCTGACAAAGGTTTTCTGCTCATTAAAATCTGAAAACTACTGCATGGATTTCAGCTTGATAGGCAGAAAGTATCTTATTTGTCCCAAAGGCAAGTGCAGTCTATGTGGCTACCCAGCATTATGAAGTTTTTAAATCAAATCAGAACTACTCTTTGAAGGATTGTGATCGTGCAGTCTTCAAGGCATTTTTCACAGTGGCAAGAATAGTTGCAAAGCAAAATGATCTGACATGTTTTTAACTTTTTTTCTTTTTTTTTACAGATATGTAGATTGAAAGAACAGCCCTGAAATATTTACATGAGTGATCCTTACATTTCTGGTCCTACTCATTTTGATGAGAGTTTCTGCTCAGGAAAGGTTGTCAGGATTTGACTTGTGCTGATAATTTGTGCTGGTTATTTTTTCCATGTAAACACAAGATTGCATTGATGTAATAACACTAACAAATCGGTATTGCAGGCTCATTAACAGGGAACAGGCATCTAAATGTTTGCAGGTGCTTGGGGCTAGCCAAGGACTGTAGTGTAAAGCCAGTCGCAATATATATATTGGTGCTTGAAATAAGAAAGTACATTTAAGTGTGTGTAAGGCTGTGAATTACTGTACACAGTATACCTTACAGCACAAGAGGCTCATGAATTCTTCTGCCATTAAAACAGGACTCGATAATTTTGAGGAATGTTAAAATTTGTGTCTGGAACTATTTTGAGAAGCTATCTGTGATCAGCAATAACACCTCTGTCATTGCCAGGTGTTCACGTGAAATTGTAGGGTGCTCAGATTTCCGAAGAGCAGGAGGCACCATGCAGTGCTTGGTGGGATGGACCCTCATGCCCCATGCAGCAACGGCTCTCGGTGAGGGCTGAGGCACAATGTGACAGTGTTTGCAGAAACTTGCACAACTGTAACATGCATTTCACCATGGTTTATCTGTGCTGTCCCCAGTCCCTGTAGCACACCCATCACTGCAGTATGTGAATGTCTTTTAGTGATGTATTAAACTAACCTACTATTTGTCACTTGTGTTTCTGATGCAGTTTTGCCATTGAAGAGGAGAACTCATCCCTCTTTGATGGCCTCTTCCTATGAGTGCATGTTCTCTCTGCACTTGCTAAAAATTTAAAAGAAGCAAGTAAGGTTGATTCTGTTTTAAATAAACACAGTAAGAACATAAACATGAAAATCTGTGTTAATAATAGTCTGGCCACAAAGTATTCCATAAGCAAAGGGTGGATTTTTTTCCATCGACATAGCTGTAGTTGTCCTGGTGGCTGAGTGGCAGTAAGGTGTGTTAACCCGTGGGAAACCTGACCTGGGGAGTTCCCAGGCAGGCAAGGGAAACGAGGCCATGCTGACTGCTATCTGTTGGATATCTGTTGGACTGGTCACATACCTAACTCAACCAGATAATATCTTCCAAAGTATGGGTATCTGCTCATGGCTTGGAAAACTGTTAGAAATACTGTTCAGATTTCTCAGCTGCTTAAAAACTTTGTGTAATTCCTCCATTGAGTGAGGAACCAAAATAACCATCCGTAAAATATCACCTACCAGCCTCCATCCTGACTAGGGCTGGTGTGGGGTATTCTGTAAATGGATTATGTAAATAGAGTCTAGAAAAACCTGGCCAGCAGAGGTCAGAGATGGATTTGAACTCCCTGAGAGCAAAGGATGTTCATAGATGTTCTTTTGGTTTGAAATTGTCTTTCAATATTTGGGGACTGGTCTGCCTGTACTTGAGCTGTACCATTTTGCTGCTGTCTTTGATCATATTTGCACTGTTACAGTATTTGCAAAGCTCCAGTCCCAAAGTATATTTTTAAAGTTAAATCTCATATGTTGATTCTGTGATGCAAATTAGGTTATGTGGAATGTCATCATTTATAAACAAGATGTAGAAATGTTGCTTCCTTCCTTGCTTCCTTCCCTCCTTCCTTCCTTCTTTTTCTTTTTCTTTCTTTTTCTTTCCTTTCTTCTTTCTTTTGCTCTGTTCTGCTTGTAGTCCTGTTTTGTGAACTTGGTACACTTAACACACAGTTAAACCCACAGATTCACCCTCCTTAAAACTGTTTGCAGTTAGACTTGCTGCTACATGTTGCTCTCCTTTTGGAGGGTGAACGAATTACGTAGAAAGAATTGAAACAAATTAGATTTCCTTTCTAGCATTTTTCAGCTGCCACAGAAACTATCCTGGGTTATTCTTGCTGTAAGTATTCTGCAGACACAGAGACTACTATATACCGCACAGAGATGGGAAACTGAAACCTAGGTTAGTCACAAGTGCTAAACACCCTGAGAGGGGCTGTGCACACTGGTTTCACGGACCGGCAGCGCACAGACCCCCCGAGGGAGGCTGGAGCCATCCCTGGACACCGAACGGCAGTGCGCGGTCGCAGCTGCTCAGCCTCTGGGCTCGCTGTGGTTATGGTGCTTCCTAAAGGTTCACCTGAAAGCTGTATTGAAGAAAATGAAGACAATGTGCTCATATAGCACCCACTTTTTATATAAATAGTTGGCAGGTGTCTGTAAATATTGTAACTTGAAGCCAAAGACATTTACTTCTTGTACCTCCAACTACGGAAGTGAAAATGCTTCTGATCCACAGTGGTTTCCTTTGCTTCTTCATATCTGGAGCTCTCTGTAGAAATGATCTCCTAGCAATAGTTGTAAAAATCACATGGCGCATTTGTGCAACAGCTTTTGTGCAATTGCCTATCTAGTTAAGATTCAACATTTTTTGTACGGTATTTGGCAGATTGCTTTGTTAGACGAAGGGTGTTTGGGCCAGAAAAAAAACACAGCCCTCAGTAAAGGGTTGCTGTTGACAGCCAGTGACAGTTTTCATGTGTGAGCATGTTAAGAGAAAAGACATATTTGCACTCTGAACTTTCTCCTCTAAACCATGTTTTGATTGTGCTATACAATTTCCTGATGGACCAAAGTATATGATCTCAAGAAGTAGAAGATTTAGGAAGAATTAAGAATTAATCTGGAAGATTAGACCTCATGTGGCATTTTTTTCTGCTGTGAGTCAGGACTTTCAAAGCCATGAGGAAAGAGTATCCAGAATTTTGTCTCTCAGAAAGTAAGGTTCACTGCAGCAAGGATTATCATATCTAGACATTTTAGAGCTGTAGCAAGGTCAGGGTGAGAGAGGAAGGAAAGGAAAACAAGACCTGATGGCTCCTGGTGGATTGGTAAGCAGCAGTACTTCTAAGGAGCTCAGTGAGGAAGAGCAGGTAATTCCCACTTTCAAATGCCTTATTATCCCTCTAAAAATGTTATGTATTTATGTATTAGAGACTTCCTCCTCCAGAAAGCTTGCAGTCCAGATAGACAGGGAGATGAAGGCTAAGAGAGGAAACAAGGTCAGCAGCAAAGCAATATGCCCTCAGTCAGCAAGGACAACTACACTCTTTCTGGACTTCCAGTCTAGTCTGCTGTAGGACATGCCTGAAGCACTTGCAAGGTCCAATAGACCTGGCTAGCAATAAACAAGTCCTGGTTGCATGTGGAGGTCTGAAAATTATATTTCTAATAAATACTTGAATTGATGGCTTTACTAATCCAGCATTTTAAACACAGATTTGAGTATTTTGATAAGGCTTATGATAATACCTTGTGCATCCGCTAGCAAAGACTATAGATATATGTGAAGAACAGGTAATATAATTTGCAGAAAAAAAATCTAAGTAAATACCTAATTATATCATTTAAATTGTGCTTGCTGAACCCCTGGGCTATACTCCACTGCTTGCATTTTTGTAAAGTCTTGACATTACAGCTGCTTAAATCCGTGCCAGGAGCAACACTGAATCTGACAAACAAAGAAGGAGACTTCACCGTCCAAAATTAAAGATGCATAAAGCCTCAGATAGCTTTTCACTTTCAGCTGTTCTGCTTTGGTGTTAGAGATCCTAAGCCCCAGCCATAGGATCATATCCTTTACTAGTGTGCTATATATGATAGGTATCACTAGTACAGCATGCCTTGGACATACAGATACGACAAAGGACCAACCTGCTTGTGACTTTCTTTGCAATTTAAGGGCTTTGGAGCAGGTCCTTCATCTCAAGCAAATCGGTAAAGCCCTGCCAGCCCAGGTCAGTATCTCCATTTCAACTGAATTGATTGTGAAAGTTTCTAGTACAATACCAGATATGTTATCCATGTAATCATCTAGATGTCCTTTGTACTGCTTAGTTTCTGGCTCTTTAATATGGGTTGAAGAAGAAAAATCTCTTTTCATGGTTAGACTAATATTCCTGAGAGAGATCTCTTCAAGGAATATTTTCCTGAAAAGAATCAGATGAGAGTGATTATTCTGCTTTCTTGTGGGAGAATCGATTTGTGGTTGAGAAGGTGATCAGGACAGGAGTGTCACAGGTGGCATAAACAAAAGGAATTTCGCCCAGATCTCCGCATAAACTCTTTCTTCCTTCCCTGCATTTATAGAGAGATTAAGAAAAGAACAATATAATAATAATAAAATAAAAATAACTAAATAAAATAAAAAGAATAATAAAAAGAATAATCAATTTTTTTTTCAGTCCTTTCACTAAATGATCCCTTCTCAATCAAAACAGTCAGTTGTTCTCAGTTTATCATAACTGGTCTGAAAAGTAAATATTTCTCCATCCCTGAGACTTGCAATGGTTGGTCCTTGCTTTGGTGGTTGTGAAAAAAAGAAATCAAATATGCTTGGACACTAAAGATGCCTTGGAATATTTTTGTCGGAAGAGATATGTTATTTGGGGGATCCAAAAGAATTTCAAAGGGAAAATTACATTCTCTCTACCCAGAATTCTTTTGCAGCTGGAGAATAATGAAAAATCTCTGCGCTTCCCTTCCCGGTTTAGAGTTGCTACACACTGTTTGAACAGCTGTGCTTGTCCCATCCCTGAAGGTGGCTGCAAGTCAGCAAAGAAGGAAGTGATCCAAGTATATATCATTCAAAAGTGACAGACTGGATGAGATATCGGTTTTCTCCACTGATAAATCCTTGTTTCTGTTTGTGGGACTGAACATGCTGTCATGACCTAAGAGCTTCGGCGACTCATCATAGTGCTCAGTGCATCTGTCATGCAACAGAAAGGTTTCTCTTCCTGTCCATGCTCAGATTTCCTTAATGTATGAATCCCTCTAAACTCCCTTTACCCAAAAGGCGTATCTTGTGGTGCAGATTTCACTGGTCTGCGGCTGGGGGAACTTACTAGTTACAGTTTTCCCTCAAGTTCTTAACTAAAGAATTCCTGTTTCAAAGACATTTGGGTGAATGTGTAAGAACTGCTGAAATCCATGGTATAATTCCTGGTAAACAGTAAGTTGCCATGACAAGTGAATGCTCTTCCCTTAGCATCTTGCTATATTTCAGTAAATACATGAAATACAGCCCCTTCTTAGAGGGCTCGCATAGAAGAAAATCTGTATATTTGTAACTTCTTCCCATGTCTAGTAGTCTTAAAGGTGTGATGTTGGAAGTCATTATTTATTGCCAAATTCCTCAGGTGATCCAAGAAAGCATGATTTCTTCCAAGACAGGAAAGTCTATTCAGTCTGTTGTTGTGTTGCTACAAGACTGAAGTCCCAGTAATTCCCCGCACAGCAAGCACACCCCCATGAGGAATACTCTTGCAAAGGAACCCTTAAAACACACCACTTACTTGCTCCAGGGAACCTCAGTAATTGACGGGAAACATCTCTGTGGAGCTGCATCTGATTAAATCTGAGATTGACATATGACAGTGAATTTAGACAAGTAAGAATAATTGCTCAATCTCCAGCTTTGTTTGGGTCTGTGGTGGTACCACCCACTTGGTCCCATCCTTGTGTTTGGACACTTGCCAGCCTGCTGTGCTGAGTCCCAGCCCACTCGGCTCACCTGCATTAAGCTTTGCTGTGTTTCACTAGGACCCCCCCCCCCCCCCGGACTCATCAGGCACAGATGCCAGGTGGAATCAACTTTGTCTAAATTTAGATGTGTAAAAGTTATTTTTAGGTGCTCTCTGTCATCTGTGGTGTCAAAGAAAACACTCAGTGAACTTATTCTTCCCATTCAAAGATAAACGTCAAAGATGAGAGGAAAAGCTTCTTGCAGGTTCCTACTTTCCCTCCAGTGACTATAAAGGATGCCCAGAGAAACGGCTGAGACTTTTCAGATAAATTTTACATATCTGAATTTAAGTGGGATGAGATCCATCACTTCTGTCTCTTAGTCCTTCATGGAAATGGATAAAACAGTTCCAGATTAAAGTGATTCCTGTCATTTTGGTCTTCCCTCTCCTGATTCTTCCTGATCAGCTCCAAGAGGCCATCAAAATCCAAGAGCCCTTCCCTTCCAGTCCCCCCACAGAAATTCACATTTCAAAAACTAGCTTGCCCCAGGCAATGACCATCTTTTCTTTCATTGCTCCTTCTTTTAAAATCACAGAGGCTCAGCAATCCTCTGTGGTTGGTCCCAAGCCCTCACATGTTCCCTCCTCTGAGAAATCTAGCTCAAAATGGAGCTTAGAAAATGGCAAGGTCCACTCCACATTCACATATATAAAGTGATGTTTGCAGTGCAGATAGTGTTTGTAGATTCCAAGATAATTTTTACCAGCTCAGGAGACAGAGGGAGCTGCACAGATTCCCAGAGGAAAGGTAAGCCAGATGGAATGACATTGCATCACAGTGTTTGTTGTCTTCTGAAGGCAAAATAAAATATTGAATCTTGTTTTTAATACAGTCATTTGAAAACCTGGGGAAAAGTCATCTTTGTGTAAAATCGCTCTGGTCAGATATAAGTGAAATTCCCACAAATATAATGAATATCCTTTCAGTTTTGAGAAACTGTGAACATATAGGCTGCACAGGAAGATGTGCAGAGAAGGTCTTACCCAAGAAACTTATCAGAAGGTCACCAAAAAAAAAAGCAAAAGTGCAAGATTGAAGACAAGAGTTGCAATGAGATAATAATACAACAGTGCAATTTGTTTTACAGTGTATTTCACATATGTTCAAAGTCTCTGTTACCTACCAAGTTTTCAAAGACTTCAACACCATCTATGGTGTACCACAGAACTGCAGAACAGTTGGGGTTGGAAGGGACCTCTGGACATCATCTTGTCCAGCCCCCCTACTCAAGCAGGGTCGGCTAGAGCAGGTTGCCCAGGACCATGTCCAGTCAGGTTTTGAATATCTCTGAGGATGCAGACTTCACAACCTCTCTGGGCAACCTGTTCCAGTGTTCAACCACCCTCACAGTGAAGAACAGTTTACTTGAGTCCAAGTGGAATTCCCTGTGTTTCAGTTTGCCCATTGCCTCTCATCCTGTCACTGGACACCATTGAGAAGAGTCCAGCTCCGTCATTTTGACGCCCTCCCATCAGATATTTATATGCATTGATAAGATGCCCCAGAGCCTTCTCTTCTCCAGGCTGAACAGTCCCAGCTCTCTCAGCTTTTCCTCATATGAAAGATGCTCCCATCCCTTAAGCATCTTTGTGGCCCCACGCTGGACTCAATCCAGTATGTCCATATATTTCTTGTACTGGGGAGCCAAGCACTGGACACAGTACTCCAGGTGTGGCCTCACCAAGGCTGAGTAGGGGGGGAAGGATCATCCGCCTCAGCTTGCTGGCAACACTCTTCCTAATGCACCCCAGGATACCACTGGCCTTCTTGGCCACAAGGACACATTGGTGGCCCATGTTCAGCTTGTCCACCAGGACCCCAGGTCCATCTCCACAGAGCTGCTTTCCAGCTGATCTGCCCCCAGCCTGTCCTGGTGTGCGAGTTTATTTATCTCCAGGTGCAGAACTCTGCACTTGCCTTTGTTGAACTTCACGAGGTTCCTCTCCGCCCATCTCTCCAGCCTGTCTAGATCCCTCTGAATGGCAGCACAGCCTTCTGGGATATCAGCCACTCCTCCCAGTTTTGTTATCATCTGTGAACTTGCTCAGGGTGCGTTAGGTCCCATCATCCAGGTCATTAAATGAAGATATTAAACAGTACTGAACGCAGTATCAATCCCTGAGGGACTCCAATACTGACTGAACTCCAGGTGGACTTCATGCCACTGATTACAACCCTCTGAGCCCAGCAGTTCAAGCAGTTTTTGGTCCACCTCACCGACCACTTATCTAGCCCATACTTCATCAGCTTGCCAATAAGGATGTTATGGGGGACGGTGTCAAAAGCCTTACTCAAGTCAAGGTAAACAACATTCACTGCTCTCCCCCCATCCACTGAGGCTATCAAGTTGGTTAAGCATGATTTCCTCTTCATAAATCCATGCTGAATACTCCCAATCACCTTCCCATCCTTCATGTGTCTGGAAGTCATATCCAGAATTAGTTGCTCCATCATCTTCCCAAGGATCAAGGTGAGGTTGATGGGCCTGTAGTTCTCCAAATCTTCCTTCTTGCCCTTCTTAAATATAGGGTTAACATTTGTTGTCTTCCAGTTGCCAGGAACCTCTCCCATTCTCCATGACCTTTCAAAGATTAGCAAGAGTGGCTTTGCAATGGCATCGGCCAGCTCTCTCAGAACTTGTGGGTGCATCCTGTCAGGACCCATGGATTTCTGTCTGTCCAGTTTGTTTAAGTGTTCCCTAACCTGCTCTTCCTCCACCAAGGTAAAGTCTTCCTTGCTCCAGACTTCTCTTTGGTCTCAGGGGCTAGAGGTTTCTGAAGGCCAGTCTAACCAGTAAAAGCTGAGGCAAAGAAAGCGTTCAGTACCTCTGCCTTTTCAGTGTCCCTTGTCACCAAGGCCTCTGTCCATTTGGTAGTGGGCTCACATTTTCCCTAGCCTTCATTTTGCTTCTTATGTACTTGTAGAAGCCCTTCTTGTTGCCTCTCATGTCTCTTGCCATTATCCACTCCAGATGGGCTTTAGCTCTTCTGACCCCATCCCTGTATGCTCGGACAGTGTCTCTATATTCCTCACAGGTCACCTGTCCATGCTTCTTCCACGTCTCTTCCACATCTGCTAAGTACTGTGTGACAACATATATATTACAGGTATTTCATTCCTGACACAGTAATTTGGGTATTGGATTAATGAAGGTTCTAAATCAAAATCCTTTATTCAATCACATCTGTATTTCAAAGCTGTTTAAAATTTGAACCTGGATTCAGATTTGAAGTTTACCACAGTACTCCCATGGTAGATTTGCTACAACTCCCATTGTAAATGGCACCTACACTTTGGAATAAATCTTGATTTAAATCAGCAACTATAAGCAAAGCAAAGTGTATTTCTCAAATGGCTAACATAGAATTGATACATTTTATATGTAGAGATAAATCCTTTTATCCTGTTTTGCAATATTTTATTTATATAACAACTAAAAGGCTTTTTTGCATCATAAAAGAAGGCTAAAAAGACAAAATTAACCAGAGCTGACCATAGCTAAAAAACAGGAAAGCCACTGGGGCAAGAAAAAAAAGGAATTCTAGTTATTTTACATAACAGATGGCAGTATAACAGAAAGCAGCTGATGTTTCTAGCCTAAGGGAATTTTCTTGTGTCAGGAGAAAAATAAAATTTAGTATATACAGAACCCTCCCACTAAATGACTTTCATAAAGAGAGTTTTTTATTTATACATGCATGTATGGAAATAGACATATAGCTGTATATGAACTTGCAGATAGTTGTATAGACATCTGTATTTGGAGGACTAAGAGACTAAGAATTATGACAGGATTATATTTTCCTTACCTGTTGCACAGTATTTGTTGCTCCTTTCTTGGGAGTACTTTGTTGTTCTGCCTTTCTACTTTACCAAAGTCAGCCTTTTCCTCCTCCCCTCCAGGACTCTCTGCATTTCCATCTACATATTCATCTGGATTCCCATTTCCAAGTACTACCTCCCTCCACTCAGTTTTTTTCTGCCACTGAATTTCCCACTCATGTTGCATCCTTCTACTGTCTCTTTTAAAAACCTTTTCCTGTGTTGTTCTTCTGCTTGGAAATACACCTTGACCTGGCATGCAAATCTTGCCCAGCATGTAGATCCCATCAAGCCTGCTAAGGCAGACCCATCAAGCAGGAAATGTTCCACCTCATTTCTTTGAGCTGCCTCTGCATATGCAGTGAAATTTCAGTGGAGACTATTTTGTCTGTTGAGATCAGAGATACTTAATATATGACCTTTGGTATATGTACATCTTTCCTGAGCAATTCATCCACTTCACAGTTCCTTATCAGTGACTCTTTTGCCCATGAACACTGGATGAAATATTCTTAGCAGTGGCATCCCACTCCCACTTGTCATCTTCCTGATTGGCCTGTGCCCCTAACCCCAAACACATCCATCACACTGGGCTTAAGGTTTATGACAGGGTGAGACAAGCCACTAAGACAAGCTACTTGAGTTGGCCAACCAGGAGGTCCTATGGGGCTAAGCACCATAAAAGCTCTGAATGAGATACACAATGTACAAAAGGAAATAAGGTGCAGCGAGGAAAACTGAAAAAGGACTGTGCAAAAAAGTGCTGCTTGGATCTTGATGGACCAGGTCATTTGGGGACACATGCATATGAACGCTTGCCCTGTGAGCGAGGGGTCTGTGGGCTGCCCTTTGGAGTATAAAGGAAAAGTAGCTGCTGATCCTGTGCCATTGGACCCAGCAGCGAACATACCTCTGGTATAATTGTTAGCATAATGAGAAGCAATTATTTCTCCTAAGTGTAACACAGCACCAATAGAGCAAAATGATTATTATTAACTGGATTTGTTATTCACTAAAATGTACGTGGAGGAATTTTCCAAGCGCTGGTTTAACTCCACTCTTGTTGACATCAATGGGGTTTTTTCTTCCCCATGGATTGAGCTAGATCAAATCAAGGCCTATACTGAGAGCTTTGGAAAAAAAACCCAAAAGAGCCAAAGAAGGAAGCTTTGCCTCGCTGAAAATTATTTTTCTAGGACTTTGAAAAAAGACTAACTTTTAGTAGCCTAAAAGAAAAATAGATGGGATCAGAACCAAAATCTTGGTGCCAATACCCAGAAATGGGAATTTCTTCAATCTAAATCTCAAGGAGTGGTCTGTTGAACACCCGGCTTATAGCTGTTTTACTCCCAAGAGAGGTTTCAGCTGTGTGACTGTCTCTTGTCCCAGATCTTACCCACTGTTGAGAGAAAGGAAGGACACAGGCAGCTGTTGTAGTAGCTGTACCTGTACCATTTCCAGGTAGAAATGCTCTGCTGCCTTGGTCCCTAGCGGCCTTGCTGCTCCCCTTCATGACTGCACCATTAGCTTGGCTGAAAACTGAAGCAGCAGAGCAGAAAATCTGACAAATATCTTGTAACGGTTTGTTCCCTCTGGTTAATTTTTCCACTTTGCTTTTCTCCCCTCTCATTTCACCTTCTTACACTGTTATTTTATTACTTTGTTTTTCAGTTCAAATTGATCTTAATGGAAAATAGCTTAGAAACAACACTTTGCTTGTTTTTGAATGATATTTCTCTGTTTATCCTGGAAACTAGCAATACCACTAAAGCTTAGTCATTCAGTAGCTTGTGAGCGACAAAGTTAGCATATATAGAGCTTAGGGATTTTTAATTAGTTTAACTGAAAAGTTCAGCATGGAGCAAAGAGGACTAAAATAACTTAATAATAATACACCGTACCTAGATTTACATTTGCAACGATCCTTTCTTCCCACTAGCTCCACAAAATCTTTCTCAAGAGAGCTTCCATAACTGAGACCAGGAGGAGATCCAGGGAAACCCCAGGAAGTCCACTGAGGAGCAACTAGTCCAAACCCATTCTGTGCAAGATGCTCAGGTTGAGTCTGAGCTCCTGTATTAACCTGGAACGGGATGATGGTCTTTGTGTTTGTTGGTTTTGGTTTGGACTCATCTTCAGGACAGAAATAGAAGGTGATGACATGGAAATCCTGGGTTACTATGAAGCCACAACAGCTAATATTGCCCAATAGTTGAGACTTTAAGAGAGCTGGATGAAAATGATATAATTGTCTGGAAAGGAGGGGAAGAAGAGAGGAAAGAATGGGATGGACAAATTTTTAAGGTCTCTTAAAAACACTTGTTTAAAAATGCTGAGGATCAAATTCTGCTGTTAAGGTACTAACTAACCACTTGATACACTAATTTATGGTGATGGAAGTTGGTAGGGAAAAGTCAACATAAGAAGCGTTCATGGAAGTCCTTGAGAGGACAGTTTTTTGGTGAAAGAAGAAGAGTGCAACCCAGGTTGAGCAGCAGAGTATTTAGGCAAAGAAAAGGCACAGCTGAGAAGGGAAAAGAAAAACAAAGAGTGCATCCATACAGTACTGGCTCTGCAAGTGTATGTGTGTTCACTGTGGTAGTGATCCTGGGCTCCTCATCCAGGTCAGGAGAGGTCCATGTCCACACTGCTCCCCTTTAGGTAGTCACATTCACGCACATAACACTTGACTTGTGCCTTCCCTTGGCACCTGTGGACCTGATCCCTAATTTTCTTTATGTGTATGTGTGCTTTTTCCAGTTCAAAGTGCCTCCTATAATGACAAGGCTGTGTTGCAGTCCAGCAGAGTGGTATTTCTATAGAATGAAACCAAGGTGAAGTGTTCATGTCCTGTGGGGTAGTACAAGGCCATGTGGCAGTGCCAGGGGTGCAAAGCCAGCTGAGACAGCGTTGGCCTGTGCTGGGCGAGGGAACCAACCTCACCAGTGTTACTCATGGGGCGCAGTGGCCCAAGGCACCCTTCACCCTGAACGACTGCCTTAGTCTCAGGCGAAGTGGCTGGAGGGCTCCCGAGCAGCGCCTGGGTGTGAGTGAGCAGTTATCCCATGTCAGTGATCAGAGAAGCTGCTCCCAGGTTTGCTCCAGGTACTACTCATTTAGCAAGGCAGTGGTTTCTAGTGGGAATTATGCATGCTCACTGCAAAAATCAGAAGCTCCTCCAGGACAGTGGCCATCCCCTGTGGTGCTCAATGCACACGGAGGAGACAGGGCCAGCTTGCTTGTGTTTCACCAGGATCCATAGACTCAGGTACCATTGTGTGGAGTGAGGGGCTAAATATAAGCAAGGGAACTCAAAGCAAAAAAATCCAGACATTTAACTTTAATATAGTTAAGACTGTCATGTCTCATCACAATGGCACTAGACAGTTACCTTCATAAAACCACAAGTCTTACAAATTCAGTAGAGAATTAAAATTTTTATGTCACCTGAAACTTTGTCCAGCCACCCTGCAGTTTCACCCCAGAATCTTCTAACCCACCTATGCTGAGGTGGGCCCTGGCTCATTCTGTGTCTATACAAATAGATAGACCATTTATATTTAACGAGATGCACTAGACTAGTAAATCCCCAGGATGTCCCCACAAGACCAAAAGCATAAAATAGCCCACATCCATATTATTAACCTCTGTTAGCCACTAAAACAGGGTGCCACAACTGAACTGCCTACTGGCAACCATCCTTGGCCTATACTAACTCCTGAGTTATGGACCCTGGCCAAAACCATGCCAGGGACCATTGTAACAATTTAACAAAAATGTTCCCTGGAACGATTTACTCATATTGATATAGCCTCTCTATCTGCATGTCATAAACTGATTGGTAAGGTATAACATGCAGATCAGATTCAATCTAACTTCAGGCCACATTCCTCTTATTTAATGGGTTTTAGATATTTCATATTTCCACAGAATATGTAACATACATGAACCCTCTTGCATGCTCAGTCAATAGATGGTTCTCTGCATGTCATGTACATGATTTTACAAATAACATATGTTAGCTGACAGAGAATTACACATGGAATCCAGTGTTCAGGGACATTATGTGAATTTCTGACTTCTGGGAAATTCTGGTCTATAAATCAGTGCAGGAATTACATTCCTCCATGGGAGCAATATTTTATTTCTGACTTTTAGAGCAGAGGTAAGAGTTGAATGCCACACAGTTCAGACATGCACTTTCCTTCAGTTGTTCCAGAAAGTACAATTAAGAAGACATTGGTGGCTCGATCTTCTGTGAGATAGAAAGGTGAAGTAGTTTCTGCAGAGTAGGAGGAGTATTCAGATGTGCTATTGCACATCTAACTTGCAGCAAACCATCACACATTATCAAATGCAAACCTAACTGTAAAGAGCTGCAATACGTGCTGGTGAGCTCTAGGGTCTCAATTTGCCCTTAAAGCAAACTCCAGCAAGGTGTGACACTAGAACAAATACATGCAAGAAGCTGGTCTTAAAGCTTAAAAGGGGTCAAATGATCTGATTTCTGGTCCTATCACAAATTCCTCGTGTTGTTTTATGCTGTTTCACAGACTCACAAGACTGCTGGGGTTGGAAGGGAGCTCTGGAGATCATCTAGTCCAAGCCCCTGCTCAAAGCAGGCTCAGGATTTCCCCATGTGAGCAGCATGTTTAATATTTATTTGTTTCAGCAGTTCACCCTTGTCTACAGTGATCTCTGAGATTATTGAAAGGGATGTGTGTGTGTACATGTGTATATATGCGTCTTGTACATGTTTGTATGAACTAACTCCCTTGTACTGCTCACAACTTTTATTATAATTGCTGTTATTATTTATTTGCGTCATCACAGCAGAGTTCTACATTACAGACTTAAGCTCTTCCTTGTTTATCCCTGTCTGGATCCTCAATACTTGCCATCATAAATCCTTTCGGGTCTTCCAGTCTTTTACGCACTAGGGCTCTTTCTTCTCCTCCTCTTTCCCTCTTCCACCAGCATCCCCTCACCATCTTCTAAGGAGGGATGCTGTGAGTTCTTGATGTGATCTGAATAAGCTAGGTGTAGACTGAGCAGTTTGCTGGGTTGGGCAAACCAATATGCACAGACGACATACTTTGCCAGAAATAGTTGAATTTCAGTGGAGCTTAGGCAATAGCACAGTGTCTGTCGTCTCAAACCTTCTGAGCAGATGAAGAAAACTTTGCTTAGGTGCCTTGGGCATATCATGTCCTAGCAGTGTCTTAGGCTGTCTGAGCCACTGAATTGCTTAGTAGTCTACATAAACTGATCTCTGGAATTTAGACAGTTAAAGGCTGTTTAAGCCTGGACCTCGTTTTTTGGGATGTAGCCTAGTGCCTGGAGAGAATGAGGTCCAGATTTCTCCAAAGTTTGAAATTTTTTACATTTGGTTTGACCCAGTGCATGCACAGAGTCAGATCCTGAATATTGGCTGTGGTGACAAATATATACAAATATTTTTATTTCACTCCCATGTCCAAAAACCGCTGGAAACCAGACACTGGAAACCAGATATGTATATAGCTATGGGTCAGACTCTGATCATTTGAACTGCTGACCACAGACAGATCTGCAGATCTGCACACCCTGACTGTCAAAGCAAACAGCAGTGCAGAGCACAGGCTGTGCTGCCCTTATAGACTGCAGCAATAAGATGGAACATACTTTTTTTTTCTACTTTCATACTTTTTCATGAACAAAAGATTGAAACAAATCCTTACACAGTCAGGTTGATCAGAGTGAATCAGGCTGGCTGAACAAGTTTATTTAGTCAAATATCACTCAGTGTGGATCCTAAATGGAATCTGTGTATTGAGTAGGGGCAGAAATACATGTAAAGGCTGTCATCTGGCCATGGTGGTCTGTGTACTCTGTCATTTGAATGGGATGGGATAAGATAAGATAAGATAAGATTTCCCTGGGTTACTGCAGATGTTTTAAGCAGAGTTTTGCTTTTTATGTTGTACGCTCCAGCTGCCACCGCTGCGATGGTGCAACATCTGTAGCACCATCCGTCATGAGGAATCACAACTATTTGTTGCAATGAGAAGCATTATAAATAAAACCAGAACTAGAAGGCATTCATAACACAATGATCCCCCATCCTTTACGTAGGTATTAATGAGACCACCTGGGAGGTCAGTCAGTGTAACTGTGGCAGGAGCCTGTGGTACTGGCGGACAGACAGGTGAAAATGAAGAAGCAAGAATGCAAGGAAAAGGGCAACTGAATGACAAAAACCTTGTACTGGGAAGACATTTGAGAGAGACAGCTTCCAAATCTGCTCAGCAGATCGCTGGCAGTTTACACAGCCATCACAGAAAGTCAGCAGAACCAAACGGTCTTGATTTCATTTTTGGTGAAAGGTTCAATAAGCAGATCTTTGTGCAATGGCTGACTGCTAAGTCAGTCCAATAAAGCTGGAGGCTGGTTTGGGAGTAATGAGCTGAGAAATGGCAAAGATGACAGAAACTGTGTCTAATCCTGAAGCAACAACAACTCTTTCTCCTGTTCTGCTTTATCATCTCTTCCTGATTTCTGTATTTTTTTTCTTTCCCTTTACTCAGCCTTAATGAGTGATGCTGAATATTGCCACTGTGTCATGAGTTTTGTCATGTTATTGCAGTTTGCTTTTCATTCCCTTTATTACACCCACTATTAATATGCATTCGCAAGGCTGCTCAGATAAATCCCTTGCAATTGTCTGTATAGATCAGACACTAAAATCCTTGCTTTATATAACGTGTTCAGACATATCTATGTTACCTAAATATATTTTATCTACTTGCTGTTAAATCACATTGCAATATTTTAATCTCCAAGTGAAAGGTCTGCTCCATCAGATTAAGCAAATGCTCAGAAGCACTGAAAATTAGAGGGAGTGAATTTGTCCTGGTTGGAAAGCGGAGAGCTAACAGTTCTTCACAATTTCTAATTTTAGTATGAAATTTGAATTTTTGTTTCAGATCCTCATTTCCAATGCTGCCCATTTGGGCACTGTTGTCTGGAACAGAAGCTGCCCTGACAGGAAAACAGAGGAGATGATAGAAAAAAATCTAGAAAATTTTTCTTAATTTCCTGATTTTATAAACAGCTGAAAAGCAAAACTGATGAAGCAAAAAAACAGGGACTGTTGTCAGAGCTTCCCATCCCTTCTTGCCATTCAAGTCACAGTCACAAGTTTTCCACAGGGCTGCCTCCCTCCTGCTGGATAAAGACTCCTTGATGGTCCCTCTTTGGTTTCTGTAACTCTGCAGATCTTTCTCCTCTACAATCCTTTTCCCAGCGTCTCCTCCTGCATGCTGTCCTTTCTCTGCTGACTCCTTTTCTGGACACATCCCTGGCTGCCTCCTGGAGCTGGTACCCCATGGGCTGAGAATTTCAGAAGTGCTTTACTTTAAGAGAGCTTCCTCTGGAGGCCAGAAGAGTCCTGAGATGGGAGCGGATTTACAGCAGTAGTGTCCATTTGGAAAATCTCACCTTCAGGATCTTTTTCCCCTCCATGACCGTAATTTTCCTACTCTGACAGTGTCAAAATGAAGCCGAGTCACTGGATTCAGAGGTGACGCTGGTGCCGGTGCCCAGCTCCACCTGGCCGTTGTGCTGCCGTCACCCTGTGTTACCTGCTTGGTCACTGTGCTTGGGACCTCTGCCTGACCACTTGTCTAATGCCTAAATCACCAAACACACAGTTTAAGCCTGTCTTTCCTCCCACACTTCCGTCACTTAAGAGGCTGGATAAGCAACCCAGCTGGGGCAGCATTCTGCCTGTCCTTTGGCAAAGTGTTGGTCCCAACAGCCCTGACAACGTGGTCCTGGGACACTGAGGACAGTGGGTTCGCTTTGTGGGCAGGCGTCCCAGTGCAAGCATGGCTGAGCCACATCCCCCTTCACGGCACAGGGTCAAGAAGCTGAAACCCACTAAAAGGGAAGCATTTTGGAGCTGTGTGTTCAAGCATTTAGACAAAAAAATGTTGAAGTGTGGTGATCTCTTTAAATGATACAGCCTCACACTATTTGGTGTAATCCTGGCCAGAAGCATGAGGAAGACAAAGTTACGTGTTGAAGATAGAGCTTCCACCCTGTACCTGGAGATAAATGTATCTCAGTCATATTGGTACCACGCAGGTAACTTGTTTTAGTCTCCAACGGAGAACATGGGATTACTGAAGTCCTTGTTGGGCAACTCCTTTCCTGTTGCCACAGCTCTTCCTGCTTTGCTACTATCTGCTCTGCTGTTTCAAGAGCCTGTGTGTAGACTTGCCTTCTAGCAGTTGCTCTTCATTATTGTTTTTGTTGTGATAGCACCCAAAATCCTGGTCGTAGACAAGGTTTTGGCTATTGCAAACGACTTCCCTAATTTTTCATTTCCAGAACCCATTAGGGTACTAGGAAGCTGAATGATCTGCAGGGTTTTCTGAAGGAAACACAGTCACAAATCCCAGGATGACACCATCCTTTTCTGTAGTTTGCACAAGTTTCATAATAGCAGCGTCAGACAAAGTTATTTATAGTCCTGGCCACTGCTCACTTTTGGTTTGGACACAGTCCTTCCAGTGTGCCTCTGCAGCAAGGTTTGGAGGTTTGAGCACAGTGTCAGGAGCCAGGGATTTCTGATCCCAGCTGTGCTGCTAACTCCTTGTGCGGCCTTGGGCAAAGCTCTGACCATCTGCATGCATCAGCCTCCCCATCTGCAATGTGGAGTTAGTAGCTCCTGCTCACCTCCATCACGTGGGTGTTGAAAAGGCTGATTAATTTGCATTTGTGCAGAGCTTTTGATACATAGAGTGCTTTACAGGTGCAAAGGGTGATTAGGATGGTCTATGGATGCATGAGGTTGCTCCTTAAGAGATTTTTGGGAAAAGGAAAAGCTGAACAAACCTAACTGAGGTCTCTAAGAGCTGGGGAATGAGCAGGGGGTCCAGGAAGCCTTTTGGGTATTCAGCCCCAGGGATACAGCTGGAGTTGGGAAATCTTTCATGGAGCTGGGGAGTGCCACTGTAAGCAATATTATTACTGATGGTATTCCAGTAGTATCCAGAGGTCTCAGGGAAATCAGGGACTTGTTGCACTGAGTGTTTGAAACACCCAGAAAAGGCAACCTTGGCTCCCAAAAAAAGAGGCAAATTGAGGGCTCAAGGGAAGGAAAACTTTCCCAGGGCAGTGAGTAAGCTGGAAGCAATCTTCAGGGTGTTTTGTCCCAGCCCCGAATTTACCTGACCCAGAGGGCCTGGCTGGCTTTCCGCCAGCCTCTCTGAGCATGAACATGGTGAGTCTGCGGGGGTACAAATTACTCCTGTGGTTCAAGGCCTGAGGAATAACTAACTGAGCTCCTAGGCACCAGGTCCAGAAGGGGCCCCCACGTACCTGAACGAGGGGCAGAGCGTGCACCCCTGCACTCCCTTGCAGCAGACTCACGTTTCACAGAGGCTGTAATTTTGCATGCTGCCATTGCTAGAGCCTAATGACCAAGCCGAGAAGGGATTTTTGACGCCAGCCAAGGCTTTCTGCTCTGCGCTTCTGATCCCGCGTCACATCTAGTGAAAACTTAATAGCGTGAGAAAATGCCTTCCTGTAGCATATTGTAAACCACATGCAGAACGGGAGCAGATGGAGGGGCCATGTCCGCTGGGCGGCCGAGGGGCTCCTCGGAGATGCTGGCATCCTTGCCAAAGAACAGAAGGGGGAAGAGACGGTACCTTTGCAGGACGTTGTCTTTAGTTGATGAGGGAGAAGCCAGCAGAAATTGCAGCGCTAGCGGGGGAATAACCCTGTGCTGCTTGGAGGAGCGTAAATAAAGGGAGAGGGAGAGCAGCTTTTCCGCAGCCTTTCCGCCATACAGCTGTTAGCAGTTAAGATTCCTGCAGGAACCAGGAGCTGCAAAGTTAACATATCTGAAAGTTTCCTGATGCCTGAAGTCAGTCTGCGGCAAACAGCGCTCGCTGGGCCACGCAGGCTCTGCTTGGCTGCTTTTATTGCACTTGGATGCATTTCAAGCTCTGCTCTGAGATTAATTGCACTTTTAAAAATCAAGTTCAAAACAATTCCCAGGAAGTTTGGGGAAAGCAGGGAATTTCGGTGGCACCAGAAGCTCAGTGCTCGGTGCAGTTTTCATTACAGCTGCGTGCGATACAGCTAACATTAGCTATCGCTTCATTTGATATTGGATCTTTCAATCCTATTTCATCACGGAGAGGGTGCAGAGAGATACTGTGTCTCTTCCCCTCCCAAGCCTCTCTGACGTCTGCCAGACGCTGCAGGGTGGCAGCAGGTGTCAGCCAGACTTTCTGCCCCCATCTTGTTTGTGCAGTTAATTTTGGGTCCGGGCCAGCCCTGAACTGTGATCTGCCCCATGGAAATTGTGGTGAGGAGGAGCCTTGTGCCCTTCCCAGTGTGCTCCTGCCCATCTGTCCAGGGGCCAGCCTCACTCGAACCCACAATTAGAGAACAATTGATAATGTTTCAGGGAAGGAAAAAAAAAAAAGAAGAGCACGTACTTAGGAGGCAAGAGACGTTAGAGAGGATTTGGGCTATGGGAGGAAAGGCTCTGCTGCAGTGTAATGATGGCGCTGAGAGTGGAGCCAGGGCTGAGTAAAGGGGAGACAACGGGAACTTTTCATCTTTGTACCAGGACAGAAGTAGACTTGATATCTTTGCTTTAAAAGCAGGTATATATTTGGGGTAGAGAAGAGGCCAGCTGCTCAAGGGGCTGCTCCTGCTGATAGGGGTGCACAAGTCACAGGCTGCCTAAGAGGAGAGTTCGAGAACCGGTTTGGGTTGAGCGGGGACCCAGAAAATGAGGTCATGGTAACTCATTAACATGTAATGAACGGGTCTTTGAAGGGCTGTTGTACATCCCCTACAATCCCTCCAGGGGTCTACATGGGGCAATGTGGGCTAAAACTTGCCCCACTGCAGCCACTAGCTCTAATGGCTCTGCAGGAGCTAACGCGGTGCCTGGCGCCTGACGGTGTAGCTCTACGCAAGCACCCTCTTCAATGGAAAAGACGAGGGTTGTTTGTACCAAGATCTGCAAGATAAGCAGCCGAAGACGTGCTGAACCGCTGGAAAATATCCAATGAGCAGCGGAGCAGGAGGACTGCAGGCAGTGTGTGCTTGTGCTGGTGATTCCCGCGCAGCAGACAACACGGTGTTTGCAGGCTTCCAGGCTCGTTCCCGTCTGACAAAGTGCAAAACCCACAGGGTCTCGTCGCCGCGAGCTGTTCCAGCGTGGCTGATGTGGAAAAGAGGTTATGGGTGCGTGAGACCCAGACACCAGATTTGTCATTGCGTGGGCTTGTGGCGGGCTCGTGGCATCCCTGGGACTCTGGCATTGACCTCCTCTAGCTGGTATGTCTGAAAAATGCCCAGACTGGTAACCATTGAGTGGGACGCACTGCTGGTTCACTTTACAACACATCCGGAGTGCTGTTTCCTTTCTCCTCCTGCCTCTCTTGCTTCCTACTCTTTGGCATACTTATTTTGCATCTCATCTCAAGTTAGGACCTGATAAATAATTTAACTGCTTGCTTAATTTTAACGCACTGTGAGTCATCATGTTGCAACTGAAAGGCCAGCTCATTATGTGTAAAGTTAGTCACGTGTCCCAGCACTGGCAGAAGGGCCGTGTACTACAAAACTTTGGGATGGGGCCATGCCGCACCTGCAGGATCCACTGGAAATGACTCTCTTCCGAACTCCCTCTTCCGGTGCCTTTTTGGGTACAAAACCCCCCATAGAGTGGTTAGGCTGCAGGAGCTCTGCAACACCGCTTGCAGCACTGGTGCATTACTGCACACTCTGTTTGCACCCACAGTCTCATCTGCAGCCTCAGCTGGGCTCCCCACTTCGGTGCAAGCCCTTTGCTCAGTTTGTGCTCAGCCCCGAGCAGCCCAGGGCTGGGCTGTGGGCTGGTGCTCCAGCGTGTACCTGCAGGCTGCTGTAGCTCACTGAAATACTTTTTTCCGGTGATTCAACTGCACAGCGCATATGGCAGGCGGTGTTATCACTGCTTCCATATAATAGCTTGCTCACTACTGAGCGATTTATTATTAGGTACCCGCAATGTGTAGGTACAGCACCGTGCACAGTGTGTCTTGATGCCAGCGGGGCCTACAGATGCTACCGCAATGCTAATAATAATGCCAGAAATAACAGCAGAGGCTGTCCTGAGGCCTGGGTATTTAGCATTTAGCTTATTTCTCTCGCAAGTTCATCTCTTGCATATGCTTTCCTTTTCCTACAGCCTTGAAGATACAAGTCTGCATGCACTGACGGTATGTTGGATGCTGCTTTACATATATATCAAATAATAGATTAGTAAAGATGGGCTTTTCCTGAGACAAATTAAGCCTCTTACCAGAGGCATTATATCAGCAATCATGGCACACATGTACAATTGCCACTGGAGCAAGCCGGCACATGGAAATACCACTCTCTGCAAGTGAGAAATTACTGTGCTGCTTTGTTTGCCTTTTTCACTCTGCTCCCAGGAATTTCTTCCTGCTTCGCTGTTTCATTTACCGAGCAGCTTTCCTAGCGTGCTGAGCGGAGGAATGTGCGTGGGAAAGGCGCGGCGTGCCGCCTCCCCGCCTCCCCGCAGCCCCGCGAAGCCCTCCCCACCCTTCGCCAACGCCGGTGCCGCGCATCTCCCTTCTGAGTCAGGCATCTGCCTCCGAGGTCCTGTTGCAGCTTGTAGGTGATTAGTGCTTGTTTGGAGACCTTCCCCCCCCCCCCCACTCCTTCTGAGTCTGATTTACCCGCCGCTGCACCAGGAGGTGCGGAAACGGGATGCTGAGGCTTTCGCGATAAGTGCACATTGCCAGCGAACGGGACGGGACCCCCCGGGCCAGCGAATGCTGACCCTAAAAAGCTCCCCTGACGTCAGCTGAGGGTTTTTCTCGTATCCCGTTTTCGGGAAGGTCGGTTGTCTTCTTGTCAACAGCAGTGAAATATGGTCCTTGCGCCGCAACACACAGAAACAAGATACCCTAACCACTCACTGCATTTTCTTCTCAGTGTTTGTCTGGGATTACAGCCAGACTGGTGCAGAAACTAGGTTTCGGAGACCAGAATTTGGGACAGTGATAATCTAATCTGACCTCCTGCATAACCCAGGTCAGGGAGTTTAACATGATAATTTCTGCAGAGGAAGAAATTATTCTTCCTGGCTATGCAAGTGAAGTCTGCTCAGTCCAGTAATTTGTGGTTAAATGAGGTATGTTCAGTCTCAGGACTGAAGCAATGATGATTTTTCATCTCCCTTGTGGATAAAGGCTTGCAGCGTTGTATTAGATTTCCTCCCCAACTACATTCAAGCAACGTTCAATAATTAAATTAGATTAGAGGAATTATACCCTGCTTTGTAGAGGCATAATTTGTATGTGTATAAATATATTGTACCACTAATAGTTTAACCCTGCAGATTCTTGGGTAGAAATGATGATGATTACAACTGTGGTGCTTTCTCGCAGCTGACTGTGAGTTATTTGTGCGCACGGTTGTGATTCAGAGGCTGCAGGGGCTGTGTGAGGATCACGCAGAGGGAAGTTTATGGCTTCCTCTTCCACATTAGCCCCCTGACCTGCTTCTCTCCTGCCTCCACCTCTGATTTTATTTTGGTTCCATGAAGACTTATTTGCAGCTCCTGATATTTGTAAAGGGGTGCTGGCCGTGTTTGGTGGAGTACCTACTTCTGAAAATTAAGTAGTGTTCTCCTACAATTATTGTTTTTATCAGAGTATCAGAGTATCTCATCTCTTGCATAATATGAGAAAGAAAGGCAAATAGGCAGGAGAAAGGTGGACAAGGTTGAACATTCAGAGATCCAAATCTGACACCAGATCTTGTTAAATGACCAAAGGAAAACCACTCTCACCCTCCATTTTTCCATCAATAAGCCGTGGCAGAGATTGCTCCTTGCCTGCCACTCAGGCACATCTTGAGTGTCAATGGGTTTATATGGAAATACATCACTGGGAATGTGCAGCCATATGTGCACGTTTTGTCTATATCTACACATGCACTTATACGCACAGTATATACTGTCTGTGTCACTGGCAGTGTTTAGTGCGTCGTCTGAGCCAGCATATTTTCATCTTGGGCTTTCCACGTTGCAGATCCGCAGTCACTTACTGGTGTGAAACTCTTCTGCTTCCCATAAAGCCACTGCTCAATTTTACCTCGCTTAAGGCATCTGTGCAAGCGTCTGAGAAATACAAATCAGTTAGTTTAAATTTACTAAAGCAAAATTCTTCCTTCCACCAAGGTCTGCAAACAGAGAGAGTTTCCCTTCAGGGGATTCCCTTCACAGGTCAAAGAGCTGGAGAAGAGCGTGCAAAAACTAGGTGAGCAATGAATGGTGGGTGCCTTCGGCTTTCGTATTTGTCTTCTTGCTCTTTCTTCAACTCATTTCCCTTTCCACGGGTGAATCGGGTGAATGGGCTTCAGATCATCTGTGTCTAATGGAATATAAGGAAATCCAGTTATAATACATAACACTTATAAAATATTTTGGTCATATTGGTTTTGAGACATCTGAGGAAGAAAGTGTCATTTTATTGACAGCCAAAACTACCTTAATAAAACCAGGCTGCGCTTTCTCCCTGCAGCCACTGCTTGTGGCTCACTGAATAAGCAGCTCTCATCAAAATGACAAGCTCAGTCTGGAGACTAGTGATGAGATGGAAAGGAAGGAAATCAAAACTAGGCTGTTGGTTTAGGGTATTTTTTTTGGCAGCTGATAAATTTGCCCTCGTGTAGAATACATCCGAGCCAAGTATTTTCCAGAGCTCTAAGCTCGCTGTTTTGCCCCTTCATACTTTTTCTTTTCTTAACAGGGTTTTATTTTTCGTGATATCAAACCAACAAGGGAGGAACTTGTGGAGACCTGCTCACACGCTGGAGCAGAGAACGGAGGGGAAAACCCAAACCAGTATTGCTACATCGCTAATGGGACGGAGGCTCAGGTAACAACTACGGCGGCTGGCTATTTAGGTTCTGCATTTAACTCACCTTTCCTGGCTCCCTTTGCAGCTCACATTTAAACAGCACTTTCTCTTTCCCAGGGCTTTTCCTTAATTGGATTTTTGTTGCGTGTGGTTGGTTTTTTTTTTTTTCGTCTGTGGCTTAAGAAACTGTAAAAAAATAGCTTGAAGGAACCAATAAGATCCAGCCCTCCGGAGCATTTCAGACAGGAATTACATGACTTTCTTAAAGAGCAGTTTGGCTTCTTATTAATGGGAAGGGGAGGTGTGGGAGAAAGGGGGCGTTTTGTTTTGCATGTGTTGATGACAAACATTAAGTGCAAGTTTAAATACGGAATTGAGGCCAATTTCCTTGCTGAAACCAATGCCCTGGGAGGTGGGTCAATATTCCATTTTTTTTTAATAAAGGGATGTGTAGTAAAGTGTTTAGGCGAAAAGGTGAGGGCTTTGGGAAGGGACTGACTATTGGGCTATATTTGCCCGATGCCTGGTTTGCCTGGGGCCTTGCCAGTCCCACGGGGCGGCAGAGGTGGGACCGGCGTGGAGGACTCTTGGCTCCTGTTTCCTTTATCCGTGGCTGAGCCATCACCACCCACGATAACTTGGTCACTGTGGGTTAGGCTGTGGTCTTTATATCGGGCTGTGTAAGGCTTTATCTCACGAATAGCTGTATTGCCTGCAATGGTGGCACTGCCTGGGTCAAAGGAGGGGAGTGAAAGCACCCTGATGGCTAAACTCCCCTTAATGCTGCGTGTCTCTCCTCCTCCTCAGCCCATGCCTGCTTTTACACCCAGTCTAGGGGAGAAAAAGCAGAGTAATTACCAGGCATGTTTCTTTGGGCAGCAAACCGGCTTTGGAAGTTCCTGCTCCTGTAGTAGATACCTACAGTAGTCCTCCAGTCAAGAAATATGTTTCAGATAATACAGTGGGCAATTGGGTATTGGAAATGACGAAATAGGAAAGATATCTTGCATCTCATTGCATAGCAAAATTTCTCAGTAGCAGTCTCCAAGGCGGAGCTATAGACCCTGTTCATACCGTGTTTGCGAACAGCTCCCATGGCTGTGTATGCTGCAGAAGTGTTTCAATAAAATTAAGGGTTGAGCCTTCTTTAACACACCTGCCTTGCCAAGGTGTTCACGGTGCTGTGTCCCAGAGGCTCACAAATGAATACATACATTGATCTTCACAGCACAAATGTTTCTATAAATGCAAGAGTGACACTAGATTTACCCTCACACAGTTTTGCCAGTTTTCTAAATGTGCTGGGCACCGGTTACCAGCTTTGTCAAAGATGCGTTCATTCACACGCCTTGAGTCAAAAATGCTGCAGACGCACTAATGAGGGATGGGGAAATTTTCCTCGGTCCGTTCTAGTTCTTGCGATGGCAGCTGGACCCAGTCCTTTTTTAAGGACTTTTTTTAAGCTGCAGCAGCACTCTTTTGTATAAATAACAACAGCGACTCTGAAGGCCCTGAAGCCACGGAGCACTCGAGGGCTTTTTCTTCTCTATTTCCAAAAGATTGCAGCATCCTGCTATACCAGAGCTCCAGCCACCAATAGGGATAGGATGGTTGCCAGAGACCTGGAAATACGCTGATTTTCACGCTACTTTTCTGAACTTTGTTGCCTTACAAGAGAAGCAATCAGCTTTCTTGCAGAAGAACTGGGCTTTGCATTATCACAGCCTTTTTTACTTCCAAATCACTTCACAAACTCTAAGTGGTGAATCCTCACAACACCCCTTCAGGGGGCTGTGGATAAGTTTTATCTTAATGTTATAGCTGTATTTAATCAAGCAAACAGGAAACTAGTTTGTCATCCAGTCTTTTCATTCTGTGGCTCTCAGGTTAGACCCATAGGCACAGTCCCACCCTCTGACTGGTTTGGGGCTGGTGTCTAATCAGTCTGGAATGGGATTGCTACAAAAAAAAACAGCCCAGGAAATAATGTGGGGGCAAGCTGCAAATATCAGTGCAAGACTGTAGAGTGGCTGCGTGTCATAATTTTTCCCTTGAGTGCAAATGTTCAAGGCAGTGGCTTCTGGGCATTTGCAACCTTCTCCTTTCAGCCCGTCCTACGGAGTCCACGGCATTTCTCAGTTGCAGCTCATCCTCTTTGACTGAGCAGCTTAGTTTAAAAGCATCTATTCCCTCTAGGTCACAGCCATGCAGGCAAACAGAAAACGACCTGGTGATAAAACGTGGTAGCATGAATGTCTCCCAAAACATGTTTTCAGGCTCCATCAGCTGTACCTAGACAACGGTGAAGAATAAAGCGAGGATATGCCATCAGGGAGACGAGGCTCCAGGCGCAGGCGTTGGGCAGTGGGACAGGGTGGCCGACGCGCGGGGCCCCGGAGGAGAGGGAAGCGGCCCATGCACCGAGAGGTCACTGAAGGAGCCCGGCACACTCACCCGCTCATCCAGCTGGGTTTTGTCCTCTGGGGAGGAACCAGACCATTTTTAGGGACTGCCCCATGTCAACTTATTCATATGTCCATATGAACAGCTCTTATATTTTTAATTCTTTTAATTTTACCCAATAAATCTTTGCCATCTGACCACCACTTGGAAGCACCCAAATAAGCTCCTTTTTGACCAGATGGACTCTTTTTTTTTTTACATTATGCAGTGCTGTGCTTTTCGTGGTGGTTAGAAACCTAACTGAATCACCAAGGCTATAGGTTTGAGTCCCATCCAGTTTGCTCATACCTCCTGGTCAGGAATCGCCACACCAAAGTGCTCTGGGGTCATTTTCATATTACATTTCCCAGAGGCTCTGTGTAAATAAAATGACTGTGAAAGCCCCCTGACTGTTCCCAATGCTTTCATGAGGGCAAAAAACAGGAAGCTGTAGAGCTTGTTCCCTATGCCTTGCATGTTGATAGACTTTTAATATGAGATTTTAAAAAAGGCCGATGACTTACTTCAAAAGAAAACCCCACCATGGGATGGTAGTTCCTGACTGTCAGAGTTTCTTTAATCTGAACATCATGGTGCATCTGCTGAAAGGTTATTCCAGGAATACTGGGCAATTTTCTATGCACCTTTCAGAGGGCAAACACCACATCTGAAAACATTACACTGCCATTGTCTTGCTCCTGTACCAGCCTACATCATCAACACCTGTGTTCATATAGCACATAACACAAATACAAGTCTGATTTCCCAAACTGCAGCCATGGGAGAATCAATGAAATTATATACATCAGGGTAAATTTGATTTCTTGCTTATCGAAGATCACTGGCATGCCTGGTTTTCCTACTGCTGTTAAAAATTATGCCTGTAATTCGACAAGATTTGTTTTTTAGTGTTTTAACTGTGACTAACCATCAGGCAGGCAAGACAGTGCAAGCCACATGGACTAAGATATTCTGTGATCTCACTCCATTGCACAACAGTTTTAGGAGCTCCAGTAGTGTAACATTGCACAGAACAAGCTCCAAAGAGTTTAAGGGTTATAAAGAGTCACAGGGAATTATTTTATGTCATGCAAGAGAGAATTCAGAATGAATGAAAGTTCAAAGTCCTGCTTACTGTGAAGCTAGCAAAACACATTTTTGTAACTTGGAACTGTACAAAGACATCATACTTGGCTCATTTCCTTTTCTCCTGCCTCTAGCAGTCACAATTTCAGCTATGCTACATCAATGTTTCAATAAAACATGACTACGGGGCCCGATCCTCAGCTCTGAGGTAGCTCCTCTGAAGCCAGTGAGTCTGGCTCCAGCCGGCCGTGCTGTCCTGGTCAGCAAACCAATATTTCCATTAAATTATCTCTTGCTCTTATTGGATTTCTTTTCCCCTCAAAGGAATTTACATTTCAGCCATAAAATACGCTCAGACTCATACTTGCTCTGGATCTAGTCTCCTCTGAAAAATTCTTATTTTAAGTTCCTACTCAATTTTCCCATATGATCAATATGCCTGTTTGTATAGGAAGCACTGTGAAAGGCAGATTGGGCTTAACTCCACTAAATTCAGTCTGAATTTATAACAGTGACAAACCCCTCTCGGCAGGTCAGACTTTAGAAAAATGCTAACTGTCAGATTTGTTATCATACTCAAAGTACTGATAGGAAAACTAACTCATGGATCGGGAAGGAAACTCATTGTAAACCGGTCAGGAGCCCACATATTTTTTTCCTATTGAAACAGCCGCCCTGGCATTTTAAGCAATTACCATTTAAGGATGAGATAGGACACAACAGAGATTACTTATATTTATTGCACAATATCTGCATTTTTTATGCAGTTCAACAGATTTTTTGATGATGTCTCACTTTTTTTACTGGGCTTTGCCCTCCATCATGGTGAGCGCAGTCTTTAAAAGGATCCCCATCCTGTCTGAATGTTTAGTGCTTTGCAGAGCTTTCATGTTTACCAAAACATCTCATAATATCACTTCTGTGCCTTCCCAGGAGCCTTCGCACAGCAGCTTTCTGGGGTTGTTTTGGTTATCTGTATACTTTTCTCCTTGGATCAGATGACTTCTTCCTTCCTAGACAGATTGCACAAACTGTTCCTTACCCAGACACCATGAGTCTTTCCGCCCCCAGAAATTGCCACACAACTCCTTGCTGAGCCTCTCGTTCCCATAAATAATACATGCCCAGATGTCTTAAACTCTTGGTCAGCTTCCCCGCTTCAATGACATATCAATGACCTCTGCTAAGACACTGATGTCATTTTAGACAAGTATGTCTGTATCTGGAATCCCATTTAATAACATTTCTGTTCTTGTATAAATAGAAATACATACTTAGGCCTTAGTGGTTGGAGCAAGGAGATTGCCATGAGGATTTTTTTCTCCGTTATCAGTTCTGACTTGACTTAACATGGACCAGCTCATATAGACTCTCACTCAGCAGCTCCCATGGACTGAGCTCAGGCTGGCCACGTATGACTCTGCTTGTGGGTTTGTGTCATGGGGAAGAGCAGAGCAGAGGATTCATCCCACCTAACTGAGGTGCCGTAGTTATAACCCTAATTACTCCAAGTCTCCTCTAACCACTGTTTAACCTGATTCCCTTTTCTCTGTTAGAGGGCCATATTCATTTTTTCCATCTTTCCCAACTCTGACACAATAATAACTTCGCTGGAAATGTGGTGGCCCTAGCAAAGGCACAGTGTATGGACCATCTTCATATGCTTGGTAACAAAAGCAAGAGTCCCATGCTTGGTCCAATGAAGTCCAGTGAAGACAATGAGATCAGGAGCAGTAGTACATTAGATTCAGTCCAGTTTTATCAGTAAAACCTAGGATACTAAGTTAAGAGCAGGATTGTCTCTGCATTTAGTTTTCTCCAAAAAACACAGTTTTCTCCGGAAGATATTTTCCTTTGTGCCTGTAATGACATCATTTCAACAATGTCTCTGGCCCTGTGCAAAGGCAGCCTGTCTCATGCTGCTTTATAAAGTCAATGACATACACATGCCTAAGAAGGATATTTGTTTTCTACAACTTCTGTTCCCTTGCTGGATTTCAGGACTAAAGCCTCCTCTCTGCACTGTGTTATACGCTACAGCTGCAATGCAGTACTGCTGTGTTTATAATCGGAGGCCTACACTTTCCCAGATTTCTGCCTTTTTTTGCCTTCTGCTGCTGTCCCACATCCCTGGCTTCCTGACCCGTTCTGTGCCCGTATGAATACAGCGTCCTCCCCACCCCAGTCCCCTCTTGGTTGGTAGCTCCTGACCCTGCCACAGTCCAGGGTTTGACTCTTGCAGCTTCTGTAGTTCTGCAAAATTCCCGTGTTCCCAGCACCTCCTTCTGCTGTGCTCCTCGTGTTTATACAGGATCTCCTCGCCTAGCCTGTGTTTACTGCCTGTGACCCTGTCACTCTCCCGTGTTTACATTTCATGGCCCATATTTACATCCTGCAGCATCCACAGCCCTGCTGCCTGCTCACGTTTTTGTCTTCCAACATCTGCAGCTCAGTGCACCTTTGCTCTTGTGTTCAAAGTTTAAAATTAAACGTAGTCATAAATGAAAGACAAAAAATGCAAGTGAAAGAAGACACCCATATCCTTGCTTACTTTTGCTGATGTCCTTGATATGAATTGATCTTTCCACCCTCCTTGATATGCAGCCAGTGGACCCTTTGCACTATGTGGGATGCAAAGATCAAAACAAGCACTTTTAATGAGCTCAGTTCTAACAATATTTTGAAGTTGCCTTTTTCTAGCATCTGCTAAATTCTCTCTGGCTATACTTTGCATTTCTTTCATTATGAGCACGCCTTGTAAAGCTGCTGCATCTTGCAGTCAGGCCACTGACACTGTGCAGGGAGTTACCGCCCTTGATTGGAAACCGAAACATAATTTGAGGTGCTTAAATTCACACACGCACACATCCAAATGCATAGAAAAAATTCTCAAACATGCATTGACCCCTTTAACCGAGGCAGCTCACCAAAATTCAGGATCTTGTAAGATATCTCAGTTACAGGCAGAAACTGAAGATGAGTTCAAATATTTTTATACTGGTGGATTTGCTACAAGAAAGTACAAACTCCTGCTTCCCTGAATGCAGGAGCAAGAAGCTACTGCTCTTGCACATTGGATTTTGAACTCTGTCACAGACCTGCTGGTGGGGTCTCTCTTACACACATGCCCCAGCCATTTCCCCTCAAGTTACAGTTTCTAGTTAAATGCTGGCTCTTTTGGGCTGAAATGGGCTAGAAAGCCCCCATGCAGGCAGTGCTGTAGGCAGATCTGCCACAAGTCCCCGGCAAAGGGGCAGGGCTCCAATGGGCTCCCACAATCTCTGCACCCACCCGAGCAGCAGCTGGGAGATGTGTCTGCAGCCCTGAGTGCTCGGAAAGCAGAAAATGCCAGAATTCAACTGGCCACGAGCTGCAGTTTTAATGAGGATAATAGCCAGAACTTTAAAAAGCTTGAATTCATCAACATTTGGAGTCTGCTGTGCTGTCAAACTCAATTATTATTACTCTTACACACCATGCTGTTATTTGCCCTTACTCACAAATTGTTTCGTTCCATCACTTAGTGAATTGCAGCTGGTAATTAATTGAGTTTCATGAGTTCATGAAGTTTGAGGCATCACACACATCATGGGCCATGCACAGCACCCAAAAGTGCTCAGTTATCTTCCGCTGGACCTTGCAGCTTGCTCTTGGTTAGGAGGGCAGGTAGCGCCCATTTGGTGTAGCCACCATGGGTGGTTTGTTCCCAAGCTGGAGCTGTTTGAAATGTGCCTTTTCTCTCCTTGGAATTCACCTGGATACAGTGTGCAACCGTGGAGCTTATTATGCCTTTTTTTTTTTTTCATCGCATTTTTGCACTGCAAATGTATATGCTCTAATCAGACTCCTTTCATCTTGTTTTTGATAATCTAAGGAGATTGAGCTTGTATTTTTCACTGGAAGCATTTTTTCTCCAGCACTGAAATAATTCCCATGACGCGTTTCTGTGACTTCTCGAGTCTGCCAGCATACTTTAAGAAGGACACTGGAACAGTAAGATTTTTTCCAGGATCAGCTTAAGATGCTTTAACCTCTTTTGTCATATTGGGAACTCATGTTGAGTTGCTTGTTAAATAGGACCCCTAAATCCTTTCAGAGTTACCGCTTTTCAGATACAACCTTCCATTCTGCAGATGGCCAGCTTTCTTTGCTATGAAACCTATAATTTTCTGTCTCTGCAATTTAAAACACAGTTGTTTGAATCAGCTCAATTTAGCTCTCTCTCCAAATGATTCTAGATGACAGCCTTATCTTCATCATTATTTATCATTCTGTCAATCTTTGTGTCACCTACAACAAATTATCTCAGCAGTGTTTTTTATATTTGCTTCCAGAACATTGCAGAAAATGTTGAATAGCATTGAGTATACGTTGATCCCGCCAATACATCATTAGATGATTCCCCAGTGACAAACACTTTTTGAGACCTGTCAATTAGCTTGTTCGCGATCCAATTAATGTGGGCTTTATTGACACTCCATGATGTCCTTTTTAATCACAGTGCTGCAGGAGTACCAAGCTTTAAAAAGTCCTATTTACCATCACTGTTCAAATGTGCAGTCCCTCCAATAAGTTTGAAAAAGACAGTGAACCATGTGTCTTCCATTAATTACATACTCATCTTTTACTTTTTTGTTAATTGTATCTAGCTAATGGAAGCATCTCCATCCTCTTGTCAGAGAGTGGCAGGATAACCAGCCTGTAGTTACCCAAGTGACCCTGATTGCCATGTCTGACTGCCTTCACATGGGCCTATTTCCAGCCCTCTTGAGCTTCCCAGTTTTTCCAATGTTTAACATCAGTGTGCCAAGTTTCCCTCACCTAACTCTTTTATGGCTCTTGAGTTCAAGTTACCGAGACCTGCCGATTTTCAAATGAGTTCACCAATATTCTGTTAATGGACCGGGAAGCAATAGAGATTCACCATCCTTTTTTGTGCCAACAGAGAAAGAATTGTTTAAAAAATATTTTTACTTTCTTCTGTGGAGATCCCCAAAATCAAGTAGGTTTTGGACTGTAGTTTTACAACCAAGTTATGAAGTCTGGTCCCTGAGCCAAGTTCCCTGTTTGTGTAGGGTGTTCTCGTCTGGCTCAACCCTATCCGGATATAAGTATTTTGGCAGATAGGACTGGTAGAGACTTGCTGTGATATAATCATGTGGCCTCATGATATATTCCCTTTCACAGACTTGTCAAGCTTAAAACCGACTGGGTAGTTTGTTTCTTTGGGGAAGGCTCAGAGAACCTCATTCCTCTGGTAGGAAGAAACTCTTTTCTAATTTCCAGCCTAACCTTATTCATGGCTAGGTTATATCCATTTTGCTGTGCTAACATTTTTCTTTCTCTTACGTAGTCCTTTCCATCCCTGGCATTTATTCCTGTGTTGTATAACAGCTGTATTATACAACGCGGTCTTTGACGTGGTCAGTGAAAGAGTCAAGGTGTTTTGTTTTCCCTGTGTCTAACAGACTCCCTGTTCTTCCAGCCATTCAAGATCTTCTCTGAAATTATTCCAGTTTGAATTCTTCTCTCCTGAACTTAGGATGACCAAATGAGGTCTCATCAAGGCTTTATATAATTGTATTAATATTTCCCTATTTTTGGTGGAAATACTTCACTGGATGCTTCCTACTTCTCTCTCTTAAATGCCCTGTTCCATGTATTCTTGCTTCTTGTTATGGGGTGGAGACACTAAAGAGTTGGCAGGAGAACCAAAAATACAAATACCTCTAAAATAAATCATAGACTGTATTTTCCAAGAGCTTTATAGTACTTTAGGGGCCTAAGCCCATTTTCAAGAGTGATTCAGCACTAGTGCAATTTTCAGTAAGGCTTGGGCATGCGACCCCCAGCCCTTTGAATTCAGATTCTAGGAAGAACCTACCTGCATCTTTAGGTGCCTAAGAAATCTGACTTTAAGTACATGGAGTGCCTCTACAAAAGGACTTCAGCTTCTAGATCACCTGAGCTTTTTTGAAAGTATTCAAGGTCATACAGTGGGCATGGTGTGCAGCATTAAGAGAACTGTAAATGGGATGTGTCGCTGGTGATTAATCATGACTGTATGGAAAGTCTTCAAAGTATATGGCTAGCAAAAGCAACAGTAGAATTTTCCTTCAATAGTCTTATAGCAGGAAAAAGACACCAGGTGATTTGTGATGAAAATTGAAGGACAGCTCACCAGTAGATCTTGATACAGAAAAAGGACATGCATAGGATCCCCAGACCTGCTCTGGGAGTTTAGTACCTAATATTTTTATGACACTGGGTTTCCCCTTTTTATCTCATGCTCACCACCTTTCACCTTGCAGAAAACCGTCCTTTCTCACATTCGGCAAGGATTCCTACCCCTTGAACATTGTGCTGCTGAGGTCCAAAAATAGAAGGTGGCAGGGACAAGCGAAGGAGCAGAGTGGTCACGGCGTGAGGTTCATGGGCATACGCTTGAGCTCATCTGCTGGGGCAGAGACAGCTGAGGGGGTTAAGATACAGGTCTGTAAAATCATGAAGGGGGAGGGCAAATAGAGAAAAAAACTGTCCCCTTTTACTAACAATAGAAGAACAAAATGAAGCAAAAAGATGCATATTCAAACAGACAGAAGGAGAACCTCCCTTATACTGTGCCTGAATCCTTGAGCTATAGATATTTGCATGCTGATAGAGTACTTGAGGGAAGTATCACTGTACGCTTTCATTGTCCATATACTCTTCCCTAGGTTTCCATTTTTGGTCACTGTCAAAAACACAATTATAGGCTAGATAAGCCTTTGGTCAGACCTGTCATGAACATTTTATATTCTTGTGTGCTGTAGGTGCATGCTCAGTTGTACATGGGCTGTTGACCTACGTCCTTGTACTACTGCATGAACTGAGAAACCTGAGGGAGCTCAGCCATCTCAGTGGAGCCGCTGTCATGGCTGGCTCCCGTCCATGGCAGCTCAGTACCATAGCAGCATATCACTGATATCAGCTGCATTTCTGATTATGGCCAGTTTGTGTTGCCATTAATTACTTTCTCTTTGCTTGACTGTTTGTCCCATGGTGGCTACTGACTCCTCCTCATCGCTGAAAGCACGGCTTCAAGTCACAAGCAGACCAGCGTAGGGAGTAGTTGATGTTGTGCTCTTGCTTTTCTCTCTCCTCCATCCCTGGTTGGACGGTCTGTCCCCACCTCTCCCTGCCCTGGCACTTACCTGACTCCACAGTCAGCTGGTTCAGGGAGTGAATCCTGCAGAAATTATTTCTTATTTTGTGGGGTTAGTTTTCTGGTGGGTTAACTCCATGAACTGGTTCACAGTGGGGTCAGAGTACTGCTACCAGTTCAAGGGACACAATGGGAGTGAACGGGAAAAGGGAATAAGACTACTCTTCCCATGATCAGTAATTGTTAGGTCAACTCTGCAACATGAAAGCAGGAGACTCTGGATCCACTTGGAGTGTTAATATGTCTGTCGATACCTTTCTGTTGTGGAGCGAAATTTGCTAAATACAGTCTTTTGAAAGATGGTTTTGTGAAAAGATGGGTATTTTCCAGTGTTTTCAGCTCAAGCATTCATTTCTTAGAAATAAAGATCCTTGTTAGTCATATTTGTATGCAAGACACGGAGAAACCTGCATTATTTTTACATATGACTACTTTAAATTAATGAGCATAAGATAATTAACTAACCTATAATTAACTTTATGGTAATATTTTTCAAAACAGACAATCAAACCTTTGCTACAGTTGCATTAAAATAGTGATATAAAGCCTCTGCTTTAATAAGGTTAGCTATCTAATAGCAATTTCAAGCATTTAATTAGACTAGTTCTTCAGCTTAATAGATCAGCTTGCACTTCTGCAGTGCCCTCCATCAAATTATCTTTATGCTTTTTAAAAACAACAATTAATTAAGTCTTAAGCTACTCCTGCAAGGTCAGTTAATAGTATTATAGCAATGATAAAAAAATGAGTCCCAAAGGGATTTGACAGTTTTCCCCTCCCATGATGCTTAGCCTGAGGTAAGGGGCAAGGGGTGCAGTTCATCCCAGTCCATGGGAGGGACAGGTACTTCCACTGGGTGTCCCAATAAGTTCAGAATTATCCTGCCAGTGCCTATCTCTGTTCATTGACCTTGAGGAGGCAAAGAGGACTGTGATCCTACCTCAGGCACCTCTGCCTGGTGCTTAAAGTTAGGAGACAGAGCCCTGGGCCCAGCAGTGAAGTGCTCAAACTATGTTAAAAGAGTCAGTGATGCCAAATTTGGTGTGCTTGAACTTGAGCAAAAAATAGATAGGGACAGTTTACATCAGGGAATCTGGTCGCCCAAAGGGGAGCACCACTGGGACCCTGATGGGTTTCAGAGGCTTGTAGGTACTTATCTCCAACCGATGTAAGACAAACAGACATTTGGGGTGAGATTGAAGAAGAACACAGGGTGAGGTCTGGTCCACCAGCACTGGTATCTGTGATGGGACTTGGGCAGCACCTAGGTGTGATGAAGCTGTGGGTAGCAGTCAATGCTGCCAGGCCTGGAGTGGACACCGACGTGGTAATACCAGGATGCTGGACCGGTCCATCTGGGTGTTCCCCTGCCAGCAACCCCTGCCTGAATCCATCCCTGTCCCTGTCCTCCCCACCACCAAAGTGGACCCAACCGTATGGCATGGCCAGAGCAATGGGTTTGGTTCACTGTCCTGCTCCAGCTGTGGTGAGCAAGCAACAGGGCTGCCCTGCAGGTACCCCCCAGACAGCATCGACCACAGGATTTGCATACCTTACTATCTCTTTTCCCACTTCTTTGCCTTCCTTTTCACCACCCTTGTACCTTTCTTTTTGCACCCCATTAGCTTCCCAAATAAACAACCTGCCCCTAATTACACTTTCTCCAGTTTGCTATATCTACACTCAAATTTGGTACTTCTGATACTGTTACCTAGGCAATCTCAGCTTTATATGGTACTACTGATATGATCAGCTAGGCCTCGCAAGACTCTATTTCCCCAAAGATCCCCAGTGCTCCCTTTGAACTATCTGTGGAGTCTGGCCATTTCTCACCCAACTGCCTCTTAACCGCCTGTGAGATCCAGCCATCCCTCATGATGACGTCTTTGCCTTTCGTCAGCTTCCCGCACAGTTATATGTTATCTCCAGCAATTTGTCCTGTCATGTCCGGTGGTTTCCCATATCCTGGTCAGTTAGTCTAATCTCAAGCTATGGCCTACTCCAGGGCCTGGTCACTTGCCTGCAGCCTAACACTCGGTACTGAGGCAATCCAGAAAAAACACACCATAACATCAGCAGCTTCCTCGACACCTGAGCATGTGCAGAAGCACAGCTGCTCAGGAAGGAGATGGTAGAAGCTTCACCAAGGGCAAAGGAAGCCTAGGTCTGACCTTGTCCTCATTGTGTGCAGATGGAAACCCATATCCTTCACTTGCTAGGAGCATTTTATATCATCCCAGCATTAGACAAAACATAAAACCAGACCAGGGAAGCAAATCCAGGTCTCCTCGCCCACAGCTGTGTGTCCTACAATGTCCAGCTGCTTCTTACTCCCTCCTCCCAGCAAAACATCTCCTAACTATCTCACAGTGTTTGAGGTTCCTCTGGGGAGGAGGGAGGAGGGTGAGCCCTGGTCTTGTGGCCTGTTGCTGTTAAGCAAAACAACTCTCACTCCTAGTTTCTCCAACGCCTATATTTTAAAAAGCATTATCCTTGTTCTGCTAATCATCCAGCTCCAGGGGAGTGCCTTGCTCTGAAACTTGAATGCATAAAGGCTTTTGAAGGTCAAAGCCTAATATCTTCTAATGTCTCAACTCTGCATTGTCTTTGGACAGGGCTAAAGAGGTCTGAATTTTCCAGTTTTGAGCCTCCAAACAACCTCCTTGATCTCTTCCAACACCTATAATTGACTGATTCTCTGCTCTGCCAAATCATTTTGTGCTACAGTCTGCTCAGAAGGCTATAACACTCCTGACTGACCTCACAGGAGAGGCACGAGACATAATGAGTGTTTGTAAAGAGTACAAAGATGATTTGATGGAGGGCACTTGAGAAGTGCAAGGTGATATATAACCTGCAAAACAAGTTTACTGAAATGCTTTAAATTGCTATGAGTTATGTAACCACATTAAAACAGTAGCATTGACACCAAAACAATGAATAGAAGCTAGGATTTTCCAAACTGGGATAGTCAAAAAGTGCTAAGAACTCAACCTTTCCCCCCACCTTGCTGCGTATGTAGAATACAAGGAATCCCAGACTGCTGATTTTTCTGGTGAAATACTCATTACAGTTTGCTAGGACTTTGCTAATTACTCCATGTGTTTCTATTTAGTTCAGAAAACTGCAGCAGATTCTCAGCAGCACAATTCTCCACTTTGCAGCATAGGAAGCAGGGAAAGGATGAATGAAGTTACCTGCCCTTACCACTATGGACCACTCCCCCCTCCCCTGGCTGAGCCAGACCTCTCCCCTCTTTCGGTGAACAAGGGACTAGGAGACCCCACACCATTGCATCCACCTATGAGTGACTCCAGACAGTCAACCTACATGACCCACACTTCTCTCCCAGTTAGAAGTCCTCCCAAATGGCCTAAATCTCTTTTGCCATCTCTGTGCCTTAGTGGTATAAAATTGTTCTATTCTGATTAGACTTATTTGTACTGATGAGACATGAGATGATGGAGAAGAAAGCCTTCAGATATTTTTTATTTCCTTTTGGAAAGTAACTTTCTTGCACAGGTAATAGTTCAAATTTTGGTCTGTTGTCTACATCCACATTCTTCATTCTGATCAAAGCGTCATGCTCTGTTTGTTACTTGAATATCTTTCTACAAAGGATTGCTGATTTACATCATCACTAAAAAAATGTAATGGCCATATAAAATCATTTTGCCATACAGTGAGATATGGAAGGAGTCATCATATACCAAAGCTCGAGTTGAAGATAAACCTTTTCTGGGAATAACAGATTCCCACTGCCCTGTGATAGTCTAATTTAGAAGCAGGAAATTCCTTAGAATAATCAGCTCACAGGCCAGCTGAGAGCTGACTAATAAAAGTGCTGTGAAATATTTAACTGCATAGTAGCAGAAGATTAAGAACAGATGTGGTCTAGAAAATCAGCTACACCTAGAGTGAAAACAAACCTCTTTGTACACTGTCACCAGCTTCAGCAGCAGCCGGCATATCCGTGTCTGGCTGAACCTGGACAAGGAGGACTCTGCCCACCAGCTCTTCAGATGCCTGGTGTTGGCCGGTGGGCGCCTCCATTTTCCAGGAATGTCCTTTGTCATGGTGGCATTTCTTCCTGCTGACACACTCAAGTAATTAATATTCTCCCTTTTCTCGGGAACTGCTGTTATCCCTGACTGTCAGTCACATAAAAGCTCTCAATCAACTCATAATGCTCAAGAGCGCTGAGAAGCAACAGCACTGCAGGAGCCATCCTGCTGTGACTGGTATCAACTAAGGATATAGGAAGAACATGCACTATATGGAGAGGTAATATATTTCCTTAGACAAGCTGATATACCTGGAAAAGACTGATAGACATTATAATCTCAGAGCCCCTTTGTTGCATCTCTTGAAGAGACTCTGAGACCAAAAGTTTGCCTCCCTTGCTTGTTAAAAGAGAGGACCATTTAAAAGTCAGTGACCACAAGGCAGTTCAGCTAACAGCTACTCGGTGGCATTTCCAAGGCATGGCTGTGCTGCAGACTTAAGTCAGGTAATTACTGTCCACAGCTGAGCACTCAAATTAGCCTCCCCTCTATGCAAGCTATGGCACAGCAAAGCAAAGCATGTTTTATTGTGGCCATTTTGGGGCTAACTCAGGGCAGTCGTGGGACTCCCAGCACGTGTGCAGCAGTCTCCAGGGCTTCTCCATTGCAGAGAGGCCTGAGCACAGAGAGGGAATAGGACCTGCCAGCCTCCCTGACTGAGCCCCAATGGTGGTGCAGGGTGGGCGACCCCTGCAAAAGCAGCCCTTGTGTTTTTATCTTTTGCTCCAGCTGAATTCAAGTCTGCAGTTCGGGCAGGTCAGGGGTTGGGCATGTGCCTGGAAGTTGGTTACAGCAATATCCGGCAAATCCCATCATGAAGAAATGTTGTCCTGTCACCACCATGGAAGGTGAAGGCTACCGTTGCAAGGTCAGGAGCAGCCAGGTAGTGCCCTAGGAGCCTCTGATAATCCTTGCAGGATTTACCATTATTTATTTACCTGGAAATGTCCTGATGCTCAGTCAGATGTTAATATGGGCTATTCCAAAGCGTTTGGAACCAAAACTCCATTTTAGGATTGTTACAAAAACAGGGCACAATGTCTTCATCAGGGTGCACAGAGTGAGTGCCCCAAAATCATACTCAGGTTCTTCAAAAGACATGACCGCACTATCCAGGGTGCCATTTATCAGTATTTTCCCAATGGGGTTCACAGCTTTCAGTGACTCCAGTTGTTTTTGTTCATTGCAACATCTCCAAAAGTTAAGTTTCTTTTGTCTGGGTGCCTTATAAAGGATTCAAGAGCATAAATTTTTGGTCTTGGAGTTTGTAATTTTATCCTGTTTTAATATTGCCTTACTCTGTTACTCCCATTTTTGGGCTTTAGTTTTTGGACTTACATTGCTTTCTAAGCAGAGTGAGTTTTGATTTCTTTTTGGTGTTACACAGCAGACTTTTTAAAAGTTTTATTTAGGTATACCTATCAAGTGATTTCACAATGAATTCAAGAAAAAAAATGAGAGTTTAATTTCTTAGCAAGAAAATTATAGTCATTCAGGGAATTCTTTGTCTCCTTATGACCTACTGAATGGAAATGGGATATTTTTGATTGCTGCCCAGAGGTGGCTGTCTGGCTCTGATGCACTGCAGTTTTACCCACAGCTACTGAAATACTCTGAGTCACAAAGAGAGGCATAACAGCTGATAATGAGAGCTAATCATGCAAAGTATATTACAACCATGAAGGCACTTTAGGCACAGCTCCTGGTGGACAGCAGAAGCAGGACACAAATATATCTACATAATTCTTAATCAGCTACAAAAACTGGCTGGTTCCCTTTTTTTTTTCCCCTCTACCTCTTATTTCCCAGACCATAAACCAAATCTTCAGCAGGTATAAACTGGCACAGGCTCTTTGACTTCAAAGGAGCTACATCAGTTTGAACCAACAGAGATTCTGGCACCATATGGCCCTAATTATGTTAATGTGAGGCCCAAAGGATGCAGTGCAATAATAAAAAGGAAATACTGTGTGATCCATCATAGCTTTGGCACTCAAGGCAAGACTTTCAAAGGTATTTAGGCACCAAAAGAAGCAGACAGGTGTGTAGGAGATTTTCTGTGTTCCATTTACCCGTGATAAAAATTTATTTCCTTTCTGTTCCAAACTAGGCTCCCTGCAGGAGAAACTGCTCACCTGAAGTGACCAGGGAGAGCTGTTCCATTTTTATCACCGTGGAAATAAAAGCTATTTTTCTAAGATGGATCTCTAACTACTTTGCCTCTTGACATACTACCACTCCAAGTTCTCCACGGGCTATCAGACCTGTGGCTGGAGTGATCCCATGCCTGTGGCGTCTGGTGGTAACTACAAGGGTATGGGCAAGATTGCTACGAGGCGTAGCTGGGGCGCAACTTCAGCAGTAGGTAAGGAGCATAACAAGACAGATGATTCAAACCAGGCTTGCTTGTCCCGAGGAGTGTCTGCTGCAGCGTATGAAGCTATGCCGCCCCATTAACGTGGGCTGATGGCTCCTCGCCGTGCTGCCCCAGTGTATGAAGCTGCAGGAGGATATTAGGAGAATGAGTGCAACGTAGTAATGTTTGAGGCAGATGGAAACCTACTGCACCCTGAATTCCCCCAGGCCCATCGGTATGGAAACCTTCAACAGCATGGAAAGTTTCTTTTATTTTAAATCCAAACAACTAACCGCTGTTATTCTTGGACATTTATATTACATTTTCCTCATATTTTCCATCGCACGGATGATTAAAAATGAATTACTGCATTAAGGTGTTTGAAGTTAGGATGCTCTGTGCAGCACTTGTTTGTTTCTAAGTCCTTGTCAGGAATTTCCTGCTGATCCAGTTTTATGCAGTCTTTACCTAATAATAATTTTCACCAGGGACCAAAATAGTCACTAAATAGTTAGAAAAGGGTTCTCCCATCTTAGGCTGTTTTTGAAAAGCCCTGTAATCTTTGTCTTACCAGCTAGTGAAGCAATACAGCTGAGAGCATACTCATATTGCCCTAAGGAGTGGGAAACAGATTGCTTAATATGTCAAGAGTTACATTCAACATAATAATTTTCACAGTCATCTTTCATTGTTCTAATGCCTTTATATCGATATTCTTTGTAGCGTGCTTTGCAATGATGCAACTCTGTTGCTCTAATAACCTGGTAGACAGCTGGATAGTTTCCATCAAAATAAAGGAAAGGTCACCTTTTCATAAAGACTTCCTAGGGTAAAAATTTTTTTCTTAGTTGCTTGCATTTCGCATAATTTTGTTCTCCGGAAATGTTACAGTTAAGAGGTCAGATGCAATACCATGGCGTAAATGTGCTCACTGTTTGATGCTGCTGTCCTGAAGAGCTTGCAGTACTGGATGCTTTTGCTTTTATTTCCCTCATGTCCTAATACATCAGGCGTACGCAGGATCCTTGGGACTGGCCAGAAGACATGGAAAGTGAAGAGTAAGATAAGGCCAATAGTTGGGCTGTTCTCTCCGTATATGTGAGAATCAGATTTAAATCTCTATGCTGTCTGCGTGGAAAGGGGCTCTTGCTGGCAAACGCTTGTTTGCAATGCTAGTAATGGGCCTCTGAATTTCATCAGAATATCAGTTTTGACTGTTAAAAGAAGCTTTCAAAGTTGGTTTGATCAAAATCAACATATTTCTGGAAAATTTTGGGTTTGGGCTTTGATGTTTCCTGATGAGCAGAGTTTTGTTGTCAAGATCCCAATCAGTCCTAGTTAACTGTAGTGAAACGCAAGAATTTTTGGGAGACTAAGGCAGATTGGTTGTCCTCTATTCTTTCATTTAGAAGGTACAAATAATCATCTGTCACCTGGTTACAACATAGCAGCATAAATAATAAGGAATTAAATTATTAATTGTGCCCTGTGAGATAAACTACCCCAAAAGATATTGCCAAAATTTATACTGTTAATGAAATCATTACCTCTTACAATTTTAATTTCAGCAAATGAACATTTGCAATATGACAACCTGGTCCTGCACATTTTTGTGATTGTAGTGAGCTTTTATACGTGTGAGCAATGTTCCCCCTTTGACTCAAATATTTACTGGCATAAATATTTGCAAGATTAGAACTTTAACACCTAGCCAACGTGTTTAAGAAAAAATAGCAACAACTGAAAAATTCTCATATGCAAGTTTGTATAGTTGCTGAATATTTCTATAAAGTTCCTAAAGTTCCTATACACTGCACAATAGGGAATAACACATATGCCTTTAAAAATTCACAGAACTTGTTGACTGACATTCAACTGAGAAAAAACGTGAAAAAAAATATTTTTATAGAAAATTCTTCAAATATTTACCATGTGAGACATCAAAACCAAGAGCTTAAATAGGCTCTTAATTGCATAGTGAGATATTTAAACAGAGGTCTGATTTTCAAAAATGCTGGACAACAGCAGGGCCTATTGAAATCTTTTTTGAAGATCAAACCACAGACTTAGGTTGTTTCTATAAACCAAAAGCCTAAATTTAGGCATTCATTTGGAAAATCTTCCTTGTTACTTCCCTTATGCAAAATTTCATCCTTGCGTTTGGTTAGAGGATGCCCATCTAAATTAGCACAAATGTTTTGCAATGCCCAGCTATTGTGTTTTCATTAATTCCCTAAGCTTCCTGGTTTTATAAATTACAGACAAATGTCGCATCGAATATTTATAGGGAACCTGGACAACAACAGTCCACTGTTACAGAGCAAAAGCATATGTAAGAGTGTCTTTTGCATTTCCCATGTTTTGCAACCCCTTTCTGTTCCCCTTCTTATGTCATAATCTGTGCAGAGAGTTCTGTGATGAAGTCCTTAGTACAACGAAGACATAGGAGTCATTGTGATTCATCCAGGCTAGGAGATAACTGTGTGGATTTAAACTAAAACCAAAAGATTTTTCCGTAGCATAGGCTTTCATCACAAATTAGTCATTGCCTCCCCGTTTGCCTCAAGGCCCCTGAGATTCGTAAGGTGGGTGGACAAGTGTGGGCCAAATTTCAGGTATCTCTAATCTCAATGACAGACTGGGGTTGAATCCAGACCAAATAGAGGAGTTTCACTTTTGGCCTCACTCCTGGGAGAACAAGGGATATTTGCTGCCAGATATTGACGTTTGGTGTAACATGGATCACGCCTTCAAATCTCACACTTGGAAAAAGGCCTCAGACTGAAGCAGGAAAAAAGGGACTGGAAGGAATCTAAAAGATGACAGAATCCAGGCTCCTGCTGTCACAGTCACCACATTATGTAGTTCCCCTTATAAATTTATTGGTTTTCATGTTAAAATCAGCGGACATTTTTGCCCTACAGTCATACTGGCATGTTACAAGTGAGCATAAGGACAGCTGCCCCAGAGCAGCTGGGACAAGACGCCCGCCTCGCACAGCATCCCGGCCTCAGCACCGGCTGCAGGGAATGCCCCAGGCAGCTGGCTGGACTGGGGCAACTGCACAGCCAGTCTGTCCCACCACCGTCTCCCAGCCCCCTTGGGTTTGTGGCACGGTGACTGCTGAGACAGAGGTAGTGCCTTTGTATTTAACACCTTTCATGGACTTTTTTCTTCTGTGAATTTGTTCTGTGAAACTTTTTTGAACTCGTGTAAATGTTTAGCATCCAAGAAGTCACACAGAAAGGTATCTCAGAGCTTAAATGCACCTTGTTCAACTACCTGCTGAGGGGGCCCCTTCCACTTCTACAGCGTTTTCAGAAAAAACGTGGAAAGCTCTTCTTTACTGTAGACACCAAGAGGAAGCTTTTAAAGCTTCAACCATGATTATGAGCCCCATGAAAAATGCAAAAATAGTCTAAAGAGTACTGAGGAGACTAAAAAACATCACAAGGCCCTGCTAAGGAGGATGCTAAAGGCCATCTTACAAAGCTGCCAGAAGCTCATGGAAGAGTAGACAGCATTCAGGTCATCGCACCAGGTGAAGTGAAGCTAGAAGGGGTGCAGAGCAGGGCCGGTGGGCTGATCAGGGAAAGGCAAGATCTGCCGAGTGGGCGGCAGCAGAAGAGCTTCTTGAATGGAGCAAATCAAAGGCTTGGAGAGGACAGGAGGAGAGTTATTTATGCTGAAGGGTAAGGTTAGCTAAAGAATAATTGCTTTCAGGCTGCTTTTGGACAATTGCTTTTTGACTGCTCTTAAACCATTGCTTTTAAGATGAACTCCTCGCTCCAGGTACATTTGGTGCTGTTCTGCCTGTTTATTAGTTGCTATTAGTAATTGTAGCCTGCAGCTATGGGACAAAAGAGCACAAGGGGGAAAGAAAGCAGGGAAAGAGGCACAGAGGGAAGGGATCTGCCCAGGAGGGTCTCTGGTGCAATGTGGAGCTCGTAAAGCCAGTCATCCCTCTCTGCAGAGCTGGGACGTGGCAGAGACTGAGCTGAGGAAGCATCCTGAGCTGAGACTGCGGGACTGGCAAGAAGGGCTGAGATGGCATCCATGCACCCTTAAGCCACTGCAAGGAATTGAGAAGTGAAGGAGAAAGCTTAGAAGAGTAAACAGCAGCATGGAGAGCTCGTAGTTGTGGGCTGAGAGTAGCAGAAGCAGCCGAGAGCCTCCCACTAGAGCTATGGTTGCCTCTGCTGGTCATGGAGGTAAAGCCCTGATGCTTCCCCTGGGGCCAGGTGGTGGACTGGACATCCCCCAGGAAGTTTTGGCTTGTTTTAAACCTTCAGACTCATTGTACACCCGTTGGTAAATGCCAACTGCCAAGAAGATGAACATGTCATTGATTTCCCAGGTGTCTGCATATTTGGGTGAGGAACCTCTAGACAGTTGAGCCCGGCCCATTTGTTTTGAGAAACAACCCCTTGTCAGAAGGATTTCATCAGCGCCCTCTGACTGATTTATATGGCCAGTTTTCCATCTCTGTCATCTGCTGCTAATAAGGTCTTCAATTATAATGGAAATTTATGTTAGTTCTTTGGCACTTGACATGGTGTTTTGCACCATAAACAACACAGTTTCCCCTGGTTTCATGTAAGAAACAAACCAGCGCTCAGGTGTCACCTTGAACAGTGGGGAAAAGTGGAGAGGGTGGCAGCTGCTCATCTCTGCCTTTGACACCCTCCTGGTCTTGTGGTGAAGAGAGGGATGGAGAAAGCGAGAGGAACACCAGTTTCTCTGGTGTCTGTTACTATTTTAAAGAAAAGGAAAGTTTGGGGAACAACATAAATTCCATGTGCAATGCAACCCCTCTGTACTACTGGTCTTGCCAAATAATATTTGTTTTCTAATCTGGGAGATGTGCCTGCTATAAAGGTCCAGACTAAGATCTGAACCACAGCAAAAGCAAGGATCCCCGAGGCCAGAGCTTCTGACCAGTCTCCATCGGTAAAAACACACGAGTAAACATGGTCCATGTGGAGGCTGAGAAGTCCTGAAGAGCCATGGCAGAGTTACCTGTGTGACTCCTCCTCGCACTAGGAGGGGCAGGGGTGCCTGCTGGACGTGCCAATGTGACTCAGTGCTGCATTTCAGCCCTTTCTGACTTAGCAACAAAATTGTAGCCAAACGCTAATTTTGCAAACAGCTCTGCCGGGTGAGGGTGGTACTGCCTCCGACTGCTTGCAGTGCTCCCACCACCAGACATTGCTACTTCCGCCAGGCTGCTGGCAGAAGGCCTCCCCTGAGCGCTTCAAATCCACTGTGGGCTAAATCCCAGGCTCATCTCGCTCAGCAGGCTTCACGGAGGAGGCTCAATGCCAGCAGAGCACTACGTAACCCAACCTAGATGGCTTTGCCAGAAATGGGTTAGAAAGCTCTCCTCTCTCTCTCTCTAGGTGACAGCGCTGTCTCCAGGCTCCCCAGCTTGTGTACAAGTACTTTAAAGGGCTCCATCTCTTCGTTATGAGAAAGCGAAGCCCTGGGAGGGGATACGCTAGAAATTTGCAATGTCATGCACAGCGCACAGGGTGGGCAGGGATTGATGCTCACTGTGTCTCCAAGCACAAGTAGGGCATCCAGTGAGTAGGAGCCGGGTTCAAAACAAGAAAAAGACGTGATTTTTCACTCAGCAACCGGGAGACATGTGGAACCCCTTGCCAAAGGGTACGGTGGATGCAAGAAGTTTACAGGGCTTCAAGGGGAGACTGGACAAGGGCTCAGAAGAGAGGGCTGTTGAACAGGCTCACAAAATCCCCCAACTTTGAGGTAGTTGGAAACTGGGAAAATACTTCAGAGAAGTATTGCATACACTCACCCTATTTTTGCATCTCCTGTGGAGGTGTCTCCTCACAGCTCTGCTAGAGGCAGCCTGGTGACTCTGCACCAAGAGCAGTGGAGGCAGCAGGTGTGTGGCACTCCCAGAAGTGGTGTCCAGCCTGGCTAGATGTAGAAGACCCTTGTCTTTGGCTGAAAGGTGATAGCTACATCTCAGCATGATCCTTTAATGCTACACTGGAGGCACCAATGGGTTGTGTGATACGGTGCTTGCCTTTGAATTGGAAAAAACTTTGAGTAAAATTCCCTATGAGGAATTGTTTTTCATTACTTCAGCAATTTACCTAAAATAAAAATGATCTCTAATGCAAGATGCAAGCACTGCCATTGCAAATAAAAGTGGTACTAATTCTTCTACAGAAAAAGCTCCTTTGCATCATATTGCTTCAGCATGCAACAAATAATCTATTTAACACATTATCAAAGCAACACTTAACCAAAATGGACCCTGCAATTCCTAAATGTTGCTGCCTAAGCGTTCACAGCTAGAACAGCTTAAATTACCATGTGTGCACAGATGTGTGCTTCTGTGTGTGCATACATGAGTATCTAAAATTTATTTTTGATTCTTTCCATATGGAAGAAAATTTCTTTTGTGCCTGGATGTGTAAAAAGAAGTCATTTATTTACTGAACTTGTAACAGTTCTAGTTCCCAAGCAGACGAGCGTAGAGATTCTTCAGAGGCCTCCTGAATCTAATTGTTTAGCATTTTTTTCATGCTTGCTAATTGCTCTGGGCAGCTGTTTTTATTTAAGAGGTTAGTATCTTAAAGTTGAAATGAGGACATATTGCAAACTTTACCCCGTAGTCCACTGTGTTATGTATCACTCGCAGCAGCTAGAGCTGTTAATCATAGGTGAGGGTTAAAAAAGACAAACCGATGTAATTGCAGATAGCCATATGAGGATACAGTCAGACAGAGCAATTAGAGCAAAAAAAAAAAGTTACTATCCCAATGGGACTCACCATTGAGTGAGCAAAATGTGTTAGCTTAATGCATCGCTTTGCTTTGCAATAAATGAGGAAAATACAGAAAAGTACTGTCTCAGACAAGGAAACCCTCTCCTTCCACCATAAGACCGCATCCTGTGTGTAACTTATCTACTCCGTCTGGGAGACAATCTGGACAAACTCTTTTCATGCAGAGGCAGGAGGTCTCCACACACAAGTCTGGTTAGTGCCACGAGGTTAAAGTAAAAACACGTGATTTGTCCCTCATCAAAACAGTTCATTTTGCAAATGCTCTAAGTGTGACATAGAAAGGCTGAATCCAGAAACGATTTCACCAGTTTGGCCAGTTTCCCATGCTCAAATTGATGGTGTTAGTACTTCTACCACTTGCAAACAGACTGTGTTGCCCTTAGGAAAACAATAAATTAGGAGGTCCAAAGGTATGCAGTGGCATTCCTGGACTGTTTAGCACTGTCCAAAGACCTGGTAATGGTAAAGGAATGAAAGGAATCAGTGTCTTCTGGGAGGCTTAATCCCTTGAGGATTTTCAGTCTGTGAGCGTGGTCTGACTGGGCTGTATGGGAGGGGACTGGAAGCACTGAGCATACTGCAGTGAGCAGCCTGACCAGGGGGATACTTGTCAGCTCGTACTGATATCCAGAAAACCAGGAGAGAGGCTTGCTCCTTTCCAGTTGGGAGAGCTGAGACTTTTCATTAAAAAAAGGTTGCAAATAAAAAAAGCCTCTGACTCTGGACATTTAAGAAAAAAAGCTAAAAATTGATGCAAACCAATTTTTTCCAAGGCCCCAAGGGTCTGAAAGTCTAAGTATTTTCAGTATTTAGACCCCCGAATAAGTTTTATACTGTTGTCAATGAAAATGTAATGAAATAGAAATCAGGCTTTTTTTTTCTGAAAATAATGATTTAGTTAAAAAGCCAGTTTTCTGCCTGAAGACTTTTGAGGGGAAGTTGTTTCTACTGAATTTGTTAATAAATTGCATTGTCAAAAAAGGTTGTTGGTAGCCTTTGGGGAGAAGAGGGGTTAGACATAATTAACATCTGGCCTGTAAAATAACTTGATGCCAAAAATGTTGATGGTGTTCTCTTCCTCATAAAGTTGCAAGGTAGAAAGGCATTGGAGCTTATCACTCTCCACAGCACAGATGCAGAATAAGGGACCCTGAAAAGGCCCGGCTGCCCTCCTAGCAGGGAAGTGAACTGGCCCAATTCTGAGATGAGTTAAGGGACAACCTGATGGAGAGCTGCTGCTGCTTAACTTTTTTAGTATGAAAAATACTTTTTAGAATTAACATTATTATTGTATTCCAAAGGCGACCACTTTACATAAGCTTGCAAAAGAACCTTTTGATTCATTTGAGATGGCTAATGGGTTGAAAAGCCCTTCCGTCCTCTGGAGGAAATCAGATAAATATTGAACCTTGGATCTTGACCCATTCCTAATTTTGCCCCCCTGCTTCATGCCCTGCTGCCATCAACAATCTCAGCAGGAACAATCCCCCCCTTTCGCACAGGGAGGAACAGTAGCACTACCTGGACCTTTCATGGGTGTAATATGAGAAGAAAAAAACCCAAAAAACCCCACAGCTTTTAATTGTGTACCAGTATTACGATTAGACATTGCGTACAAGAGATTGGATAGTTCGGCGGATAGGATGCAAAGGGTTGGGGTCATGCTATCACTTACTGCTCCCTGCACCATGTGCAGAATTTAGGAGGGGTGTTTCTGCTCCAACCTTCTCTTACTTTAACTATCATGCCTCACTGTGAGTCACTCATGCCTTTGTAGAGTGGCTCATTCTGGTGATATTTCTGCCAGTTGTTTCATTCTGGATATCTATGAAGGCCCATTAATAGAACATCATTCCTTGGAAGCTGGCCCCGGAATCAAATTCATGCTTAATATGATTTATGCTCATGACCAGTAAAAGCAAAAACACACCTTAGGCAGTTCATTTTTTTTCAATAACATATTTGTGAATGTAACAGGTGTTAAATTAGCAGTAGAATCACTCTCCTCCTTCATTGAAAACACTCCTGGTTACCAGTAAAACATTAATTCAAGAAATCAAATGCAAGGGTTAGGCAGTTCAAACAAAGCCTGCTTCCTGGTTCACAGCCTAGTTCAGACCTTGATCTATATGACTCCAGAATTTGTTAAAAGCTTAGACTTTATTCTATCAATTAAGACTGGATGTTGCAGTTAAAAAAAAGTATTTAAGTGTTTTGAATAATTGCTGAGTATTTCCAGACAGTGAAGGTGTTTGTTGCTAAAGAGCGGTGATCTCTCTGACGCACACCAGAAGATTTTCTGTTGAAATATAACCTTGAGAAAGTGAAATATTTTTTCATTGCAATATATAATTAATTCTGTTGAAAAATTAAAAAAACAAAACAAAACTAAAACTGCTACAGAATATGAATAGCCAGAGTTAAATTCTACTGTCAGTTATATCACTGTAAATTTGATAATAACATCACTGCTGATAGGGTTAATCCAAGTTTGGACTGGTACAACTTGAGACTTGAAGGACTAGAAACAACATTTGAAGTAAACATGCCCTCATGCTTTCAAATATCCTTTATCACTAAGCTATGCAAACTTCCATCAGCAGAACATAGAGGAACTAAATAATAAAAATAATATGTAAGAGAGAGAGGGAGTTTAATTGAAGGGCAGACTTGCATTCTTAGTGCTCCCCCAGCTCTGCAGATATAACATTCATTCTGTAAATTAGACTTCATATACTTTGTGCTTTCTTCTTTTGATGGAACACTGAGGAGAAATATCTATAATAATACACATTAGTATCCGTCTTTTTAAAATGCTTTCAATTTTTTGGATGAAAAATGAGGCATGAGTTGCATGATCTATTTTCTATCATAAAGTCTCCATTAATAGCCTGTCTAATCATGTACTGTTTATTAGTAGCCTTGTCTTTGTAGCCATGAGAGAATGTGTGGTGAGAATTTCAGAGAGAGGGAATAGCTTTTACTGGAAAAAAATGCATCCAGCTGGAAAAGCAGAAAGGCTTTGAAGCAATAACTTCAACCTGAAGAAGCGTTTGTGTGCCAGAAAGCTTGTCTGCTGTTTCCATCTTTATCAGTGGGTCTAATAAAAGATATTACCTCTCCCCACAATGCTTGCCCCAATTATTTACTAAACAAGTGTTTTGAATGGTTAGCAGCATATAGTTTATGCAGATGCTTAACACAAAATGGCATAAATACAACAATTATTAACATAGAAAAGACCCAGAAGAAAGTTCTGTCACTGCATCTTAGTTTTAATAAAAAAAACCCTTCCATTGCTGGGAAGCAGTTTTGCAGAAGGGTCGGTGTTTGCTTCTAGGTTTTATGGAAGGAAGGCATTTGAAGTTGGCTGTAAAAGTAGATGATGTGATGATAAAGCAACTAAGTGATTAGCCTTGTGAAAAAGATGAGAAGAAAGAGCAAAGTTTCCCCACTTGCTCTGGTGTCATGCTACAAACTTTGTAGCCAGTTTGGTACTTTAGAGCAACAGTAGAGCTCTTTGTCTAGTTTAGCTGAGTCATACAATTATCTCAATAACAGTAAGAACCTAGCAACAGCCTCAATAAACACCCATTTATTTGATTAATCAGCCTTTTTGAAACAGGTTTGGTAAACATTACCCTTTCACTTCTGGATTACATTATTAAAAAGCTGCCCGCTGAAGCTGCACCCCATGCTATGAATAACTGCCTGAACCCACAGACGTCCTACTCAGCTTGGGCGGGTGGACTGAGCTCAACCTGACACTTCTTGCCCACGCTGAAGAAAAGAAATCACCTATGGGTCAGCAGAGCATTTTTCATGGGTTTTCTAGCCATGGGCTTGCAATAAAAGTGTTGCTGTTAATTAGCACTGTCAATAACTGCACAAGAATTTAGTGGCTGTGAGATCAGGATAGGAAGAAAGAAGGAGCAGAAATTCAGTTTCCACAAATGTAAACATTTGTATGTGATATTAAAGGATAGCTTACAGTGACTGGTATGTACTTAAGTACTGAAAAGGTTTTGAGTACTCAGAGATTACGAGAAGTGTTTGCAGTGGATTGGGATCAGGAACAAATGGAATTTTTTGTTATCATGAAAGATATCAAGATTGTTTCTAAAGTAACCCTTGATGGACTCCTGTGAAGGAGAAGCTGTGAAGTCTAGTTAGAGCACATATATATACACACACACACACATATACATAAAAAAAAATGTAAATATATGTTTATATATGTATGTATATGTGGATCCAAGGTGCATTTATCGTGGCAATGCTGTGGTGGCAGCTGTTTCCTACTTTTTTCCCAGGCTCTCCAAATATTATTGTGCCTGTCTCTTGTACAGTGATGAGTGAACTGAACACAAGGAGCAGGGAACCTTTCTTTGTTGAAAGATGTCTTAGTTCAACTGAACCTCTGTCCTCTTCCTCTCAGGTAAATGCACCATCAGGCTATACAGTCTGAATGACCCTCTCTCCATCTTTCCTACTGGAGCTGTTGTATTTTGCAAATAATATTTGCAATATTATGTGGAATAATTAAGCGCAGAGGTCTAGTTGCTTAGATCACAATGAAGAATTATATACCTGCATTCTCATTCAGTGTTTGTTTTCATACTGCTGTCATTATGCTGCTTAAATATGTATTATTTTTTCACCAATATTATTATTACCTATATTATCCCCAGTATTAAAGCACCATATAGCAGCAGAGTTTTTTCCCTTCCCTACCAATTCCTAATATACAAAGAAATTAACATTTTTCATAAACTATGCTCACACCCCAGGGATACCCCATCATTACAGTCTGCATTCAGATAAGACCTAAATCTAACCTTACCTAGGAAGAGAAAAGGAAAAAGAAATATACCTCTCTTCCTGCAAAATGCTAACCGTCAGCTGGGTGGTGAAGTTCTCAGATGCCTCCTCATTTCCCAGCTTATCTCAATCAGTCATCAAACCTCTACATATTTTTCTTGCGTTACCTTTACACAATGTCAACAGAGAGTGATACAACACATTTCTGTAACAGCAAGAAAAAAATAATTTACAGTTAAGAATACACACTTTGTACATGTAAGAGTTAATTCATTAAATATTTTCATAACATTAGTCTGGGATCACCTCAGTATTTTATTTTTTATCCAGAACTTATGACCTGTATAATGTGAAGGTGTTGTGGAGTCTCCGTCCTTAGAGATTTTTCAGAAGCTTGACTGGACAAGTCCCCTGAGCAACCTGATCTAACTTTGAAGCTAGCCTTGCTTTGAGCAGGGGGTTGCACTAGCAATCTTCAGAGTTCCCTTCCAAACTACATTTTCCGATAATTTTATGAAAAATCTGATTGTGAAACTGATATCTGGTGTGCCTCAGAATGCAACAGGCACGCCACAATATACCGTGTGCCCAGTTATACCACAAAGGCCCTTGAACATGTTTACTTGGTTTACTTTCCCCGAAGGGAAAAAAGGCTTTTGGCAATTGCACTGCGGCTATTACAGTTGTTTTCATATAAAGTGCCAGGTAGCGTATGAGGAAGGACAAACAGTAGCATTTTACCTTCCCTGGGTGTGAATACTGGTTTATTATTTGCAGTTAACTGTGCAAAAGGCACAAGTGTAATTATTTGCCCATTATGTTTTCCTTGCTTATTACGTTTTCTTGCGTGTGATGTCTGGCAGGTTGTATATAGCCCCAAATTTCCAGTCTCTTCCGTGCTGTCAGATTAAGGTTCTTCACTGCTGTATCCACAGTAGATTCAAGCGAATTGATTCTACACGAGGCTGACTGCAACGGAAAGGGAGAATAAATGCAATAGCTTTCACAAAAGCTGACAGATAAACCAAGTGTCCTTTTACTCTGACTACTGAGGAAACCTTCCACTGGTAAGGGTGATTCTGTGCATGACGTACCACTACCTGAATAAATGCACATAGTACCACAGCACATACAGGAAAATAAATGTGCGCAGATACATTCTGGTTGGGACAAAGCACTAACCAAAAGTGGCTGTATGGTACAGGAATCTACTTGTTTCTATTGTTCCCCCTTTTAGAGGACATTTGTAAATGGGTAGCCATAGAGACATAAGAAAATAAAAGCAGGGGGATAGGTATGTGATTTGTTTTCCTAAGAGTAGTCACAAAGTTTTACTATATGAAATTTAAAAGATAAGAAAAGTCAATAATAAGTGAATCAAAACTAAAGATAGAATTCTCTTAATGACAACAGAAAGTCTTTCCTTTCCTTGACTACACTTTTCACTGGAACACAGCACATTTTAACAGCTCACTGATTAAACATGATTGCTCTACACATAGAATAGGTTATGCAAGTCAGGACAGATGTGAAGTGCAGTGCAGCTTGGAGAAGTAATATTAAGGAAAGTTACATTTCTGTCATGTGATTTCTCATTTAAAAAAAGAATAAAAAACAACTTCATTGGAATAAACATGCTGGTTTTGTTCTTTCCTCATAGATTATAATAGAATCCAAACTACAGTCACACTTTAACTGAAATTCCCCTAGGAAACTTGGAAATGCAACATCAAAATTGCAGGGTGAGAAGTTTCTAAATCATAGGAACTAGCCAGAACTTGTCAGGTTCATGACTGATAAGCACAATGTTCAGCTGATCTTTGATGGAAAAAATATAGTAAATTTCCCTTTTGAAGGTAATATGTGCTCAACCTTTTCAGGTTGCATTACCACCCACTGTATTTAACTTCCATTCATGAGTCACTCTGACACTTTACTGTTTTTCAGCTATACAAACAACAAAAAGACTGAATCCCAAGCTAGAAATAAGGAAGGAATTTTGAACTTAATGTTTTTATCAATGAAATGTATTGACACATAACTAAATTGATGACAGTCATATTTCCACTGAAACTAAAAGGCATAAGTACAGGACAATATATGATGATCATTTTATTAAAGCACTGGATAATTCCTGAAGACCAAGTCCAAAGAGACATTGAACACTAGCAATTCTATCAATCAGTGGCAATTGCAGATCCTCAGCATCTTTAATGATTGGCCATGATACAACTTCCATCATAAACTGTGTATACTAATACTTTAAAACGTATTTTAAATGTGAGTATAGTGTATATAGCATATGGGACTGTAATATATACCTGCTTATTAAAAACATCTTTTTCCATTATTGAAAATTAGAAATAAAGCAACCTTGTAGTGCTCATTCATTTTGCAGACTCAGTATTATTATAAGCCATAAATATTTTATTAAAGTTGAAGTTACAAAGAGGCACAACATCTTAAACTGAGGATTAAACTAAGATTTATATTTATATACTATAAAGTTGGTTTTGGGGTAAACAAGTGATGAAGTCCCATCAGTGAGACTCCCTGCAGGTTTCACTAGAAATCCCCCTACAAGTTGTGGACTCCATGAGGTGGGAAATAAAGTCTTTCAAAAGATGTAGTTTTTCATCTCCAGGTACATGGTCTTGGGGTGTGAGATTTCCTGAGATGATCAAAGCCATCAAATAGCAGATCCGGTCTGGAGCTGGAGCTGGAGTAACTGTTGCCTTGCCTCCAATATGGCCTGAGAGGGGGCATGGTCTGTGCTCTTATGAGAGACCCTGGCCTTTCTACTAGGGTCTAAAGGACAGGTGGATACATGCATCGTGTGGCTCTTTCCACACCTGGACTCAGCATGTCTCTTCTTGGTGAATGCTTCTTGGGAAAAATATCTGTTTGAGTTCAGCAACACTCAGTCGAGTAACCCTGGCTCCACAGAAGTCAGGCATAGCTGTAGGAGGGGATTCAGCTGGTAATGATCTGTCTGTGTCATTAGTGAACTAATAAACCACCAGAAATTCACTGTTGTGCCAGAGGGAAAGTTTAAGGATTGAAACATCAAAACTACAAGCCAAGCAGTGACCAAGCACTGTGGTCATGGAAGAGCTCATGCCTATTTTTTGCACAAGGAGAACTTGCTCTAGACTCCTTCCAGAGGCAACAGGTACTTGCGTGCAGCACACTCAGTTCCTCCTGCAGTTCCAGATAAATGAGATTCTTGTTACTTCCTCTCCTAAACTGCTGGGGTGCCTGCTTGTTTACAGATAACATTTATGCTTTCATTACAGGATTTGGCTGCATTTCAGAAATAGCTGCCATTTCTTAATGGTCAAAATGATTTTTGCTGTCAATTCTACATTCCTTACCTAGAAACAATAAAGCACTAAGGTAGAGACTTACTGGTCTGAAAATGAGATGGTAAGCTTCAAAGCCCTACTTTAATCTTGTCCCCCCTACCCCTGCATATATTATAAAGTACAATATCCTTTGTATTCAGTTATATAGTATTTAAAATAACACAGTATGCACATTGGTATAATGCCATTAATTATATATCTAGCACTGTTTGCTCTCTGAATTCGTAAAACAATCTCTCCATAAACCTGAAAATCACTGGCCAAGTCCATTAGTAGCTCAATGTCCTGCTATCCTGGACAAACAGTAAGGTAGCAATAAATACAGCATCCAGGGTGTTCCTCTGATAGCTTGTTATTTACTGTCCTGACACCAGATGTCATTTCTGAGAGGCGTTCACCCTGGTGCACATCAGACAAAAGGAGAACAAGTAGGACTTGCCCTCTGCTCTGCCTTCCAACACTGATTAGAGGAGCCCTCCAGGGAATTGTGAAACTGGCTTTGAGTTGTGGGAAAAGGCTGGGCTGACAGTGATGGGGCAGGGATTCTGAGATAATAGCTAATTGGCCACGAAGTTTTACGTATAGGGTTTTTGTGTGATTCACTCTCAGGTATTTCCATACCCTCAGTTAAAACTCTCCAGCAACTTTAAAAGCAACAGACTTAGGTCCGAGATGAGCTCTTTGCAAAATGTGATGCGCTGCTTATGGACTGTTTCCAAAAGCCTTTTAAGGAAGCGACTGGGCTGACTGTGGCCTGGGTACTCACCTGTCTTCTCAGGCAGGTTTTGCAGCTTCCCGGGAACAAAAGGCTGCCAAGGCTGGGTTGTTATTAACATCCACACTGGCAAACTGGAAGTCCATTTGACTATGTTCATGCAAACTGGCCTGGCTGCAGTGTAGGCACTCACAGGACCTAAACCCCACCAGCTGTAGGCAAAGATCACTGATTTGGCCCATGAAATAGCACAAGATGTGAGGTCCAGGGTGGTCTCAAATCTCCTGCCCTTGTTTTGCATGATGGTTTGGACCCTTGCTTGAACTCCTGCTGATACCTTATCTCCTGTCCTCCCCCACTTTACATGTAACAGCCCTGACTGCCATGACCTGCCATGTATTTCCAGCATGCTCAGAGCCTTCCCATTCCTCTCCCTGTCCTTCTGCTGCACAGACTCTCAGAGACCCCCCTTTGGGAACCAGCTTTCCCACCTCAGGCCAGCACAGTCCTGTCTTCTGGGCACTTTTTGACGGCACAGTTTTGCTCCCATGAAGAGAAAAAGGGGGAGTGGAGCACTGAGGGAGGAGGGTCCATCCCCAAGCACCAGCCTCCAGATCCAGTCTCCCCCAGGTCTCCAGCAGATCTGAGGAAACTGCTCCTCACCAGGACATGCTTCCAGTGGATACCATAGAAAGTGGAACTGTGGAGGGGCGGACTGAAGGAGAGAGAAAAACAGGGGTGAACAGAGGGAAGAGAGACATAAAAGCTGGATGGAGCCTCTGCTGTGTCCCCCTCTCCCCAGCTCACATCCATATGGCTAAACTCTCTTTCTGTCTCTAAACAGTGTGGCTGAGTCTAAACTAACTATTGGGAACAGTCCTTGGCCTGTAATGTTCCCTAAACTGTGACTGCATGTTGTGATTGAGACAGCGCTGGTAGGTACAGGCCAACAGCAACAAGGTGCATGTTAACAACTGAACATGCAGACAATTGTGTGCCAGCACCTGAGCCCTCACTTCGGCTTCATTTTATTTGCTGGTATAGACGGCCTCAGTGAGAACTACCTCCTGTTCAGTTTTAGTTACCTAAATCCAATCATTTTCTAGATACTTGTAAAACATGTTTCTAATGAGCATGGATGGAAGCAGTTGATGTTTTTCATTAATTTATGCTAAGCTTTACCTGATTACTTTTCTACTTGTGCACTTTGTGGCTATGGTCAAGCAGGGCAAACTAGGCCTGAAAAAGCTTAAGAACTGTGTTGGAAAAGGTGAGGAAGACTGGAAGATATACATATGCAGAGGGCTTCAGGAATAGAATGTACTCAGAGTACAAGGCCTAGGAAAACCTGATCAAATACAAACGATTCTAAGATTTAACACCCACACAGCCACAGATGCTTTCAGTCTAAAGAACAATATATTAATTTTCATTAGCAATCTTGTCAGCAACCTCTAGCAGAAGAAAGCTAATCAGCATCCTCAAACTGTAAAGGATGGGGAGACTTTCTTTAACATGACAAGATAAGCTTCATAAATCATCAGGAAGAACTCACAGAGAGACCATTATTTTGCTCTCTGTTCTTCACTAAACACCATCATGACTTGGAGAGCTTCAGCTGCAGTGTGGATGGGGCTGTAGGTGGGTGACATTTGCCAGGTTTTGCCAGACAGTCACATTCAAAGCCCACAGGTAGGTTCCTATGGAGACCGAGCACTATAAAGCCTTTGCCTGGCTCTCAGGAAGCACTTAACAAAGCAAGAATGAAAATGCTATTCTGCTCAAAACCTTTTCAGCAGGATTTACTCCCCTGTAGCCTGGCAAGCAAATAACAAGTAGCATTACTTCTGAAGTGAGTAACAGACACCTGACGTGTTAACTGTATCTCTATTCTTAGTTCTCAGTTGTAACCATTTGTAGGACTCTGGAATTACTAAGGGCTGAGGGCTTAGAGATGTATTGCCTGCCATTACTTTGTATAATTCCCATTTACAAAACAAAAAAAAACAAACAAAAAAAGCCTTACTGAATTTACATAGTTATAATATGGTTGGCATCCCACATAGCTAATGGATTATACACTGGTGGCAGAAACAGGTTTTAGAACAGTTTATTTATTTAATTGGCAAAAAGAATGAAGATCCAGATTATGATTCATGTAATTCACAACCTACACTATTCATTTTCTCCATGAAGGCCCTCTCTGTGCCAACGAAAAATATAAGCATTTCTAGCCTGGTCCCATTAGACTGAACAGTGGAATCCCAGGATTTTAGCCTCAGAAGTCAACTGTCAAATTTCTTCTGTGTTAGCTAAAATGGCAGGTGTCACATATGCCAGAGGAGCCAAGAGTAGCAGCAGGAGTCACAGCATGAGCATCCCGTTTCAAGCTTCTGCTTTCCCTTCCATGCAGGTGGTCAGAAAATAGATGGAGGCTTGATGCTGAGCTTGGCATGCTGCCATAATCTGCCACATACGTAGCTATGCACATGGCTCACTGCTGCTGGAAGCTGTCTCCCCTCTGGGCCAGGGTCTGCAAAATGCAGCGTAGGAGTTACCTGGGATAGTGTGCATTGGCACTACCCCTTACTCGGGACTGTGGCAGAGCTGGAAGATAGGGCAGTCCTGATGTCGCTAGAGTCTCATCTGTTTGCAGTTTTTATCTACTCTTTACAAATCGTTCCTATCTGCCTGTGTTAGGAGGTTTCTGAGCATTGACAGGAAAAACAAGTCATTCTGTGAGCAGCGGGATTAATGGGTCTTTTCCCGTGTTTGAAACATTCATTACAAATCTCCTTCTCTCTTCATTCTCAGTCATCTAATAAGGGCTGAACTCAGACTGCAGCCTTTCCTTCAGTACAGGCACTAATGGGATCTGCTTTCTTTACTGATTGCTATGTAAAAATTATTGCTATGTGAAATTAAGATCTTTGCAACTGCTAGCTACTAACTACGGTTCCTAACTGTCCATATGCATGCATGTTTTTGTGTGGATATTATATTTGTCTCTGCTTATGAACACAGTGTAACCATGACAGTCAGGGTATATCCTCTAGGAAGGAATCATTTCCTAAACATGTCCATTTAATCCATCTTCTCTAACCATCTCTCCACCTCAGGTCCACCATCTCTCTAACCTCAAGTCAAAGTAGGAGGAAATCCCAAAGTGCTCCCATATGTAACAAGCACACCACAATGTTCACCTGATGTCAGCAGCCTGGAGTGTATAGAAGAGAAGTTAAAATCATGCTAAAATCTGTGAAAGGTTACAGTCATCCTGCAGATCAATACTGCTGAAATTTGGTTGTGTCAAGAGAAAAAAACACAACTTTGCACATGCTCAGAATCCAGCTGGGTCTTCCCCCTGGACGGGCTTTCTGGTAGGAAGGGAGATGTGCATGGGACTCCAGTCAGCCAGGCTTTGCCTTCAAAAATCTGTTACCAAGGCGGGGAACAGCATACAAAGGCACATGGAAAGATTTCAGTCATTAAGACGATCAGTGCTGACGCTATATTTCATGCTGACTCCTGCTCCTGAAGGACGCTGGACAACCTTCTGGCCTTTCTCTCTTGGATAAACAGAACCATGCAAGATTAATAAGAACAGGAGAACCTGCATAGCACAGATTCCTTCTATCTGAATTCTCTGAACTTCAAAAGCAAGGCACTTTGCAGCAACCACATGTCAGAGCTAGACAGGAAATCCTGCTAAGTGCAGTGACTGCTGGCATAAAGCTGCTCTCCTGCCCCCTCAGCAGATTTTTCCTTGCCTTTTTCTGATTGACCAGTGCCAACCACTCACATCTTCATGCTTTGTCCTGCTCTATGGCCCTGCTTAGCTTGTGCCAAAGGAACAAGGATTCCTGAACTTGATTCTTTTCTTCTTTCTTTATAATCAGATACACTTTGTTTTCCCAAAGGCTATCGTAAAAATGCTTCACATTTCAGCAACAAAACTGGCAGAACTGTTGTACGTCACAATGATGTGTGATGTCTGCTTAGGACAGCGAGCACCCACCAGATCCGAATGGGGTCAGGCCTCACACTGTGGCTGATGTATGCTTGCTGTTTGAAACAGCACAAGGCTTTAACCAGCATTGATTTGGGTTTTCTCACTCCTTTTTCTTGATTGTTGCCCATCATAATCATTCTTTGTTTATTTCTCAGGAAAAATAAATGGCATTTGGTTCAGTTACAATCAGTTACACATTTTTAAGTGCATAATACTTCTGTACTGGTGTGGAAACCTTCATCTATCTATTATACCCTGTTTGTCTTCAATGTGTCTCATGTAAACACCAGGCAGGGTAGAGTTAGACTCTTTTTTTTTCAAAATAAGCATCATGTTCAAGCCCTTTTAAAATTGGAAGGCTCTGAGGACACACAGGATGGCCCTGTCTGAAAGATGTCCTATTTTTGGACAAAACCAGCCACCTCCAGGGCTGGCCAAACACCCTCCTTGGCAGACAGGAGGCAGGGCAGGAAGGGGACACCGCTGAAACCCAGCTGTTGGTTTCACAGCTGCCACAGAAGTGGGCTTGGGAACCAAAGGATAAACCCTGCAGGAGAAGGCCTGCAGCACCTATTTTGCTCTAGCAATGATGCCAACTGCTCAGACTGTATTTCAGATAGAGAAGTTTCTTTCAGCCATGTGTCTTCTTTCTATCAATCAGTTGCATACACACAGTCTTTTGCTGTATGCTATTACAAGCTTTTTAGCCCTGTCTGTACGAACTCTTAAATCATTGTTGTAGAACACTTTTTTTTTTTCCTGAATAGAGAAAGATCTTAGATACACAGGTGATGACCCTGGTGGAGAATAGCATTACAACATAAGATCTAAAATGGATTAGTCGTGTGTACCGCCTGATAAAGGTATCTGCGTGAGCCGCATTGAGTACCTTTACAAATCTCACATTCTGTTAAAACTGTTTAATGCCATAAAGACTGCTAGTTAGATGAGCCCTAAAGCTCTTTTAAAACATCTGATGATTACGCAATTTGATTGCATGTGTATTTAAATTAAACTGTGCCTTAAGTTCTGGCACATTTGAGTTTTAAACATTTAAACATTTGAGTTTTAAAAAGGTCTGCTTTTTAGTCTATGGAGAAGTCAGAGCTTTGGACAATTTCACTGCACTTTAAACAAGGATGTGGCTGTGCTGGGCAGGGAGGCTCTGCTGTCATCATGCTCTGTTGGAAATCAGTTATCAAATATACATTTGAACTCAACAGTAGCTACCTATTTCTTAAGTGGTGAGGGACTTAAAGTTTGTCTCAGAAAAAGACACTGTTGAGTGAGTTACTGTATATTGTCCCTTTGTGATCTTTATGCACATTTCTAGATCTTATGGTTTCAGACACAGCTAGTTTTGTTTGAACAGGTGCCTTAAATAAATTACCTGCTCTACTGAAACCTATTTCAGCTAGAATTTGTTGTATTGCATATTTCCAGACCTGTTAACAAACAAAGTACTGCAGTTGTTTGCAAGGGGACAGACAGGACTGGGCTGTAAACAATCTCTGTTTTGTGAATTCTTCCTCTGAAGCCTGTAAAACAATTTGTAACATGGCTAAAGTTCCCCCAGTAGGGAACTGGGCCCTGTGTTTTTAGGCATTCAAAGCACCAGAGAGATTCGGTGTCCAGAGTATGAAGGTAATCTGATTACTTTTATGATGCTTCTCGCAGAATCATATACTCTTCTGCTTCCTCTTTCTGTTTGGGAATTTGCCACTGGCAGATGCTGATAAGGAATTCAGCTGTGACAGTGCTGTGGTGATTGAACATCAAGGATCAAAGTCCCACAGTCCTCAGAAGAGCATAGCCAGGCTTCACCCTGAGGATTTTAAGAGCAAAGCTTTGAATATCAGTGGGGTAGGGTGAAGGGTTAATCACTGCTCTGACTATCCTTTGTGAATAAAGAGGCAGAGTAGTTGGTTAATATTTCACCATCTTTTGGACTTATTTTTCAAAACAGCTGCCAAGTACAAAATGTAAAAGCAGCCTTGTTTTAGGGGAGTAAGATGGCCCAAGGCAAAAGGATGGGGTGGAGATTTCCTCCAAACTCAGTTGCTTTGTGCACCAAGCTAAAAAGAGACTAATACATGTAAAAGGTGTCCCTGAGGTGCTAATATCATTTCTGCAAGTTGTGGTGGCTTGTCTGTGGGCACAGTGCAAGCTCTTGGAGTTACAGACTGAGAGGTCATTTACCTGACTGTTCAAACGGGAGAGCTCTTGTCCTATAGCTGTCATTACAACAGGCTGAGGTTGCAGATCTTTTCTCGTTTACAATCAAACTAGGAGCTAGGAAGTCCCTACTAGGCCGTCTGCTACATCCTGCTGATAATGGAGAGTTGTTAAATATCTATGGTTGTGTTGCTTTGCCTAATTGAAGTCACTCTGGTGACAGTGATGTCCAATTATTTCCTATAGGAACTAGGTCATACTTGTTATCTACCTCTTCCTATTGACTGGCATTTCTAACCAACACTATGTGATTATTTTGCTTAGCGAGATTCTGAGCTTTGAACGAAACCAATGCAACCATTGAAGTCAGCAAGACTGAAATTAGTTCATTTGGTTCTTTTAATCTGGTCAGTCTATCTAGCCATTGTTGTCACAGTTATGAAAGGAGTTTTCTTGTGTGAACAGAGAATGCACATAGATACATCCTAAGTTCACTGAACTTCATAGCCACTGTGTATTTACTAATGAAATATAACTCTGGTGCACTGTCACTGAGACAAAAAAGGAGGTGAAGCAGCAGTCAGGTTCACCAAAGTTAAAAGAAACGGTCATTGAAAATTCAATGAACAGATACCCATATGCTAAACTATTAGTCTTGCAAGCTAAGTGGTGGAGTTCAGGTTTGCCATCAGTTCTTACACTGGGCAGGACTAGCTCCTTAGTAAGGATTTAACTCCTCAAGGCTCCAGCTTGAGAGTCCTGTGCTTGTATACTCCTCTTACTCTTCAGGGCATCAAGAAATCATGACAAGGTCCTATCCAGGTGTGTTATGTCACCATGCCTGGTGTGTGGAGGATAGGGACATGCAGCTCAGCACAAGGGCTGTGAGTCCAACATTGACTCAGACAGAAGTCTCCCTCTTAGCGTGAACCTCCACGAACAAAACTTTGGGAACACCTGAGTTTTAAAACTTAGTATCTGCATCAAATACCTCCGGGAGTCTCTGGGAGGGTAAGTTCCTTGCCCTGTTCAGATGTGTATACAATAGGAGAATTTCTGTTGGAGTCAGGGGTAGATCTGTTGATTTAAGAGGCTCAAGAAACCTCCAGAGTTTCCACTTGGCTCTTGGCAGCTGGCCTGTCTGGTCTGTGAGGCCACACTGCTGACTTGTGCACAACTTTAACTCTCCGAAACTTTCTGAGTTACTTGCTTCTTTGCTCTCTGTCCTGGGCAACTCTTATCTCTTTTTTAAACACCTTTGAATATGGCAATATCCCTTCCAGCTTGGAAGTTTCCCAGACTGAACAAAGCAATTTGGTTCAGAATTTCACGTGTTGATGCAAAACTGAGCAGTGCAATGACCAAAAGGCACCTGTGGAGCAAAATACTAAAGACATCACACTGACATATGTTCATGTGTAGACACACAGGCATACACACACAAATACATAAAATGACATACAGAAAAGAAAAAAAATAGCTGAGTATCACTACTTTGGAAATGATATTTCTCCCATTTTCATCATCCAAATCTCAGATTTTTTCCACAAGTCTTCAAGGACATGTTTTCCAAGCAATCCACTGTCAAGGACTTGGCCAACTACTTGACTATTCCAAACAGTACTTTGCTGCCAAGTTTCCCAGATGTTTGCACAGTGTGCTTGATCTTTATAACAGTCCAAGTGTTTTGTACTTAGGGCTGAACATTCATTCTCAAAAAAAAGTGGTAAGAATGATTTGCAAAGAACAGGACAAGAGATGGAAGTAGTAAGAGGACACTGAAAACAAATAGATGTGCAAAACAAAAATAGTAGATCTGAGGACAGAAAACAAGATTTTTATGTAACTTAAGTAGCTTTTACGTTACAAAAATTATTAGTATCATATTTTTCACTAGCAGAGGAAGACTTATAAGTTGCTTCACAGAATTGTGTTAAATCTGGCACAACTTTGAAGAGTGATTATATAAAAATGGCACTTCTTTGCTCAATAGCCATATGCCCAACACACATTCAGAGCTAGGGACAAAATATTCTTGGTTATTTAAAATCCTCTAAGTATTACTGAACCAACACAGAACATACAGACCAGAGCCATTTCTGTCTGGTCTTGTACACTGTCACATCCTTTGGGGGCCCATGCAAAACCTGAGTACAGCTGCACAGATGTACCAATAAGGCATTGACCACTTCCTCGGTAATTCAACTGATAGAAGCTCTAGCTAACCAAAGGCAAGGTAAAGAGCTTGCACAGCTGAGGAAGAGAGACAGACAGTGCCAGAGGAAAGTTCAGATCAGATGGGATTAATCACTCATTCAGAAAGTCCAGGTTCCTAAATCAGTCAACACCCTGATGAACATTTAAATTCCCCTGACTGAAGTTAGGTGCTTCTGGACTTGTATATTTGAAAAAACATGTAATTTCAAAGGAGAAAATGAGGGCAGAATCTGGCTTGTGGAGCCTTCATTACTAGTGTGTGAGAGATTAACCCTGCTTTACTCTCAGACCCCATTTTAATTTTCTCCTGGTGCATTGCCTTCCTCCTTTATTCGTGGCCAGCTCTGCTCAGAACTCTGTATTTTTTGAATAGTGACAGCTTACTCCACTACTGCCCCTTAAGGGAGCTCATCCCAGCTCCATAAACACCATACAGGCAGAGAAAGTGTATGGAATTCCTAAAAGTTCACCCAGTTCTTCCTGATAGTGCTCAGAGGTATGTAATTATGTGGGCTGGCACATCTGCAGGGAGCTTCGCACTTTGAGAGTCATTGGATGTCTCACAGCAAAAGAACAAAGGGATATTCAGTAAAATTGGAAGGTGTTAATTCAAAGCCAGTAAAAGGAAATGCTTCGTCCCACAAACGCAGAATATTACATGTGTTTCCATAAGATGACTTCAAGGCCTCAAAGTTGTCATGAAAGATGTATAAAAGGAAGCTGGTCATTTTTACAGCTGAAAAAGAATATCCAAAGCTAATACTAAATATTAGCAGAGACTTTGGAAGGGTTATAGGCTCTCACAGAACCAATCTCTATCCACCAGAGGCTAGCATGGGACTTCATGAAGACCCCCACCTGTATCAGGATTATAGCAAGGGTGGGACCAGAGGAATGCTGGATAGTAAAGTGGAAATACACCTCCTCCTTGCAATGCCCTCTGCCTTTCCAGCCAAAAAATATATCCTGCTTGCTGCTGAGAGTCTCAGGGCTTCTACACAGCGGAAATGCACAGTGCTCTGGAGAAGGGAACACCAGTTTGCATTGTCAGGTGACCGATTTCTTGGGCACAGCAAAAAGTGCAGGGAGAAGCTCTTATCCAACCCTTCTGTGAAACCTTATTCACAGCTCTGCCTGTGATGTGGCTTTACCTTCCTCCACAGCATCTGGTTTTGGAAACAGGCTATTAGACAATGCGGAGCACACATCTAGGGTCATCAGCCAGCACCTCCAGGATTCCCATTTGGTTTGTCAATGATTTGTCCTGTACTTCTTAAATTTTAATAAATATTCCTTCCTGATGGAATGCTTTAATCATAAGCGTTAATCTGTGTGGCCAGCTCATTTCTCATTTAAAATATGGCTTAAACAATTCACTTTTCATCACTACTGCTTAGCTAACCTTGTCCTGTGCTCTAACACCAGATTCTTAAATGTCTTCAGCCCCCTCAAGGAACAAATGAGGAACAATAAGGTATTGGAGCCTAGTCCTTCAGCCAAAAGGATGATTCACTGCACAGGACATTATTTTAAACTTTAAGGTGGGATTCAGCTCACCTAAAATTTTAGCTGTCTGGCAAATAAGCACCTACATGTCTAGATATTTTGCTAATGTCTGATTTATTTTAACTTCCCATTCTCCCTACCCCTCCAGGGATGCCCATTTCTGTCTCCACAGACTGTGGACAGAGCCTAGGCAACCAGGTTACACTAGCTGCACAACTCCTAGAAGGCTAAAATCAGATGAATACCACTCTAAACGCCTATGAAGATAATAGTTAACCTCCCTGTGTTACCCCCATTTCTAAGGATGGCGAGGAACAGTCATACAGATGAAAGCCACAATTTTAAAACTGAGTTCAGTAACAGCAGCACTTCTTGACTCTGCAGATTGGAATCCAGGAGGTTAATATAGGCAATTAGCATTAAAGCAGCAGGATCAATCTGTCCTATTATTCATTTCCGGGGCAGGGGATCTACAGGTCACATCATCAGTAAAGCTGTGTAATGAAACAAACCTGATGTTAGCTTTGACTTTGTGATCCCTGCATACTCATCCTCCCTGTAATCAGTATGTAGAGATACTGATCCTGACAGACCCTTGGAGCCAGGAGCATCTGCCTGCTTTTACAAACTTTGTGAAGAAACAGGGACCTAGAGGGAGTAACCTAGATACGACTTCCCTATGGAGTTTGTAAAGGCAGCTGCCAGTGTGAATAACTAAGATGACAGTATTTATTTCATTGGCTGTGGTGTGTGTGCTTTTTCCCTGCAAATAGGCAAATACTTCTCCTTTGGCCTTGAATCAGTTGGCTGCAAATATTGTTCCTTTCCACCTGAAAAAGTGCCAGCGGTAATACCTTGACAAGTGAAACAGTGCACTCTTTTAATACTGATGGAGGAATCTAGCTGGGGCATGTTGCTACTTCCTTTTGAAAGGAGTATCAAAGACAAAATTACCAGGCAGAAAAAAAGCAAGTACCTGCCTGTTTATAGCAGAGACTGAATGCTAATAAGCACTTGAAGATATGAAAACAAAGATGTATAGTCAAGCTCACACAGAAAAGTACCATTTTCCATAGTGTTCTCCACATCAGTGACTGACAGAGCCATTACTGCATGAAATCTAAACATAAGCTGCTGGGAGAGTCTGAATCCTAATGCTGGCATTTTGAATTGTGCTGCAGCAGAAAATATTTCTCAGGGGGAAGGTTACTTAAAATGCTAGCTGTCAGGGTATGTATGATCAAAGCCTCTGACTTGGATGAAGCTGAATTATGGATTTGTTTGAGAACATTCAGAGGGAAACAAAGAAGGTGTTTTGGTCATTATAACCTGATTAAAAACATAATAAATGTTGATCATTGTGGTTACTTTTGGCAATATGTATGATTTCAGGTCTTTTTACTTCTATCTGGATTTTTATCACAGTTACTAGATTTTTTCCTCATGTGAGAAAACTTCTTTCAAAAGTTTCTGCTGAATAACCCGAGAACTCCTACAACCTTTTGACTTTTTATAATAAAGTGATGTCCAAATGTATGACTCAAGGAGGCCACAGCAGTTGCTTTTTTCCTCCTTCTTCAACAATTCCATCTTGTAGTACAGACAGAGTTGTATTACCAGGTTATTTTATTTTCCCTAGCAAGTCCAAGTCCACAAAAATCAGTATGAAGATTATAAACCCAGACAGTGTGAATGTATTGTGATGACAACAGTTGTTAATAGTTTCTGATTATCTTAAGGATTTAGCTTTTATTTCAGTGAGGAAAGAAGCATGATAAAGGTATAAAATATATGGTGCATACAGAGTAAGTTTACAAAAAGACTGAGCAGAAGGGTAACAAACACACATCCTAACAAAGAAGACGCTCTTTAAATAGAATCACCCATTCACGTGAATGTACCTACTTTTAATCTAGTTTTAATTTTATAACTTTTAGACTTTTGTAAACTCTGCCAGCAGAATTTCACATTCCAAAGAATCTTTCCTTCAGACATCCAATATGCATCAGGCCTGTAGGCTACCTTACCAGCAGTAAATACCATTTACAAATATTTGTGATGCTCAGGTCAATTTCTAGATGTCACTGGACAGAGATCTAAGTAGAAAACAATAGAGTTAATCTCTATATCTGACTGTCTAACTGCATGCACAGGTTGACTATGTATGGACTGGTATGACCATGTATTAGCTACCGCTGATGGAGACTTTTTAACTCTTTTATTAATCATAGTTCATCTGAGAAGCTTTAAAATGTGATTTAGGATCACACAGGACTTGGCTATAAAAAATAAGGTTTGGACCAAGTCAGAGTTAACTGGATGGTTAGTCTGCCTCTCCAGTGTTGTGCTCTGTGACTACCACTGCTGCTCTCATCAAGCAACTGAGGCACTTCACCTATGGCATTGCAGAAAGCTGGTCTGTAATACCCAAGGAAGAAGATGAGTAAAGACCATGGAGCTGTAGCTTTTTTCCCAGGTGCCCTGTTTCACCAGATTGATGTTAGGCTGAACTTAGTGTTAGGTGAATGCACTCCTGTTCTATACAAAAGGAAAATGCTTCTCTACGGGAATTTCTTGGACAGTTTTTAATAAAAGAGTGCACACTTCATACCTTGGAATACTGAACTAACAAGCAATGAAGGGCTGAGGTAAGGGTATCTGCTTAGGCAAGAGTATCTGAATGGGGGAAGCTGCAATTTTTTTAAGTGAAGCATAGGCTTAAGTCAGCCACAGCTCTGCAGCACGCCACAGCTTACATTGAATAGACTGTCCTTCAGAGAGTACTGTGTACAATCACGTTATGCTCTACAGAGTATCATTTGCTCCATTGTTCATGAACAGTTAAGGGGAGGAGGCCAAGCTTCAAAGATCAAGATAAGTGAGCTGAGGAGAGGACTTTGCATCAGTGTAGTTTGTGATTGATTGAAGCCTAGGAGAGAATATACTCCAGTAAGAAGTTACATTGAAGAAAAGGGGCTTGGGACACTTTGGAAGAACTGTTTAATGGGAAAGATGACTAAATAAGATTTCTGAGAGCTATGAAAGAGAGCAAACTGCATAGGCAGGATGCTGAACAAAACTGAACAGATCTCTATGCTAAAGGGAGCGGTATAGGGCTAGCAGTACAAAGATACAACTTCATAGCGCTGCATCAGGTAGAATGGGATGATAGGCCATCATGAATGGCTCTACTGCTCACATCAGGATGAAGCTGTGGGACGGTGCCTGCGTCAGGATCTCCAGCTCCACAAGTAGCCTTTGGCCTGGCCAGCCAAGCACCCAGGGCTGCGCGTGCTTTCCCCAGCTCGACCCATTTTCCCTCTCTGCTCCAGGCAACATCTCTCAGTAGCACTGCCTGGGCTGTAGCTCCCAGCTGACGAGTTCCCTCCTTGGGGAACAATTGCATCACAGACACTGCTCTAGCTTAGCTCTTGGAGCACCATCTCTGGTAAAGTGGTAGCAACCTCATGTCATTTACAGTATGACAGTAATCTCCTTGCTGGACTCAAGTGACAGCCCCCAGTTTGCACACACACCCTCAGAAGGTGGCGGGTAGCCCAGGCATTGGGATTTTGCCCCTCCCTGTGAAAGGCCAGAGATATTGTATAGTCATGAACAGGGCTAGGGCTCAGGACCGCTGTGGGCTGGCTGTAGCCCCAGCAACGCTATGCTGGCTTGTGGGCAAGCAGGCAGTTGCCTAATGCTTAGATGACTGTTGACTGCCTTGGTTTAGCTCAGCTCTGGGAGGGCCCCCTTTAGTGTGGGGTGACAACCCCATGTCATAACTGCATCACAAATGTTGCCTTAGCTTAACTGTGGCAGCATCACCGCTGGTGAAGAGAGGCCAACCCTGTGTCATCACCGCATCACAAACATGAGCCAGGCATATGTGGCGCTGGGGAGGATGGGTGTCACTTGGCCTGTGAACTGACAGGTGAAGAGAGCTGAAAGAGCAGGTAAGCACACTGAGCTGAGTCCGGCAGCTGCTCACCAAGGTCTCCGTGGCGGGGTGGGCTCTCGCTGTGCTTGTGGGCAGACCCAGAAACTCAGGGTCCAGAAACCCTTGCAAACTCATTTGCGTGGGTGCGGCCTGATCTTGTGTGTGTGGTGTTCATAGGATTGAAGGGGGTGATTTGAGCTTCCCCCCACTTTAGACGTAAGGCTGAAACACAAAGGATCCTTGAAAGGGTGTTGGAAACCCAGCAGTGTTTGGGGTGGATTTTGAGCCTTGGTTGCAGAAAAGAGAGCATACCAGTGGAGCACCCAAAGTCCAGTGGGGAGTTAAAGAAAGACTTTGGCTTGGGAAGCAACGAAGACAGAGCACGGGAGCAGACGCTGAAATTGTTCTTTTAGGATTGTTCTTTTCGGCGTGTTTTCAGAAGATTGTTGCTGTTGATCCTAGACCCAGGCGCCACAGGAAGGGTGAGCACCGCCCCTGAACACGGGGGTAGATCCTTGGATGTTTGTAAAGAGTAACTGTCCTGTTCATGAGGACTTCCTGTCCTGATGAGAGAATCTGGACTTGGGCTGTCGGTCTCCTTGTAACTCTGATGGGACTAATAATCCCAGGTGTTTGCTGAGGATCTGAGGAGGCCGTGAAAGCCATAAATGAACTGACAGTGTTTTCTTGGCTCCACAGAGAAGGAGGTTGCCTTTTGCCTGTCTGAAGATCTGGCGCATGAGAGGGAGGTCTGATCCCTGGGAAATGAACTTTTCCCCCACCGCCGTGGACTGTGTCACCTCTTCAGCTTTCCTGTGGTTCCTGACGCTGGTGCTTGCCTTCTACCTCCTGCTGACCTTGAACGAGCGCGAGGTAGAAGTCAGTCTTGGTGCCTGGGCAGGGTGCAGGGGAGGCAGTTGCCCAGCCCAGCGCTGGTCAGCCTGGGCCAGGAGGGTCAGGGCAGAGACAGGCCTGGGCCTGGTGGGGCCCTGGTTTAGCCGATGCCTCGGAGGCTGATCGGGACAAGCAGGCAGAGCCCGCGTGTGCAGCTGGTCCCAGCTGTGTCAGCCCCAGCCCAGAGTGTCGTGTGCTGCTACTGCAGCAGCTCTTGTACAGGCACGTTTTGGAGAGGGGATTTAAAAGTCATGCCCAAACTGTCATGGTTCTTCCACAAGAGAAAAGCCTGCTGGGAAGGTGGGACAGCAGGTCCCGGGCACCCCTGGGCTGCAGCCACAGCGCAACCTCCCTTTGGCACCAGACTTTGGGCCGGGGAAATGCCTGCCTGCCTGCCTGCCCTGGGGTAAAACGAGCAATGGGAGCGTCACCACCACCTGCAGGGGTAGGAAACCCTCCCGGCTCCCCCGCATCAGCCCTCAGTCTGCTCCTGCAGCCATGGGCCATGGCCAGACTGCCCAGTGCAAAGTCCCCCACCAGTCCCTGACCTGCCCCTTGCCAGTGCAGTCGTTCCCAGGAGCCGGGGCATCCTCACAGAGGGGAGACACTGCCCTCTCACCCGCTGCTTTCTCTGCCTGTGTAGGAAGGGAGGTGCAAGGAGAGACGGCAGAGAGGCAGCAATGAGGAGCCCAGAGGTGAGCAGCTCCCGGGCAAGGGCAGGCGCCCTGCAGAGAAACCCCTGAGACCCCACGCACCCACTGCCCCGCTCTGCCTCTGCCGGGGCTCCTGTGAGGGGCTGCCCCATCCGCTCACTTGCCATCTCCCCTTCCAGCAGCCTTTGACCTCCGGGACGAAGGTCCAGAGGAGTCTTCAGGGTCCTCTGGGTCACAGTAAGTGGAGCCCTTCCCTCCGTAGCGCAACAGCCCCCTCCGGGATCCCCCAGCAAGAGAGATCCCACTAATACTGCCCTCTGCTCGCGTGCAGCTGCACCGTAGAGCTGGAGATGCCCTTCATGGATCGCTGGGAGATGGACCTAAACCTTGAGAACATCATCAGATATGTGGATGAGGCCTCGAAAATGTGAGGCGGCTGAGGAGGGGACAGGGTGGGGGTCATGGACTGAGGAGGAATGGCTTGGGGAGGGCAAGGGGAAATGCAAGGGCCTCAAATCTGAGGGTCGAGGCCCTTGGGGAGGGATTTTTGTCTCTGGAGCAGAGCTGACAGTGTCCTCCCCTCTTCTAGGGGAGAGGGACTTGCTGGGTTCTGGCAGGCAGGCAGGCAGGGGACTTTGGGAACACACTCGGACCCCATGGCAGTAACGCAGCCTGCCATCTCCTTAGGGGGAGCAGGGAGAGCCTGGGGCTGCTGGGCTCAAGTTTCACCTCCCCCCTCTCGCACAGGCTCGCCTGGGAGGCCATCGGCAACGACTCCATCACTTGTGACTCAGCAAGTGAAGCCAGCTTCTCTTCAGAGACCTCTTTCTCCCATTCCAGCGATGACTCCCTCACTTCCACTTTGGGGTGCAAAGCCAGCTCTTCTTCAGGGGAGTCGCTCTCCTCTTTCGCTGATGGAGAAGGTCTGGCTCAAGGCTCTAGAGTGCAGCCTGCCCTCACGCATGCCCAGCCTAGCCAGGAGGAGCAGCAGGACCCGGCAACTCGCCCGGCAACTGGCAGGGAAGCGGGGGCCAGCTGCCACGTGGCTGGCAGTGGCCTGCAGCAGCAGCAGCACCTTGAGGTCCACCTGGGTGTTCCCCCCCGATCCCCAAGAGCGTTGGGCTTCCACGTCAGGGAAACGGAGACAACGTTCTTGCGCCCTGATGCCCGAGAAGACTCGGAGGAGCCTGTCCAGAAAAAGAAACTTGAGACGCAACTGGGGCTGCCAGCTGCTATCTGCAAATCTCTGCAGGTCAACCTGTCCCCGGCTCCTAGCCCACCACCACCGCCTGCAAAGCCAGACACGGAGCAGGTTTCCAGCATGCAGAAGCGAACCTTCCCGGGCAAAGCTGAGTTCAGTGCTGTGGACTTGGATTTCAGCTGGGCTAGCAAGGAGAGCTTGGAGTGTCTCGTCCAGGAAAATGAACGGCAGCGGCAAGTGGGCCTGTCAGCCAGTCTGGGTGCACCTCAGCAGGAGTTCCCAAGCTCAGCTCCTCAAACACCTCAGCGGCATGCCGAGCCTGATGAGATGGTGGTTCCCAGCGTGCAGGAGCTGCCCCTCCTCGACAAGACTGCCAAAAAGCAGCAGGAGCTGCACAGTATAAAAATGCAGATGATACAACAGCGCTTTGGGCTGCCAACAAGGATCCTGGCCTGCAAGAAGGCTGCGGCCCCTGTCCCAGGGCAAAAAGCCTCCCAGGCTCCCCCTCCGCACAGGGACGCTGGGCTGCCATACCGCTCCCCCTTCCGGCGCTGGACCAGGCATGCTCAGAGCAGGCGCTCTGCAGAAGAGCCCGCAGGCCCCGAGCAGGAGAAGAGCTGGTGTCCCACATCTCCCATGCTCGGAGAGGCGAGTCTCAGCTCTCAGACCAGGAGGCAGCCAGGGGAAGAGAGCCCTGAAGAGGAAGAGGCTACACGCCTTGTCACGGCATGCCCGGGACAGCAACAGGGTCGAGCCTGCGCTGCTCCAAGTGCTTTCCTGAGAGCAGCCCAAGAGATGTCTTGGGAGGACAAGGAGCTATCAGCCTGGAAAAGAGAGCGTGGCGGAACAGCCAGCAGCATCATGGGCACTGAGGAGTCCCTGCTGGCCGCCAGCAGGAAGGCTCAGGGCCCTGGGACACAAGGGGATGCGCACAGCCCTTCCCCTCCCAGCGAGACAGAGCAGGCATCGCCGCAGAGCAAGGGAGCTCACCAGGGGCAATCGTGGCAGTCGCCTGAGAGCTGGAGCATCTCCAGTGAGGACGTGGGGACACCGGAGCTGCCATCAAAGAAGAGTGTCCCCCAGGAAAAACAAGGCCAGTCCCGTGAGAGCTGGAGCAGCTCCAGCGAGGACATGAGGACATTGGAGCTGCCAGCAGCCAGGAGAGCTTCTCCAAAAAAAGGCTCCCAAAAGAGACAACGCAGTGAGGAGGCACCCTCAGCTCTGCCACCGGCTCCAGCCCCTGCAGGGACCAGCCTTCCAACCCCCCAGCTGGAAGGGCTCCTCACAGCCCTCACTGATTCCCACGAGGCCAGCCAAGCTGTTCGCAAAGCACAGAACCAGCTGCTGGAAGAAATGTTGGTGCGCCTCCCAGACAAGGCTGGGGCCCCGAGGAAGGACATGACAGCAGGGGACCCCGTCAGCTCACGGTGCTGCAGACATGTGTCTGAAAGGTGCCCTCACTGCAGAGGACGGAGAGCAGTGCAGGATGTGCCCGCGCCAGCTGCCCTGCCCATCTCAGTCACCATAAATATGAGCAAGGACAGAGACCGCCACAGGAGTCCCGTCTTTAAGCTGAAAATGAGTCAGGAGCAAGGCTGTGAGCGGGTATTAAGAGAGGAGCTGCCAGAGCAGGGGAAGGGCAAGGGAAACCCCGAGGACAGAGACAGCTCTAGGAGACTCTGCCCCAAATGCGGTAAAGCTCGGCGCCAGACAGTGTCCAGCAATGAAGGCTTGCAGACCTCACCTCCATCTGATGCTGCAGCCCTGGGCGCAGTAAGAGCAGGACACAGGCACCCACCCCAGGGCAGGGGCAAGAGGCGGCAGGGGCAGGAGAAAAGGGCTGCCCCCAGCCAGCAGGCAGAAGGGCTCCATCTTTGCACACCTTCATTCTTGCGAGCTGGGCAGGAAGGGTCTCGGCCACACCAGGCCCCCACCAGGCCCCTGCCCTCACATGTGGCACCTGGGCACACGACACTGCGGGTGGAAACACCACCTCTGCTGGGCAGCATCTGCTGTGGGCTCATCCTCATCCTGCCATGCCTCGAGAGAGCCTGCGCCAAGCTCCAAGAAAAATCAAGGCCTAATCTGTCAAGAACAAGGGGAGAGGAAGAGCTGCAAGGGCAAAGGGACAGGCTTCGGGAAGCAGAGTGCAGGGCCCCGCAGGCATCTCCAGAGGAGAGCAACAGCATGTGACAGTGGCACACCAGGCTGAAGATGCTGCGCTCTTTGAGTGAGTGGGGCTGGGTGCAGTTGTCTGTGGGGCTGGGGTATCGCCCGGGCTGCTGGGGGAAAGGGGCTGCCTGGGACTGTCTGGGAGAGGTGATGGGGAAGGACTCGGCGGGATCTCGGGTGAGGCTTTCCAGATGGGAACGACGGACGCTATGGGGACACAGTGCCAGCGAGGCCGGGGCCCAGCAAGGGGCGGAGCCAGGGTGGGAGCAGCCCCCCCAGGGCCACAGCGCCGCTGGCTCCTGTTGCCTGTGGGGAGCGACCCCACGTGCTGCTGCTTAGGAGCACAGAGAGCAGCCCCATTCCTGGCAGCCCAGCCCCCAGCCCTGGCTGAGCACGTTCTTCCCCTTGCAGCTGTCCAGGTGGAGCAGGGCCCAGCGGGGCATGGACCCAGCAAGCAACAGCTCCCGGCCAGGCCCTACCAGGGAGCAGGAGCTCTCCCAATAAAGTCACGTCCACGGAAATAAGTGTGCAGGGGTGTCTTCTTTCTTGGGGAGCAGTGGCGCCGTCCCTGCCCACTTCTCCGCCCTCATTTCATGGGCAAGTCGGGCACGTGTGTTGGCAGTTTCAGATGAGAGGACAGGGGTGTCCCTCCACGCCTCTGAGGGTGGGGAGCTGGGGCTGGCCGCCTGCTAGAGGTTTTTGCCGGGTTTTCTCATGGGCTCCCCGGCTGCCTGGAGATCCCTGGCTCACGACAGCTGCATTTCTGGTGTGGGCACGGTGCAGTTCCCCAAAGGGAGCAAGTGGGAGAGGACGATGAGGCTCGGTGTCCACCACAGGGACAGAGAGGATGGAGGCCCCGGCAGTTGTTGTTCCCCCCTCCCCGCGGCAGACTGTCCTCACTCCAGTCAAAGCACTCTGACAGGCAGCATCGCTGGGAAGAGCAGGCAAGCGCTTTTGAGGGCACCACCTCTCCTCCTTGCTGTGGGACAGGGTGGGCCCATCTCCTCCAAAATCCCTGCCTCTCGGCATTGCGGGAAAACGTGCGGGTGGCATGGAGGTGACCTGAAACCGCTGGGAGGGGGCCAGCACCACAGCCCTGAGCTCTGGGGCTGGCGAGGAGCTCTTTGGGCTGGAGGCAGATGGGGCCGTGCTGAAAGTCCTGCATCTTCCCCCTTTGCTTCTCTGTGGGCAGAGCAGACGCTGAGGGGAGGAAAATGCTGAGGAGGAGGAGGAGGAGGAGGAGGAGGTGGTGAGCTTGATCCACAAGTAGACAGAAGAGAGTAATGAGGGCTGGCAGAGGGGAGGGGGAGCGCAAAGCTCTCACGGGTCCCCTCGCACCTCCGGATGGCTGCTGACTCAGGGCAATGCAGGGGAGGCCAGAGGAGGCCATACCAAAGCAGCAGGAGGAAGCAGGCTCTGAAACTCTTCTTTTCGGATCGTTCTTCTCGGCATGCTTTCACAAGATTGTTGCTGTCGATCCTAGACCCAGGCGCCACAGGAAGGGCGAGCACCGCCCCTGAACACAGGGGTAGATCCTTGGATGTTTGTAAAGTGTGATTGTAAGTGTATATAGTTCATGAGGATTTCCAGTCCTGATGAGAGAATCTGGACTTGGGCTGTCGGTCTCCTTGTAACTCTGATGGGACTAATAATCCCAGGTGTTTGCTGAGGATCTGAGGAGGCCGTGAAAGCCATGAATGAGCTGACAATGTTTTCTTGGCTCCCCGGAGAAGGAGGTTGCCTTTCGCCTGTCTGAAGATCTGGCGCATGAGAGGGAGGTCTGATCCCTGGGAAATGAACTTTTCCCCCACCGCCGTGGACTGTGTCACCTCTTCAGCTTTCCTGTGGTTGCTGACGCTGGTGCTCGAGCTTCACCTCCTCCCTCTTGCACAGGCTCACCTGGGAGGCCATCGGCGACGGCTCCATCACTTGTGACTCAGCAAGTGAAGCCAGCTTCTCTTCAGGGACGTCTTTCTCCCCTCACTCCCTCCCTTGCACTTTGGGGAGCAAAGCCAGCTCTTCTGGTATCAACTCATTTACTAAAGACTCACTGTAAATAAAGAAACTCTTCTGAAGCCCTTACATGCAGGTCTTTGAAGTAAGCTGTGTGTGCAGCGATCATCAGGCAAATATTATCCAATGCTGGGCTCCCCGCTAAAACAAAAGGCACGGATTTACTGGAGTAAGTCCAGTGAAGGGCCATGAAGATGATTATGGGACTGGGAGCATCTGTCATATGAGGAGAGACTTAGAGAGCTGGGACTGTTCCGCCTGAAGTAGAGAAAGCTCAGGGGGGTCTTAGCAATGTATAGTAATATCTGATAGGAGGGTGTAAAGAAGACAGAGATTCTTCTCAGTGGTGCCCAGGGACAAGAAAGTCAAGGGGGAAAAACTGAAACACAGGCAATTCTGTCTGAACATGAGAAAACACTTCTTCGCTGTGAGGGTGGTTGAACACTGGAGCAGGTTGCCCAGAGAGGTTGTGGAGTCTCCATCCTCGGAGATATTTGGAAGCTAACTGGACACGGTCCTGGATAATCCACTGACCTTGCTTTGAGCAGGGGGGTTGGACTAGACATCTCCAAAGTATTCTGTGGTGTCTCCTGGCCCACCACAATGCTCTGAGACCTCATCTGCAGAAGGATGAGAATATGCTTACTGTGACACAGTCATAAGAAATCAGACCCAGCTCATGTGAGAGCCATTGAGGTCACTTCAGTGCCGTGACCAGAGAGTAATAGTGACAACAATATAACTGCTGGGATCACGGCATTGTCCCAGAGATGGGATTTTGCCCTTCCCTGTGAAAGGCCAGAGGCTTTGTATCGCTCTGAACAGTGCCAGGTCTGGGGACTGGTGTGGACTGGCTGTGGCCCCAGCAGCACTGTGCTTGCTCTAGCCATGCTGACAGTTGCCTAGTGCTTGGATGACTGTTGACTGCCTTGGTTTAGCTCAGCTCTGGGAGGGCCCCCTTTAGTGTGGGGTGACAACCCCATGTCATAACTGCATCACAAATGTTGCCTTAGCTTAACTGTGGCAGCATCACCGCTGGTGAAGAGAGGCCAACCCTGTGTCATCACCGCATCACAAACATGAGCCAGGCATATGTGGCGCTGGGGAGGATGGGTGTCACTTGGCCTGTGAACTGACAGGTGAAGAGAGCTGAAAGAGCAGGTAAGCACACTGAGCTGAGTCCGGCAGCTGCTCACCAAGGTCTCCGTGGCGGGGTGGGCTCTCGCTGTGCTTGTGGGCAGACCCAGAAACTCAGGGTCCAGAAACCCTTGCAAACTCATTTGCGTGGGTGCGGCCTGATCTTGTGTGTGTGGTGTTCATAGGATTGAAGGGGGTGATTTGAGCTTCCCCCCACTTTAGACGTAAGGCTGAAACACAAAGGATCCTTGAAAGGGTGTTGGAAACCCAGCAGTGTTTGGGGTGGATTTTGAGCCTTGGTTGCAGAAAAGAGAGCATACCAGTGGAGCACCCAAAGTCCAGTGGGGAGTTAAAGAAAGACTTTGGCTTGGGAAGCAACGAAGACAGAGCACGGGAGCAGACGCTGAAATTGTTCTTTTAGGATTGTTCTTTTCGGCGTGTTTTCAGAAGATTGTTGCTGTTGATCCTAGACCCAGGCGCCACAGGAAGGGTGAGCACCGCCCCTGAACACGGGGGTAGATCCTTGGATGTTTGTAAAGAGTAACTGTCCTGTTCATGAGGACTTCCTGTCCTGATGAGAGAATCTGGACTTGGGCTGTCGGTCTCCTTGTAACTCTGATGGGACTAATAATCCCAGGTGTTTGCTGAGGATCTGAGGAGGCCGTGAAAGCCATAAATGAACTGACAGTGTTTTCTTGGCTCCACAGAGAAGGAGGTTGCCTTTTGCCTGTCTGAAGATCTGGCGCATGAGAGGGAGGTCTGATCCCTGGGAAATGAACTTTTCCCCCACCGCCGTGGACTGTGTCACCTCTTCAGCTTTCCTGTGGTTCCTGACGCTGGTGCTTGCCTTCTACCTCCTGCTGACCTTGAACGAGCGCGAGGTAGAAGTCAGTCTTGGTGCCTGGGCAGGGTGCAGGGGAGGCAGTTGCCCAGCCCAGCGCTGGTCAGCCTGGGCCAGGAGGGTCAGGGCAGAGACAGGCCTGGGCCTGGTGGGGCCCTGGTTTAGCCGATGCCTCGGAGGCTGATCGGGACAAGCAGGCAGAGCCCGCGTGTGCAGCTGGTCCCAGCTGTGTCAGCCCCAGCCCAGAGTGTCGTGTGCTGCTACTGCAGCAGCTCTTGTACAGGCACGTTTTGGAGAGGGGATTTAAAAGTCATGCCCAAACTGTCATGGTTCTTCCACAAGAGAAAAGCCTGCTGGGAAGGTGGGACAGCAGGTCCCGGGCACCCCTGGGCTGCAGCCACAGCGCAACCTCCCTTTGGCACCAGACTTTGGGCCGGGGAAATGCCTGCCTGCCTGCCCTGGGGTAAAACGAGCAATGGGAGCGTCACCACCACCTGCAGGGGTAGGAAACCCTCCCGGCTCCCCCGCATCAGCCCTCAGTCTGCTCCTGCAGCCATGGGCCATGGCCAGACTGCCCAGTGCAAAGTCCCCCACCAGTCCCTGACCTGCCCCTTGCCAGTGCAGTCGTTCCCAGGAGCCGGGGCATCCTCACAGAGGGGAGACACTGCCCTCTCACCCGCTGCTTTCTCTGCCTGTGTAGGAAGGGAGGTGCAAGGAGAGACGGCAGAGAGGCAGCAATGAGGAGCCCAGAGGTGAGCAGCTCCCGGGCAAGGGCAGGCGCCCTGCAGAGAAACCCCTGAGACCCCACGCACCCACTGCCCCGCTCTGCCTCTGCCGGGGCTCCTGTGAGGGGCTGCCCCATCCGCTCACTTGCCATCTCCCCTTCCAGCAGCCTTTGACCTCCGGGACGAAGGTCCAGAGGAGTCTTCAGGGTCCTCTGGGTCACAGTAAGTGGAGCCCTTCCCTCCGTAGCGCAACAGCCCCCTCCGGGATCCCCCAGCAAGAGAGATCCCACTAATACTGCCCTCTGCTCGCGTGCAGCTGCACCGTAGAGCTGGAGATGCCCTTCATGGATCGCTGGGAGATGGACCTAAACCTTGAGAACATCATCAGATATGTGGATGAGGCCTCGAAAATGTGAGGCGGCTGAGGAGGGGACAGGGTGGGGGTCATGGACTGAGGAGGAATGGCTTGGGGAGGGCAAGGGGAAATGCAAGGGCCTCAAATCTGAGGGTCGAGGCCCTTGGGGAGGGATTTTTGTCTCTGGAGCAGAGCTGACAATGTCCTCCCCTCTTCTAGGGGAGAGGGACTTGCTGGGTTCTGGCAGGCAGGCAGGCAGGGGACTTTGGGAACACACTCGGACCCCATGGCAGTAACGCAGCCTGCCATCTCCTTAGGGGGAGCAGGGAGAGCCTGGGGCTGCTGGGCTCAAGTTTCACCTCCCCCCTCTCGCACAGGCTCGCCTGGGAGGCCATCGGCAACGACTCCATCACTTGTGACTCAGCAAGTGAAGCCAGCTTCTCTTCAGAGACCTCTTTCTCCCATTCCAGCGATGACTCCCTCACTTCCACTTTGGGGTGCAAAGCCAGCTCTTCTTCAGGGGAGTCGCTCTCCTCTTTCGCTGATGGAGAAGGTCTGGCTCAAGGCTCTAGAGTGCAGCCTGCCCTCACGCATGCCCAGCCTAGCCAGGAGGAGCAGCAGGACCCGGCAACTCGCCCGGCAACTGGCAGGGAAGCGGGGGCCAGCTGCCACGTGGCTGGCAGTGGCCTGCAGCAGCAGCAGCACCTTGAGGTCCACCTGGGTGTTCCCCCCCGATCCCCAAGAGCGTTGGGCTTCCACGTCAGGGAAACGGAGACAACGTTCTTGCGCCCTGATGCCCGAGAAGACTCGGAGGAGCCTGTCCAGAAAAAGAAACTTGAGACGCAACTGGGGCTGCCAGCTGCTATCTGCAAATCTCTGCAGGTCAACCTGTCCCCGGCTCCTAGCCCACCACCACCGCCTGCAAAGCCAGACACGGAGCAGGTTTCCAGCATGCAGAAGCGAACCTTCCCAGGCAAAGCTGAGTTCAGTGCTGTGGACTTGGATTTCAGCTGGGCTAGCAAGGAGAGCTTGGAGTGTCTCGTCCAGGAAAATGAACGGCAGCGGCAAGTGGGCCTGTCAGCCAGTCTGGGTGCACCTCAGCAGGAGTTCCCAAGCTCAGCTCCTCAAACACCTCAGCGGCATGCCGAGCCTGATGAGATGGTGGTTCCCAGCGTGCAGGAGCTGCCCCTCCTCGACAAGACTGCCAAAAAGCAGCAGGAGCTGCACAGTATAAAAATGCAGATGATACAACAGCGCTTTGGGCTGCCAACAAGGATCCTGGCCTGCAAGAAGGCTGCGGCCCCTGTCCCAGGGCAAAAAGCCTCCCAGGCTCCCCCTCCGCACAGGGACGCTGGGCTGCCATACCGCTCCCCCTTCCGGCGCTGGACCAGGCATGCTCAGAGCAGGCGCTCTGCAGAAGAGCCCGCAGGCCCCGAGCAGGAGAAGAGCTGGTGTCCCACATCTCCCATGCTCGGAGAGGCGAGTCTCAGCTCTCAGACCAGGAGGCAGCCAGGGGAAGAGAGCCCTGAAGAGGAAGAGGCTACACGCCTTGTCACGGCATGCCCGGGACAGCAACAGGGTCGAGCCTGCGCTGCTCCAAGTGCTTTCCTGAGAGCAGCCCAAGAGATGTCTTGGGAGGACAAGGAGCTATCAGCCTGGAAAAGAGAGCGTGGCGGAACAGCCAGCAGCATCATGGGCACTGAGGAGTCCCTGCTGGCCGCCAGCAGGAAGGCTCAGGGCCCTGGGACACAAGGGGATGCGCACAGCCCTTCCCCTCCCAGCGAGACAGAGCAGGCATCGCCGCAGAGCAAGGGAGCTCACCAGGGGCAATCGTGGCAGTCGCCTGAGAGCTGGAGCATCTCCAGTGAGGACGTGGGGACACCGGAGCTGCCATCAAAGAAGAGTGTCCCCCAGGAAAAACAAGGCCAGTCCCGTGAGAGCTGGAGCAGCTCCAGCGAGGACATGAGGACATTGGAGCTGCCAGCAGCCAGGAGAGCTTCTCCAAAAAAAGGCTCCCAAAAGAGACAACGCAGTGAGGAGGCACCCTCAGCTCTGCCACCGGCTCCAGCCCCTGCAGGGACCAGCCTTCCAACCCCCCAGCTGGAAGGGCTCCTCACAGCCCTCACTGATTCCCACGAGGCCAGCCAAGCTGTTCGCAAAGCACAGAACCAGCTGCTGGAAGAAATGTTGGTGCGCCTCCCAGACAAGGCTGGGGCCCCGAGGAAGGACATGACAGCAGGGGACCCCGTCAGCTCACGGTGCTGCAGACATGTGTCTGAAAGGTGCCCTCACTGCAGAGGACGGAGAGCAGTGCAGGATGTGCCCGCGCCAGCTGCCCTGCCCATCTCAGTCACCATAAATATGAGCAAGGACAGAGACCGCCACAGGAGTCCCGTCTTTAAGCTGAAAATGAGTCAGGAGCAAGGCTGTGAGCGGGTATTAAGAGAGGAGCTGCCAGAGCAGGGGAAGGGCAAGGGAAACCCCGAGGACAGAGACAGCTCTAGGAGACTCTGCCCCAAATGCGGTAAAGCTCGGCGCCAGACAGTGTCCAGCAATGAAGGCTTGCAGACCTCACCTCCATCTGATGCTGCAGCCCTGGGCGCAGTAAGAGCAGGACACAGGCACCCACCCCAGGGCAGGGGCAAGAGGCGGCAGGGGCAGGAGAAAAGGGCTGCCCCCAGCCAGCAGGCAGAAGGGCTCCATCTTTGCACACCTTCATTCTTGCGAGCTGGGCAGGAAGGGTCTCGGCCACACCAGGCCCCCACCAGGCCCCTGCCCTCACATGTGGCACCTGGGCACACGACACTGCGGGTGGAAACACCACCTCTGCTGGGCAGCATCTGCTGTGGGCTCATCCTCATCCTGCCATGCCTCGAGAGAGCCTGCGCCAAGCTCCAAGAAAAATCAAGGCCTAATCTGTCAAGAACAAGGGGAGAGGAAGAGCTGCAAGGGCAAAGGGACAGGCTTCGGGAAGCAGAGTGCAGGGCCCCGCAAGCATCTCCAGAGGAGAGCAACAGCATGTGACAGTGGCACACCAGGCTGAAGATGCTGCGCTCTTTGAGTGAGTGGGGCTGGGTGCAGTTGTCTGTGGGGCTGGGGTATCGCCCGGGCTGCTGGGGGAAAGGGGCTGCCTGGGACTGTCTGGGAGAGGTGATGGGGAAGGACTCGGCGGGATCTCGGGTGAGGCTTTCCAGATGGGAACGACGGACGCTATGGGGACACAGTGCCAGCGAGGCCGGGGCCCAGCAAGGGGCGGAGCCAGGGTGGGAGCAGCCCCCCCAGGGCCACAGCGCCGCTGGCTCCTGTTGCCTGTGGGGAGCGACCCCACGTGCTGCTGCTTAGGAGCACAGAGAGCAGCCCCATTCCTGGCAGCCCAGCCCCCAGCCCTGGCTGAGCACGTTCTTCCCCTTGCAGCTGTCCAGGTGGAGCAGGGCCCAGCGGGGCATGGACCCAGCAAGCAACAGCTCCCGGCCAGGCCCTACCAGGGAGCAGGAGCTCTCCCAATAAAGTCACGTCCACGGAAATAAGTGTGCAGGGGTGTCTTCTTTCTTGGGGAGCAGTGGCGCCGTCCCTGCCCACTTCTCCGCCCTCATTTCATGGGCAAGTCGGGCACGTGTGTTGGCAGTTTCAGATGAGAGGACAGGGGTGTCCCTCCACGCCTCTGAGGGTGGGGAGCTGGGGCTGGCCGCCTGCTAGAGGTTTTTGCCGGGTTTTCTCATGGGCTCCCCGGCTGCCTGGAGATCCCTGGCTCACGACAGCTGCATTTCTGGTGTGGGCACGGTGCAGTTCCCCAAAGGGAGCAAGTGGGAGAGGACGATGAGGCTCGGTGTCCACCACAGGGACAGAGAGGATGGAGGCCCCGGCAGTTGTTGTTCCCCCCTCCCCGCGGCAGACTGTCCTCACTCCAGTCAAAGCACTCTGACAGGCAGCATCGCTGGGAAGAGCAGGCAAGCGCTTTTGAGGGCACCACCTCTCCTCCTTGCTGTGGGACAGGGTGGGCCCATCTCCTCCAAAATCCCTGCCTCTCGGCATTGCGGGAAAACGTGCGGGTGGCATGGAGGTGACCTGAAACCGCTGGGAGGGGGCCAGCACCACAGCCCTGAGCTCTGGGGCTGGCGAGGAGCTCTTTGGGCTGGAGGCAGATGGGGCCGTGCTGAAAGTCCTGCATCTTCCCCCTTTGCTTCTCTGTGGGCAGAGCAGACGCTGAGGGGAGGAAAATGCTGAGGAGGAGGAGGAGGAGGAGGAGGAGGTGGTGAGCTTGATCCACAAGTAGACAGAAGAGAGTAATGAGGGCTGGCAGAGGGGAGGGGGAGGGCAAAGCTCTCACGGGTCCCCTCGCACCTCCGGATGGCTGCTGACTCAGGGCAATGCAGGGGAGGCCAGAGGAGGCCATACCAAAGCAGCAGGAGGAAGCAGGCTCTGAAACTCTTCTTTTCGGATCGTTCTTCTCGGCATGCTTTCACAAGATTGTTGCTGTCGATCCTAGACCCAGGCGCCACAGGAAGGGCGAGCACCGCCCCTGAACACAGGGGTAGATCCTTGGATGTTTGTAAAGTGTGATTGTAAGTGTATATAGTTCATGAGGATTTCCAGTCCTGATGAGAGAATCTGGACTTGGGCTGTCGGTCTCCTTGTAACTCTGATGGGACTAATAATCCCAGGTGTTTGCTGAGGATCTGAGGAGGCCGTGAAAGCCATGAATGAGCTGACAATGTTTTCTTGGCTCCCCGGAGAAGGAGGTTGCCTTTCGCCTGTCTGAAGATCTGGCGCATGAGAGGGAGGTCTGATCCCTGGGAAATGAACTTTTCCCCCACCACCGTGGACTGTGTCACCTCTTCAGCTTTCCTGTGGTTGCTGACGCTGGTGCTCGAGCTTCACCTCCTCCCTCTTGCACAGGCTCACCTGGGAGGCCATCGGCGACGGCTCCATCACTTGTGACTCAGCAAGTGAAGCCAGCTTCTCTTCAGGGACGTCTTTCTCCCCTCACTCCCTCCCTTGCACTTTGGGGAGCAAAGCCAGCTCTTCTGGTATCAACTCATTTACTAAAGACTCACTGTAAATAAAGAAACTCTTCTGAAGCCCTTACATGCAGGTCTTTGAAGTAAGCTGTGTGTGCAGCGATCATCAGGCAAATATTATCCAATGCTGGGCTCCCCGCTAAAACAAAAGGCACGGATTTACCGGAGTAAGTCCAGTGAAGGGCCATGAAGATGATTATGGGACTGGGAGCATCTGTCATATGAGGAGAGACTTAGAGAGCTGGGACTGTTCCGCCTGAAGTAGAGAAAGCTCAGGGGGGTCTTAGCAATGTATAGTAATATCTGATAGGAGGGTGTAAAGAAGACAGAGATTCTTCTCAGTGGTGCCCAGGGACAAGAAAGTCAAGGGGGAAAAACTGAAACACAGGCAATTCTGTCTGAACATGAGAAAACACTTCTTCGCTGTGAGGGTGGTTGAACACTGGAGCAGGTTGCCCAGAGAGGTTGTGGAGTCTCCATCCTCGGAGATATTTGGAAGCTAACTGGACACGGTCCTGGATAATCCACTGACCTTGCTTTGAGCAGGGGGGTTGGACTAGACATCTCCAAAGTATTCTGTGGTGTCTCCTGGCCCACCACAATGCTCTGAGACCTCATCTGCAGAAGGATGAGAATATGCTTACTGTGACACAGTCATAAGAAATCAGACCCAGCTCATGTGAGAGCCATTGAGGTCACTTCAGTGCCGCGACCAGAGAGTAATAGTGACAACAATATAACTGCTGGGATCACGGCATTGTCCCAGAGATGGGATTTTGCCCTTCCCTGTGAAAGGCCAGAGGCTTTGTATCGCTCTGAACAGTGCCAGGTCTGGGGACTGGTGTGGACTGGCTGTGGCCCCAGCAGCACTGTGCTTGCTCTAGCCATGCTGACAGTTGCCTAGTGCTTGGATGACTGTTGACTGCCTTGGTTTAGCTCAGCTCTGGGAGGGCCCCCTTTAGTGTGGGGTGACAACCCCATGTCATAACTGCATCACAAATGTTGCCTTAGCTTAACTGTGGCAGCATCACCGCTGGTGAAGAGAGGCCAACCCTGTGTCATCACCGCATCACAAACATGAGCCAGGCATATGTGGCGCTGGGGAGGATGGGTGTCACTTGGCCTGTGAACTGACAGGTGAAGAGAGCTGAAAGAGCAGGTAAGCACACTGAGCTGAGTCCGGCAGCTGCTCACCAAGGTCTCCGTGGCGGGGTGGGCTCTCGCTGTGCTTGTGGGCAGACCCAGAAACTCAGGGTCCAGAAACCCTTGCAAACTCATTTGCGTGGGTGCGGCCTGATCTTGTGTGTGTGGTGTTCATAGGATTGAAGGGGGTGATTTGAGCTTCCCCCCACTTTAGACGTAAGGCTGAAACACAAAGGATCCTTGAAAGGGTGTTGGAAACCCAGCAGTGTTTGGGGTGGATTTTGAGCCTTGGTTGCAGAAAAGAGAGCATACCAGTGGAGCACCCAAAGTCCAGTGGGGAGTTAAAGAAAGACTTTGGCTTGGGAAGCAACGAAGACAGAGCACGGGAGCAGACGCTGAAATTGTTCTTTTAGGATTGTTCTTTTCGGCGTGTTTTCAGAAGATTGTTGCTGTTGATCCTAGACCCAGGCGCCACAGGAAGGGTGAGCACCGCCCCTGAACACGGGGGTAGATCCTTGGATGTTTGTAAAGAGTAACTGTCCTGTTCATGAGGATTTCCTGTCCTGATGAGAGAATCTGGACTTGGGCTGTCGGTCTCCTTGTAACTCTGATGGGACTAATAATCCCAGGTGTTTGCTGAGGATCTGAGGAGGCCGTGAAAGCCATAAATGAACTGACAGTGTTTTCTTGGCTCCACAGAGAAGGAGGTTGCCTTTTGCCTGTCTGAAGATCTGGCGCATGAGAGGGAGGTCTGATCCCTGGGAAATGAACTTTTCCCCCACCGCCGTGGACTGTGTCACCTCTTCAGCTTTCCTGTGGTTCCTGACGCTGGTGCTTGCCTTCTACCTCCTGCTGACCTTGAACGAGCGCGAGGTAGAAGTCAGTCTTGGTGCCTGGGCAGGGTGCAGGGGAGGCAGTTGCCCAGCCCAGCGCTGGTCAGCCTGGGCCAGGAGGGTCAGGGCAGAGACAGGCCTGGGCCTGGTGGGGCCCTGGTTTAGCCGATGCCTCGGAGGCTGATCGGGACAAGCAGGCAGAGCCCGCGTGTGCAGCTGGTCCCAGCTGTGTCAGCCCCAGCCCAGAGTGTCGTGTGCTGCTACTGCAGCAGCTCTTGTACAGGCACGTTTTGGAGAGGGGATTTAAAAGTCATGCCCAAACTGTCATGGTTCTTCCACAAGAGAAAAGCCTGCTGGGAAGGTGGGACAGCAGGTCCCGGGCACCCCTGGGCTGCAGCCACAGCGCAACCTCCCTTTGGCACCAGACTTTGGGCCGGGGAAATGCCTGCCTGCCTGCCTGCCCTGGGGTAAAACGAGCAATGGGAGCGTCACCACCACCTGCAGGGGTAGGAAACCCTCCCGGCTCCCCCGCATCAGCCCTCAGTCTGCTCCTGCAGCCATGGGCCATGGCCAGACTGCCCAGTGCAAAGTCCCCCACCAGTCCCTGACCTGCCCCTTGCCAGTGCAGTCGTTCCCAGGAGCCGGGGCATCCTCACAGAGGGGAGACACTGCCCTCTCACCCGCTGCTTTCTCTGCCTGTGTAGGAAGGGAGGTGCAAGGAGAGACGGCAGAGAGGCAGCAATGAGGAGCCCAGAGGTGAGCAGCTCCCGGGCAAGGGCAGGCGCCCTGCAGAGAAACCCCTGAGACCCCACGCACCCACTGCCCCGCTCTGCCTCTGCCGGGGCTCCTGTGAGGGGCTGCCCCATCCGCTCACTTGCCATCTCCCCTTCCAGCAGCCTTTGACCTCCGGGACGAAGGTCCAGAGGAGTCTTCAGGGTCCTCTGGGTCACAGTAAGTGGAGCCCTTCCCTCCGTAGCGCAACAGCCCCCTCCGGGATCCCCCAGCAAGAGAGATCCCACTAATACTGCCCTCTGCTCGCGTGCAGCTGCACCGTAGAGCTGGAGATGCCCTTCATGGATCGCTGGGAGATGGACCTAAACCTTGAGAACATCATCAGATATGTGGATGAGGCCTCGAAAATGTGAGGCGGCTGAGGAGGGGACAGGGTGGGGGTCATGGACTGAGGAGGAATGGCTTGGGGAGGGCAAGGGGAAATGCAAGGGCCTCAAATCTGAGGGTCGAGGCCCTTGGGGAGGGATTTTTGTCTCTGGAGCAGAGCTGACAATGTCCTCCCCTCTTCTAGGGGAGAGGGACTTGCTGGGTTCTGGCAGGCAGGCAGGCAGGGGACTTTGGGAACACACTCGGACCCCATGGCAGTAACGCAGCCTGCCATCTCCTTAGGGGGAGCAGGGAGAGCCTGGGGCTGCTGGGCTCAAGTTTCACCTCCCCCCTCTCGCACAGGCTCGCCTGGGAGGCCATCGGCAACGACTCCATCACTTGTGACTCAGCAAGTGAAGCCAGCTTCTCTTCAGAGACCTCTTTCTCCCATTCCAGCGATGACTCCCTCACTTCCACTTTGGGGTGCAAAGCCAGCTCTTCTTCAGGGGAGTCGCTCTCCTCTTTCGCTGATGGAGAAGGTCTGGCTCAAGGCTCTAGAGTGCAGCCTGCCCTCACGCATGCCCAGCCTAGCCAGGAGGAGCAGCAGGACCCGGCAACTCGCCCGGCAACTGGCAGGGAAGCGGGGGCCAGCTGCCACGTGGCTGGCAGTGGCCTGCAGCAGCAGCAGCACCTTGAGGTCCACCTGGGTGTTCCCCCCCGATCCCCAAGAGCGTTGGGCTTCCACGTCAGGGAAACGGAGACAACGTTCTTGCGCCCTGATGCCCGAGAAGACTCGGAGGAGCCTGTCCAGAAAAAGAAACTTGAGACGCAACTGGGGCTGCCAGCTGCTATCTGCAAATCTCTGCAGGTCAACCTGTCCCCGGCTCCTAGCCCACCACCACCGCCTGCAAAGCCAGACACGGAGCAGGTTTCCAGCATGCAGAAGCGAACCTTCCCGGGCAAAGCTGAGTTCAGTGCTGTGGACTTGGATTTCAGCTGGGCTAGCAAGGAGAGCTTGGAGTGTCTCGTCCAGGAAAATGAACGGCAGCGGCAAGTGGGCCTGTCAGCCAGTCTGGGTGCACCTCAGCAGGAGTTCCCAAGCTCAGCTCCTCAAACACCTCAGCGGCATGCCGAGCCTGATGAGATGGTGGTTCCCAGTGTGCAGGAGCTGCCCCTCCTCGACAAGAGTGTCAAAAAGCAGCAGGAGCTGCAAGTTACAGAAACGCAGGTACAACAGCACTTTAGGCTGCCAACAAGGATCCTGGACTGCAAGAAGAAGCTTGCGGCCCCTGTCCCAGGGCAAAAAGCCTTCCCACCTTCCCCTTCGCAGAAGGGTGCTGGGCTGCCATACTGCTCGCCCTTCCGGCACTGGACCAGGCACGCTCGGACCAGGCGCCCTGCAGAAGAGCCCGCAAGCGTGGAGCAGGAGAAGAGCTGGTGTCCCACATCTCCCACAGTCAGAGAGCAGATACTCAGCTCTCAGACCAGGAGACAGCCAGAGGAGGAGAGCCCTGAAGAAGAAGAGGCTGCAGACCCTGTCGCAGTACGTCTGGGAGGGCAGCAGGGTCGAGTCTGCCCTGCTTGGCAAGCTTTTGTGAAAGCAGCAGAAGAGACGTCTCGGGTGGACAGAGAGAGACCAGCCTGGGAAAGTGAGACTGGGGGAACAGTCAGCAGCAGCACGGACAGCGAGGACTCCCTGCTGGGCACCAGCAGGAAGGATCAGGGTCCTGGGACACAAGGGGATCGGCACAGACCTTCTCCTCCCAGCCAGGCAGAGCAGGCACCGCCACAGAGCAAGGGAGCTCACCAGGGCCAACCATGGCAGCCCCGTGAGAGCTGGAGCAGTTCCAGCGGGGACATGGGGACACACCAGCTTCCAAAAGCCAGGAGAGGTCCTCCAAGACAAGGTTCCCCACAGAGACAACTCTCACACAATGAGGAGGAACTCCTTGCTCTGCCACCAGCTCCAGCCCCTGCAGGCACAAGCCTTCCAGTCCCCCAGGTGGAAGAGATCCTCAGAGCCCTCAATGATTCTCATAAGGCCAGTGCAGCCGTTCACGAAGTGCAGAACCGTCTCCTGGAGGAAATGTTGACGTGGCTCCCAGACAAGCCTGGGACCCCAAAGAAGCACATGACAGCAAAGGACCCCATCGGCTTGCCATGCTGCAGATGTGTGGCTGAAAGCTGCCCTCACTGCAGAGGACGGAGAGCAGTGCAGGATGTGCCCGCGCTGGCTGCCTTGCCCATCAGTATCACCATAAATACGAGCAAGGACAGAGATGGCCAAAGCAGTCCCGTCTTCAAGCTGAAAATGAGTCAGGAGCAAGGCTGTGAGCAGGTGTTAACAGAGGAGCTGCCAGAGCCGGGGAAGGGCAAGAGAAACCCCAAGGACAGACACAGCTCCAGGAGACTCTGCCCCAAATGCGGGAAAGCTCGGCGTCAGAGACTGTCCGGCAATGAAGGCTTGCAGACCTCACCTCCATCTGATGCTGCAGCCCTGGGAGCAGGAAGAGCGGGACACAGGCACCCACCCCAGTGCAGGGGCAAGAGGCAGCAGGGGCAGGAGAAAAAGGCTGCTCCCACCCAGCAGGCAAAAGGGCTCCGTCTTTTCACAACTTCGTTCTTGCGAGCTGGGCAGGAAGGGTCTCAGCCACACCAGGCCCCCACCAGGCCCCTGCCCTCACATGTGGCACCTGGGCACACGACACTGGAGACGGAGACACCACCTCTGCCGGGCAGCATCTGCTGTGGGCTCTTCCTCATCCTGCCGTGCCTCGAGAGGGCCTGCGCCAAGCTCCAAGAAAAAATCAAAGCCTAATTTGGCAACAACAACCGGTGGAGGAGAAGCTGCAAGGGCAAAGGGGCAAGCTTTGGGAAGGAGAGCGACAGCCGCCGTGGGGATCTCCAGAGGAGAGCAACAGCAGGTGACAGTGACACACCAGGCTGAAGATGCTGCGCTCTTTGAGTGAGTGGGGCTGGGTGCAGTTGTCTGTGGGGCTGGGGTATCGCCCGGGCTGCTGGGGGAAAGGGGCTGCCTGGGACTGTCTGGGAGAGGTGATGGGGAAGGACTCGGCGGGATCTCGGGTGAGGCTTTCCAGATGGGAACGACGGACGCTATGGGGACACAGTGCCAGCGAGGCCGGGGCCCAGCAAGGGGCGGAGCCAGGGTGGGAGCAGCCCCCCCAGGGCCACAGCGCCGCTGGCTCCTGTTGCCTGTGGGGAGCGACCCCACGTGCTGCTGCTTAGGAGCACAGAGAGCAGCCCCATTCCTGGCAGCCCAGCCCCCAGCCCTGGCTGAGCACGTTCTTCCCCTTGCAGCTGTCCAGGTGGAGCAGGGCCCAGCGGGGCATGGACCCAGCAAGCAACAGCTCCCGGCCAGGCCCTACCAGGGAGCAGGAGCTCTCCCAATAAAGTCACGTCCACGGAAATAAGTGTGCAGGGGTGTCTTCTTTCTTGGGGAGCAGTGGCGCCGTCCCTGCCCACTTCTCCGCCCTCATTTCATGGGCAAGTCGGGCACGTGTGTTGGCAGTTTCAGATGAGAGGACAGGGGTGTCCCTCCACGCCTCTGAGGGTGGGGAGCTGGGGCTGGCCGCCTGCTAGAGGTTTTTGCCGGGTTTTCTCATGGGCTCCCCGGCTGCCTGGAGATCCCTGGCTCACGACAGCTGCATTTCTGGTGTGGGCACGGTGCAGTTCCCCAAAGGGAGCAAGTGGGAGAGGACGATGAGGCTCGGTGTCCACCACAGGGACAGAGAGGATGGAGGCCCCGGCAGTTGTTGTTCCCCCCTCCCCGCGGCAGACTGTCCTCACTCCAGTCAAAGCACTCTGACAGGCAGCATCGCTGGGAAGAGCAGGCAAGCGCTTTTGAGGGCACCACCTCTCCTCCTTGCTGTGGGACAGGGTGGGCCCATCTCCTCCAAAATCCCTGCCTCTCGGCATTGCGGGAAAACGTGCGGGTGGCATGGAGGTGACCTGAAACCGCTGGGAGGGGGCCAGCACCACAGCCCTGAGCTCTGGGGCTGGCGAGGAGCTCTTTGGGCTGGAGGCAGATGGGGCCGTGCTGAAAGTCCTGCATCTTCCCCCTTTGCTTCTCTGTGGGCAGAGCAGACGCTGAGGGGAGGAAAATGCTGAGGAGGAGGAGGAGGAGGAGGAGGAGGTGGTGAGCTTGATCCACAAGTAGACAGAAGAGAGTAATGAGGGCTGGCAGAGGGGAGGGGGAGCGCAAAGCTCTCACGGGTCCCCTCGCACCTCCGGATGGCTGCTGACTCAGGGCAATGCAGGGGAGGCCAGAGGAGGCCATACCAAAGCAGCAGGAGGAAGCAGGCTCTGAAACTCTTCTTTTCGGATCGTTCTTCTCGGCATGCTTTCACAAGATTGTTGCTGTCGATCCTAGACCCAGGCGCCACAGGAAGGGCGAGCACCGCCCCTGAACACAGGGGTAGATCCTTGGATGTTTGTAAAGTGTGATTGTAAGTGTATATAGTTCATGAGGATTTCCAGTCCTGATGAGAGAATCTGGACTTGGGCTGTCGGTCTCCTTGTAACTCTGATGGGACTAATAATCCCAGGTGTTTGCTGAGGATCTGAGGAGGCCGTGAAAGCCATGAATGAGCTGACAATGTTTTCTTGGCTCCCCGGAGAAGGAGGTTGCCTTTCGCCTGTCTGAAGATCTGGCGCATGAGAGGGAGGTCTGATCCCTGGGAAATGAACTTTTCCCCCACCGCCGTGGACTGTGTCACCTCTTCAGCTTTCCTGTGGTTGCTGACGCTGGTGCTCGAGCTTCACCTCCTCCCTCTTGCACAGGCTCACCTGGGAGGCCATCGGCGACGGCTCCATCACTTGTGACTCAGCAAGTGAAGCCAGCTTCTCTTCAGGGACGTCTTTCTCCCCTCACTCCCTCCCTTGCACTTTGGGGAGCAAAGCCAGCTCTTCTGGTATCAACTCATTTACTAAAGACTCACTGTAAATAAAGAAACTCTTCTGAAGCCCTTACATGCAGGTCTTTGAAGTAAGCTGTGTGTGCAGCGATCATCAGGCAAATATTATCCAATGCTGGGCTCCCCGCTAAAACAAAAGGCACGGATTTACCGGAGTAAGTCCAGTGAAGGGCCATGAAGATGATTATGGGACTGGGAGCATCTGTCATATGAGGAGAGACTTAGAGAGCTGGGACTGTTCCGCCTGAAGTAGAGAAAGCTCAGGGGGGTCTTAGCAATGTATAGTAATATCTGATAGGAGGGTGTAAAGAAGACAGAGATTCTTCTCAGTGGTGCCCAGGGACAAGAAAGTCAAGGGGGAAAAACTGAAACACAGGCAATTCTGTCTGAACATGAGAAAACACTTCTTCGCTGTGAGGGTGGTTGAACACTGGAGCAGGTTGCCCAGAGAGGTTGTGGAGTCTCCATCCTCGGAGATATTTGGAAGCTAACTGGACACGGTCCTGGATAATCCACTGACCTTGCTTTGAGCAGGGGGGTTGGACTAGACATCTCCAAAGTATTCTGTGGTGTCTCCTGGCCCACCACAATGCTCTGAGACCTCATCTGCAGAAGGATGAGAATATGCTTACTGTGACACAGTCATAAGAAATCAGACCCAGCTCATGTGAGAGCCATTGAGGTCACTTCAGTGCCGCGACCAGAGAGTAATAGTGACAACAATATAACTGCTGGGATCACGGCATTGTCCCAGAGATGGGATTTTGCCCTTCCCTGTGAAAGGCCAGAGGCTTTGTATCGCTCTGAACAGTGCCAGGTCTGGGGACTGGTGTGGACTGGCTGTGGCCCCAGCAGCACTGTGCTTGCTCTAGCCATGCTGACAGTTGCCTAGTGCTTGGATGACTGTTGACTGCCTTGGTTTAGCTCAGCTCTGGGAGGGCCCCCTTTAGTGTGGGGTGACAACCCCATGTCATAACTGCATCACAAATGTTGCCTTAGCTTAACTGTGGCAGCATCACCGCTGGTGAAGAGAGGCCAACCCTGTGTCATCACCGCATCACAAACATGAGCCAGGCATATGTGGCGCTGGGGAGGATGGGTGTCACTTGGCCTGTGAACTGACAGGTGAAGAGAGCTGAAAGAGCAGGTAAGCACACTGAGCTGAGTCCGGCAGCTGCTCACCAAGGTCTCCGTGGCGGGGTGGGCTCTCGCTGTGCTTGTGGGCAGACCCAGAAACTCAGGGTCCAGAAACCCTTGCAAACTCATTTGCGTGGGTGCGGCCTGATCTTGTGTGTGTGGTGTTCATAGGATTGAAGGGGGTGATTTGAGCTTCCCCCCACTTTAGACGTAAGGCTGAAACACAAAGGATCCTTGAAAGGGTGTTGGAAACCCAGCAGTGTTTGGGGTGGATTTTGAGCCTTGGTTGCAGAAAAGAGAGCATACCAGTGGAGCACCCAAAGTCCAGTGGGGAGTTAAAGAAAGACTTTGGCTTGGGAAGCAACGAAGACAGAGCACGGGAGCAGACGCTGAAATTGTTCTTTTAGGATTGTTCTTTTCGGCGTGTTTTCAGAAGATTGTTGCTGTTGATCCTAGACCCAGGCGCCACAGGAAGGGTGAGCACCGCCCCTGAACACGGGGGTAGATCCTTGGATGTTTGTAAAGAGTAACTGTCCTGTTCATGAGGATTTCCTGTCCTGATGAGAGAATCTGGACTTGGGCTGTCGGTCTCCTTGTAACTCTGATGGGACTAATAATCCCAGGTGTTTGCTGAGGATCTGAGGAGGCCGTGAAAGCCATAAATGAACTGACAGTGTTTTCTTGGCTCCACAGAGAAGGAGGTTGCCTTTTGCCTGTCTGAAGATCTGGCGCATGAGAGGGAGGTCTGATCCCTGGGAAATGAACTTTTCCCCCACCGCCGTGGACTGTGTCACCTCTTCAGCTTTCCTGTGGTTCCTGACGCTGGTGCTTGCCTTCTACCTCCTGCTGACCTTGAACGAGCGCGAGGTAGAAGTCAGTCTTGGTGCCTGGGCAGGGTGCAGGGGAGGCAGTTGCCCAGCCCAGCGCTGGTCAGCCTGGGCCAGGAGGGTCAGGGCAGAGACAGGCCTGGGCCTGGTGGGGCCCTGGTTTAGCCGATGCCTCGGAGGCTGATCGGGACAAGCAGGCAGAGCCCGCGTGTGCAGCTGGTCCCAGCTGTGTCAGCCCCAGCCCAGAGTGTCGTGTGCTGCTACTGCAGCAGCTCTTGTACAGGCACGTTTTGGAGAGGGGATTTAAAAGTCATGCCCAAACTGTCATGGTTCTTCCACAAGAGAAAAGCCTGCTGGGAAGGTGGGACAGCAGGTCCCGGGCACCCCTGGGCTGCAGCCACAGCGCAACCTCCCTTTGGCACCAGACTTTGGGCCGGGGAAATGCCTGCCTGCCTGCCTGCCCTGGGGTAAAACGAGCAATGGGAGCGTCACCACCACCTGCAGGGGTAGGAAACCCTCCCGGCTCCCCCGCATCAGCCCTCAGTCTGCTCCTGCAGCCATGGGCCATGGCCAGACTGCCCAGTGCAAAGTCCCCCACCAGTCCCTGACCTGCCCCTTGCCAGTGCAGTCGTTCCCAGGAGCCGGGGCATCCTCACAGAGGGGAGACACTGCCCTCTCACCCGCTGCTTTCTCTGCCTGTGTAGGAAGGGAGGTGCAAGGAGAGACGGCAGAGAGGCAGCAATGAGGAGCCCAGAGGTGAGCAGCTCCCGGGCAAGGGCAGGCGCCCTGCAGAGAAACCCCTGAGACCCCACGCACCCACTGCCCCGCTCTGCCTCTGCCGGGGCTCCTGTGAGGGGCTGCCCCATCCGCTCACTTGCCATCTCCCCTTCCAGCAGCCTTTGACCTCCGGGACGAAGGTCCAGAGGAGTCTTCAGGGTCCTCTGGGTCACAGTAAGTGGAGCCCTTCCCTCCGTAGCGCAACAGCCCCCTCCGGGATCCCCCAGCAAGAGAGATCCCACTAATACTGCCCTCTGCTCGCGTGCAGCTGCACCGTAGAGCTGGAGATGCCCTTCATGGATCGCTGGGAGATGGACCTAAACCTTGAGAACATCATCAGATATGTGGATGAGGCCTCGAAAATGTGAGGCGGCTGAGGAGGGGACAGGGTGGGGGTCATGGACTGAGGAGGAATGGCTTGGGGAGGGCAAGGGGAAATGCAAGGGCCTCAAATCTGAGGGTCGAGGCCCTTGGGGAGGGATTTTTGTCTCTGGAGCAGAGCTGACAGTGTCCTCCCCTCTTCTAGGGGAGAGGGACTTGCTGGGTTCTGGCAGGCAGGCAGGCAGGGGACTTTGGGAACACACTCGGACCCCATGGCAGTAACGCAGCCTGCCATCTCCTTAGGGGGAGCAGGGAGAGCCTGGGGCTGCTGGGCTCAAGTTTCACCTCCCCCCTCTCGCACAGGCTCGCCTGGGAGGCCATCGGCAACGACTCCATCACTTGTGACTCAGCAAGTGAAGCCAGCTTCTCTTCAGAGACCTCTTTCTCCCATTCCAGCGATGACTCCCTCACTTCCACTTTGGGGTGCAAAGCCAGCTCTTCTTCAGGGGAGTCGCTCTCCTCTTTCGCTGATGGAGAAGGTCTGGCTCAAGGCTCTAGAGTGCAGCCTGCCCTCACGCATGCCCAGCCTAGCCAGGAGGAGCAGCAGGACCCGGCAACTCGCCCGGCAACTGGCAGGGAAGCGGGGGCCAGCTGCCACGTGGCTGGCAGTGGCCTGCAGCAGCAGCAGCACCTTGAGGTCCACCTGGGTGTTCCCCCCCGATCCCCAAGAGCGTTGGGCTTCCACGTCAGGGAAACGGAGACAACGTTCTTGCGCCCTGATGCCCGAGAAGACTCGGAGGAGCCTGTCCAGAAAAAGAAACTTGAGACGCAACTGGGGCTGCCAGCTGCTATCTGCAAATCTCTGCAGGTCAACCTGTCCCCGGCTCCTAGCCCACCACCACCGCCTGCAAAGCCAGACACGGAGCAGGTTTCCAGCATGCAGAAGCGAACCTTCCCGGGCAAAGCTGAGTTCAGTGCTGTGGACTTGGATTTCAGCTGGGCTAGCAAGGAGAGCTTGGAGTGTCTCGTCCAGGAAAATGAACGGCAGCGGCAAGTGGGCCTGTCAGCCAGTCTGGGTGCACCTCAGCAGGAGTTCCCAAGCTCAGCTCCTCAAACACCTCAGCGGCATGCCGAGCCTGATGAGATGGTGGTTCCCAGTGTGCAGGAGCTGCCCCTCCTCGACAAGAGTGTCAAAAAGCAGCAGGAGCTGCAAGTTACAGAAACGCAGGTACAACAGCACTTTAGGCTGCCAACAAGGATCCTGGACTGCAAGAAGAAGCTTGCGGCCCCTGTCCCAGGGCAAAAAGCCTTCCCACCTTCCCCTTCGCAGAAGGGTGCTGGGCTGCCATACTGCTCGCCCTTCCGGCACTGGACCAGGCACGCTCGGACCAGGCGCCCTGCAGAAGAGCCCGCAAGCGTGGAGCAGGAGAAGAGCTGGTGTCCCACATCTCCCACAGTCAGAGAGCAGATACTCAGCTCTCAGACCAGGAGACAGCCAGAGGAGGAGAGCCCTGAAGAAGAAGAGGCTGCAGACCCTGTCGCAGTACGTCTGGGAGGGCAGCAGGGTCGAGTCTGCCCTGCTTGGCAAGCTTTTGTGAAAGCAGCAGAAGAGACGTCTCGGGTGGACAGAGAGAGACCAGCCTGGGAAAGTGAGACTGGGGGAACAGTCAGCAGCAGCACGGACAGCGAGGACTCCCTGCTGGGCACCAGCAGGAAGGATCAGGGTCCTGGGACACAAGGGGATCGGCACAGACCTTCTCCTCCCAGCCAGGCAGAGCAGGCACCGCCACAGAGCAAGGGAGCTCACCAGGGCCAACCATGGCAGCCCCGTGAGAGCTGGAGCAGTTCCAGCGGGGACATGGGGACACACCAGCTTCCAAAAGCCAGGAGAGGTCCTCCAAGACAAGGTTCCCCACAGAGACAACTCTCACACAATGAGGAGGAACTCCTTGCTCTGCCACCAGCTCCAGCCCCTGCAGGCACAAGCCTTCCAGTCCCCCAGGTGGAAGAGATCCTCAGAGCCCTCAATGATTCTCATAAGGCCAGTGCAGCCGTTCACGAAGTGCAGAACCGTCTCCTGGAGGAAATGTTGACGTGGCTCCCAGACAAGCCTGGGACCCCAAAGAAGCACATGACAGCAAAGGACCCCATCGGCTTGCCATGCTGCAGATGTGTGGCTGAAAGCTGCCCTCACTGCAGAGGACGGAGAGCAGTGCAGGATGTGCCCGCGCTGGCTGCCTTGCCCATCAGTATCACCATAAATACGAGCAAGGACAGAGATGGCCAAAGCAGTCCCGTCTTCAAGCTGAAAATGAGTCAGGAGCAAGGCTGTGAGCAGGTGTTAACAGAGGAGCTGCCAGAGCCGGGGAAGGGCAAGAGAAACCCCAAGGACAGACACAGCTCCAGGAGACTCTGCCCCAAATGCGGGAAAGCTCGGCGTCAGAGACTGTCCGGCAATGAAGGCTTGCAGACCTCACCTCCATCTGATGCTGCAGCCCTGGGAGCAGGAAGAGCGGGACACAGGCACCCACCCCAGTGCAGGGGCAAGAGGCAGCAGGGGCAGGAGAAAAAGGCTGCTCCCACCCAGCAGGCAAAAGGGCTCCGTCTTTTCACAACTTCGTTCTTGCGAGCTGGGCAGGAAGGGTCTCAGCCACACCAGGCCCCCACCAGGCCCCTGCCCTCACATGTGGCACCTGGGCACACGACACTGGAGACGGAGACACCACCTCTGCCGGGCAGCATCTGCTGTGGGCTCTTCCTCATCCTGCCGTGCCTCGAGAGGGCCTGCGCCAAGCTCCAAGAAAAAATCAAAGCCTAATTTGGCAACAACAACCGGTGGAGGAGAAGCTGCAAGGGCAAAGGGGCAAGCTTTGGGAAGGAGAGCGACAGCCGCCGTGGGGATCTCCAGAGGAGAGCAACAGCAGGTGACAGTGACACACCAGGCTGAAGATGCTGCGCTCTTTGAGTGAGTGGGGCTGGGTGCAGTTGTCTGTGGGGCTGGGGTATCGCCCGGGCTGCTGGGGGAAAGGGGCTGCCTGGGACTGTCTGGGAGAGGTGATGGGGAAGGACTCGGCGGGATCTCGGGTGAGGCTTTCCAGATGGGAACGACGGACGCTATGGGGACACAGTGCCAGCGAGGCCGGGGCCCAGCAAGGGGCGGAGCCAGGGTGGGAGCAGCCCCCCCAGGGCCACAGCGCCGCTGGCTCCTGTTGCCTGTGGGGAGCGACCCCACGTGCTGCTGCTTAGGAGCACAGAGAGCAGCCCCATTCCTGGCAGCCCAGCCCCCAGCCCTGGCTGAGCACGTTCTTCCCCTTGCAGCTGTCCAGGTGGAGCAGGGCCCAGCGGGGCATGGACCCAGCAAGCAACAGCTCCCGGCCAGGCCCTACCAGGGAGCAGGAGCTCTCCCAATAAAGTCACGTCCACGGAAATAAGTGTGCAGGGGTGTCTTCTTTCTTGGGGAGCAGTGGCGCCGTCCCTGCCCACTTCTCCGCCCTCATTTCATGGGCAAGTCGGGCACGTGTGTTGGCAGTTTCAGATGAGAGGACAGGGGTGTCCCTCCACGCCTCTGAGGGTGGGGAGCTGGGGCTGGCCGCCTGCTAGAGGTTTTTGCCGGGTTTTCTCATGGGCTCCCCGGCTGCCTGGAGATCCCTGGCTCACGACAGCTGCATTTCTGGTGTGGGCACGGTGCAGTTCCCCAAAGGGAGCAAGTGGGAGAGGACGATGAGGCTCGGTGTCCACCACAGGGACAGAGAGGATGGAGGCCCCGGCAGTTGTTGTTCCCCCCTCCCCGCGGCAGACTGTCCTCACTCCAGTCAAAGCACTCTGACAGGCAGCATCGCTGGGAAGAGCAGGCAAGCGCTTTTGAGGGCACCACCTCTCCTCCTTGCTGTGGGACAGGGTGGGCCCATCTCCTCCAAAATCCCTGCCTCTCGGCATTGCGGGAAAACGTGCGGGTGGCATGGAGGTGACCTGAAACCGCTGGGAGGGGGCCAGCACCACAGCCCTGAGCTCTGGGGCTGGCGAGGAGCTCTTTGGGCTGGAGGCAGATGGGGCCGTGCTGAAAGTCCTGCATCTTCCCCCTTTGCTTCTCTGTGGGCAGAGCAGACGCTGAGGGGAGGAAAATGCTGAGGAGGAGGAGGAGGAGGAGGAGGAGGTGGTGAGCTTGATCCACAAGTAGACAGAAGAGAGTAATGAGGGCTGGCAGAGGGGAGGGGGAGCGCAAAGCTCTCACGGGTCCCCTCGCACCTCCGGATGGCTGCTGACTCAGGGCAATGCAGGGGAGGCCAGAGGAGGCCATACCAAAGCAGCAGGAGGAAGCAGGCTCTGAAACTCTTCTTTTCGGATCGTTCTTCTCGGCATGCTTTCACAAGATTGTTGCTGTCGATCCTAGACCCAGGCGCCACAGGAAGGGCGAGCACCGCCCCTGAACACAGGGGTAGATCCTTGGATGTTTGTAAAGTGTGATTGTAAGTGTATATAGTTCATGAGGATTTCCAGTCCTGATGAGAGAATCTGGACTTGGGCTGTCGGTCTCCTTGTAACTCTGATGGGACTAATAATCCCAGGTGTTTGCTGAGGATCTGAGGAGGCCGTGAAAGCCATGAATGAGCTGACAATGTTTTCTTGGCTCCCCGGAGAAGGAGGTTGCCTTTCGCCTGTCTGAAGATCTGGCGCATGAGAGGGAGGTCTGATCCCTGGGAAATGAACTTTTCCCCCACCGCCGTGGACTGTGTCACCTCTTCAGCTTTCCTGTGGTTGCTGACGCTGGTGCTCGAGCTTCACCTCCTCCCTCTTGCACAGGCTCACCTGGGAGGCCATCGGCGACGGCTCCATCACTTGTGACTCAGCAAGTGAAGCCAGCTTCTCTTCAGGGACGTCTTTCTCCCCTCACTCCCTCCCTTGCACTTTGGGGAGCAAAGCCAGCTCTTCTGGTATCAACTCATTTACTAAAGACTCACTGTAAATAAAGAAACTCTTCTGAAGCCCTTACATGCAGGTCTTTGAAGTAAGCTGTGTGTGCAGCGATCATCAGGCAAATATTATCCAATGCTGGGCTCCCCGCTAAAACAAAAGGCACGGATTTACCGGAGTAAGTCCAGTGAAGGGCCATGAAGATGATTATGGGACTGGGAGCATCTGTCATATGAGGAGAGACTTAGAGAGCTGGGACTGTTCCGCCTGAAGTAGAGAAAGCTCAGGGGGGTCTTAGCAATGTATAGTAATATCTGATAGGAGGGTGTAAAGAAGACAGAGATTCTTCTCAGTGGTGCCCAGGGACAAGAAAGTCAAGGGGGAAAAACTGAAACACAGGCAATTCTGTCTGAACATGAGAAAACACTTCTTCGCTGTGAGGGTGGTTGAACACTGGAGCAGGTTGCCCAGAGAGGTTGTGGAGTCTCCATCCTCGGAGATATTTGGAAGCTAACTGGACACGGTCCTGGATAATCCACTGACCTTGCTTTGAGCAGGGGGGTTGGACTAGACATCTCCAAAGTATTCTGTGGTGTCTCCTGGCCCACCACAATGCTCTGAGACCTCATCTGCAGAAGGATGAGAATATGCTTACTGTGACACAGTCATAAGAAATCAGACCCAGCTCATGTGAGAGCCATTGAGGTCACTTCAGTGCCGCGACCAGAGAGTAATAGTGACAACAATATAACTGCTGGGATCACGGCATTGTCCCAGAGATGGGATTTTGCCCTTCCCTGTGAAAGGCCAGAGGCTTTGTATCGCTCTGAACAGTGCCAGGTCTGGGGACTGGTGTGGACTGGCTGTGGCCCCAGCAGCACTGTGCTTGCTCTAGCCATGCTGACAGTTGCCTAGTGCTTGGATGACTGTTGACTGCCTTGGTTTAGCTCAGCTCTGGGAGGGCCCCCTTTAGTGTGGGGTGACAACCCCATGTCATAACTGCATCACAAATGTTGCCTTAGCTTAACTGTGGCAGCATCACCGCTGGTGAAGAGAGGCCAACCCTGTGTCATCACCGCATCACAAACATGAGCCAGGCATATGTGGCGCTGGGGAGGATGGGTGTCACTTGGCCTGTGAACTGACAGGTGAAGAGAGCTGAAAGAGCAGGTAAGCACACTGAGCTGAGTCCGGCAGCTGCTCACCAAGGTCTCCGTGGCGGGGTGGGCTCTCGCTGTGCTTGTGGGCAGACCCAGAAACTCAGGGTCCAGAAACCCTTGCAAACTCATTTGCGTGGGTGCGGCCTGATCTTGTGTGTGTGGTGTTCATAGGATTGAAGGGGGTGATTTGAGCTTCCCCCCACTTTAGACGTAAGGCTGAAACACAAAGGATCCTTGAAAGGGTGTTGGAAACCCAGCAGTGTTTGGGGTGGATTTTGAGCCTTGGTTGCAGAAAAGAGAGCATACCAGTGGAGCACCCAAAGTCCAGTGGGGAGTTAAAGAAAGACTTTGGCTTGGGAAGCAACGAAGACAGAGCACGGGAGCAGACGCTGAAATTGTTCTTTTAGGATTGTTCTTTTCGGCGTGTTTTCAGAAGATTGTTGCTGTTGATCCTAGACCCAGGCGCCACAGGAAGGGTGAGCACCGCCCCTGAACACGGGGGTAGATCCTTGGATGTTTGTAAAGAGTAACTGTCCTGTTCATGAGGATTTCCTGTCCTGATGAGAGAATCTGGACTTGGGCTGTCGGTCTCCTTGTAACTCTGATGGGACTAATAATCCCAGGTGTTTGCTGAGGATCTGAGGAGGCCGTGAAAGCCATAAATGAACTGACAGTGTTTTCTTGGCTCCACAGAGAAGGAGGTTGCCTTTTGCCTGTCTGAAGATCTGGCGCATGAGAGGGAGGTCTGATCCCTGGGAAATGAACTTTTCCCCCACCGCCGTGGACTGTGTCACCTCTTCAGCTTTCCTGTGGTTCCTGACGCTGGTGCTTGCCTTCTACCTCCTGCTGACCTTGAACGAGCGCGAGGTAGAAGTCAGTCTTGGTGCCTGGGCAGGGTGCAGGGGAGGCAGTTGCCCAGCCCAGCGCTGGTCAGCCTGGGCCAGGAGGGTCAGGGCAGAGACAGGCCTGGGCCTGGTGGGGCCCTGGTTTAGCCGATGCCTCGGAGGCTGATCGGGACAAGCAGGCAGAGCCCGCGTGTGCAGCTGGTCCCAGCTGTGTCAGCCCCAGCCCAGAGTGTCGTGTGCTGCTACTGCAGCAGCTCTTGTACAGGCACGTTTTGGAGAGGGGATTTAAAAGTCATGCCCAAACTGTCATGGTTCTTCCACAAGAGAAAAGCCTGCTGGGAAGGTGGGACAGCAGGTCCCGGGCACCCCTGGGCTGCAGCCACAGCGCAACCTCCCTTTGGCACCAGACTTTGGGCCGGGGAAATGCCTGCCTGCCTGCCTGCCCTGGGGTAAAACGAGCAATGGGAGCGTCACCACCACCTGCAGGGGTAGGAAACCCTCCCGGCTCCCCCGCATCAGCCCTCAGTCTGCTCCTGCAGCCATGGGCCATGGCCAGACTGCCCAGTGCAAAGTCCCCCACCAGTCCCTGACCTGCCCCTTGCCAGTGCAGTCGTTCCCAGGAGCCGGGGCATCCTCACAGAGGGGAGACACTGCCCTCTCACCCGCTGCTTTCTCTGCCTGTGTAGGAAGGGAGGTGCAAGGAGAGACGGCAGAGAGGCAGCAATGAGGAGCCCAGAGGTGAGCAGCTCCCGGGCAAGGGCAGGCGCCCTGCAGAGAAACCCCTGAGACCCCACGCACCCACTGCCCCGCTCTGCCTCTGCCGGGGCTCCTGTGAGGGGCTGCCCCATCCGCTCACTTGCCATCTCCCCTTCCAGCAGCCTTTGACCTCCGGGACGAAGGTCCAGAGGAGTCTTCAGGGTCCTCTGGGTCACAGTAAGTGGAGCCCTTCCCTCCGTAGCGCAACAGCCCCCTCCGGGATCCCCCAGCAAGAGAGATCCCACTAATACTGCCCTCTGCTCGCGTGCAGCTGCACCGTAGAGCTGGAGATGCCCTTCATGGATCGCTGGGAGATGGACCTAAACCTTGAGAACATCATCAGATATGTGGATGAGGCCTCGAAAATGTGAGGCGGCTGAGGAGGGGACAGGGTGGGGGTCATGGACTGAGGAGGAATGGCTTGGGGAGGGCAAGGGGAAATGCAAGGGCCTCAAATCTGAGGGTCGAGGCCCTTGGGGAGGGATTTTTGTCTCTGGAGCAGAGCTGACAGTGTCCTCCCCTCTTCTAGGGGAGAGGGACTTGCTGGGTTCTGGCAGGCAGGCAGGCAGGGGACTTTGGGAACACACTCGGACCCCATGGCAGTAACGCAGCCTGCCATCTCCTTAGGGGGAGCAGGGAGAGCCTGGGGCTGCTGGGCTCAAGTTTCACCTCCCCCCTCTCGCACAGGCTCGCCTGGGAGGCCATCGGCAACGACTCCATCACTTGTGACTCAGCAAGTGAAGCCAGCTTCTCTTCAGAGACCTCTTTCTCCCATTCCAGCGATGACTCCCTCACTTCCACTTTGGGGTGCAAAGCCAGCTCTTCTTCAGGGGAGTCGCTCTCCTCTTTCGCTGATGGAGAAGGTCTGGCTCAAGGCTCTAGAGTGCAGCCTGCCCTCACGCATGCCCAGCCTAGCCAGGAGGAGCAGCAGGACCCGGCAACTCGCCCGGCAACTGGCAGGGAAGCGGGGGCCAGCTGCCACGTGGCTGGCAGTGGCCTGCAGCAGCAGCAGCACCTTGAGGTCCACCTGGGTGTTCCCCCCCGATCCCCAAGAGCGTTGGGCTTCCACGTCAGGGAAACGGAGACAACGTTCTTGTGCCCTGATGCCCGAGAAGACTCGGAGGAGCCTGTCCAGAAAAAGAAACTTGAGACGCAACTGGGGCTGCCAGCTGCTATCTGCAAATCTCTGCAGGTCAACCTGTCCCCGGCTCCTAGCCCACCACCACCGCCTGCAAAGCCAGACACGGAGCAGGTTTCCAGCATGCAGAAGCGAACCTTCCCGGGCAAAGCTGAGTTCAGTGCTGTGGACTTGGATTTCAGCTGGGCTAGCAAGGAGAGCTTGGAGTGTCTCGTCCAGGAAAATGAACGGCAGCGGCAAGTGGGCCTGTCAGCCAGTCTGGGTGCACCTCAGCAGGAGTTCCCAAGCTCAGCTCCTCAAACACCTCAGCGGCATGCCGAGCCTGATGAGATGGTGGTTCCCAGCGTGCAGGAGCTGCCCCTCCTCGACAAGAGTGTCAAAAAGCAGCAGGAGCTGCAAGTTACAGAAACGCAGGTACAACAGCACTTTAGGCTGCCAACAAGGATCCTGGACTGCAAGAAGAAGCTTGCGGCCCCTGTCCCAGGGCAAAAAGCCTTCCCACCTTCCCCTTCGCAGAAGGGTGCTGGGCTGCCATACTGCTCGCCCTTCCGGCACTGGACCAGGCACGCTCGGACCAGGCGCCCTGCAGAAGAGCCCGCAAGCGTGGAGCAGGAGAAGAGCTGGTGTCCCACATCTCCCACAGTCAGAGAGCAGATACTCAGCTCTCAGACCAGGAGACAGCCAGAGGAGGAGAGCCCTGAAGAAGAAGAGGCTGCAGACCCTGTCGCAGTACGTCTGGGAGGGCAGCAGGGTCGAGTCTGCCCTGCTTGGCAAGCTTTTGTGAAAGCAGCAGAAGAGACGTCTCGGGTGGACAGAGAGAGACCAGCCTGGGAAAGTGAGACTGGGGGAACAGTCAGCAGCAGCACGGACAGCGAGGACTCCCTGCTGGGCACCAGCAGGAAGGATCAGGGTCCTGGGACACAAGGGGATCGGCACAGACCTTCTCCTCCCAGCCAGGCAGAGCAGGCACTGCCACAGAGCAAGGGAGCTCACCAGGGCCAACCATGGCAGCCCCGTGAGAGCTGGAGCAGTTCCAGCGGGGACATGGGGACACACCAGCTTCCAAAAGCCAGGAGAGGTCCTCCAAGACAAGGTTCCCCACAGAGACAACTCTCACACAATGAGGAGGAACTCCTTGCTCTGCCACCAGCTCCAGCCCCTGCAGGCACAAGCCTTCCAGTCCCCCAGGTGGAAGAGATCCTCAGAGCCCTCAATGATTCTCATAAGGCCAGTGCAGCCGTTCACGAAGTGCAGAACCGTCTCCTGGAGGAAATGTTGACGTGGCTCCCAGACAAGCCTGGGACCCCAAAGAAGCACATGACAGCAAAGGACCCCATCGGCTTGCCATGCTGCAGATGTGTGGCTGAAAGCTGCCCTCACTGCAGAGGACGGAGAGCAGTGCAGGATGTGCCCGCGCTGGCTGCCTTGCCCATCAGTATCACCATAAATACGAGCAAGGACAGAGATGGCCAAAGCAGTCCCGTCTTCAAGCTGAAAATGAGTCAGGAGCAAGGCTGTGAGCAGGTGTTAACAGAGGAGCTGCCAGAGCCGGGGAAGGGCAAGAGAAACCCCAAGGACAGACACAGCTCCAGGAGACTCTGCCCCAAATGCGGGAAAGCTCGGCGTCAGAGACTGTCCGGCAATGAAGGCTTGCAGACCTCACCTCCATCTGATGCTGCAGCCCTGGGAGCAGGAAGAGCGGGACACAGGCACCCACCCCAGTGCAGGGGCAAGAGGCAGCAGGGGCAGGAGAAAAAGGCTGCTCCCACCCAGCAGGCAAAAGGGCTCCGTCTTTTCACAACTTCGTTCTTGCGAGCTGGGCAGGTAGGGTCTCAGCCACACCAGGCCCCCACCAGGCCCCTGCCCTCACATGTGGCACCTGGGCACACGACACTGGAGACGGAGACACCACCTCTGCCGGGCAGCATCTGCTGTGGGCTCTTCCTCATCCTGCCGTGCCTCGAGAGGGCCTGCGCCAAGCTCCAAGAAAAAATCAAAGCCTAATTTGGCAACAACAACCGGTGGAGGAGAAGCTGCAAGGGCAAAGGGGCAAGCTTTGGGAAGGAGAGCGACAGCCGCCGTGGGGATCTCCAGAGGAGAGCAACAGCAGGTGACAGTGACACACCAGGCTGAAGATGCTGCGCTCTTTGAGTGAGTGGGGCTGGGTGCAGTTGTCTGTGGGGCTGGGGTATCGCCCGGGCTGCTGGGGGAAAGGGGCTGCCTGGGACTGTCTGGGAGAGGTGATGGGGAAGGACTCGGCGGGATCTCGGGTGAGGCTTTCCAGATGGGAACGACGGACGCTATGGGGACACAGTGCCAGCGAGGCCGGGGCCCAGCAAGGGGCGGAGCCAGGGTGGGAGCAGCCCCCCCAGGGCCACAGCGCCGCTGGCTCCTGTTGCCTGTGGGGAGCGACCCCACGTGCTGCTGCTTAGGAGCACAGAGAGCAGCCCCATTCCTGGCAGCCCAGCCCCCAGCCCTGGCTGAGCACGTTCTTCCCCTTGCAGCTGTCCAGGTGGAGCAGGGCCCAGCGGGGCATGGACCCAGCAAGCAACAGCTCCCGGCCAGGCCCTACCAGGGAGCAGGAGCTCTCCCAATAAAGTCACGTCCACGGAAATAAGTGTGCAGGGGTGTCTTCTTTCTTGGGGAGCAGTGGCGCCGTCCCTGCCCACTTCTCCGCCCTCATTTCATGGGCAAGTCGGGCACGTGTGTTGGCAGTTTCAGATGAGAGGACAGGGGTGTCCCTCCACGCCTCTGAGGGTGGGGAGCTGGGGCTGGCCGCCTGCTAGAGGTTTTTGCCGGGTTTTCTCATGGGCTCCCCGGCTGCCTGGAGATGCACTGCAGTCTTCCCCCTTTGCTTCCCTGTGGGCAGTGCAGACGCTGAGGGTATTAAAATGAGAAGGAGGAGGAGGAGGTGGTGAGCTTGATCCACAAGCAGGCGGAAGAGAGCAGTGAGGGCTGGCAGAGGGGAGGGGGGCGGCAGAGGGGTCCCGTGCCCTCCCCGCCCCCCCAGCAGCAGCGAGGAACATTAAGCAGCCGGGCACTGCGCCACCCCACAGCGTTCACGTCCGGCTCCAGCCGGCTGTATAACGGCTGTGAGCGACAGAACTGCCTCTGGAGCCACGCCCACAGGGCGGGGCCGCGCACCCTCTGCCTGGGCTGGCGCTGGGCCGGTGGCCCCATCTCTGCCTGCATGGGGCACCTTGGCTTTTAGCGACAGCAACGGTAGTTTCTACATGGCAAGCAAGGCCTGGCTATTGCAAGATTTATCTAAATTAATGTGGCCACGATCTAAGGAGGTCTATAGTGCAAGGACTTGTGAAAATGTGTGCTTGTTTTCTGGAACTAGCAAGGGAAATTTTGGTTCCAAGAATGTCATTAATGTTAATGGTGGTAAGGGTCTCAACACTCATTCGTGAAGCTCCAGTGTACTTTCTGGTTCCCGGAGGGGAGGAAGCAATGGCTTGACAATACCCTGAGCGCAGACAGTCTGTGCAACAGGCTTTGGGAAGAGAGGAGGAGAGAGAGCAGCGCCTCGTGCAGACTATACCTTGTTACCTTTTGTGCGTCGTGTGAAATGAAGTAAGAAAGACCAATGGAAAAAATGCTAGAGGGTTGATGGGAACACAAGCAGAGTTCTCACAGGCAGCTGTAAAATAACCTGTAAAGTGTCCCATATGGCCAGAAGAATTGTGCTGTGCAAGCTTTGTTTTCCCATTTATGAAACCAGTGATCGTTGTAGGAACCCACTGCACCAGTTAGTTTCAACTCCTCTGTTTTTCTAGGTTGTCGTCTAGATAAATAATAATGGCTCCTTGCTCACGGCAAGCTTGGGATTTAGGCTGCCATATACAGAGTAAAACATGAGGAGCTTGAGGCAGGCTTCCATTGCTCGCTCACTCACTCCAGGTAGGGGAATAGCAAGGATGGTCTGAACCACGTGTCAGCTGGGATAACAGGAAAGCAAACTGCAGAAGTCTTTAGAGGCTGTGGTGCTTGGTAAGACGGGGAATGAGCTAAAAAACACAGTCCCTGCTCAGTGCATACAAAACATACACTTTTCACAGCAATCCAGCCTTTCATATTATGGTAATACATAGGCTATTATCCTTTCACATCGAGAACCATGAGAAGCAATCTGGCCTGTCTAATTGGGATTTAAGCTTTCTTAGCAATATTAGAAAAGCAGAGCCTTTTGTACCTTTGGCCTCCAATACCCAAAGTAAGAACCATTGTACTAATATTATTTATTGAGCCCATGTCCTCATAGGTATTTAGATATCTGCCTCCCATGAGAGTTTTCTGTCTTTTAAGAAACAACTTCCCAACTCAAATTGCCTCCCCTAGAGCCAGGATGAGGACATGGCTTCAGATGGCAGAATGAAACCATTGAAACTGGTTGAGGTTTCTTACCTTCAATCCCGCAAATAAGAGGACATGACTCCCACCGATGTTGGGAGAGCTGTATCTCCTCGTTCCCAAGGCTCAATTTTACCTGCCATATACAACGAGCAGCTTGCATCAAAAGGAGCCTCACTTAATTTGTATGAATGATGCTGACTTGCAACAGGCCATGTGACATGGGCCTGAAGCAAACCAGTAAATTCAGAAGCCAGGCTAATGTATGAAGAGAGAATTTTCTCTTCTCTTGAGAAGGCAAGGGTGGGGCAGAGGACATGGTAATTAGATGCTCTTTATGAGCGCTGCTTTTCTTCCTTTGCCCACAGCAACTTTGGAGAAAACATTTCCATTTGAGTATCTCTCGTTTGCACTGCCCTTCCCCCACACAAGAAATGTTCTGTTTAAAAAGGTTTAGCTTTCTCTCAAAGAAATCCAACAGCAATGGGAGAGAGAACAGCAAACACGGTTGATTCATCAAGATGAGGGACCCCCTCCTGGAAGCCCTGGAGTTCGGGCTGTGGAACCCACAGCTGTAGGAGGACAAGGCTCCATGCACAGAGTGGTCCTGCCAAGCCCCACAGTCCTACTGGGGATGCTGTTCTCTTTCTTCTTACGCTCTAAGCTTTTGGGCTTTATGAGCTCTGAGAAGATCTGGAGGGGAGCAGGACTGGGAAATGTGAGGGCAATACCATACTTGGCTGAAGGCCTGTGCAGAACTAGTGTAGGGGCATGTAGAGGGAAGGATGACAATAACGGATGGTGGTTTTCTGTTGAATAAGAAATAAGACAACTTGCTATAGGCTTTAGTTGGGATCTTAGTAGCGAGCAAGGCTGTCCTTACTCCTCAAGGGCCTAAAGTTGTTGTAACCACAGAGCCCTAAGTCATCATTTGGCACCATCTGCTTTGCCTCAGGTAGCAATGAAATAGAATGGCTAAACACTGTAATAGTGTGAGTGTGCCCCTCACGAGACCTGCTTGTTTAGAAACATAGGCTGAGTCAGCTCTGACTGTAAGACCTCAGTAGATCATGGTCCATAGGGGTAGGGGGAAGCAGGAGAAGACTACCAAAGGAAAAGCTATAATACAGCACAATAGCAAGGTAAACAGGTCAGACATACATTGCACAGCGCTGAAGAAAAATGATGCAGAAAACCACCTCTTCAGTAGTAAGCACCAGACTCAAAGGCCCTCAGTGTCTGGATGAGATTTTCCCGTAGACATGTTTTCACAGCTGTGGTTAATGTGTGACTAATCCTTACTGTGGAGTAACCACACAACCACTCCTTAGAGCTGTGCAAGCACACATAACTGTGCTTCATCAGTAGGGGTTTTGTTTGAAAGTAGAAATGGTAACATCCAAAAAGAATATTTAAAACCAACAACACTTTTGAACAGGGCTCTAATCGTTTATGCCATGCCTAGCAAACTGTTGCAGCTAGACTGCAGTTTACGTATGCAACAAAAAAGACAAACCGCCTCCCAAGAACAATAAACAGTTCAAAGGCTTCTGTTTTATAGGCAGCTGCTATCAAATATTAACAGCAGTATTTAAACAGGGAGAGCAAACTCAACCAACATTTTTCAAGAACATACACAAATTGGCTTTTCCTCCAGTACATTAATAGAAATAATAATAAAGCCACATTTTCAGTGCATGCAAAAGACAGGCAATGTAGCTCCAAAACCACTGTATTTTCTCCTGTGCCACCTTGAAAACAATAAAACTCCAAGGAAACTTTGACTGGAGTCATTGCTCAGGTCATGAAGGTTTAACACTCAACTGCTATTTAAGTATTTTAAGTTCATTTTTCATAAAATGAACTTCAGGCATGGATGTACTGAATAGAAAGGGACTAGTTCCTCCATCAGTGGGGCTGAGTACAGCATGTACAGTCCTACTTGCTTGATATGACAGTCCCTGAAGGGCTGGCCAAGCACTTGTCTCCATTTAGAGCTGGGCTGTGAGGCCTCTAATCATGGAGTATAGATGATTAAAATGATTTCCAATTGCTAGCTAATGTAGCTTTTCAGATATCCTTCAGGTGTGGATAGATAAGTAAGTAGGTGGGCCGTCCACTTATTTGATTGGGATACATGCAAACTTTCTCTGTCTCCATGAAATCTCCACTTTATTTCCAGATTTTCTGATCTGTATTTTTTTTCTAAAAAAACAATAACATTCTTTTGTGGCCTTTTGAAATTATTTCAACCTTAATTCCAATTGTTTCGAGTCTTTTATCCCCCAAGAGAAATGTCTTAAGACCTTTAAGAGTTCCTCAGCTTAGGTTTTGCATGAGTAAGCCTAGATGCATTTGATAGAATAACAAAAAAAGATGTGATTTCTTTAGCTCACATGGCTGGCTGGTCTCATGCAGTGGGGAGCAGTGTTCAGCACACCGTCTAAGTAGCAGTTTTATGAACAGTGTGTTCTCCAGTGAAGGCACCCAGTGCCTGGTGGCACCTGCAGAAGTTTCCTATGTGCTGTCCCGACCCCTTCCTCATCTCCCTCCACCACAGCTGTCTGCTGCAGCTCCTAGCTCTGTGCACAGAAGAGGGATCTGCTTGGTTGTTGCCTACCACTTCCAGAGAACAGGGAGATGGGACAGGTTTTGTTGATGGATTTTTGGAGGTTTGGGTTTTTTTTTTCTGCATATTATTTGGAAATAGCTTGCATACCAGAGCAGTACATGTACCTCAGTTTGGGGTCCCCTGGGCTGCTGGCATGTATTAAGCATATAGCTCTCCCCCACACGGGTTCTTGGGGATCAGGAATGCTTTGATGGTTGATGCAGCCTTGTAGGGGTTCGCACTGAGGCCCTTTCTACACAGGAAAGCCGTACTGCTTTAGTTAAACTGGAACAACAGCTATGTTCTGAGATAGATCTGGCTATCCAAAAAGCTAGCTTTATTTTTAAATCTTACCTATTTATTCTGTGGTTTATGCCATTTTGAAATAGAATTTTCTAGTTCTAAAAGCACAGCCTATTTTCTTACTTTTTCAAAAATGTAATGATTGCCCTTACCTAGTTCCTGTTTTGATTTCTAGTTAGCACATATATGTGTATGTGCACATTTGAGCATGTGCATGTCTATATATGTGTGTTTGCACACACAGAGCAGAATGCATCAATCCTGGCAGTGTTTTGATAGCATCTTAAAGGATAGCCCCAGAAAGCTGCACATATGCTTTTCCCATGCTGAAGCATACTAGGGTAAGCAGAGCAGTAAACTAGAGTAAATAAAATCATATGTGACAAATAAGAGCAGTCCCTTGGCACAAGGGTAAGATGAGACTGTCTGTGTGTGGAACAACAGAGCATAGCAAAAGGCAATTCATAAACTCAGTGGTGTTGATACCTGAAGAATATAGCTCCAGTTGGCCTCTCTCTCCCCACATGTTCCTCTTGTGTTTGCTGCTTTTATGCCAGTGAAGATAAATCTTGTTAGAACCCCAGCCTGGCTTATCTTCAGGATGATATAAGCAATAGTCAATGTAGAAAAGGGGTGGTTTAAAGTTTGAATTAGGAATTTTTTGGGGTGATGTTTGCAGAGAAGTATAATCTGGGACGTTTAACAATAGACAGCTTGAGGAAGCAGGTTGAGGAAGACCTAGTTCATGTTTTGCCCTAACATCGCAGCCACTGACTTGTCTAGTCTGGTCTCTTAAAAGAGGTGGTTTTCCAAATACCTCCATCTGGAAATGTGGCTCAACTGGTCTTTTCTCATCTCATAGCAATGTGGCTCAAAAGACTGAGATCTTGATCTAAGAGGTTATGTTAGGGGAAAAAAAAGAATAAGAGGGGAAGGATTTCTAACTGATTTCTGTATTCATAGAATATTGGCTGAAAGAGACCTCCTTCTGGCTCAGGAACTTTTCATATAATATTCTCCCTGAACATAAAACCTCATTTTAAATCCATTTTGATTTTTTTGCCCCCACCATTAATGGAAGGATTCTCAAGGTTTTTAATTGCTTCAGAATTTATACTTGCCAGTTTCTAATTTTTTTTGCTCTCATATTATCCTCTAGCCTAAATTGCTCATCTCCATCCTTTGTGTTGTCCCGTACCATGACAAAGATGTAGACAGCAACTATAGCACTTGTCAATCTTCGTTTTTCCAAGCCAGACAAATCAAATACTGTTAGCTTACTGTGGGAAAAGGCTATGTGCTCCCCCATCATTTTAATGGCTTTTCTCTGCCCCTTCCCAGCATGAATTAATCCTAGAGCATGTACAGAATGTAAGCAAAGTTCTCAACAGATTCTTTGTACAATGATCCCCATAAGGCTGAAAATTTCCTCTATCTACTGGAAATGCCTTGGCTAATGCATTCTGCAGTTACTTTTGCCTTTTTTTACAGCTGCATCAGAGATAATTATCCTACAACTGACTAATTCACCTAGACCTTTCTTCCCATCTCTTATTCCTAAGAGAGTTCCCAGTTCAGAGCAGAAATTCCTGTTGCTAGCCCTCCGAAATGCCTGACCTTGTCCTGTTGAAGTTGATCTGTTCGTTACTTGTCAAAACATTCAAATATTTCACTCTAATATTCCACACTGGCGAGGCCTCCCAAATTCCCAACAGCAAATGTAATTTCATGTACTCCCTTCTATGCCAGCTTAATGAAAATATTTAAAGAGAAGTCACAAGAAGGGGTTGTGTTATCAGCTTTCTTCCCTGCTACCTCCCCTTCCTGCACAGCCTGCTGCAGGCTTCTCCTTAGCCTGTTCCCTACCACCTTACAACTCTTCTGCTAACGCCCAGCTTCCTACTTTGGATTATTCATTTTCTGTGCGCCACAGAGAAATTGCTTTACTGAAATCCAATTAGATTGGATTACCTTTGACTGAAAAACTGTTATCAAAAAGCAAGAGATTGGATTAGTCTGGCATAATCTACTTTCGGTAAATCTATGTTACATTTTATCCCATGTGTCACCACCGTATCTTTTTTTTTCTGTCAAACCCTTTTCTTGGATCTAGCATACTGCTGAGGCCAGACCTCTTCTCTACTCTTTCCTTTCTGTAGGTACTACATTTGGTATTCTGCAGTAAAATTACTGTCCTCTAACCTGACAAGATTATTAAAAATGCTTTTGGTCAGGCGTCCCATTTCATGAACTAAATACCCCCAAATGCCAAATAACTCTGTTTTTGACCCTCTGTCTCTCATCTCTTGAATATTTAAAGTTTTTTGAGTTTTGTTTCTACCTCAAATAGAGGAAATTTCACTCTGCACCTTCATTCTACTAGGTGTTTTCATCAATGTATTTTATATCCTAGTCTTCATTAAAACTTAGATAAGACATTTATGTAGACTGTGGGCTACATCTAAAATATTTTTTTCTTCCCAGCACACCCATGGAGTTGCCCTTTTTGTTTCTTGTTCCCTATTTCAATTACAGGACTACACAGCCTTTTAGATTTACTTCAGTTTCTTTTATAGTGCCTAATAGAACTTGATAAAGTGAGAATTGTGAGAAGTCCTTCTTTCTCATCGTTTGCCTTTCTTGACATTCAGTGTATGTACACCCTCCAGCTCATTTTCCAGCACAAAGAAGGGGTCAGATTTTCTGCCAGCCACATTCTTTGCATCTCACTCGTGAACAAGAGCAAATGTGATAATTGCTCCAGTATGGGTGAAGAAGAAAGCCAGGAAGTGCAGTGAACAGAAACATGACTCGGAAAACCCAGGATACCCAACATCAGAATACAGAGGTAGAGTATTTTTTCTACAGATTATTCCCTCTTGACACAGCGAAGTTCCTCTCAAGTGCACCCTGACGCTTAAACACTGGGTTTCATTTGTGAGGGGTTTGGCATAGAAGCTTCCCCTTTTTCTCAATGACTCATTTTTTTTCCTTCCTGCCATGCTAACTTCCCACATTATCGCTAACTAGGAAAGTGGAAACAGAGGTCTTAGGAATCCCCAAGGAAGGGAATTCATCCTAGTACAGCACTCCTATACAGTATGGTCAACTCTGATCTTCCACAACAGTCTTTGATCCAGTTTAAGGGACTGGCAAAGTTGCCATGCAGTTAGAAAGCACTTCCCAGCTTTGTTCTGCTACAGAAGCAAAGTCTTTTAAACTCAATTCCTAAATCCTTTTGCCTACTCTCAAAACCCTCTTATTACCAAGATTCCTCCAAACTTTTTTTCTGATCGGAAAAGTATAGTCTAGAGTCAAGGAAGAAAGAAACCGAGACATTTGCTAGAGAGGTCATTTTCAAGCTACCCTTGTATATATATATATATATATATATATGAAAACACTGATCACTGATATGAAAACACAGCACACTGATCACACTGGTAAATTCATCTTTAATATTCAGTGCAGCAAGGGGCTTGAGATTTTGTATCCAGATAGTTTCAGTGCTAGCAAAACAAGATTGGAAACCAAAAAAACCTGTAGCAGTTTTAAAAAAATAAATAAATAAATAGTTTTTTACAGCTTAGAGCCTTGTAAATTAAAATAATTGTGGGCTGCAGTAAAAGCTGCCCTGATAGGCAGGAGCCTTTGCCTTCCCTATTTTGTGAGAGACATTGCTCTCAACTTCTGCTTTGTTTCCTCTCATCCCATACAGGTTCTAGCACTCAGGAGTAATTGATGCTGTGTAGCAGATTATTTAGGACAGGCCTTGCTATTCTCCTTCCACTGAGGTACAATCTCCAAAGAGTGTTTTGTTCTAGGTAGCACATTTTCATAGAACAAGTTGATGCTGCCCATCCTGCAGCCCTTCCTGCTCCCAAATCTCTTGAGGCAGAAGCCAGGTTAGCTAGTACAAGGGAGCCCTGCGGAGGATGTACAGCCTTTTCTGTCCTTATGAGGATGATTACAAACAGCACAAGTCAGGAGAGCTCCCAAAATTAGAACCAGCACAAAGTGCCACAGAGCTCTGATGAAGGGCTTTAGTCTAAGCCCCCACCCTCAGCTAGTTTGTGACCCATAGCACTGCCTCAAGCTACAGTGACCTCCTGCCATCCTGACACACAGGGCAAGAGGAAGATTGAAGCAAGGCCACACTCATACCTTTCAACCTCCTTACGTTTAGCAGCAAACTCCAGATTTCATACTTAGAATCCAAAAATCCTTGAAGACTTGTGCAGTCTTAATGACCGCTTCTACACTTTGGGACGTATTATACAGGGCAAGTGTTCACAAATCAGACACATTCTCGCCAAAATGTCATTTATTGCAGTATACCTTTACAGGGCATACAAATAACCAAATGTTGCATCTTCTGTTAGACTCATGTTTCATTTGTACCACTTAAATAACACAGAATGTCATGTTTGTTTCACAAACTGTCAGTTTAGACTACCAAAATATACAGGTTTTTTTTCTTTCCCCCTAGCAAGGTTGTGAGGTACAACTGAAATTTACCACTTTATCTTTCTGTGCTTTACAAGAATCTTTTCATAGATAGACCTATCAAACAACATTTCTACATTCCTATACAAAGCAAAGAATTACAGCTGAAATTAACACCATCTGGTTGTTGCATTAACCTATAAAAATTCATTCAGTAAAAAAAAAAAAAAAAGAGAGAGAGAGAGACATAATGAACTTCGCAATTTTACTTAAAAATAGCCAGCTACATGTATGCACAAGTTTTCCTTGAGCATAAAGAAGAGTTTTGAATCAAAAAAGTGTTTTTTTTCTTGGGTTTGTAGAGAAGGCACCAATTTTAGCTGCGTAGCAGCTTGAGCATTTTATACTTCATTTAAATTACTCAGATATTTAAGTTCTACTGTTAATGTGCAACATTTGTACCAACTGTTGCAATATTCTCCAATATTCTCCAATCATTCCCTCTGGCTCAAGGGTACAAATATTTCTATCAGTTGTAAACACTCCTCCAGCCCCCCAAGCCTTTTGCTCTGAGTGATGAGGAACTGAACTTGCAAGAAGCAAACTGAAGGCAGAGCAGAAGTAAGGCCTGTGCAGAACATCACGCTTTTCTTCTAACCGATTTTGAGATACTCTGGAGAACTGCAGACCCTCAGTGAGGCTTCAGTGCCTTGCATCTGACAATACATTGACCATGAACAGCTTCAGGCAGCCAGACTTTCCTCCAGAGGTGCTTCTCAGCCCCTTCTAGTCCGAGATCCCTAGAGCTGCTTCTCTCCAAAGTGCAGGAACAACTGAAGAGGGGCATTCTGGAGACACAGAAGTCAAGCGTGCCAACTGTTGTATATATTTAAGGCCATCTACACTTGGCCTTCATCAAACTTGTCTTAGATGCTATGCCTCCCTACTCCTTAGCTGCGAAGTCATGATATGCTGTTTTCTACCTTTTACCCCTGTGTGCCAAGGTATTGTGTAGTATAGATGGCAGACCACGTTCTGAGAACCACTGTAAAAAGTGCACAGAGAGGTAGGTGCTAGAAAAGCCATCAGTTACCTGGTGACTACACAGTAGCACGGGATAATAGGATCTACAGCACAACAGCCAAGCCTAGATTTGGCATCTAAGAAGAGGGAATGTTTGGGATGGGACTGTTTAGAAAAAAATCCATTTCTTATTTAAGCCTAGAAGGAGCAAGAGGGGAGAAGGATAGTCCAATGCTATTGGTAAAATGCATTCTCCACTTAGTTTTGGGGTCTTGCAAGTACTAATACAAAACAAAACAAACTGAATCAGCTGTTTAGGAGCTAGTTCTGAGTATGGGATAATATGATATGATCCTTCCAAAATATAAGTTATTTTAAACCATGTGACAGTCATTTGCTTACCCTGCCCCTCACACTTCCTTTCACTGGAAATCACGTTTGGCTTGACGTTCATAGCCATTAAGAGCTCCAAATATGGCAGCTAGAAAGAGCTAGAGAATTGCAGTGTACCAAACTTCTGCCTAGAGCAGAGATTTGTTACACTTAAAAACACGTCTATGAGTTAAATAGGAAGGATCCCTGCTATATGGAATTTCAGCACTGTTAATGATTTATTCTTGCCAGCCCTCTCCCTAAATATCAAGAGATTTATACATACAGTGCTCCCTTATCTTCTTCCCACCGCCTGCCCCACCAGTCATTAGATAAACCAACACAAGTTGAGGAGCTTGCAGTCCCACTTCTGTTTAAAAAAAAAAAAAAGTTGTGCAAGAAAGCAGGGAATGTTCAGTGTATCCAGATCTACTTTGTAGTTAAAAAATTTCCATTGGCAAGGTGGTAAGGGCAATACCCAACGATCATATGGCTTAAGTTTAATGCAAAGCGCACAGGGAGGTCCACGTGCAGGGAGAGAAGAGTCCAAGAAAGATGGAATTAGAAGTGTCCTGAAGATCAGTGCTTATGCATAGAATTCTTCTTGTTTGTGTGGTTTTTGGTATCCTCCATTAGACTGTTTTGGTTCATCCAGTGAATAGCTTCCTTCGTCTTTCTTCTTCATTCTGTACAGCATAAATACAACTAGAAACACTGCGAACACCAAGCCTACTACTCCTCCAGCAATAACACCTAGAAAGAGGAAAAGGCCACAAATTATTCTAGATACCATGCCAGATAATACTAGTATGATTCTATGCTTCCACGTTATTCCTGACAGCACGGTCCATGGCTTCAGGACTTTCAAAAATGAATTTGTCCTTCTGCGCCACAAACCAAGACCTGTCATCCTTCCATTACCATGAACTTACTCATCTACATGAGGCAAACCTACAAAAATAGATCTGCCACTAGACCATGCTGCAAAGCACGATGGATGGAGCAAGGCTATGTTGTTCAGCTCTACTGTTCTTTGACTCAAGCAGCATCAGAACAGTTTTACAGTAATTTGAGTGGAGTGAAAGAATAGGTTTAAATGTAAAATTCCAGATAGCCTAGAGGTGGCCACTTTGCTATTAGCACATTATTATTTGCTTCGGCAACACAGATTTATGAATCATCACCCTCATTTCAGAGGCGTAATGTAAAAGTCTCGCCTTCATGCTCAGAGACCTGCTTGCAGAATCACAGCTTCTGCTGCCTGGAAAGACTCCTACAAGAGTCTGCCTTTATTGACCAGAAATCTAGAATATCAGGTACCTCCAAGAACTTCTTTTCTGTCCATTATTCCTGAGGCTCCTGCTGCTTTGGCATTCCTCCCAGAGTCAGCCGGCACTTCAGAGTTCTGGGTGGGGACCAAATCCTCATCTTTAATCAAGATGAAATCTCCCTGTTGGGACATACACAGCAGGTTATTCGTGTTTCTCATGTCTGTTACTGGAGACTTTCCAAGCTTTGCATTTTTTCAGCTAAAACCCTCCACCAATGTAACATATTAAGCCAATCATTAGTTCTGGCAAATTACCATCCCTTTCTGCAGGCCCCACTTACTACCCATTACTACAACCATCTCCCTGAAAAGAGTCAAAGCTCTTAGTCCTCACTGGATCTCCAGAGCCATCTTCAGAAACCTCCTCATGTACAAGAACTGCATCCTCAGGAGCCATCGTTGTGGGGGCAGCAGTAAAGTCTCTCTCACGATGGATGGGGGAGTGGGGCTCAAGCACATCTTTAGTGTCCAGCACATCAGAGCCAGGGGTATTAGGTTCCAGGCCATGGACTGTGCTTGAGGCTTCTGAAGGAGTTACATGAACCATGAAAGGAAAGTGAGTAGTGAGGCTTCTCGTTGTTATAACAGTGTCATTTGTTGATTTCTCAGGAGGTGAGTCCAGGTTGGGTCTTTCATCCTTCACAGCTACAACTGGCTCCTCTGTCACTACACTACTAGTTGCAGATGGAGATATTACTTCCTTTTCAGTTCGGCTCTCAATCCCAGGAAACAGCTGTTCATTGAAATCCATTGGTATTGCCAGTAATGAGGAATTAGTTGGTTCTGCTGGGATATTCCAAGTGGGAGACTGGTCTGTCAGGGGACCTGGAAAACCAAAATATCATGCTTAACCAGTTTAGAGATCTAGCAATAGTATCTTCAGGACATCTGTCTAAGTGAGGAAGCCTAACGTGCAAAGCCAATTTTAGGAATAATAGTCCACTTTGTAATTCCCTATCCTTTTCAGTGGAGTAAGGAAGGGACAGACCAATGTACTATTTAGCAATACTTCATTAGTCATCTGTTTTCCCCCAAGGCACAAGCACTAGTCTGTCTGCAGACAGGCCTACAAGGACATCTGCTATTCAGTACACTGGCTGGTCAGGATGGTTATTTGAGTCTCATCCCACAGATTTTTTAATGTGATTTAGAGCAGTCACCCATATTCTCAACACCTTTAGCCATTGGTGCATTTGGCACTGATTTCATGGTCTTATTCCTGGGGAATTTCATCTACAATACAAACATGTGGCTGGAGGCAAGCAGAAGGATACCATGTTTTAATTTTCAATAACTTGCTCTATTCTCAGTAACATCTGCTAAACTGCAGGGTTTTACATTCAACATCGCATGCCAAAGGTGTCTCTCATGCAGTTTAGTAATCATTCTGACAGACTTTTTCTCCACCCTAAAAAATTTTTGTTCTGCTTTTAAAAAGTTATGGCCCTTGGGAACTTGCACATCTGATGACAGATAAAACTCGCACTGGATGTACATTGGCAGCTAGTGGTTTTACACACCCTCAAATGGTATCTCCTACCAACTCGTAAGTGAGGCAAAAGGCCCTCGTGTTTTCTCAGTCCCATGAGTGCAGAATCACTGTAGTTTCATAACATTCTGCAAGTGATTTCTCATATTAGTAGCAACATGCAGCAGAAACTGTTTCTGCCCCCTTTCAAATCTCCTACAACTCATTTTCTCATTTTCTGATTGTTAGTAGCTGAAGCGGTACAAGAAAAATAGATTAGGCCCCCTCTCTGTTCCCAGTTCTCATATTCATGAAGGGGGGTTGTTTTTCTTTTAGCCAGGATGCACATCAAAATCCAGGGTGCCACATTCTAGAAAAATCAAGCACTAATAATACAAGTGCTAACAACTCACCTGCACCTGAGCCTGAGAAAGCATCATCATCATCACCAGATGAATCAAGATCTTCAGGAGGAAGGTTCAGATTTGTAGTTTGCTTTAAAAAGGGGAGGAAAAAGCTGTTTTAGTGATGAGATTACTTAAAGTAATCATGTTGCTGGTGCAGAGAGTCCTCTAAGGGCTCCTGAACATTACACCAGCTTTTTCTGTTCAGATTGCATTTTCTTATCTTTCTTCACTCCATCCCCCCCTTCCCCAAAACAGTAGTTCTGATTAGTCTAATTGGTATTGGGAAGGTCAGTCTTACTGTCCACCTAAGCTGCTTCCAGGCTGCACTTGCTTTGGGAAAGAAGAAAGCAGAGAGCTGCATCTTGGTAACAGCCCATGGTTGCATTGTGTAAGGACTGAGCATTCTGGCTCAAGTTCTGACTGCTCACGCCTTCAGTATCTATCAATGTCTTCATCTGTGAATTACTTCATTACCTCTAAGGGGGAGAAAGGAAGGAGAGACAGAGTGTTTTTGGCTTCTCTGCCTGCTCTGCAGTGTTCACATATCTGAAACCACAGCATCTAACTGGAAGTAGAATCAGATTCCCTTTATTTAAGCGTGGACTTTCAGATTAAGTCCTAAGAGAGAAGTCAGCCTTTCATGCGGAAGTATATTGCCCTGAGCTTTCTCCATTTAAGCTTCAAGCAGTACACTAACCAGTACAGAAGTTGAGTTGCTGAAATAAGAGGCTGAACTCCTGTTCTACGGCACCAGTTTGTCATAACACACTGCTCAGAGCTGTTCAGGATATCCAAAGAGGACAATACTAAATAAAACAGAGGTGTTGGCCACTTTATACAGTTACCGTTCACATCAGTACACTCTTGGTTCATGACTAACGCCAGATTTATTTCTGTAGGACTATCATTATCTAATCAGTAGTTCCCCATTCTCAGATTTCAAAGCACAACCCTGCAGTTGTTTCTTCTGAATTTCATCTTTCCCCATCCAACAGCATTGCCAGTTTCCCAGAATTTTGACTTCTACCCCATCCTCAAAATGCCACAGCCTTTCCTTTCCAGCACTGTCCAATCTGCAAGTTTAGTAGATACTGTATTGTCATCCAACCTGGCTCAGGTTCTGATCCTGGATTTATCAGGATTATGAAATCTCACTTTACCACATAAAAATAGCATACACTCTTACCAGTTCGCACCCAGGCCCACAGTAATTCCCTAGCTTGCATTAACATGGTGTCATTTTAAAATGAACAGAAGACTCACTTTCATCCTAGGAAGAGGTTAGCCAACATTGGTACGATCTGTCAAACAAAGCCATTGAGCTCTCTTATTGTCAGCTTCATTGCTTAAATAGCTGTATTTATTAACCTTATATCCTTTGCATTCTTTAAGGTATCAGGTTTGTTCAGTTTTGTCTTCCCTTCTTAATACCTTATCCATCCCCACATTTCTGGAGAACAACTAGTTTCCAAGGTGATTGACAAGCCCATTACATGTTTACAAGGCTTGATCTATTTGAAGACATATGCTAGTTTCCGCCAGCTTATTCAAGTCCAAAATCTTACCCCTTCTATGAAATCATTGCAGTTAGATGATTAAAAAAATAAAACATTTCAGCACTCTGCTTTGGTTGCTGCTTTCCTTATTTACTGTGATTGGGGCAGGAGGGTGGGGGGGAGACGATGACACTCTTCCTTAGGTTTCTGCAAGCGTATTTCTAGAGTAATTTCTTCTTGCCCTTGAACCTTTTGTTTAGCGGTGTGTCATGAGGTAATCTGGATTTTTAGATTTGTCCCTGCTTGTTTGCACTGTGCTTTTGCACTCATCCATGGAAACTAGGTCAGACAAGTACTTCCTGTATATTTTCCTTCTTGTGTCTAAAGTCAGTGAAGAGCTTGTGACTCATACAAGCTGATCTCACTACACTTTCCATATTCTTTCTTTACTGAGAGTTTGTACTCCTGACATAATCTTTAAAAGACTGCCAGGCTTTCAAAACTCTTCTTCCTTAAGCTTCCGTTCCAGTAAGTTCATAACTGAAGTCAGACCTCAAAAACAGCACCATTTTCTCCTTTTTTTTTTTTTTTTTTTGCTATTTTCTCCCTTTCTTTCATAAGCAGTTTGAGCGTCAAGAGGGGATCCATTTTCCTCCCAGTGGTAGGATACTATCTTGAAGCATATAGAAAGCAATCTCTCCACTTCTTATTAAAGAAAGGCACTGCCAGTAGAGTCTAAGAACTAACACCACTCTCCTTTATTTAGGATCTCTTGGTATTGGGAGATTATTTTACCTCCAAATCTGAATCCTCAGGGGTAGCTCATGTAGGAGCTCATACAAGAAAACTAGAGCAGATTTGATGGTCTACAGACCATATCTCTTGAAAGGATTGCAGACTGTCAGGAGATTAAATATCAACTCTTGATCTTGACTACCAAGTCAGCAGCTGTCCACCTTTAGATATCAATGGATGAGGCTTGTTCAGTCATGCCACACTTCCTTCCTCATTATCCAGTGTGTTCAGCAAGCTTATCTACCACCTTGCATTGTCTCACTCCTGAGTTTTGAACCTCTTCCCAGGCTGCTTCATGTTATGCTTCTCTACAGCCTTTGTCATGTACCTGTTTGAATCCTAGTTTGAATCCTGTATTTTAGCAGGGATAGCTGCAACATGTGGAAGTGCTCCTCAGACAGACAAGCTAAGTGTAGCATAGTCTAAATAAGCAGAGACCTGTTCCATTCCAGAATAGAGTTGCCTGCTGTTTCTGTCCCTTGAGGATGGCTACTGTACTCCAAGAGGACAACAGAAAACATGGTTCAGGATTAAAGTCTGCTTTCCATAGCACTGTATAAGAACTTAGCATAAGTTTCATTAAAGGTGTACATTTACTAGTTTTCCCAAAGAGTTTGTGCCCAGATACTCCTTTGGGAGTTGCCTGATCGCCCTTTGGCCAGGCACTTTGAGGCCTGGGATCTGACAGAGAGGGACTTTTCTTAGACTCAAACACTTGGCAGACAGTAGAGGACTATGCACATGCATTCCAACAGTCAGAAGATTCACACAGTGATCTAACTTCACAACATCACCTAATTTCATGATACAGAAGCACTAAGGAACACTTGCCTAATTTATTCAACTGTACAGTTCACAGAATCACAGAATGGTTGAGGTTGAAAGGGACCTCTGGAGATCATCTAGTCCAACTCCCCTGCTCAAGCAGGGTCACCTAGAGCACGTTGCCCAGGATTGTGTCCAGATGGCTTTTGAATATCTCCAAGGAAGGAGACTCCACAACCTCCCTGGGCAACCTGTTCCAGTGCTCGGTCACTCTCACAGTAAAGAAGTTTTTCCTTACATTCAGTTGGAACTACCTGTGTTTCAGTTTGTGCCCGTTGCCTCTTCTCCTGTCACTGGGCACCACCGAAAAGAGTCTGGCCCCATCCTCTCTACACCCTCCCTTAAGATACTTATACTCCTGGATAAGATCCCCCCTCAGTCTTCTCTTCTCCAGGCTGAACAGTCCCAGCTCTCTCAGCCTTTCATCATATGAGAGAAGCTCCATTCCCTTAATCATCTTAGTAGGCCTCCGCTGGGTGCGCTCCAGTAGCTCCATGTCTCTCTTGTACTGCGGAGCCCAGAACTGGACGCAGTACTCCAGATGTGGCCTCACCAGGGCTGAGTAGAGGGGCAGGATCTCCTCCCTCGACCTGCTGGCAATGTTCTTCCTAATGCACCCCAGGATACCATTGGCCTTCTTGGCCACAAGGGCACATTGCTGCCTCATGCTTAACTTGCTGTCCATCAGGACCCCCAGGTCCATCTCTGCAGAGCTGCTTTCCAGCAGGTCAGCCCCCAGCCTGTACCGGTGCCTGGGGTTATTCCTCCCTAGGTGCAGGACCCTGTACTTGCCTTTGTTGAACTTCATGAGGTTCCTCTCTGCCCACCTCTCCAGCCTGTCCAGGTCTCTCTGAATGGCAGCACAGCCCTCTAGTGTATCAGCCACTCCTCCCAGTTTTGTATCGTCAGCAAACTTGCTGAGGGTGCACTGTGTTCCTTCATCCAGGTCATTGATGAAGAAGTTGAACAAGACTGGACCCAGTACTGACCCCTGGGGGACACCGCTACCTACAGGCCTCCAACTAGACTCTGCGCCGCTGATCACAACCCTCTGAGCTCTGCCATTCAGCGAGTTCTCAATCCACCTCACTGTCCACTCATCTAGCCCACGCTTCCTGAGCTTGTCTATGAGGATGTTATGGGAGACAGTGTCAAAAGCCTTGCTGAAGTCAAGGTAGACAACATCCACTGCTCTCCCTTCATCTACCCAGCTAGTCATCCCATTGTAGAAGGCTATCAGGTTGGTTAAGTATGATTTCCCCTTGGCAAAGCCATGCTGACTACTCCTGATCACCTTCTTGTCCTCCACATGCTTGGAGATGGCTTCCAGGATGAGCTGCTCCATCACCTTTCCAGGGATGGAGGTGAGGCTGACTGGCCTGTAGTTCCCTGGGTCCTCCTTCTTGCTCTTTTTGAAGACTGGGGTGACATTGGCTTTCTTCCAGTCCTCAGGCACCTCTCCTGTTCTCCATGTCCTTTCAAAGATGATTGAGAGTGACCTAGCAATGACATCTGCCAGCTCCCTCAGCACTTGTGGGTGCATCCCATCAGGGTCCATGGATTTCTGGATGCCACGTTTTCCTAAATGATCTCTAACCCGATCCTCCTCAACCAAGGGAAAGTATTCCTTTCTCCAGACTTTCTCCGTGGTCTCCAGAGTCTGGGATTCCTGAGGGCTAGTCTTAGCAGTAAAGACTGAAGCAAAGAAGGCATTCAGTAACTCTGCCTTCTCTGCATCATTCATCACCAGGGCCCCTGCCCCATTCAGTAGCAGGCCCACATTTTCCCTAGTCTTCCTTTTGTTACTGATGTATTTGAAGAAGCTCTTCCTGTTGTCCTTGACATCCTTTGCCAGATTCAATTCCAAATGGGCTTTGGCCTTCCTAGTCACATCCCTGCATACTCTGACAACATTCCTATAATGCTCCCAAGTGCCCTGGTCCCAGCTTTCATCTTCTGTGCACTTCCTTCTTCTATTTGAGTTTTGCCAGGAGCTCCTTGTTCATCTATGCAGTTACATAAAGACTACACTTTTTGCCCCATAGAAAACAGCTTCTGTATAAGGATGTAGGGATGGAAGGCAGTAAGCTTTCCTTATGACACCACAAAATGAGAGTAGTGAGGAAAGGTCATATTTCTATAATGATCTGCTGCTGAAGGATTTCAGATAGCAATGTTAACATGACACCTACTCAGGAGAGCATCAGGAGGGTTTGAACTAATTTGGGTTTGGACCAAGAGGGACCATACTGTTCAGACAACAAACATCTACTTTATGGTCAAGGCTTTTCCATGACCTTTTATTGCAGCTGAGTTTCACCAATGAGAAGGTTTTGATTAGTCAAGCGGATTGCTGAAGAACAGGTTTAGTGCCCTCCAGGATGAGGAGGAGATGGGCATGGCTGCCAGGGAAGTACCTGGGACAACAGACCCTGTGCCCTGCCGGAACACCCGGAAAAAGCGGCGGGTGATTGTTGTGGGGGACTCCCTGCTACAGGGGATGGAGGCATCTATCTGTCGACCTGACCTCTTGTCTAGAGAGGTTTGTGGCCTGCCGGGGGCTCGTGTGAGAGATGTCATGCAAAGACTGCCTAGGCTCGTCCATTCTTCGGACTATTACCCACTGCTGCTCTTCCATGTGGGCGCCAATGACACCAAGGGCAAACTGGAGACCATCAAGCAGGATTTCAGAGCTCTGGGGATGGTGGTCAAGGGTCTGGGAGCCCAGGTCATCTTCTCCTCAATCCTGCCAGTGAGGGGGATGGATGAGAGGAGGAGGAGACGGACTTTCCAGGTTAACGACTGGCTGCGCCGCTGGTGTTGGCAACAGGGTTTTGGTTTCTACAACCATGGGACCCTGTTTGAAGATCGACAGCTGATGGCGAGAGATGGGATCCACCTCACGAGGCGGGGCACGCGGGTCTTTGCCAACAGGTTGGCCAACCTAGTAAGGAGGGCTTTAAACTAGGAAAGATGGGGGAAGGGGAGAGTTATAGTGACAGGGTAGTTGGCAAAAGACTGCTCAAGTCAGGATGCCTCCAACAGGTGAATGCAGCCAGGGAAGTGCGCATGGGATGTGGCTATGGAGGACCCTCTTTTACCCCTCCTGGGAAACCTGCATGCTCGATCACCTCCCTGAAATGCCTGTACACCAATGCATGCAGCTTGGGGAACAAACAGGAAGAACTAGAGATATGTGTGCAGTCGCAGGGCCATGATCTCATTGCCATTACAGAGACATGGTGGGATAGCTCGCATGACTGGAGTGCCGTCATGGATGGCTACGTGCTTTTTAGGAAAGACAGGCCAGGAAAGCGAGGTGGTGGAGTTGCTCTTTATGTGAGAGAGCAACTGGAATGTATGGAGCTGTGCCTAGGGGTGGATGAAGAGCGAGTCGAGAGCTTATGGGTAAGGATCAAAGGGCAGGCTAGCATGGGTGACACTGTTGTGGGTGTTTACTACAGGCCACCTGATCAGGATGAGGAAGTCGATGAGGCCTTCTACAGACAGCTGGAAGTAGCCTCACGATCCCAGGCCCTGGTTCTCATGGGGGACTTCAACCACCCTCATATCTGCTGGAAAGACAACACAGCTAGGCACAAACAGTCCTGGAGGTTCCTGCAGAGCATTGGTGACAACTTCTTGACACAGGTGGTGGAGGAGCCAACAAGGAGAGGTGTGCTGCTGGACCTCGTACTAACAAACAAAGAAGGACTGGTGGAAGATGTGAAGGTTGGGGGCTGCCTTGGCTGCAGTGACCATGAGATGGTGGAGTTCAGGATCCTGCGAGGAGGCAGCAGGGCACCAAGTAGGATCGCAACCCTGGACTTCAGGAGAGCAAACTTTGGCCTCTTCAGGGACCTACTTGGAGGAATCCCATGGGTGAGGGCCCTAGAAGGAAGGAGTGTTCAAGAGAGCTGGTTAATATTCAAGCATCACTTCCTCCAGGCTCAAGAGCGGTGCATCCCTATGAGTAGGAAGTCAAGCAAAGGAGGCAGGAGACCTGCATGGATGAGCAAGGAGCTCCTGGCAAAACTCAACCAGAAGAAGGAAGTCTACAGAAAGTGGAAAGGGGGACAGGCCACTTGGGAGGAATATAGGAATGTTGTCAGAGTACGCAGGGATGCGACGAGGAAGGCTAAGGCCCGTTTGGAATTAAATCTGGCAAGAGATGTCAAGGACAGCAAGAAGGGCTTCTTCAAATACATCAGCAGCAAGAGGAAGACTAGGGAAAATGTGGGCCCTTTGCTGAATGGGGTGGGTGCCCTGGTGACGAAGGATGCAGAGAAGGCAGAGTTACTGAATGCCTTCTTTGCTTCAGTCTTTACTGCTCAGGCCAGCCCTCAGGAACCCCAGATCCTGGAGGCAAGAGAGAAAGTCTGGAGAAAGGAAGACTTTCCCTTGGTCGAGGAGGAGTGGGTTAGAGATCATTTAAGCAAACTTGACACCCACAAATCCATGGGCCCTGATGGAATGCACCCATGAGTGCTGAGGGAGCTGGCGGACATTATTGCTAAGCCACTATCCATCATCTTTGAAAGGTCATGGAGGACAGGAGAGATGCCTGAGGACTGGAAGAAAGCCAATGTCACCCCAGTCTTCAAAAAGGGCAAGAAGGAGGACCCAGGGAACTACAGGCCAGTCAGCCTCACCTCCATCCCTGGAAAGGTGATGGAGCAGCTCATCCTGGAAGCCATCTCCAAGCATGTGGAGGACAAGAAGGTGATCAGGAGTAGTCAGCATGGCTTCACCAAGGGGAAATCATGCCTAACCAATCTGATAGCCTTCTATGATGGAATGACTGGCTGGGTAGATGAGGGGAGAGCATTGGATGTTGTCTACCTTGACTTCAGCAAGGCTTTTGACACTGTCTCCCATAACATCCTCATAGGTAAGCTCAGGAAGTGTGGGTTAGATGAGTGGACAGTGAGGTGGATTGAGAACTCGCTGAATGGCAGAGCTCAGAGAGTTGTGATCAGTGGCACAGAGTCTAGTTGGAGGCCTGTAGGTAGCGGTGTCCCCCAGGGGTCAGTACTGGGTCCAGTCTTGTTCAACTTCTTCATCAATGACCTGGATGAAGGAACACAGTGCACCCTCAGCAAGTTTGCTGACGATACAAAACTGGGAGGAGTGGCTGATACACCAGAGGGCTGTGCTGCCATTCAGAGAGACCTGGACAGGCTGGAGAGGTGGGCAGAGAGGAACCTCATGAAGTTCAACAAAGGCAAGTACAGGGTCCTGCACCTAGGGAGGAATAACCCCAGGCACCGGTACAGGCTGGGGGCTGACCTGCTGGAAAGCAGCTCTGCCGAGAAGGACCTGGGAGTGCTGGTGGACACCAAGTTAAGCATGAGGCAGCAATGTGCCCTTGTGGTCAAGAAGGCCAACGGTCTCCTGGGCTGCATCAGGAAGAGTGTTGCCAGCAGGTCGAGGGAGGTGATCCTCCCCCTCTACTCAGTCCTGCTGAGGCCACAGCTGGAGTACTGCGTCCAGTTCTGGGCTCCCCAGTACAAGAGGGATGTGGCACTACTGGAGCAAGTCCAGCGAAGGGCTGCAAAGATGATTAGGGGACTGGAGCATCTCTCTTATGAGGAAAGGCTGAGAGAGCTGGGCCTGTTTAGCCTGGAGAAGAGAAGGCTGAGAGGAGATCTTATCAATGTGTACAAGTATCTGAAGGGAGGGTGTCGAGAGGATGGGACCAGACTTTTCAGTGGTGCCCAGCAACAGGACGCGAGGCAATGGGCACAAACTGAAACACAGACACTTCCATCTGAACATGAGGAAAAACTTTTTCACTGGGAGGGTGACAGAGCACTGGAACAGGTTGCCCAGAGAGGTGGTGGAGTCTCCATCTCTGGAGATATTCAAAACATGCCTGGATGCAATCCTGTGCAATGTGCTCTAGGTGACCCTGCTTGAGCAGGGGGGTTGGACTAGATGATCTCCAGAGGTCCCTTCCAACTTCAGCGATTCTGTGATTCTGTGATTAGGGGGCGACAGAACACAGAATGAATCACCAGTACTGCTATCACACATAAGAGCTGAAAATAAATTCTAGCTTAAACTAAGATTGTTCTACAGTCAGCTCTGCAATACTTTAGCTCAAAATATTATTCTCAGGTTGTTAGATGTAATCAGCTACTGTGGACATGCCTTTAGGAATCACCTCCATCATCATCCTCCATCATCATCCAGTTTATTTTTCAGTCTACTGGGACTATTTGTGTTTGAGTCGCACTATAATTGATGACAGAGAAGCTGGATGAACACTTTGAAGTTCAGGCTGTGGATCCTTTGAAGGATTATCTTTGTCAGAAACCTGATAGCATCTTATGTATTCTAGTCAAAAAGCTTTCAATTTTGATATTGAATCCTCATCATGTTGCCTTTTTACAAATTAACAAGTTCACAATTTTTTAGCTATTTTTAAAGCCACAGGTCAAACAGCTGATTAAAAATATTTGCCTGGCCCAGGGAAACCCCTATGATTTGGTGTCACTTTGCACAGTAACATATTTAACAATATGTTTCATATACATTGACCAGTTCCTATTAACCAGTGGAGACCCCCTTCCCCAGGTATCAAAGCAGCCTGTACAGGGGAAACCCTCTGCTCTTGCTGAGCACTGTATTGTTATGGAACAATAGTTATTCCCTTCTGCTAGGATAACCAGAAAGCTGTTTAGTGGGATCTTCAATTTAATCAAGAGTGGGCCAGGTTTTCAAAATTCATTAGTGATATTATTGGCTCCAGAAGTCTGACATGCTCCAGATTTTTTTTTTTTTTTTTTTTAAAGGCATCATTTCTAACCATTCTTTACTCTTCCTCTCGGTCCTAGTCTTGACACATGAGTTATTCTGTGCTTATTCCAGTGAGCTGCCAAGGAGTTCCCTCCTGCTAGAGCACACAACTGAAGTACTGTCTCATTATGAAGGGGAGATTTATTAGCTGATCTCACCCCACCCAAACTGGGAACCACATTTCTTTAATTTGGAGTCATGTTATATGTAAAAGGAAGCAGCTTATTTCAAACTGCTCTTTGAGGTAAGCAAAAACACTGGCTTTGCCACAAGCTGGTACAAGTCCTAAACTAGATTAAGGATGATTTGTATCCCACTCTTACTAATCCTCGTTAGTGATCAGCCTATTACAGCAGTGTCAAAAACACTTGAAATCCTCCATTATCTGAATAATGCTGTTAAATTTGCACATTTATTTCTCCAGGTAGTAAATCCTTCTTATTCAGCTGAATAAGAATGAGCTGCAACAAGCTCTGCTGTCCCTGACACCTCCCTGGACACCCTGCAAGATTCTTCCAACATTATGGAACGCGAGAGCAGTGACTTGCTATGTTGTTTAACAAGACAGATAAGAGAGAGACAAGCATTCATTCTCTAGTTTGCCTATCAAATATTACACTGGAGTGTCTGGAAAAGACTTGCACAGGGATTTGAAGAGTTCTGAAATAAACCCAAATAAGTGTTTGTTGTTCACCTTTTCCTATACACTGAAGAGCAGAGCTAGTCACTAACAGAATTGCTATCTGAAGCAGAGCAGCATGAGGAGTCTCTAACCTCAAAATATTGGCATTAGTGTGTGGGAAGCCTACTGAGAGAAATTTTAGCTTAGTTAAACCTTGATATTCTCCAGTTAATACCCCAGACACTATTAACTCCAGTGTCAGCTGTCCATGGTCTCCAGGCAGCTTAGATGGTTAAAGAAGAAGGGGAGAGAGAACCTCCCCCCTCCCCCCAGAAAGATTAATTAAGCAGTTATCTACCTAACCTACGTGCAGTTATCTGCTAAAGAAGCAGACTAACAGCACAGGCGGAAGAGCAGAAACACAGGTACAAAAACTGTGCTAAGAACAGCCCACAGACTGGGGCTAGGCTCAAGTAGTACTTTTATTCCCTGCTTCCCTTCTAATGAGGGCTGTTCAAAGCATTACAACAACTACCCACCTTCTCTATTTCAGATGTTGCCCCCCGCTGCCCCCAAATGAGCTACTGCTGTGCACCAACAGGCTTCAGCATCCCCACCCATTCAAGCATCAGTTTATGTCAACTGGAATAAGACTGGTCAGTGGCTCTCAGGGTGCTCCTCCCAAAGGGAAGGGGTCAGACAGGGCCCTCAAGTGGAAAGCAAAGGATGCTCTTTCGCTCAGCAAGGCAAACACTATTAAAGCAGGACAAGGTAAGTATGCCAGTTAATCTGGCTGCTGCTTCATCATGTCACCCTTAAGATAAGGAAATCTAGAAAGCCTTGGTTGAATTGAGTTCTTACTGGTTTTCTATTTTTGGCTTGGTTGAAATGAGTTCTTACTGGTTTTCTATTTTTGGCTAGTGCCCCAAGAAGGGGACTGTCTTTGAGGGAGAGGTCCTAGTTGCAACAGCAGTTGTTCTGGTTTGAAGCACAAACCACCTGATTATCACACAGTGGCTACCTTTGGGCACTCAGCTTTCCAGGCAGCAAAACAAACACCTTCCAACATCCACCCAAAATAGGACTAGAACTTTTAGGATCTATTCCACTATGGGCAGAACAGACCAAACTGTAAACTCTGCCCACCATCTGTCAGGTTTTGATCTCCCCTTTTTGTGAAGTTTTGTGGCCACAGTCGTAAAAGCATATGCTGATCCTTTAAACAAAATGCAGTGGCCAAGGAAGAACATCAAGTGGGTTTGTCCTTTCTCTGGCAATGGATACTACAACTTGGGACTAAAGGCACTATCTATATAGCTATTCTGTACACACAGCAGCTACAGTGCTAATAGTTTCTGAGCCTCACCTGACATGTACCACACTCTTGCCCAATCAACATTACATTTTCTCCTTACTGTGACAGGGCAACTTTTTAATTAAGCAGGGCTGAAACACAGCAATCAACATGCCAAGACCAAAAATGAACTGGCTTGTCACCATCACTTTGGGTTTCACGTTCTGCAACGGGGCCCTTTAAACTGTTGTTCACCCTGCCTCCTCCCACAAGAGCATGTCCCTTCATGCTTTCTGGACCATCCCCTGCCTAGCTGTTTGTGCAGTCTCATGGTGAACCAGATCAGGGAACAGGTCTGGTTGGAAAAAAAAAAAAAAAAAAAAAACCCACAACCAAACAACAACAACAAAAAAAACAAAATAAAAAAGAACCCCCCAAAAAACCCATCATGCAAAGAATTTTCCAGCAGGACCAGTTCTCCAGTACTGTTTGGCGCATGAATGCACGAGTGTTTGTCTTGGCACAGGGCAGAGCACAGCAGCCAGGGCTGCTTAAGCACTTTATACAGAATTGCAGCCCAGGTTCTCAGGATGCTGACACACAGTCACCTACCCCGCGGCACAGGGCCAGTAATATTTCCCCTGCCACAGCCATGCATTATGGAAATAGGCACCACCACCCTTAGGCTGCAGGCAACATGCAAATCGGAGGCTGACTCAAAGGGCTGCGCAGGTTTACACAAAAGGAGTAAGGAGAGAGTTTTCAGGAAGAGTTCTCGTCTGCAAAGAATTTGTTCATGATGGATGAGGTTTTTTTCTAAGTCAGATGAGCGCTTTAAGTCCTCCCTGGCTCCCTAGACACAGCTGCTTAGTCACAGCAGCAAAGGCTAGATGGAAGCCTTACGAAGAAAGACAGTAGTATTTCTCGTGTGTTGGGCCACCTGAACTTTCCTGGAGGTCTGATATCATTGCAGTTTTGTACTGGACAAGGAACCTGCTGCAAGCATTGCAATTCCTGCAGCAGAGAAGGCTGAGCAGTGCTGGGGCAGCAGGAGTCCAGCAGGGCTATCAACTCCACAGCCAGGGAAGCTTGTAGCCACTCAGCACACACAGCATCTGTGACAATGCATCACTTGAAGGATGAGTCCTTCACCTCAACTCCAACGCAGAACAGCTGAGCTACTTCCCGATTCTCTGTCAGCAAACTCCAGCAAATGTCTCATCAGTCCTTCAGCAATATAGAGAAGCTGAGCAAGAATCTGTGCTCCTGCTATTTCATCAGGAGGCTATATCAGACAGGTAAGTTACTACAGACCTCTTTCACTCATGCCAGCCTATTTCTAGTCAAGCCATACAGCCTAAGCTAATGATTGAATCTCAGTGACAAGTCAACACATCCACAAACATGGCACCACACAAGTGCTTAATTTAACTCTGTATCAATGGCAGGCATGGGTTGTTGCAATATGGCCAAGAGTGGGGTACCTTTTTTCTCCCAGGTTCAAGGCAGCCTATGTTTTGAAGATGCAACCTAATGAGAAGCTCTTTTCCGTGCAGCTAGTCTCATGAGAAGCAGCCAGTTTAGTTTTGTGCTACAACAGCTTTTGTTTAAAGAGCTTTCACTGCAGCTCTTTAGCATACTTGTTAACTCAGTCATTCATTTGTTCAGATAGCGCAAGAAAGCCACAGTCAATAGATAATCTTAAAGAGTTGTACAAAGTAGGCGTAGCTCAGTGAGACCACACAGCTAACAGCACTGGTTCATTCTGAGGAATTAGTTTTAATTGATTTCAGCTAGCTTGAGAGACAAGCAGTGAGCCAAGAATGCCAAGACTGGACAAACCTAACTTGTCTTAAAATCCACTGACTTGAAGTCACCAGCACTTCTTATTTTCTAGTGTAGAAAAGCTAGCAGAGAAGTGCTGAAGTTTTGCACCAAAAGCCAGTTCATCTACTTGTTTAAACGAAAAGCACAAACAGAGAATTGCTTAGTTTCAGCCAAAGGTAGTGGCAGGCTGCCACTCCCGGGAACCCTGACAAAGTAAGGTTAGAAGAGGGGTATATGCTGCAGGTCAGAGATGGTCTTTGCTGGATGGGTTTGCATTTCATAAAGGAGTTTAGTAGCCCAGAGACCACTACCCATGCATACAAGTAACTACAACGCAGATAACTTGACCCTCCTGATGCAAGGAAAAGTACTTATAAGTGACAAGAGCTTAGTTTAAGGTCCCTGACCCCACTTCTTCCTCCCGCACTAGTATAGCCACATACCCTCTGGCTACGACGTATTCTGATATGGCTGGTTCACAGCCACGTACAGTGACCGCAGAGTACACACAGCCCCTGCTATGGAGTTCAAGCAGGTGAGGTTGAGCAACGCACCTGAGACAAATGGTCAGCAGTTGCAGACGCTTAAATGGAGACTGAACTTTGTAGTGTTGCTCTCCAACACTTACATGCACAGTGACCTTAGGTCTTCAGCAGCAGTCCAGCAACAGCAGTCCCTGTCCTCAGCCACTTGTTCCCATTCCCGCATTGATCTCTGTTGCCATGCGCAAACAGTCTGGCTTGCATCTACTTGCAAAATCCTTCCCTTGCCCCATCTCCATCCACCCACTCACCCTGTTTTACAGAATCAGCGCTGAGGACTGTCACTAGAGTGAAGCTTGCTGCAGACTCCAAGACTTCCTGGCAAGTGCAACAATGTGCTTCAATGTGTTACCCTTAGACTGCCAATTGTTCCTTGATAGCACATATGGGTTGCAGAAGCTAGTCCCCACAAAGCTAAGAAACAACCCAGCTCCCAGTGAGGTAGATCACTTAGTGTATCAGCTCTTCCTTCAAACTCAGTCTCTAGCTATATTTACCAGTCTCGGGACTTGTAAAGCAGCTGGTATCTGTTTGTCCCATTTGACTCTCCTTCCAGTAGGCCTCTAGCTCAGACCGGGTAATGTGCAGCTGTAGGCTATGTGCCAGCATCTCAAGAGGCTCAGCACTTCTCTGCTTCTCCTGCTGCCGCTGTCACTGCAGAGAAGAGTGCAAGCCACCAACATTGTGGACACAAGAGAGGCAATTCAAGAACTTTGATTTCACAAGAGCACAACCTGCTCTTTTCAGCAACTCCGTTCAGGAAGTACCTGCTCAGAAATCCAAAATGCGTCTGTAGGAAAGTGTGGCATGTTTTGTGGCATTGAAAGTGTTCAGATCACCCCACTCTTCCCTAAGATAAAACAACCTACACATCTCTCCTAGTGCTGCCTCTCATCAGCACCAGCAAAACATCTGTGTGCCTCTGGTCCTAGGGAAGCCTGTTTCCTGTAGGCATATACCACCCTGAACTTGGCTGGTGGAACTACTACCATTTCAAATGAGCTCCATGCTAGCCTTCATGTGATCACTAAACTAGTAGGAGCAATGCTACAGCTGGATAAGAGCTCTAAGCTCAGCAGATTTGCTCACAGAAGTCACTTCTGACCCAGCTGACACACTACATAGTATTCCGGGGGGAAAGAAGTTGGTCTACTTCAACTGAGAAAGGGAAGCCAAAAATGCAACCAGGTATACTTCCTGCCTCCAGGAGTTATCAGGCAAGAGCAAGTATAACAGCCTTTGGTATCTGGACACATAACTGGGAGAAGATCCAGGGTTCTCATCCTCATCCTGGGAGTTTCCCTCCTTCCCTTCTTGAACTCTAGCAATTACCTCGTGCAAGACATTCCATGGAGCAGGGAGACAAAGCTGTAAGATCTTCTTGAAGTACCACAGAAGCATTTTCACTCTACTAGCAATACACCTATACGTTTCTCATTTGAGCAAACTGCTTGCAGTATTAGGCTAGTTCAGAGAAATCCAAGTTTCAGATGAAAACCCCTAGTGTATCAGACTAAGGGTTTACTGGCAGTAATTTTGGTTCCTAGCATCTAACAAGGTATTTCAGCAGAAAGATGACCTCGCAGCCCTGGAGTAACCAAAGGTTTCAGCTAAAACAGGTTAGTTGGTAAACTTACCCAGACTATGTAAATCTACAGATAGATAGTTTTACAACAACAAAGCAGCTGACAGGATATTCTGATTACTTACATAAAGTTAGAGTGGAACCACCCAGACTTAAGGTTTTCTAGGAGGATATATCCTATAGCAACAGCCTGTGTGCAAGACAACAAAATTTACTTTCTATTTGCTGACACTTCAGTGGCTGATACATCTGCCAGCTGTAAGGCCTACTGCTCTGAAACTCTGCTTTAGCTTCCTAGCTGATCAGCTTGTAGTTCACCCTACAGGATATATAGCGAGTTCTTCATATCATGGCAATCAACTTCAGACCCCAAAATCCAGGGTTCGTCTTTCTTTATCGCTTTTGTAAACTCCACATTTGTCTCCAGAGGACACACAGTGAAGTCTCCAATGCTTGTGAAACAACTTTTTTCTAACAATCTGCATCTTCCATACATACATCCCAGACATCTGTGGCCTTTAATGCTGTATTTGATTATAAATCTCGTATCCAGCTCCTCAGTTACAGCACCACCACCACTCCTCTTCAGGCACACCTCCATTGAAGAGCTAATTGATCAGGGAACGGGAAGCATCCAGAAAGAGCTGCCTGGCTCCAACAGACATTATCCCAGTCTCTGTCTCACATGTGCATGCCAGATAGCAGAGCCATTCACACTCCACTACCTGGATCCCTTGATGCTGTTATTTGTCAGTCTGCTACAAAAGACCTTGACTATTTGCAAGGGAGCTGTAGAAGCAAATTAGACTTGGGTAGCAAAATGAGGCAGTTGTCATTCAGCAACTCCCTTCTAATTTGGGCACACTCACTATAGCTAAGCTCTAGCCAGTACTAAGAAAGTCTGTTCTTGCGCAGCAGGATTCACATCAGTCAGCCACAGGCCTGTTAGTAAGAAACTTGTAAGTCTCAATCAGCAGCCAATGCTGGACACCATGCAAGCAGCTTTGGATTCTGTCTTCAATCCAATGGGGGCAGTTTCTGCACCCTGGTAGGTCTTACACTCACACAGCACAATTAAATGTAGTCTTTTCATTTGCTTCTATGCCCCACCATTTCCAGTTCACTTGAAAAAGTTTAATATGCGTTACAGGATGGAGTCACCATTGATGTGAAAAAGTTAAGCCTTTCTCTGTGCTCCAAGGCATGCCACCAGGTTTGTTTTAGTCACAGGATCTTAGAAGCATTGACTAAGTCTAGATTGTTTAATGTAAAAGTCATCCCTGCCTCACAGATGCAGTCACGCCAGCATGACTAAGCCATGCACAACAGGATTGAAACATCTCCACTAAATGCATGAGCCACATCTCAGGTTGGGAATACCCTGTGCCATCCCAAGACTTCCAAAAGACGCACTTTCAGTATCGCGCTGTCCTTCCACATAGTCTTAGCACCTCCTGAGTGCAGGAGCCCACATCTAAGAAAAGCAGCATGCAAGTGCTTCAGTTACTACTAGTCTCCTTGGGATGAACAGCAGGCAGATGATCTTGGGGCACAGGCTGCACATTTCATTGAATTACTCTAATGCAGAACACAGTGCAGACTGCATGAACTCCCTTTGAGAAATATGCATGCACACAACCACTGGAACATGTAGCAAGTGATCTACCCATACAAAATTGTAGCAAGATTAAATCCTCCATGCCTCTTCTTGGGACTCCAATGTTCACTGTGTTCAGGTTTACAAAGAGTTGGTAATCCTGCACATAAGACTGAGAGTTTTCTTGTTAGCTTACTAGGTGTTGCTAAATTTAACTGTAAATCGAATAGTAAAGCAGATTATGGAAGCTGGTTGGTGTACTTCCAAACTGAGTCATGAGGGTGTTGAAGTATCGTTCCAAAGCTCAAGCATCTAATGAAACTCTCCCATCAGAAACAGTCTTTAAAACCCTGCTGCTGCAACTGTGCTCTAGTCACCTATAGCTTTACTCTTAGAAATGACCATTAGACATTTCTTGACTAAATGCCTAGTGGATTAAACTAACTGACTCTGATCTAGATTCACTCAGCTGAACTGTTTAGTACTGTATCTGTAGAACAGAGCCCTGAACAAGAGATTGTTACAAAGGCAGGACCGACAGGAGAGCTTCTTTGTGATCCATCATAACAGATACTGGCTTCAGCCACCTCATGCCTTAGTTTTGTGGTGTATGGCTTGTTCCCCTTTCTTCTCCGTGGCCTAGCTTCAGAGCAGTCACCAACTGCCTTGAGGCAACTAGAGTTCAGGGGGAAATGTTACCACATTTGTGAAGTCCAGATGCTTTCCTGCCTCTTACAGGCAACTGTGAGGCTTAATAAGCCATGATTTGGGCATCCTTGCATTTTACACATCTGTATTGTGAGGAGAAGAGAGACATCACTAAAGCCACCTCTGCTGGAGCATCAGGCATTAAGACAACTCATTAGAGCAGCATTAAAAATTGCAATTCAAGGTGAAGTACTTTAGTGCCAAGTTACTCCTAGCACATGTCCTTTAGTCCAAAAAAGTTTCCGGTGGGAGTACCTTCAGAATAGCTTAGATGCTCCCTCATAATAGATAAAATTAATTTATAAGATACTGCTCAAACATCACTTTGAGTTAAAGATATTTCATATAGAAATAACTTTTCGGTCTACTCAGTAAGTACCAACTCTAGTCAGCACAATTGACGTCTAAAGAAAACAGAGTATAAAACGCTGAAGAATCAACTTGCAGGCTAATACTAAAACTGAACAGTGCCAAGCACAGGCTGAATCACTGGCATATACCGGCACCATCAGTACTACACGGAATACTTTGCTGTTACAAGTTTGTAGTGTAACCCCAGAGGTCTCAGTTGATTTTACACAGAATTTCTCATGCAACTGTAATTGGTCATCCTTCTGAAGCCTACAAAAGGCCCCAAAAGGTTCAGTTTTCAGTGGGAGAGTCATGATCTCCTATTGTGAGCTTTCGCTTTCTTTTACTGAAGTCTTCACAATTTCATAATATTCTGGGCCTGGTGCCAGAGACCACTGGCTACATCTATATTAGTAAATTAAATAGTATCAGGGAACATCCCTGGGCACTGGAAAACAATCATCTAAACCATCAAATTGTTAGAATGATCCCCAGCACAGTTTCAGGTCTTGCCAACCAGCATGCCCCCAACTAATGCATGGGAACATTCCCCAGCAGGCGATTTGGATGCAGAAGGTGGCGAGGATGGGGGGCGTTAAAGGATGAGTAAGACAATAAGATCTGTTGTATGGTTGTGACCCTGCGACATTTCAGTTGGCCTCAGGACAGAACAGTTCCCAGCCTGTTGTACTTACTGGAACAGGTATAATAGTGAGTCCTTAGATCCTTTTTACTCTCTTTGGCTGCCCACTGGGGAGGAGGGGGCATACTGAGCATTTAGCATCTTTTCAGTTGCAACAGTAACAACTTTATTCAGGATCACATCTTCCAGTTTCTGCAGCAAGAAGCTCACATATCAGCACGACTACAGACTGCAGATTGAGGAACTTTTAACAGATTATTCAAACACACTTCACAGCAGAGGCAATGCTGCTGGAGGATTAAGCTAGCAGCTTTCCTGTTCGAGGCCATGAGTCAGTTGATGTAAGAGCATGATAGCAGAGCACTCCTTTGCTACTGCCCAGACATGCCAGAGTCAGCCTCTTTTGTTCGGTGCTTTGTTCACTGATGGGAAAGTAGTCACGATCTAGATGATTCCTCCGTTAGGACAGAAGAGAGATTTAGAAGTCAAAGCTGTCTAGCTGCAGGCTGCTCGGCAAGTTTTGGTGCAAGCCTCACTACCACTTTTCTACTGCACGTAGGTGCCACTTACACCCTGTTTGAGCCAGTGAGGTGGACAAATCTCATTTGGCCATCAAATATGCCAGTGCGAGAGTCTCTATTACAGTTTCATAAGCACAGAGTGGGGAGGAAAAATTTCACCTATATTATTACTATTTGTGTCAGACATGAATTCAAGGAAGCTTTGCAGTTCCTCTAGTTTGGGCTTTTACTCCTCTCACCCCCAACTTTTTGACAAGAGCAAGTCTGGGCTCTGTCACTAAATAAGGATACCTATTTGTATTAGCTGTTCAACAAGGTAACAGGTCTTCTCTTCCACAGAGACGCTCTTACCCCAGACTGACATCCTGGTAGACAAACAGGCTGCTCTGAGTTCCTGCGGTTGGGCAGATGCAGGCATGCCAAGCTCCCAGATCACCCATTCCGGGGTTAGGGCACACAGTCTCCAAATCCTGCTGTAAGCCAACACCCAGAGAGGGAGATCTATACATTCATCCACTCTGCTGGTCTCAAAGCATACAATAAGGCAACACAAGCCACAAAATATCTGCTTCCAACTTATACTATCTTGATTTTAAAAGGCACACAACTCACATTTCTTTTGAGGCATTTCAGAGCCTTACCCTGCTGGTCCCCAATGAATTACAGATCCAATGCTGACATTTGTTTTATCTAAAGGGTGAAGGTTGCAGTCTACAGAGCAATATCAAGACTACAAAAGGCTACAATGAACTGGTCAACAAGATGAGTGTCCTGTTTAATCTCTATGTCACTTGTGGCAGAAGTTTTCAGTATGGATAGGTTTCTGTTTTGGGACAGGAAAGAGTCAGGTAGTTTCCTCCTGCAACACTGTAGCTGCCAGTTCTGATCCCCTGGGAGCATGCAAAGGCTCCTTACCAACACAGCCACAGCAGTACCACTACAACACAGCTTCACAAGAGCTCTCATCTGGAAATTGTTACACTAATCACTGCTCGCTCTCCAGATGGTAGACTGGCTCCACTCTCCCCTGCCCACCTCTGGTCTCAATATACAGTCTGCTTTTCTAGTAATCCCTAGATGCAAGGAGCCGGGTGGGAGCTGCTGACTGGCTCTGTGAGGATGTGTACTGCCACCAACATTAGAAACTAATTAGAAGAGCTTTCCTGTGTTCAGTGTGGGACAGTCAGGGTCTGCAGTGCCGCCCAGAAAGCATTTGGCATTCCCTCCTTAAAACTTGAATGGAGTTCAAGTTTCCTTACATTTAAGGGGCCATAAGCTCCTCATCACGTGGCACAAGCAGACAAAAGAGCAACCCATTCTCTAGCTATGGCTTGTGTCCACCCAGCTGATGGAGCCAGAGCACTCAGAAGCTGTTGCATGAGCTGGGCAGTACTTTGCAGAAAGCTAGCTGACAGGAGCACATGCTTGGGACTGCCTACAACCAAAATCAAGACTGTCAGCATGTGTCTCCATAACAGGCATATAGCACATTGCCATCACAGCATAACAAAACAAGTTCACACACACACAAATAGCTGTTTGCTTCAGTAAGTCCTGAAGTTACAGGGTGGAGCATGACAAGAGGACAAAGTCTCCATGAAAGGCAAGATTCGTATAAGTATTTAAAGTTGGTTGGCAGGCAGTTTCCCATCTTTTAGTAGTGTGCCTTACAGAAGCAAAAATAACACCCCAAAACAAACAAAAAAAAACCCAAGAAAACCATCAAACATGATTAACCCTAGTCCTTTTGTACAATTTGGTCTAGTCAGGAGTCATTCTGTGATAGCAATCCTGAAGAGCTTCCAGTCACAAGAAAAAGCCTGAATACTATGAAGCAAAGTGAGAGGACACTAAAGTGAATCATATTGCAAAAATAAGGGCTACAGAGAAAATGGTACCACCAGAGAGCATGGCAGCCAGATGCCTAAATGAAATATCAAGAGCTCTTCAACTGATCAATACCCCAGAAGAGTTTCAAACCAGAAGCCTAGTAGGGAAAGCCATGAGTTACAACATCTCCATGACTCAGTTGTAACTGCAGCTTCAGTGACTCAACAGGAAGTTCTTTTACCAACTTCATTCAAATCCCACTAACATACTGGTTCCCATCCAGCAAAGCTGGCCTCACTGGTGAGACAGGTCTCAGCGGTGAGATACAAACATTACAGTCAAGCATGGCAAGGAGCCCAAGCTAACAGACTCTGTTGGACCCATGCCGGTTCCACAAGACCCAGAATATTGACTGCAGCCAAGCACTGCTTGAGAAATTGAGTGGTTGGGAAACCACTGCATTAGCAGATGTTGCTCCACAAGAGTTGCTTGTAGGAGGTCCAAATGTTATCTCACCTTTCTGCACTGTGAAGCCTCACCTCAACTTTTCCACTGGCATCTCCACAGTAGAAAGTGCACTATTGCAGGTTTCTAGCCAGACCAGATAAAGTTCGTTGCTGCGGTACACCAATAGCCTAGAAGAGCAGTAGTTCAAATGAAGTATACTAGTCAACGCTAACTTAGACACCTGTTAGCAAAACTGACACAGCACTGGAAAGAAGATGAACCTCCCTGATCTTTGCATTTTAGATTATCTTCTTAACTTAGAAGAGAAAGGAACCTATAAGAAACATCAGAACTCCTTGTAATGTTGGTCAACACAACTTCCACTTTTCAAGTCCACTGCCTATATCAAAGCCTAGGGAGGAATAAAGATGCCTCACTTCTAATCTCCAAGTAAACAATGTCTTTAAATATTAAATGCTCTGATTCCATCTTCACAGCTCATGATTAAAAAAGAAAAAAAAAATTATCTACCTATGTTTCTGCTCATATTTCTCAATTCAGATTGCTGATACGGGACCCAACTATTCTCTCTGCTACAGCCTTTAGCAGAGCAAGGCTATGGTATTGTTTGGAGGCACTGATCCAGATACACTAGAACAGGAGACAGCTCTTGTTCTAGCTGAAAGGTGGTGTTTCCCACTATTTAGCTAGTCCTTTTGGTACAGAAAAGGAACTATCTAGTTTGTTCATTTCTGGAGAGAGTTACCGAAAAGTTTCACACAATAAAAAGGCTATCATCTCAAGCTAAATCGCTCTCAGACTAAGACACTAAAATTAAGGTATTGACGCTTCCCTTACAGTCAAAACAGGATGTAGTCAGAGCCTGGGCATATCAGCTCACCTTGAAGTAGACACACAGGGGCTGGTCAGATAATTGCTATCTTCAGCTTCCCTGATTGTACCTCCATGATTATAATGAGAGCTTAGGCACTAGCACACATGTAGACACCTAATGTTAACATCAGCTGAAGATTGTTCTGAGAGTTGTAGTGCCAGCTGAAGCACCCTACGTCTCAGTAACTACATCAAACTCTAGGTGTCTTGGGGTCCTGCATTAATAGCTCCGAGTTCATGAAGAGAAGACAACATCTAAGATGAAAATACTAAGAAGCGACAATGCTGAAGCACTGCCGTTTTACCATTGACAGCAGCTCCTCAGGAAAGAGGTCCTGTCTTCTCTTTCCCAAGAAGCTCCATCTTCCATCCACTCTTATAGCAGGTCCTACTAAGATCCCAGATGCCTAGATGCCAGATGACACAAACAACTGTGGAATGTCCCTCTCAGGCATTAGGATGGTTCAGTTGGACACAAGCCACATCAAACAAGGTTAGGACAAACTGCTATACAGGCCACTTGGAGACATCTAAGCACTAGCAACGCAAAACACATACTTAAAATGGACCAATTTTGCTGCTAAAACAGCAGCCTACATTTCAGGTTAGTGCACGAGCTTAATTTTAGAAGGCTTACAGGTTTCTTGCACTTGCTGCAACTTGTCTCAGGTTGTTAGAGAGGATTGTTTGGTTTCCAGAAGTTTCATAGGGCTGCCATTAGAAATGTTAGCTCTTCTAGCTCTTCTATAACTGAAAGAAATTTGGAATAAAAGACTGCAAACTTGCACCAAAGTCCCCTTAAATAATAGAAACCGTAGCTTATTTGTCTCTGCTCTAATCAGAGTTGACCAGACATGATAAACTCAGTACTCTACTGACAGGTAGCTATCAGCAAGTGAGTGTTCACATGGACAAGTGCTGTTTATAGTGCTTGCTAAATAGGTTAATGTGACACTGTTCTGCATGTACTATAGAAGAAAGTGGTTCCTCCTTATCCACTGCTTACATGTTTAATAAGCAAGCTGGACTACCTAATTTCTTCTAATTAGTTTACATTCAGATAGGAATGACATCACCTTTGTAATAGGGTTCTGCCTGCCCTCCTAAGCTTGTGTTAGTCTCCAGCACACACTTCACCAGATGAAACAATCAAAACCTGTTTTCCTCAAGATACAGGCTGGATTGTCCACTGCCCTCCTGCAACAGGCTTATGTATCTTGGCTCAGCTAACTTCCCAGCAGGGATATATTGGGCACCAGTATGTAGAAATTTCCATTTGAGAGTATAACCATGTTAATCCGTTAAGACACGTCAACCTTCCTATTTCAAGGAAGAAAACATGGGTGCCTACTAAAGCCACTGGTACTTTTACATACAGGAGAGGAATCCTTCTGTTTTGATAAAGGACTTGGGCAGGGACTTGTGAACAGTTGGGCAGGGTACAGACCATGCTGAGAGACAACCACCACATTAGGGAGTTTGGTGACAGCAAGCATCCTCCTGGGTTCCCGAGCTGAGCACAGAGATGTTGCCACATTTGTCCCATTGCTACCACCAAACCTTAAGCTCCACAGAAGCAGGGCTCCAGACTGGAACTGGAAAAGCAAACATCCCTTCTGCACACTTTTTAAGTCCCTACTCCTGCCCCCACTATTTCAAAAGGGCAATTACTTTCATACAAGATGTTTTGAGCAATAAAGTGCTGTCTTGAAGAAGATTAGGAATCTCTTTAACGATTCTTGCAGGTGAGAGTAGTTGGAAAGAAAATAGATGTTGCTTGGCCACTTTCTTGTTCCTGCTTATTACTTCTATGACAATATACATAGACAAGTTAACTTATGCAGCAATAGCCAAGGGTCAAGTGATATTCAAGAGGCAGTGACACGCTTTCCAATACTCAGACCACCAAGAACCAAGCACAACCCAAGGGTCAAGTGATGTGCAAGAGGCAGTGACACACTTTCCAATACTCAGACCACCAAGAACCAAGCACAACCACACCAATGCCCCTAACACTGATCTTGTACATGCAGAGGACTGTACAACATCATTCTGCTTTCTGTGCCCAATGCTGAGTTCTTCTGCCACTTGATATAAATGCATAATTACTCCAGACTGGTGGGAAAGGGAGGTCAGTCTGTGTCACTGACATTTCAACATGGGGAAAAAAGGTCACGTGATCACAGAAGGGAAACAGCCTCAGCACTGAGTCACCACTGAGAGCCTCAAGGACTTCTGCTCCTCCGTGCATTCACCCAGGACTCCCTGGGATCTAAGTGTCATCCAGGCCTGTGTGTCTCTTACACGGAAGAAAATTTCAGACCAGCATTCACCTCATCTCTAACATGAAACATTTATCATGGGGGAGAAATTCATCCAAATGCACTACAGGGGCTGCAGGCAAACTGCAGGGTTTTTTTTTTTTTTTTTTTTTTTTACTTTATTCAGTAGAAAGCCTAGAATCTTCAGAATCAGAAGTGATGAGCAGAACTCTCTTCCCACAAAGCAAGACTGCTTGCACTCACATGCTTGTCATTTTTAGCCATCTCATGGGCTAACTACTCACTGTCATGTGGTCCAGAAGAGTACATATCCAAATCTACAGGTAGAGTTCAGATATTGAAAAGTACAGCAAAACTATAGGTATTTTGAGCTTAGATCCTCCTGTATACTTTGTTCTGTCACTCCTTATCCAGCTATTGCTATAGTTCATCTCCCCATAAGTTTCAGATCAATCATTCCCTTTCAGAAATAATAGATGCCTGTTTTGAATTCAATGATCCTGCCTACTTAAATGAAGCCTCACGTTCCACTTTTTAACTCATCCAAAGGGCAGAATTCTCCATGAGCGATGCACACAGAAGCCTGGCATGTGCAGGGGAAGTGGGGAGTGCCCTTCAATGCGCGAAAATGGCACAGCGAGTCAGGCTTCATGCTCCTCACGAGGTGAAAGCAGGACTCTTATCCCACATACACTAATCCCGCACAAAGGGGACTAAATTCAGCCCAGGCCCTCAGCACAGACCCGGAGCACCAAGCAAGTACTTTTGCAAGTGTGAATCGCCAGATTTCCATGGAAAGGCCCTCGTCAGGCAGAGCAGACTGGGGGAGCAGGGGAGAGGCTTCCTCTGTTCATGCATGACATCTGGCGGCTGCTGCTGCACGGAAGCAGAGCTTTCTGAGGCTGAACCGCCTGCAGCCCTACAGAGCCTCTCTGCAATGCCCCAGGAAAGCTGCTCCTGAAAGACTTTTGAGAGAGAGCAAGCCTCATTAATGCAGTGTTATTAACTATGTTCAGAAGATGCAGTTTAAATCAATGAGAGCAGAGCTGGGGAAGGCAGTGAAAGGAGAGAAAGCGAATCGTGCCAAAGCCCTGGCTGGCTACCCGAGTTTGGTGCTTCGGCTGTAGGGACCGGTGGGGCAGGCTGCACGCCACTCATGCGGGAGTCCGGGGCTCATTTTTACATGGGGCTACTGGAAAGCAGAGCCATCAGGGAAGCGAAGATATTCATGTGCCAGGCCAACCACCCAGATTTTTTATTTAGGGGGCAGAAATTAAAAACATCCGGGCATACCCTCCACAGGCAAAAGGCTCTCTTGGCACAATGGAGGCTGCGGACTAGCTGACTTCCCAAGGTCCCCTCCGACCTGAACTATCCCACGAATAAGGCAGGAGCAAGCCTGCCTCGGGAGCTGCCCGTGCCACTGGAGCGCGGCAGCAGAGTCCCACAAACGGCCACGTCCGAGCTCTCACCCAAACTTAGGATCCGCGCCGGAGGGGGGACCTGAGCGCCTCCCCTTGCACGGGAGCCCCAGGGGACTTGCCGCGGGGGCGGCCGGCCCGGCAGCCCTGCCCGCCGCGCACCGGCCCCGGCCCCGGCCCCGGCGCGCCCGCCGCCTCGCACCGGGGCGGAGCCGCCGGCAGGTCGGCGGCGGCAGCAGCGGGTCTGGTTTGAATTAAGGCTCCCGGGGCAGCCTTGGCTGGAGTCCGCCGCCAGCACAAAAGGCCATTGAAGCCCTCCTCTCGCCGGGGAAGCCGGCGCGCTGCGAAGGAGAGCACCGCTGCCCCCCGCCCCGAGTAACCTGCTGGAGGGAGGGAGGGAGGGAGGGAGCCCCCCCCAGCGCGCCCCGCTCCCGCCCCGGCCGGCGGCGCAGCGGCCTCCCCGCGCCGCCGCCCCACGTGCGCCGCCGCCGAAGCCCCGCGCCCGCAGCGGCTCACCGAAACAGCAGCCTGGAAGCAAAGGGCTACCAACGCCACGGCCACCGCGTTTATCATCCTTCCTCCTCGCCGGGCTTCGGGGGTGCAGAGCCTGCCCTTTCTTCTTCCGCTCCCCTTCGCCTTTCTGTTTTTTTTTCTTTTCTTTTCCCCCCTTTTATTTTTTTTTAAATAGATGCAGTTTTTCTCTCCCCAATTTTCTTTTTTTTTTTCTTTTTTTTTTTTTCTTTGCAAGCCGCCAAACCAGCCTCCCAGCAGCGCTCTGCAGCGGCGAGGAGTTGAACTCTGTCTTTTAATGAACCCACTGCAACAACCTTCACCTACGGCCACCCCCCAGCCGGCCCCGCCTCCCTTCCCTTCCCTTCCCTTCCCTTCCCCTCCTCTCCTCTCCTCTCCCTGCGCTCCGCTCCCCGCTCCGGCTCCAGCTCCAGCTCTAGCCCCGGCCCGGCCGGCACGCCCTGCCGTCCTCCCCCGCTTCCTGCCGCCGCGCTACCTGCGCCGCCGCCTCCGGCCGGGCCCCAGCCGCGGGCAGCAGCGCCGGCCGCCGCCGCTCCCCCCGCGCCGCGCTCATTGCGTTCCCAGATTTCCTCCGCGGCGGAGGCACTGCTGCCGCCGGCCTTCCTTCCTCTTCGCTAAAAATAATAGCGATTTTAAAAGCTCTCCCTTCCCTTTTCAGCGTGGGAAGCTCCCCGGGCCACGCTGCCTTTTTGCCTTTTCCCCTTTTCCTCTTTCCCCCGGACGCGCCGCGGGGCAGGGGGGGAGCTGCTTCCGCGCAGCGCCGGGTTGTGCGCGGTGGCTCCGCGCCCACGGCGAGCGGGGTCTCCTCTCCCGAAAGGGGGGGGGGGGGAACGCAGCTCCAGAGGCTGCGCTGCTGTGTTGGGGGCAGGTGGTCTGCCCGCAGCAAAGCCCCCGTCCTCCGTCCTGCCCCGCTGACCTCCCGGGCTGGCCCCGCACGTGCTCTCCCTGTGTTTTCCTTGCATTTGATTTGGTGCTGCTGCTCAAAATCGGTTTCTGAAACCGTGCTTAAATAACGCTTCCTAAGGTTTGTGACGAAGAAGGTGGCTAGGCAAAAAGTCTGCATTAAAAGAAGCTTCCTGCTAACTATTTGGGTTAAAAACAACTTTCATGCGCTTCCGTGCTTCTTCAGAAGTTGTGCTCTGGCTTGTTCTTTGCCCCTCTCGCTGTAGACAGTGAAAATAAAGCAGGCAACAATCCTGCAAAAATTCACCACAGGCTGAATTTTATTACCCTATTTGCACAGTCAAGGCTGCAGTTCCTGTTTGGTTCCAGTCAATCTTTTTTTTTTTTTTTTTGCACCAGCGCACATTGAAGTGTTGCCTGTAAACAATGCAACTGAATGTGTGCATGAGCTTAAAAAATAATGCTGTTTTTTAGGAATTAATAGCAATATCGGCTGGGAACCTCTGAGGTGCACACGTCAGGGGTGCAGCTAGGGCGCACGCAAAGTCGCGGCGCATGGCAGGCTCGCTCGGGGCAGCCAAGGACGGGCCGGCCGGCAGCCCACGTGCGGGCAGAGCTGCCAGGGCGCTGCTCGTGCAGGAGGGTAGCCCAGAAAGAGGAATAATCTGAGATTCCCAGTCATTCAGAAGGCTCCGCGGCTGGTTTTTGGCCGGGGAGCGCTGACCTCTGAAAGACTGAAGCGCCGTCTCCGCAGCTGTAGCCCAAAGGCTTAATAGCCCTAATTGGATATTCAATGTGGCTAAAACTCTCATGATTTGATCACATGTCTTTCATTAACTTTCTTTCTTTCCTTCTCTCTTGGATTACTCATGCAGCCTCCCTAGGAGCGGCTCCTGTCGCGCTGCGTCCCCGCAGAGAGAGCAGAGCGCCCGCTGCTGCCACCATGTTCTGCTCCCCAGTGCGGCAGGGTGCGGGGGACAAGATGGCTCCCGGAGGGTGCGGCGGGGGACAAGATGGCTCCTGGAGGGCCTGTGGCCCTCAGCCAAGATGGCTGCTGGAGCCTGTGGCGGCCCTGTGAAGCGAGGCAGCTGGCCTGGAGAGAGGAGGCAAAATAAAAGTTATTAGGGCACTTGGGCGCCCGGCGGGGTGCGTGAGCGGGCAGCCTGGCGCCAGGAGCAGCAGCTCCCCAGCGGGAAATCCCAAGCAGCAGCTGAGGGAAGGGGACCGGGGAGGCCGGCGTGAGGGAAAACGGCCCTTCCAAGCTGTGCCTCGAACCCAATGTGGGCCTGCAGCCATAGCTCGGCAGCTGTTTCTCCATGTTTATTGTGCTGAGGAAAGCTCGCCGGTTTGTCCCGCTCAGTGATTCCCTGCCAGGTAAGCGGCAGCTCCGTCGGAGCCAGGGTGCGGCTTCCCGGCCGGCCAGCCACACTGATCCGGGGTGGCCCCGGGAGGCTGACGGGGTCGGGGCGAGCATCCTTCCCCCTCTGGCCACCACCGTGCGCGGCCTGAGCGGCCATGGGGGCTCGGGGGTGACCTCCCTCTGTGGGAGGCTCCATGCGGGCTGGAGCTGGCAGCAGCCAGAGACGGGGGCTTGGGCTAATTTCGGGATAGCCGCGCCTGTTTTGGCCGGGCTGAGTCTAACGCCGGAAGCTTCCAGCCACGGAAGAGGGCAGAAACATTTCCATGAGGGGTATTCCTGGGAGCCGTGGCGAGGCACTGGTAGGATTTTGCAACATATGGATTTCATGCAAGTGTGCGAGTGTGTGTGTGTGTTCAAGGAAGTGGTAGATCAAATAGCTTCTCGCTGGATTTGCTAGAAAACATTTAAAGCTTGATGGGGATGTTCTGGTCAGGATCTGTGAATGGGGTAGGTGGAAGAACAATGGCGTGTTTGGAAGCCAAGTGTTTCCAGTGACATTCCCGTGCCCTCTGCTTGATCATTGAAGCATGCTAAGTTTTGTGGTTTATGTCAAAAGAGCTCCATGCCGAAAAGCCAGATGAGACTTGCATGGAAGGAGTTTCTTGGCAGCCCAGAGCCCAGGGGATGATACGAGTTGGTTGTCCCTGCCCAGCGCAGTGGAGCTGTGGGTATTTCCCAGAATTGGATCAAGGGCTTCCAGCCGTGTAGCCCAATTGAACTCGGCCTCCCCGGGGATAAGGGGCTGGTTTGAACTGTGTCCTGCCATGGGAAGGGGGGAAACGCAGCTGAGGGAGGAATCCAGCCTGCTGCTTCCGCTGCCACCAGAGGGAAGGGGGGAGCAGGGATGGTGACTGTTGCTTTTGGGCAGCCGCCACCATTCTTCATTGCCTTCTGCAGCAGAAGTCGCCATCCCTCATGCCCTAATGAATGTGGGTATCATGCAGTAGCAGGAGCTGCCTGCCTGGCTTTTCAGGTGTCGGACCTGCCCACAGTAGTGTGGGGGGCCATGGCCACTGTTTCCATGTGTCATCTCCTTGCATTTGCCTGCCAGCAGCGGTGGAGCCTGCAGAGCAGATGACTGCCTGATCTGCTGAAGTCTGGTACTGTCTGTCCTTAGATGGTTTATTAATGGAGCGTGACCAGATGGGGCCAGTTTGAAGCAAGCTGATGGTATTCGGAGTGCCTTAACCGGGGCTGAGTCGGACCCATGGAGTCAAGCAGGATACGTTCTCATGTAAGACCACAGTGATTGATCTGTACACAGGCTTGTCTGAGGATATTATAGGCTGACACCTTGGGATGAAGGAGGCAAGTATACTCCCTAATACACAGGGAGAAGTTAAGAGTATACGCAAAAACTGACATTGCCTCAAGTGTACATGCTGTTGTCAGCCTATTGGGGTAGTGGAGTTGTCAGACAGCTCACCACTAATGGGTGCCATCTCTGGTTACCTTGAGATAGTTGGCTTCTCTGCTGATGATCTGCTCGTTTCTTAGTCGCAGCTTTTGTGCCAGAGATAACCTCCCCTTTTTTTTACCTTTTCAGTAGTTCAGTTAACTGAACTGGGATATAATAATGGGAAACCCACAGCTCTTGGTGTGTTCCACTTCCCTCAGCTATCAGGTGTAGCTGAGGCTTTGAGCACAAGTCTTGAGCCTGTGTGGAGACTGCTGAACTGAACAGAGAGGCGAGAGGGTCCTCTCGGACCCATGGGGCAGTTACTGGAAACCAAGAGAGAGTTAAAAGGAATAATGCTTTCAGAGAGGAGCCTGTCCCAGAAACTGGTTGGAGAGAGGTGGGAGAGGCATCCAAGACAAGTGACGGTGTCTTGGGGAAGTAAGGGCTTGAAGGACTGTCATGGACTGGGCATTCCCTTGCAGTGTCTTTTTTTTTTTTTTTTTCCATAGATGGTGTCTCAGAATGGTGAGCTGGCAACAAGTGACCTCTGATCAGTGGCCTAAAACCTAGGGATGGAAGATGAAAGGTTTTTTGTCCAGGCCAGGAGGAGGTTAGGACAATGTTGCTGGTGGTCTGTTTAGAGATTGAGGAGACCAGGAGGGTTTGCAAAGTTTTATTCCCTGCTAGCCTGGAACTTCTCTTCTTCTTCCCCTTTAAGTCCTCTTAGCCAGTGCTTCCATTACCCATGGCTTATACCATATCCTTCTCTTTCTAACTCCCTGCAATAACAAAAGAGCAATCCGCCCATTCCTTAAATCAATACCGAGTGTAAGAAACAGTCTGTGAAGGAAGCAGCCTGGCCCTTCAACCTTGTGTTACCAAACTTGTTTGCCAGCGTGCAGCATTTGGCATCCAGTCATCCCGCTGGCTTGTCTTCCAGGAGCCCAGACACTGTGGTCCCCAGTTCCCAAGACTGTCGCTTTTTGTTCAGGCTGGTGGTACGAAATAACTCTCTTCCTGTATCCTCTGATGCCTTGGTTAAGCCTTGTGCAGTTTGTTTTGAATTTCCTTTGCACTGATGTGGAAATAACTGGGTTTGACCCTTCAAATGCAACTGTGATTTATAGCAGGATCACCTGAACCCACCCAGTATGCTTTCACAGTGATATCTGATTTTGCTTGTTCTGTCCAGCCTTCTTTGCAGTGAGTCAGACATCTCTGAGCAATCCCATCTGCGTTCTGGCTTTCACTCCCAGGAAGTGAGAGACCAAAGGAGGCTCCCCCTCAGCTCACCCCAAGGCTTTGAGTGTGAACTTAGCTTAAGGGAATGTCTGTTCTGGTCTCCTTTCTTCTCCCCCATGTAATACACTGAAAGGAATTGACCTTGCTTATTTGGACAGGAATAAGCCTTATTGCAAAAAGTCAGTTTTCTTCAGCTTAAACAATGCAATGTTTAATAGCCCTTGAATGGTCCAAGTGTCAGCTCAGCTGCAGTGCCAGCTTTACAGGTACCAACTGAATCAAGTCAGCTACCTCTCCAAGGATTTGGTGGCTTTTTTTCTTCTCTCCTTTCCCTTTTCCTGAGTCCCGCTAATGAGAACTTCTGGGTGGACACTGAAAACTATATATAAATGTGTCTGTGCTACTAACCAAATATTTCTCAATCTAATTTGGTAGAGCTTCCTTTGGCAAAAGCTCAGATGGCAGTTGCATGCTTCTTTTTGTGATAGCTTTCATAAACAGCTGTAATGAAAACAGCTGCATTTCTTTGATGCTGCATGTAGGAGCCTTGTAGGATCCTGCACACTCATTACAGAGAGCCTCAAAACTGGATTTCAGACACTGGCACATAAAAATCTATGGAGGGGTTTCCCATTAGCCTCTGTGAGGTTTGGCTGAAGTTATGTGGATGTTGCCCACAAGAAAAGACCGACTCTCCCTCTCTCTTAATGAGGCCTTTTGCTGTAATACTGGCTGGTGCTTTCACTGTTCAATTATTTTGGCCCGCCAGTCTCAGGGCTTGTGGGCCAGGCAGGTATTTTTCCAGCATTCACTTAAAAAAGCACTTACTTTTTTCTCTTCCTTGCCCAGGGAGTCTCTTTAGTCTCTTCTGTATTTCTGTGATTCACTTACCCATGTGGTTAACTCAGGACAACTCACTTGTAGTGACTAACACTGTTTTGCAGTGTGAGATCCCTAAACCTTTGTGACCGTAAGTCATTTGAGCACAGAATGGGGTTTGCCCTAGCATGAAAATAAACATGGAGGGAAGGGTATCACAGGAACATACAGAGGGGAGGCTGCTGCCGTTGGGAGCTTTGCAGAAGGGGAAGAGGCACAGGGATGTTAGACAGGCACAGGGATGTTAGAGGTGCAGTATATCTGTGGCACCCGCTGCTTAGGTAAAGCGGTATTTACTGACTTTCTATCTAGCCACCAGCCTGGTGTTTCCAGATGGGTATTTCTGCTGATCCTGTGGGCCTGCAAGTGGCAGAGGCTTTTTTCTGTGTCTCCGCAGGGGAAATGATGAGACCAAGATGCGCAGGTTGGGTTCCTGAGGTGCAGTCCCTCTGGCAGTGGATGAGAAGCTGGATGCTTCATAGCTGCCTGCTGTCCTATAAAATAAGGGCTGTGGTTTTTAGTGCCTTTTTAGTGCCCTGATGACTGTGTGGAAAATGAATATATACAACTGGCTCTTGCAGTGCTACGGAGACACATTATTTGCCTAGGAGAGGTGGAGACTTCAGGTCAAATGAGTTACTGCCCTGGTTTGTGACAGGGGCTCTTGGATGCTGGAATAACTTGCATAAAACTTATATTAAAGTTTTTCCTTTGAGATACAGTGCCTGTCTCTCTCTCTGACCATACCAAATATACAAAATACTGTTGAAGTTAGCTATCGGGATTTGTATAAATCTGTGCTGTATTGCTGGTTAAAAAGTTCCAAATGAAGGAGAATGTTCAAGACCTTTAACCAAAATATAGAAGCACTTAGCCCACAATCTCAGAAACATGGTAGCTGTATGCTTTCATACTGTTGCTTGTAAACAAATGACTTGGGTTGGGTGTTTCTACCACATGAGGAATTTGAGTATGCACGTATAGTTACAGGAATTCTGCCAAAGCAGATTTAATACTCCTATGTATGCAAAAACACTGTGGTCTTGGAAGAAGCAGATGCCAGAGCAGAGCAGTTATGAGAGCAAGGTTAGGTTGCATCACAGGTTTCAAGAGGTTAGTTCAATTTCAGTAACTAGAATAGACATCATATTTGCATCATTGTGGAAAATACTGGGTTTTTTTTTTCAGCAAGTTGATGTGATCTGGATACTGGACTCACGGCAGGTCTCTGAGGAATGCTGCTCTTGGGCTAACTTAAGATTTTATCGTTTGCCCCTGTCACCAATCACAGCTATCCCAAGAGTTTGATATGACATAATATACAGGGTTTCTTCTTGATTAACCAAAAGGATGCATCTTGCTGTAATTATCCTACCTCATTTAGCATTTAGAGGCCACTTACACATTTCCGCAGGTATTGGCTGTCTCAGCTCTGTGTTCAGTCACTCCACTGCTGTATCCCTCCAGGCAGTGCGACTGTCTCTCAGCCCTTGCTGTCATAGCGTTGATTCACCCACTGATTCCCCACCCATTCTGTCTCTTCCCTCACCCTGGACCTTCTCACACGTTCATTAGGAGAATGCCTTTGCCTGGATACTGGCATAATTCCACTCCCCTCCCATAGGGCCACCAGGAGGGATAACAGGTCCTTGCTGAGGGGGTGTTTGTGCTCCTACCCATGCCACAGGGATGGAGCAAGTGCTTCTCTGAGGGAAAGGCTGCAGCAAAGATGTAACATGTCTCAGCTCTGCCTGGCCTGCCCATCAGCATGCTTACTGGTGACTAACCCCCACCACCATGGGAACATTGGCCCTGGTGGTCACAGGGCATAGGGCAAGAGGGAGGAGAGCTTAGGGAAAGGGGACACGGGAAGGGATGGGGAACTGGAAGAAAGGAGGGGAGCAAGGGCTGCAACCCCGGTTGGGCTGTGGGGCAGGTTTATGCAGTGCTGCTCTGCATGTCCTAAGGTGAAGAGAGAGCTGGGGTTTTGCCTTGGACTTAAGCCAAGCATGTGTGCATGCTGCCTGCCCTGTTCTAACGAACACTAGGTAGCACTACCTGTGGCAGGGCAAACAGGTATTTTTATCACTTCTTTTTTTTTCCTTTTTTATTTGTTTGAAGTTTGATATTTTTTTTAGGTGATTGTGAAGTTAGCTATAGCTCACAGGGAAGCCTAGAATGAAGGTTGAGTTTGAGTTTGTGTGTGTGTGGATGTGTCTATTTTGCTTCTCTATCTCTCATCCCATCCTGTTCTGCGATATAAAGTTGTTCTCTCACTCCCACCCCCCAATAAACCCTTCCACCTATTGTTTTTTTCTACTCCCTCCCTCATTTCACCACTGATTTATAAAAAGCTGCTTATTGGTTTCTGGTGCTTTCTAGGGGAAGAGGCCCATTGCCTACACAAAGGTGTCTAGTGCCATCGTAGATGTCCTTTTGGAGCAGAAACTGGAGGCTAGGCAGAGGCAAGATCCTGTGGGATATCTTGTCTGCCCTGTTCCGGTGTCTCAGATGCACCAAGGTGTCTCGAATGGCACCAGCCACCTACATAGGCAGCGGGATCCATCCCCAGTGTACGTGTCTGCATGGAAGTCTCTATACCTGATGGAGTCTCACCTGCAGCCTTGTTAAGGGAGCATAACAGTGTGACTCTTGGGGGAGTATCCCTTCTTTAAGTGGACAGCAGGAGCCACGCACCACTTCACATAAGTGTAGTGTGAGTGACCTTTAATGGTCTGATCAGACCCCCTGGGCTTCTGGTTCCCCACGTGTCCAAGGGGGTGGAACACAGGTTAGGGCTGGATGTCCTGCAGAGCTTCTTTCCCAGCAGGAAGCGAGCTCCTGTGACTCCCAAAGTGGGACAGCTAATCAAACCCCGTGTTCTCATGAGGCACATGACATTTCAAGGAAATAGGAGACATCATGTGAATTTTGGAGTACTCAAGATAGTCGGTCTTCAAACAAAAAGGCTTTTAAAGAGTCAAATGGCCCAACTGAATGAGGTCAGTAGCCTGGAGCTCTGACAAGGGTGAATTCTGCTCCTTTCATCCCACCCCTCCATACAGGGGGCTAATTGATTCTGCGGCTTGCATTGAGTTTGTCCATCCTCAGCTCTTCAGCCAAGCTTCAGCCCTCCATGGTGCTTGTTTTCTGAGTGTTTGCTCTGATTGTTTTATTGACTTCTGGAAGCCAGCTTATATATAAGGGTGAGGAGCAGGGAACAGCGCTGAGGAAGACCCACCAGAGGTGAGCACAACAAAGAGGAATTTGGGCTGAATCTTTCCTCAAGATCCTACTAACTATGAGAAGATGGTCTCCTAGACCATCTCCTTCTATATCCATCCTGTGTGTAGGAGCACTGAGTATACGTTCTGGTGATGTATTTTGACTCTCCTAGACTACAAAGAAAGGGGGTAAGGATTATACAGGGGAGGAAAGAAAGATGTTCATTCCTGACAGGAGAACCTCTAACTTCTGGTTCTCCTGAGGTAGGACAGGGAATAGGGTGCTTATACTTTGCACTCATGGAAGACGAGAATATTGCTGTGAATGTAATTTTTGTCATAATCTCCCTTGCTGGCCAGCCTGTCTGGTACTTTCTACACTCCACCTACCTATGTGTTGCCCTTGCCATAACACTCCCCTTCCGGCAATATCCATTTGCACTCAGCAAGCAGTTAAGTTTCTTTGGGGATTTTAGTTTCTTTTGGGATCTACTTGAAGTGACATCTGAAATGGCTATGTTTCTGTGATGCTGTGAAAAGCACCTTAATGGGAGCAGACTGTGGTCTTGAAGCCTTGTGAATGGACAGCAAATTTGGCCTGTAAAGAGAAAGGACCTCAGCAGGCTTGGCCAACTCCTCACCAGTCACCCAAGCGACTTTCCTCTGCATTGGTGGAGTATCACTGTGGCTTTGTGCTGCTGTGGATATGACCTGTAGCCAGCAACTGAAGCTAGCATTTGTGAAACCAGTGTGTGAACATGCCTTGTGATCAGAAACCAAGCACGCTGCATTCCCTAAACAGCCTCCACCACTTGAGCACTGTTGTGCTGAGGAAGGGTTGTCTCGCTCCCTGCCTGCCTTAGGCTTGGCTGGGAAAAAATATGGCAACGGAGATGGGGGAGGGCTGCGGTGCTGTGCAGCTGCCAGGAAATCTGAACCCTCCAGGCAGGTCTTAGCTCAAACCAAGGTTGCTATGGATGCTCCAGCTCAGCCTACTACCAGCTTTCTCCCTGTCATGTGGTCTAGTATATCAGCTGTGTCACCTGCAGTATGATCCTGAATCTTCTTTGGATATCAAGATACTTTAGGGCTGGGTAAGTAGTGTGCACGCAGAAAGAGAGATAGAAGGCCTCTGGCACCTGGAGCGCTCATGCTGGTGAGAGGGGGTGTGTTTTATTTGTTTTCTTAGCGATGAAATGGGAGAGGGTCTTTAGGAATAGGTCTACTTCCTACTTTTTTGCTTGCTCTATAAAAATCCTCATGCAGTCTCTCCTATTTGTTAATGATGGAGGTACCCTGCTCCGCAGATATATTTTACATTGTCTCCAACTCCTTTCTCCAAGACTTACTCAATCTCAGGAGCGGAACCTGCTGACTCCCACCTGCGTGTTTTAAGAGTCATGCTCCATCTTGTGCTGCTTGTGATGCAAGGAATGGTTCAAGTTATGCTAAAAGCCCAGCCCAAATTCAGCAGAAAATAAACCTGCCCAGCTCCTGGTCTTGTGACATGGTCTTGTGAAGTGAGGTAGGTTTGAAAGCCTGAGGAAGAAAACTAATTGAGGCATCTCATTTGCTAGGTAAGTGCCGTAAGCACAGGGCTAGCATGCAAAAGAAGAGGCTTTGTCCGAAGGGGCTGGTGGAGGAGGGACTCCTGTACTCCCTCAGTGAGGAACACCAGCAGTTTGGATAAATGAATATGCTTGGTGTTCCCTACAGGCTTCCTGCTCCTGATGCAGGGTGGTAGCTTTTTAATGTGCTCCACATCATAAAACTTAATGTGTGATCTTGGGTTTTAGTTCACACTCTTAGATGAGGCAGCTGCCTCCCTTCCTTAATGCAGTCACTGCACTAGCAACCAGGGAACACCAAGTGCTGTACTGAATCCAGCCTGTGCCACTCACCTTTTTCTGTGCTGTCACTCAAAATGACTGCTCTACATTAGCATGATCTAGACCTCTGCTAAGTTCTCCCAAACCTCTCTAGGCCAGTTCTACACACTATCCCTAGACAAAGCAAACATACACCCCCCAAAAAGGTGCTTGAATCACAAGTGATGCTTATGGGTCCTTCTGACATTGCTTACAAATCATAGGAAGTACTTCAAATTGAAGCCCTCAGGCAGAGTGAAATACTGTATTGCCTGTAGGGCACACCTTATCATCAGTGTTGCCCATGGACTAATGAAAGTTTGGGATCACTTCTAGCATTACCAGTAGCTTCACAAGATGTGAATCTTTGTGCTAACAAACTGACAAAAGTCCCTATGCTGTTGTAGCTCAGGGACCAGCACTGGGAAACCAGAGATCAGATACAGTAAGCATATGTGTAGAAAAACAAAGACATTTTCAGTTTGCTGGTTAATTTGATATTTTCTTTCTTTCCTCAAGCAGCAAGTTTCCTCAAGAGCTACAAAACCACTGAACAAAGCCATAAAGCATTATCTGCTGCTGTCAGGTTACATGGTGAACAGTCACTGCTCTGTGTAAAGTTCAGCATTTTGGAAAAGCAGAAGTTAAAGATGGGGCTCTAAACTGACTGTAATCTTTCAGTAGTGAATTACCTTTCTGTAGAGTATTGGGTTTTCTCCCCAGATGCGTGACTTAAATGTAACTTTTGATTTTAATGTTCAGCCACTGAGTCTTAAAATGCTTTTGCAATTCTTCCCTCGTCTTTACTTCCCTGTTTACCCATTTTCCTAGTTACCAGTGTGTTGAACATCAAATATAGAACAAAACTGATGGACAGATCAGCTCACTTACCAGGCTACTACACAGAGTCATACACATCTCTTCAAAATGCCTGTTTCTTAGAGCAGAGGGCAAGGGGAAGAAGAGTGACAAGTCAGTCTCAATCTCAGTCAGCACTGTAAAACATCTAGTTTCTGCCACCAGAAACTTCACTCTTCCCATTTATCTGACAAAAGAGTATCAGTGGATCTAGCAGGCAGCAATAGAGGTAATATTGCTGCTGTTCTGTCCATAAGGAGCCACTTAGTTGGGTCAGTTTAACACCAGAAGCACACCCTCTCTCCATGCTGTTGGAGACCACTTCTCCCCACACCTTATGCTAAAAATGGTCCTTTGAAAAAATCCTGGTCAGCAATAGAAAACCCAGTGGATGCAATGATGACATGGGCAGCTAATAGTTCTAGCCCTCTCAAACACGCAAGAACTCATTCTGGTCCCAGCTGTCTAGGAAGAGACTACAGTGAAGCTAAAGCCTGAACAATCAGCTTGTAGACATTCTTAGTAGGCTGAACATGAAGGTTTAGCTGCTCAGGAATGGCCTCTAGAAGCTTAAATGACCTAATACAGGGTTCCTAAATAATCATCTGATTCTCACCTGAACACTGAAGTAGAAACGAGTGCCTTTTCAAAGTTGAGCTCCATAAGATAGTAGAAAAGTCATGTAACCGAGAATATAAAGAATAGCTGGTTTCCTACAGGAAAAACACAAGACCAGATATATTTCACACAGTGTTATTCACACATTTTCATTTTGTTTTTTACAGTATATACATGTGAACATTACATTATTCAATATTAGTCACCTGGAGTCAAACCTAATCAAACTGGTCCAAAAACAATCTATATCAAAAAGCGATACTTGAGCAAAAAGTCTAGTGGTTCTACCCAAACCCTAAAATAGTTGGAAGGAAAAAAAACAGTGATTATGTTCCTGTACATCATTTGTGCAGAATGATTTTAGGAAAGTGAGTGGAAGATTATGTTCAAGGTACTGAGAGCACAAAGGATGATAAGTTATAGGACTGTTTAATCCAACTATGGCATGTGTGCTACCGGGACAAAGTACTGAGACATTATCAGCTTCTGCTTGGACATCCAAAAGTCCAATTTAATATATTACACATTGAAAATATGCCAGCTTTGTGGATTAATAACATACAGCACTTGTACACAGGATAAAAATATTGAGAAGAATTAACATTTCCAAGAAAGTGCCTCAAAAGTCATCTTATGTGTGACTATGGGAAAACTCTTGTTCCAATGACAGGGCTCGTACCTCTACGGAGAGGAGTTTCGTGAACTTGGCAATTAGAATTGTGCTTATTAAAGATAATTAGGCCTACTGCATCACTATGCAGCTCTTAAATGACAGATTCAGAAACTAAGGTAGGCCAGAAAAAAAGCTTGCCCATTTGCCTCTGTTAATGAGTTAACGCTACCATAAAAGAAAGAGTAGCCTTTAAGATGTATGCTTTAAAAGGACTTAATGTAAATCTGATATAAACAGTAACATGACAGAATCCCTTATTAAGTTTATACCACTACTAGTTCTCCTTGTCAGAGCCCTATCATAACAGCCTTTTACTTGATCAATGTTCAAGACATTGCAGTCAACATATCTTGTTGATCAAAACTTTAGGTTATGCCATCAAAATGAATGTTTTACACAAAATACTTGCTTCAACAACATACAAAGCACTTCCTTTATCTTTCAGAAACTGAATATACAAAGTAAGCTTTTTCCAAAATATTTCCATAGGCAAAGAATTAAAAAGGATTTTAATTATACACATATGGTCACAATTCTGCCTTAAAAAGATCATTGGGAAATGTACATAAGGCCGCTTGTAAATGTACATCATCTTTATGTTACTGTTACAATGTCATATGTCCAGAGAAAAAAATTGACAGTATCATACATATTTGCTTTACGTTGGGAGTAGGCTATTCAAAAATACAGTACTCTTCTGTACAAAAAAATCATGCCACATTTATTAAGATGGAAGAAGCATTGGTTTCTGTGATAACCAAATATTTCAGTCCATTTCTTTCTTACTATGCTTATTATCCCAACTTAAAATTTGAACAGATTCATTTCCCAAAGTGTCCATATTAACAGAATCAACAGCTATGTTATAAACAAAACATAATGTTTCTCACAATAGATAAAAAGAAAGCCGGTTCATATTTCTGAAACCATATAAAGATAGAATTTAAAAAAATCACTCTTGATTTGCTGAAATAAATTTACATTATACAACACTATATGCCAGGAGAAAAGGGAATGGGGATATGAATATACACTAAAATGCAAATTTTTGTCCCAAAAAGGGGTAAAACAAATTACATTTACAGCATGAAGGTTTACAAATGTACATCTGTACAACCAAGGTAAGCATCACTACTAAATTAGCAAGGCTTGTAATAAACATCGAAACAAGAGATTTGTTTTCAAACTGTAAACTTACACCTATTAACTACACGTATACAATGCATATATTTATAGGAAGCAAAAAAGCTATCTGAATATTTAATCAATCATGCTTAAATGTTGAGCTATCAAGTTTACTTTTCAGTGGCCCCTTTTCTCTTCATCAATACCTATTTTTCGCATCTACAGTGAGAAAGCAAAATAAATGCTCAACACTTTCAAATCCTTACAATTCTATATGCAAAATAAAAAAATACAAATCTCTACTCTTCCTGCATTGTAAAACTGACTGTAAAGTTAATACAGGGTTCACTTCTTTTCCAACAGTGTACTTTACTGAGTGGAAGTACCACCATGATTTTATTCCTCTACCTTGTACAACAATTAAATATATAAGTATATACAGCACTTTTATTTTTAATACATTGCTAGAGAAAACCTTAGGGCACCATTAAAAAAAAAAAAAAAAGTGTCCACAGCAAGTGATGAAAGCTACTCTTTTAAAGTTTCCATTGTTTTGTTATTCCCTATTTTAATTTGCTGTGCCCTGTTTATTATTTGGGTAGTATGTTGTGAACCACCAAAATACAACTTAACTTTTCAACATGTTAAATAATGTTTATGCAGCTGATCAATTTTAATCTGGTATAAAAGACTTCACACAAAAGGGAAAAGTAAGGATTAATTCTATATACAACTCTATAAACCTGTTGTGCTATGATGTTGGATAGACCTACCAGATTGCAAGCCAGTGTATTAAAAGAATACTGTACTTTTTCCCTTTAAAAACTATTTCAGTGACTTTACAAGGTAAAAATTTACAAAATATGTGACAGCTATTTTGATACAATTACATCATATACAGGCATTCTGTGCTTTGCCAGCCATCCAATCTGATAGGTCTCTGGATCAGGGCTGGAGATATTTTATAATTCACTCCCCCAAAATATACACAAGAATAAAAATTTTACAAATGGATGAACAAAGTCAATAAATAGATTTAAAAAAATCAGAACATTTATAGTTAAGTTGTATGTTTTGATCATTCACAATAAAATTTTTCTTCCATTCCCATTTCTGCTCATCTTCTACAGCATCCCATTTGGTGGTCCACCAATTGGCCCCAGATCAGCACTGTTCTTCAGGTAGTATTTTTCCAACTTAGCCAGAATGTGTTTGCCATAGGTATATTTACGCAGAGTTGTGATGTGGGGTCGAATCTGTAAGAAGAAACCCATTAGTTTTTTGGCAAAAACTGTAAGTCAAGTTTAAACTTGTAAACAACTGTATTGAAAAAATGATGAAAGCCTATATTTCCAAATTTTGGAAGTTTCTGGAAAGATTTAAAATATGATTTTGAACCACCAGACGACCCATGTACTTTTCACATTATAAGCATCTTGCTTCAAATGCTGGCTCTCCACTTTCATTTTGACTGTTACATTTCTCATTTAAAACAGATTGACTGTTGTGTTCCTTTAACAAACACCAGCAAGTGACAAAACCTGCATTACATGATGTAACCATGTCAGGTAAGAACCATCAAGAATGACACTTTCACATTTGACCTAATCTACCGAAGCAGGTAAGATCCTGCTGTCCAACTCCTACTACCTTCCCTGAACCTGAGCTAGAGCTTCTATATGGTTGCAGGGCACAGCAGTTCAGCAAACAGGCGCAGCGGAAAGCCAAGCCCCAAACCTAAGTTTTCCCACTGGAGCAGCCTGCTGAGTTTGCTCAGCCAGGAGAGTACTCTCTGCTAGACACAGGGGAAGGGAAGCAGCCCCTTGTGGGAGTGCCCTGTGGGTGACTGGGGGAAGCAGAGCTCCTGTAGGAATATACTGGGCCCTACATTAAATAGTGCAGGGAAATAACATTTTTAACTCCATCTGTGGATATTCTCAACTAGAAAATGGGCTCATATGTTAGCAAGTATGGAAGTCTTTTGTTTGAGAGTTACAGAATGGATTTATACCAGCAGCTAGCAAAAAGAAACCCATATTTCTTCTGCTGTTTTAATAAAGATTACATACTTTTAATATAAAAAAATTTAGTATTTTCACAGAAAAGCTGGCACAAAGAATACAAGACACAGCTTTTAAGACTTTTCTGCACATTTACGTTTTTAGTTTACAAGACAGTGCCCAGAGACCTGAATATATTCTGCTTGATGAAGTTCCATTGAAATTAAAGAACAAAAAGTGTTTATACATCTATTCAGTATTACAGAACTAGTGAGTTTTAAGTCTAAAGGGAAAGGGATTCTTACAGATTAATTAAAATAGAGATAAGAGAGAAGATTTCCCTGAGCCAGTGAAACTGTATATGAACATACCTTATGCATTATTATCTTCCGCTGAGCAGGTTCAGCCATATCAATCATCTTCTGAACAACATAGTTGGCATACTGGTCCTTCATCATGGTGTATAAGGCACTGTGAGGACCATCATTCTGGCAACAGACCTCATCAATAAGTAAAGCTCTTTCAGCACGAGAAGCATGAGTTACGCATTTTTCTACCACATTGCTGAAAAATAAGACAAATACATTGTGACTTAAGATGTAACATTCTTCTACAGTAGTAATTTTAAATTTATCTGAACAGTGCAAGTGTCTTAATACCACTGAAGAAGGTACTGTAAATGCATGAGGTCCTGATTTCCAAACTTTTTGTCTGTAATGACTGAGATGTAAGAAAGTTAAAAGGATTATACCCCCCTACTCATGTCAAAAACGAAACAACAAAGACCAAAAGAACAACAAAAAAAAAGTTCGCTGATACTTATCTTACAGGAGAGATTCTCCACTGGACCTATAGTAGATATACTGGACCTTGGGTTGCATATATTCTAGTACATCTATTTTGGTTATGGGCCCGTTTCAGACTGCAAACTGCAATCAAACAAAACTGAGAGAGCGCCAGATACGAGGCTTCCTGCTTTTTGGATAAAGGCACTTTCCTAGATCAGAAAATCTGTCAAACATTTCTTTTTGTAGACAAAATCTCTGACCTTCCAGACTCTCAAAAATAGGAAAGGCCAATTATTATAACCCAGCCACAAAGTGATTCTTGTCCTGAGCTTGTGCTTTGGAAATTAAGCAAGTTCCAAGGAGAGGAATATGAAGTTTTATATAGGTAGAGAAAAATAAAATCCAGACGAACTTACTAGTATCCATATATCAAAAAAACAACAACAACAACAAAAAAAAACCACTGCCCCCCAAAATGTCACACTGCATTTCTACTTAATGTTGATGACAAAGCTAGTCTAAGTTATCCAGAATCAATTCTGAAGTATATTTTCATTAGAAACTAAGTTGCAAAATCTACATTTCAGCATAGTGTATTTGAAGCCTGAGTTTTAGGTCCTAATCTTAGGATAACTGAGGATTTCTACAATAGTCCTTCAGTGTCTTCATAGTGCATAAAACCTTTGTCAGGCTGAAACCCCACTTTCTGAAGCTAGCCTTTTTATGTTTGCAAACTGCTTGATTCAGCTGATAGAAAGCCAGGAAGTCCCAGCTTACCAGCAGCAGCACACTGAGCAAGTTCTAGGAGAGCTTTTCACCTGGCTCTGGGGATATCCCAGAGGGTGGGCTTCACATGCCCCTCCTTGGAGACTTGGAGCCAGTTCCCTGCAGACAGGGCCTGCACTTGTACAGAGTGAACAAAAAAACGTTCCATAAACCAACATAATATTGGTTGTTTTACTACAGAATGGTATTTCCCCTTTCCCTTCCCCAAATCTAGTATTTTACAGATGATAAAATATCACTACTGTTCATTTCTATAAAAATATGAAATTTCAGAAAGCAAGTTATACAAAGGAAAAAAAGTACTGTATCCTTTTTGTAGCATAATAAATAAATTCAATACCGCAACTTTAAAAGGTTAGTGAACCTTTAACATACGAAGGCTGTGCAATACCTGGCAAATTTGTGCTGACTCAGAGCTAGAACTTTTCCTCTTATTTCTGAAACTATTTTACTCTTGTCTTCAGGACGACCATGCTCCAGTACATGTTGAATAACGTAATTTCCGTATTGATCCTGAAAATAAGATGACTTCAATTTTCTTTTGTGTTCATACCAAGTAATCCATATAGCTTTTGTATATTTCTATAAACTTTCGAAGTACTACTTGCATGGATGTAAGGAAAATACAATCATGTCAACATTACAGAAACAAAGGGATGCAAAAAATAATGCATCAAGCATTACTTAATGGACTACAAAATTTAAGTCCAAAATGTAAATGATCTTGAAAAACAGAATTTTTCTAAAGAATTCCTTTTATGCTCTTAAAAAAAAGCCCTCAAAATTAAGACCACCATTCTCTAACAGCTGTAAGATCTTCCTGAATTTTGTTTCCCCAAGACAGATACTGTTACAAGAAACTACTCAGAAATAAATTAGACCTTGAAGTTAAAGCACAGTATAACTCTTGCCTTATGTGTGGAAATTCCTACTGAACACTAAGAATCCCTTTCTGTATCCCTTTGAAATCAATTGATTTGATTTCAAAGGCACTTATCCGTACCACTCATTTTGTTCATTCCAGACCAAAACATGAAATCATGTTGCATAAGGTCTTTGGCCTTCATTTTGAAAAGATGACTTTTCCTCTGTGAGAATATGCAACACATGTTTTGGACAATGTATTTGTGTTTAGACATTGTTAGAAGTTACTGAAGGAGAACAGAGTGAATCAAGATAAACTACAAAAAGGTAGTCTTTGCAATAAAAAGCATATACTAATTCTGTGTGTTTACAATGCATATTCTAAGCTACAGCCAAAAGCTTATGAAAAAGGCTTTTTATATCTTCTTTACCTCCCAACTTCCAAATTCATTTTAATTAGAACTATGGGGGCGGGGGAAGAGACAAACGCATAAAAATTATTTCACAGACTAAGAAGTAGGAACAATAAAAATAATGTAAAAACAAAGTTCTACAATGCATAAAAAAATGAATTTATACACTAACCTGCACTAGCTGTTCTGTGTGTTGATGCAGTTCTTCTAGGATTGGCAAAGTCTGCTCAGCAGTACAGTGTTCCAGAATACGCTGAATTACTCTACAACCATATGGATGAGTTGAAAGTACAAATACCTTAAAATAGGATAGCAAACTGAAGTTAAACCAACTGAAATTTACAGGTGTACTAATAATTACCACATTCAAAACAGAACTGAATGTGCTACTTTTAATAAATAAATAAATAAATAAATATAAAATAAAATTGTTTTTCAAGTTCAATCTCCCTTAAAACTCAGGAAAAGATTACGATGGAAAATTCTCCGCTCCCGTAATCACACAACTGTCTAAGAATCCAAGTTCTCTCCTTTCATTTCTAGCCTACTTTGCTGCCAAAAAAAGACCTGAAAGTTTGATCAACTGTGACACCAGTCACACATGGCCTGATATTATGTACAAGGTTTGGTTGCCTTAGTTAAGCACTGTTCGCATTTCAAGCTTTCCTTTAAATTTTGTAGTTCATTTTAAAATTAAGTTTTAACTCTAGATTGACTTTTATAAAAAGGAGTTCAATTATTGCAGATTGCCACTAATTTCACATTCCAACATATTGCAACAGGGGACCTGCTGTAGAGATGAAGTTTGTAAATAAGTATTCAAAACATACAGTCAAGATGTTATTCCTTTTGCTTACTTCCCCAGAAGCCAGATTTGTCTTTCAGGGTTTAATTCAGAAGATTTAAGACTCAGTACTGGTCAGAATTGACCACAAAGAATCTTGACTGATTATATATAAGATCCAAATGATGCAGGCAGATAACAAAGATAAGTTGTTACTCAATAGTGCAAAAATGTACTATTTTTCATTTATGACTCTATATTAGTTTATATTTTATAAATATACATATATACAATTAATTGGAGTCATGGATAGATGTCCAGTCAGTAGTTACATTTTAGTCAAGGGGTTCTATTTATACACCTTTGAAACATTCACCCCATATACATTTTTTGATGTGAAAAGGAGACCTGACCCTAGACATCTTGGTATGCCATTTGCTGCTGTGCATAACAATAATTCTGGTATTGCTATTGGGTAAAACATGAGAGAATTATATTGTAGATTTTGTTCAGAAACACATGTGGCTAGCCATTAAAGTAGAATTTAGTAACACAGCCAAGTTAGTAAGATTTTTACAATTCTTCTTGAGACTATAAAGTATATGTTTGTCACAGAGTACTGAAATCTTAAACTGCAGTATACCGTCTAGCCTACAGCACAATATTAACCTTATAATATAGCTGGGGGGGACGGGGGACTCCAACCTTAAATAAACAATAAAACCGCACATGCACTTAACACTAGCCCTGGTGTAGAGAACAGATGAACGCATTTCTTGGAAGTATTTCATTAATAACAGAAATTAACTGGGCAACACTGAAAGACAGACTTGCAAGATAAGCAATGAAAGAAAAGAAAAACAGCTTAATGAAAAAATACATGCTAGGTATCAGACACAACTTAGTTAATATATCAAAAATAGTAATGGTAAATTTGTAAAGAAAATCTGAATTGGTACATCACAAAATTCAAACGGAAAGCTTGGCCCTAAGCCAAATACTTCTATTATTGATATTCACAGCACATCCAGACAGGTTTTCCAGAGCCTCGTCTTCAACATACTCATCTTTTTACAGCATGTTAACTGTCTATTCAACAATTTTACCACTCTGTTCTGTTTCTATCCTGCTTAATACAAGCTGACAGGGAAGTGCTAAATGCGATTTTGTTTATACAAATGATAGAAGAAATGTCTGCAAGTCAAAGTAACTCCACAGAAAATGAACTGTTAACATTACCTGTCCTTTGAATGCATCAATGATGAACTGGAGCGACTGCGGCTGAACACACTCAATACATTTTTGTACAACATGGTTTCCATTTTGATCTTTCACACATTTCAGAACATGACCATCTAACTCTTTCACCATTTCATTCTGGAAAAAAAAGATCATCCTTGTCTTTATAGTGATTTTGCCTCAACAAAAATATCCCTTTTTAGCATAATTGTCCAATCATAACATTCACTGGTGGTCTACTTAGGTACCTTATGCATGTTAAAATTTAAAGACCTATTTTGTCCCCCAGAGTATATCGTAATGAAGGGAAAGATCAACAGTTTAAGTGAGAAAAGGTGGATGTAATGAAATAAAATAAAATAAAAAAATATTGTTCTAACTTACAATTACCTGCTGGTCAGGTGAGATAGACTCAAGTGCTTTCTGAATAACACGACAACCATACATCTGTAGGGCTAATGGCAGAACATGACCACGTATGCGTGTTGCTAGGGCTAACTTTTGATCCAGGCTTCCAAACTAAAAGAAAATAAATACGCTGTTAACAATGAAGACATACTGCAATATGTTGGGATTTATATGACTAAGAACTTTCATGATGTATTAAAAATTTACTGTGCCTTGCACATGATTTTTAATTTTGATGGGTATATTTACCAGAAACTTTTGTTCTCTAAATGCAGTATTTTATAATGCATACACACTCCACATTCCAGTAAAATACCTGCTATCAAATACGTCACCCTTAAAAGACAACGGAAAAATTCAAGTAGCTTATATTTGACTGTAAGACTATTCCACAAGAGCACAGACAGTCCGCAAGACCACATAATAATGTCCCTAACACCCTATTTGATTGTCTGTAAGAACAATGACCTACCTATTCAGACAAATGATACTAGACAAATTAATTACATCAGGTTATCTCAACATACCAATTCAAATTTATATTTTGATATATCAAATTTGTACTGGTCATTGTATCTTATATGTTATATACAGTAAGCAACCTGTAACTAAAAAAGATTTCAACCCCTAAAGCTGCTTCCTAGTAACTTCAAGTGACATGAAGGATCGTTCCTTACCATAAGCACTTTGGGAAATCTAGAAATACTTGGACTCTGCAGAGCAAAATCAAAGCGGTTTTGTACACTGGCTGAATTAGGGTATAGTTCAACTAACAGTTTTTCAGCAACAGCCAATAGCTGCCCATATGACACCCTCCACTCTGCTAGTAAAACTATCTGCCCTGCTACATGTTGCGGAAGCCGATTTGACTTAATTGTAACATATAATCCTGTCAGAGAGCTAGTTTCCAGCCTGATCAGTTCCCAGATCCTGTTCGCCAGGTCAGGCAAGCACCTGCGCTGGCACAATACAAGAGGCAACACAAAAATGAGCAGCTGGACAGCAGCAGCTTTTACACAGCACTGCTGAGAGCTGTCAAACCCCACACCCTTCCTCACTGGAGGCTCCGAAGAAAGCTCAAGCAACCTATCCTTCCTACTTAAATAATGAACTAAGTTCCTTCCTTACTATACCTAACGGCTAATGTGTTTTTTCTTGGGAACTCTTCTGCAAAATTAAGATGAAACACACCAGATTGTCAACAACTATCTATCCTGAAGTCATGCAAAAAAACCAAACAAAAACAACAAAACAAAGAAAACAAAAAAACAGTAATAGATAATTTGAGTAAGGTCAAGAACTTATATACTGTAAATAAGCCATACCTTTTTTAGCACATATTCTGGTTTTGTAAAAGAATGTCAAGTTGGGGGGTGAGGGGGGTGGGGGGGAAAAAATCAAGTACATTTTTTAGTAGATTGCTCATTAAAAATTCCATTTCTATTTATAACAAACATCTTACTTCTTACTGGACGTTTTCCAGCTGCACCTTGTATCCTACTAGATATTATGATTCTGTCTTTGATTTAAAGTATACTGTGCTAAGTATCTTTTCTAGGTATAAATTTTTACAAGACACAGGCATTGCTTTTTCTTCTCACTGCAAGTTAGAATCTTATAGCTCTTTGATAAGGGTCTTCTTACCCCACCGTTTTCAAGAAAAACAAAGCTGTTTTAAATAATAATCTTACTAATACTGGATGCAGAAGTATCTCATGACACTCCTTCCCTAAAATTCTTCTGTCTGAATACATAAAGTTTTATTTGAGTCTCTTCATTTACAGCACTGGACAAAGTTCACAGCTATTTATCTGACCACATGAGCATTTTCAAGACACATTGTTTGTCAAGATGCAGTGATCAATAAATATAAGTATCCTTCAAATCTTTGTGCCATCGTCTGCTGAAAGTCTCCATAAATTAAATGGCAAGGCTTGCAAAGCCCAAGTATGCACCACGTACAGACTTAAGGAGTCTGTTTTCAGAACAGACTACAAATGGATCATGCTGTCCTTTTTAAATGTGCTGTATCGCAGGATGAATTATTACATCTAAAATTACTGTACAAATTCTGTCTAGTCAGAATTTTTTCGAATGATCTGAAAACTCACATCAAAATAAGAAGCTATGTTTTGCTGTTTTCTGAAACAGTTTTTATAGCTCACACATACAGAAACCTAGTTATCAATACGGCAAGAACAGCCTATGCTGTTCACCAATGTATACATCACCAGCACAAAGAGAAAACTATGCCCATTATATCCTGGCCTGTTATGAGCAAAGGTGGGAACACAGAACAGGAAACGTGCGCAGTGTTAAATACTTGGGTTCTATGGTAAAAGTCCAGGAGAATTCTGCTACAATGTTAAGAAAAAAAACATTTAAATTAAATCAGATTTTATAGCTTCTCATTCAGATTTCTGTTCATGCACTTGAAGTGTTATGCTTACCTCAAAGAACTTCTGTATTACATAGTTTCCAAACACATCAGTCATCAACTGATATGCTGCTTGCAGAATCTCATTAAATACCATCTGGCGCTCAGCTGGAGTAGCTCGCTCTAGCTTTTGCTGTATAAATCTAAGTGCAAAAAATTGTACATTACACTTCACATAAATAAAAGGAAAACCTCTCAAACAGTTTCAATGAGACACCTCAATATTCTAAAATAAATATTCAACATTTATAAAAGCTTACTAAAATGAAAGTAGTGCTTTTACATATAAAAGGAGGCACTTTAGTATAAAGATGCCTAAAGCCTTTCATTTGAAAAGGATTAAAGAATAACAATGTACAGCTGAAAAACAAATCTGCATTCCACATGCCAGACTGCATTTTGTTTTCTTAATCAATGCTTTTTTTATACTTAAATACTGAAGTTTAGAAGTTTAATTGTGAGACTATTCTGACACTAAAAACTTCTACAAGGAGCTAATAAATTTAAACTACTTTTATAATGAATTCTTTCATAGAAAGTAAAAATATCAGCGTAAGAGCATCTGTCCCAATTAACGGCATGTGTCATATTAAGATGATGACCAACTCATTAAAACATTTTATGTTAATACAACAACACCCAAGCAGTAAAACACTATCATTAACTTTACCATAATAATTACCTAGAACCATGCTGGTCTTGAGAAAATTCAACAATATGTCCAACAAGGTCTCTTAGTTGAAGATTAGGGAAACGATTATTTCTGAAATCTTCGAGTAATCGACTACGTCCAGAAGGCATAATATCAGACCTACTGTAACGAAGACGTGAAGGAGGGAAGAGCTGACTGGTGGAGCTAAAAAGACTGGAGGTACTCGCTGCACTGCGATACTTTGCTTCTGCTCCAGGTGCTGCAGAAATATAGCGACCACTACCATTTGTCAGTCCTCCTACAAGGAAGCAGTTCTGTCAGTAAAAGCCGTAAGGAAAATAAGCAACAATAAAATAAAAATGTACTAGAACTATGGATACTCTGGAGCCAAAGAAAACAAAACAGTGTTGTCTTGTTATTTATATTTACCTCATTTTGGCTGGAGGAGGTAGATAGCTTTATCTTCAAAGAAATAAAACCATTCTCCTCCTCACTTTTATTTTATATGAAGGGCAACCAGCAGAAGAAAACTCATTAGAAGAATATAATGGAACAGGTAAAGTGACCACCCATTCAGACCTACAGAAACCTTAGAATTAGGTGGGCCTTAATTTAGTGGGCAGATTTCCACTTCACAAACACAACTGACTTACATCCTTCTTAGTAGTCTTGAAATTTGCCAATTGTTTCAAAATAGACCATGAAGTCTGAACTACCCTTCATTCCCTACTGAGGTACCTTTCTGTTGATTTAAAGCGTGATAGGGCATTTTTGGGGAGGCATGTGTTGTGCCTCTAGTCATGCTGTACCTGTTCTGCAGGAAATTAGATGACTTCAGCATCCCAGGCTTTCAATCCGGTACCTCTTGTAAGCACTAAATGTGTCAAATTTCAAAATGGTAACTAAGAATGCACTACTTATTTCTAAAACAACCAAAGATTTTAAACTGAAGTTCCTTCTAGAAACATATAGCCCTTTCCTTGCTGCGAATACATTCACTCTCACAATGCTTTGTCTTTCCTTGCTTTCTACGAACAGAATTGCCTTGCTTTGTTTAGCTCCTGCTCCTTTTGCTAGAGATCCCACCTATAACTATCGTCATCTCACAGCCCCATGAATTTCTCACATACTACTCCCTAATCAGTTTATGTCATTCTGAACTTGCCCAAAAGGCCTTTCTCCCCGCCACTTTACAACAGGCAGCAATGATCATCATAAACAATGATGATTTTTCTAATCTAATGATTTTTAAAAGGAATACTACTATTATAACACAATCAGAAATATTCAAAGGCACATTCCCACCTGAAAAAACTCAAGTCTGCTTCTGCAACAAGTATTAAACCAGAATTATTAGGGTATAAACTGGAAAAGGAAACATATTTTTAGTTTCCCCTCAAATTATCTAGAAAGTCACATACTAGTTGGAAGCCCTTTCAAGGTCAATAAAAGAAATATCTAAATTTGAATTTTTAAAACAAATTGCAGTATGTGCTGTTTGAATGGTGCTTTGTTACAAAATCAATTAAAAAAATAGCTGACAGTGCCCCAGCCAAGCCTTCTTTTGTTCCAAGTATTTACAAGGCCAGGCAAAAACAGTGTTACAGAGGGCTGGTAATATATTAATGGTCAGGTATCTTTTTCAAAAGGTCAATCTGAAATATCAGAATCTGAGATGTTAGTATTCTGCAAGACATATCAAGCATCATATTTATTGCATGGTATAGGATTATGCCTTAAAATAGAAATAATTAGTATTTATTTTATAATTAGTTTTGCAAAATTCAGTGGTAAGAATCAGCAAAGAATCAGTAAATACTTTAAGTCCCACAATACCTTTAAAAAAAAATCTGTGTTTTCTTTTTAATTAAAGCCTCTTAATTTTTCATAGCCAGAAAATTCAGGTTTCTTTAGCTATCGTTTTTAATTTCCATTGACAATCACTATTTCCAGAAAAAGACTGACAGTGACATAACAGACAAAGAAAAAAAAAAAAGAAATCCAACATTCTGCAGGTGAAGCAGGATGCAGAGACTTTGGTTCTGCAGTGATTTTTCTTCTAGGAACAACCTTCTGAACAATGGAAAAACTATGCCTCTGAAAACATGGTATTTCTGATCTAAATTATTTAGATATATGAATGAAACCTTATCTTCCCTGTAAATGCAATGTAGTAACATTTAATGCCAGAAGAGGGCAGCAAAGCCCGTTTAAACGAAAACAGTAATAGGCTGCCTTTAAGTTATAACATTTGTGCATTACTTTACTTATCACATGCTCATTTCTGTGCCCAAAACTAACAGGGTAGTTTTGATAAGCTCACAAACTGCATAGGTCTAATTAGCATAAACAATCATGGAGCTGCACACATGAATCAGGAATTGTTTAAGCATGATGTTTTAAAAACTGAGCTTCCATGTCAGAATGAGATAAATGCAACAATTTAACTACTGGCTAAAGAAACTTGCTAGCCTTTAGCAAATACATTAAATTTATCTAATAAAACTGCATGTATATACTTCACACTCAAGAGCCTCAAGTCTTTCTTCAATTCAATTTGGGAAACTATCCCTTTTCTAAGGCTTGTAAGAAAATCATGCTGCAACTGGGAGACTCCTGTTTAGCCTGTGAAACTATTTAAGTTGATCGTGTTAAGCTTGATCATAATATGGGACTGCTGAAAATATATCCATTGTGCCTAGAACCACTTTTCACACTTCAAAATCACATACAAAGCTTAAGCTTGTATAAAGCTGGATAGCATAAAAACAGTGATTTGATGGGTACTTAGCTTTTCTTCTGAGGTAAACTTTTATTACAGCAGCAGTACAATAATTCAGTGATAATTTAGCAGATTAAAAATAAAGCCCCCAGAATAAAAGCATGTTGTCACAGGTACTTATTAGATACAGATATACTCTCGTATATCACAATGGACTATTTTCTTAAATATTATACTCCCATGAAATTCTCAGTCCAAAAACATTAAAGCATTACTATGGACATTAAGGACACCTGGTCTCCTCCTCCTGAAAACTTTTACTGTTAAGAGCTTAGAAATGAACAACTGGAATCTGAACTGCAGTTTTAAAAATCCTCCTGGTTAGCCTACCACATCAGCTGTGTTCCTCAAGAACTCAGAAAACTTTTACAGATTCTGATTCCAAACCAGAAAGGTAATAGACCGGTCCTCACAAGTGATTTGGGCAAACAATTCATACCCTTTTGCTTTATTCAGTAAAGCACCTAGTCTAAACTTTTCTGCAAAAGCTCAAATTTTAAAAGACTGCTCTCAGGAATCGGTATAATCACACAGTTACAAACCACTGCAGAGTGAAGCGCAGTTTATCTAACTACTGCTGTGAAGAATGATCATATTTATCACTTCTGATCTCATAAAAGGGAGATCGCCAGCGCAGTGAATAATACTAAGTTGTTTTACAGTTTAATTCAACCTGACACCCTGTGGCTAGTCCACGGGGAAGAAAAAACACAGAAGTGTAAAGGTGATATAGGCCATCTACAACAGAGCCTTAGCAAGTTTTAAGGAGACAAAGCACATTAAATTACTAACTCCTTAACTGGGATAACAGATGTATTTAACATAAAGGAGAACGTGACAAAAAATTAAAAACCAGATTAAGGCAAATTAATTTTTATAGCATTAGTCTGTTAGTACTTATTACTGAAGTATCTGTTCAGGACTTTGAGACATAAAACAGATTTACTTCAAAATAACTGTTGTTTAAATCCAGTTAGCAACCTTATTTTCTAGTAAAATATGTGTAGTGTTAAACCATTAATTTCTACAAAATGTTTGTATGTTTGTACAAAAACAGCTCTATCTCATCCCTCAGCTAAAATAAGCATTTCATCTTCACAAGGGAAATAGAAAAAGGACTCTATACAGACATACGTGTGTGTATACACATACATATATGTATGCACACACATACACATATATGTATGTATGTATAAAATGAATTAATTCAAGTGCTTCTTATGCCTGGTTTACAGAAGTCCTACAGAGTAGGTACACAGCAGAGGCAACACAAGGTTCCCCATACTGCCTTGCCAAGGGGCCTTGAGACTCTTACCCAGAATGACCAATTCTTAAGATAAAAGAGCAGCCTGAACTATTAGCAAGCTTTGCTTGGAAAGCACAGACAGACGATAATTACCTCCCAAAAGCCCAGATTTTAAAATCCTATTCTAGAACACTGAAAATGCTGCAATGTACCATCCAACAAAACGTAAGCACTGCCAATCGAAAAGGAATTTTTATGACAGAGGAAAAATGCTTTTATTTCATCTTTTTATCCCTGGGAGTGAAAGGGTAGTTCAAATTCATGACCTTGCTGCTCCAACTGACTACAGTAAAGGAGCAGTTACAAACTGACAAATCCCTTCAGGTACAGAAAAACTGACACTAGGACATAAAGTAATTAGTGCATTCCTATTTTAGGATGTTGGAGAAGAATTTGTGAGAATATATTAAAAACAGTAAAATATCATGAATTTCTTGTAGAAGGGAAATTGGTCTTTTAAGCTACAAATCGCAGCAGTGTCTGACAAAGGGGTTATAAAACCATGCACCCTTCCCTAGTATTGTGCTCTACTAGTCAGGTGGCTGAAACAGGAGCAACCGAGTTTGATGCCCATTTTGAAATAGGAGTTAAACTTAGCTGAACCTGTTGATATAAGCAGGCAGAACAGTAACAGCTTTGAAGGTGGAGGAAAGCTGCATTTGACAGGCATTATCAGAATACCAATGGAAACTGCACGCAGACATGAACTTCAAAGAGTTGTTCTACTCTGAAAAGTGACTATATAAGAATCATACCTTTCTTAAAATATACTCCCAGTTTGTATTCAGGTGTATACTACATGGTAAGAAAGCTTTGCCTTTTCTATTTTTTGTAACTGAGGAAAAAACCCAAAACCTTCTAATAGCAGTTGATGAACACACCAGAATAAATTTAACAGAACAATTAACTGCAGAAATACATTCTTCAACATTTTGTGATGGTGTACCTCACATGTAATTGTGCAAAAATATAAAAGGGCAGAGTGTGGGAGATTAAAAAAAATATACTGGATTTTTGTGAAGGCCAAAATACGAAAAGCTTCAATTTCCAAATTCCAGATCGATTTGGTAAGGTAGCAATAAGTTTACCAGTAAACGGAGTCCACTTCTTGTGGAAGATCAAGAGGCAGTGAGCATGGAAGCCAACAGTGTTGTGTCATTTTTCAGAGTACAACTGTCCATTCTGGCCTTTACACACTGATTTAGTAGATGATTTTAACAAACTATTATGCTTAGTTCACACTGCCAAACAGTCTAGAATAGATTAAAATCAGTATTTAACAATTTCTGCTGATAGGGGTAAACCTTTATACTGATCGCAGCTTATTTTCTCAGAATTGGAAAGCCTTTTATTTAGCATTTAATTAAATGTAATGCAACACAAAACTTTTTTTTTTTTTTTTAAGATAATGCCTTCCAAAATTTGGTTTAAGTATAGTTTTCAATAATATGAAAACTATTATGAAAGTACTTTGAAAAGAAAGAAAGAAAAAGATTTCCATGATAACCCCATTGTCAGATGTTCAGAACTTTCTCAAAAGCCTCCATTTGGGCTGAAACTTTCCATGCTTGGTCTCAGCCCAAAGGTGCACTTTGTAGACCTGAAAAAGGAAAAAAGGTAAGTAAAAAAAAATAAAATGTGCTGAAACATCCCCCTGCCCAGTTTTACTTCGGGTATTCAGCACATAACCATGACGGGGATACTGAACTGTAAATGTAATATATTTAAATTACTTTTAACATCATTATATACATCACTCACACATTTCCCACTTTAAAAAAGTGTATTTAGGTAGGCTTTCGGTCTTTTTTTTTAATTTGTACTAAACAAAAGTATGGGGGATTAAGTTGCCTACTACATGCACAAAGTGTGCACTGAAGACTTACTGAAGCAACAGGCAACTCAATCTCATAATTACATCCAGTTTCATTGTATAACTTTAGCATCCCAATTTAACAACCACAAATATTATCAGTGAAAAAAGGGAAAGTTTATCAAGTAACCTCAGATTAGAGGCATTCTCCTCTAAATAAACTGTAGGCTGTGGTGTGGTTTCTTCAGTTTTTTTTTTTTTTTTTTTTTTTTTTTAAGATTGAGCTACCATGTCAACCAACTGGTTCAAAAATGTCTAAAATATTACTGACAATATGCCTTAAAAAATACACCTGATAATAGAGAGCCACCACTGACAAAGCCATTGCTACTATTTTCATAAATGCATTTTGTTTTCCTCCACCAACCCGGTGGTTAATTTTGTCATCCTGGCAAAGCATCTGGGCCATAAGACAGTAGGTTTACTGATTCAAAATCACCCTTCAAAATACTGTATTGAGAGCTTTGCTCACTTTTCTACTTCTGTCATAGTAAGGGGCAGTAGTGAAAGTTACTCAACTGTTAAACAAAATTTCATCTTAAAATACCCTTAATAAAAGTGGTAATACACTGAAGTATAAGCAAAAATAATGCACCTTTGCTTGTCACGTAACAGAAAGTAACATAACACAAAAAGGAGCGATAAGTCTTACTGGGCTCTCTATCGGGCCACTTTCAGGGAAGAAAAATCAATTGTTGGCCCGATACTGAAAAATGTTGAGTGCCCTCCACTGTCAAATCAATGAGAATTTTAGTGTGCTCTCCAGCTTTCAGGAACTGGCCCACTTACTCACAAAACTGTTTTAACAGCAAAGGTAATGTGACATCTCTTATGCAACATATATTTTACACATAGAAATACATACACACATACAAACAAAAAGTGTTTTTTTGTTTTTTTTTTTTTGTTTTTGTTTTTTTTTTTTTACCTAAATGCAAACTGGATGAGGATCCATGTGATGAAAGTGATGGCGGTGGCGTAAGTGAATGTCCTGGAGTTTGGCTTGGCAGAGGCATGCCTATTGGACTTGGAGAGGAGGAAAATCCCAGACTATTGTAAAATGGCTGCCCTATGGGTGCTAGGCTGCTACTAGATCTTTTGTACAAGTCAGAGCTAGTAGATAGAGAATCTCTCCTTGTGGCACTACTACTTGCAGAACTGCCAACTGAAGAAGAAATAAAAAGACCCTAATTACACACAGTGTCAACTGAATAAAACCTATCCCCAACTACAGCTGGGCAATAACAGATGCGATCACAATAATTACAGCAATCGTTACGACAAAGACAATTACTGTGATAACCACACATGCTTTTAAGTAAATCTAAGTGGGTATAAACATTCCACTAATAAGTAATTTAATCAATGCCTGTGTCTTTCAACATTTCATTCTAGACTTCTCACTGTAATATTGTTGTACTCTGTTTTAATAGCCTGGCTTCAGGCTTTGGGACAAGTAAGAATCTTACGAAATTATAGATTACACTGTCACTTTATATAACAAATGGTTCTAAAAAATATTCCCACTAAACTCTTCAAGAAAAGAGTTTTCCACCAGAAATTATTAGTCAGACAGTGATACATGATTTCAGGTAAAAGGCTAGAGACAACATGTATATTTTTGGCTTAAGAGTTCAGAAAATTATCTATGTTACTGTTCAGCTGTTTCTGAACTTCCTCTTGTTTGCGTATCCCTCACCTGTAGGAAAAAAATGACTACTTAAAATTCTCTGATAATTATGGTTTTCAAAGAAGTGTTTGGAAAGATGTTATAAAGTGGGAGTAGGATAAGAAGAGGATGAAGAGCACAGCAGAGCAAGGAAAATTAAGGTGAAAAACTAGAAACGTAACTTTACTACTATCAGTATTTCTGAAAAACAAATTAAAGACTAGACACTTAAACTAACAGAGTATTAGTGAAGGACTGGTTATCCTGCACAGCATCATTCAGCAGGGCGATGAACAGTCTAGGATAAATCAGGAGAACAACAAAGCTTTAGGAAATGTTAAATTCTAGTATCTGTTGCATACTAGTGAAATATTAAACTAGATTGCCTATTTTAACACTGGAACATTTTTATTATATTCATGAACACAACCAAGATTATGGATACTTTGATAATATAAAGCTTCTTAAGCTGAATTTGAAAATTTGATTTCTGTTTCAACTTAAAAAGGAAAAGGTAAAAATTCATACTTCCATAACCTTTACCTTCTCAGGTACCTTCTTGCTACTGTGGACAGCATGGCCCAATATAAAGGTTGCCTGTTGCTTCCCATTTTAAGATCTTAGTTTGTTTTCTCATAACATCAGCAACTTGATTAACATTTTTCATGGCAGGCACCTGCTCAGGACATATTTTTGGAAAAACAAGTTCAGCCAAAACAATACAGCTGTTTCACAGAACCAGGCAAGCAAAGATGCTTTACCCTTACCAAAATAAGCCAGAAACCTATTATTTGAGAAATTAATGCTGTCATGTACTCAGAACACTGTACTAGCAACAGGGGACCTTTATTTAAGGTACCCTCACACTGTCTATTTGGTTGAGCTAGAAATCTTAGCAAAAAATCACAGTACATACAAATTCAGCAGAAACCTGCTACGGAGTCACAGCTGAAAACTCTGAAACTTCTGTCCATACATGACATGTCTGAGATGGCTGAAAAAGCTTTTCCCTACAACTGCACTTCTAGGCTTCTGTACATCATTCCAAAAGTGGACTCTAAAACTCCTGCCCAAGATCCCATCTTGTGTTCTCGATGTCCATCAGGCAGTGTGGTAAGGAAGCTATCTACTGTGAATGCAGAGGGCACAAAAGCCAAACACAAGAAATAGACCAAAAAAGGAAACCAGAACTGGGTGGAGAGTAAAGTCAGACAAAGGAGCCAACAAGGAGACTGCAAGAGAACTGGCAAGGAATTTCAAAACCAGTGGGACTGAGGGTGAAAAAGAAAGCAGATCTGATGGAAAGCTGTAGAATGTGTATGCAACAGTGGGGCAAAGAGACTAGAATAGTAAGCTGATGATGGTAATATCACACAGTATAAGCCAGAAATGGAAACAAACTGGGGGGGGGGGGGAATGCTGGGGGGAGAAGATAGATGTTGCCTGGAACTGGGAAGGAGGACATACTAGAGGAGAAGCCAGGAGGAAAGATACTGGACTAACTAGGCAAGGAGATTAAGAAATAAGAAGAGCAAATTAAAGCAACAGTTAAAGGAAGTCTCACCATTTGAGACTAGTTTTACAGGTTCTGGCTCAGCTGATAAACCACATGAACATTAGTTAACACAATACTACTGACTACTTACAGATTGTTATTTTTCCAGCTGTTTTAAGCTAAACAAACTTTAGCTTTCTTTAGGGTTTCTTATTCAATTGAATTTCTGCAGCTTAACAAGTTACCATGAACCAGCTGAGCTGCATTTTTCACTAAGCTCACAAAAAAAAAAGCCACAGAAGATAACTGAATTAGCTTATCCCTCTTCACCATTCTCTAAGCTAATGCAATTGCTTTGCATTTGTCACAAGCCAAAAGTTGGCTTGTAAAACTGCTGTAGTTCATCTAATTCTCAGTTACCTGTTAAGCTGCAGTAACCTATTACGTACCTAAATCTTTAAGCAGAGCGTGTATAACTTTATAATAAGATAGCAAAGGACTGTAAAATGCATAGTTATTTATATTGTATGTTTACCTGTTTCTGTTTTCTACTTTGTTGTTCATCCTTTCAGCTAGAACATGCTAACTTTTGCATTTTTTGCAAAGCTACTTTTTATTTCCCTGCAGCAACTGAAAACATTAACAATGTTTAAGGGCAAGATCTGTATTTCTGTCTGTCAGTCTTCACGGATGTATTTTAAATGAAATTCAACCCTTACACCATACTGAGGAGAGTCACAAAGAAGCCAAAACTTTGGCAAACCAAAAATTAAACTTATTTTTAATTTGTCTCAATGTGCATTAACATCATTTTATAAGTACTCATCTGTGTAATGCAGTTCATATATACGTACAGTTCACGAGCTTACTTTTTTTTTTTTTTTTTTTAATCAGGAAGCATATTTTTAAATGGCTTTAAGGCAAGTACAATTCATACTTGGCAGAAGGGCACTTTCAATATACTTGTACTCCAATAATACTACTAAAAATACTTTAGGTTTAGATAGCACCTTTCATCAGCACTTCTCAAACTGCAAAAGCACAGGCTTCCTGCTTCCCTGTGGAAAATACCATGCTAACTATATCACCTAGGATACTGCTGCAAGATTTCAGTATTTGCTGTCTATGCTGAGGGCTTTGGGCAAAGCTCTGGAGCTGACCTTTGCTATAAGAAAAAGGTTTCATCTCCTGACCACAAAAGTGTGCCAGAAAGGACTAATCTGCTTCTCAGTAAGTAGATACACAATTAAAATTTGTATTGTTTGGATGCCTTTTTGATAACACTGAATAAGGAGTTGTATGTTTTAAAAATTCTCTAGAGATTTGAATGGATGCATATATACTTGTGATCACTATCTGTCAATGAAATGAAACTGTATCTAGAACAAAACAGCTGCTAACAGTTCACTGAGAGCCTATAAGCAGTTCAGGACAAACCTATATTACAAAATACAGCACCTGGAAAGCACAATTAAGTTGTAAAAATTCACCTGCTGTAGTACTATGGGAAATTATTAGGAATCCCCTACACAACTGAGCAGCCTCTACTTCTTTTCTTTTTTAAATTAAAGATATGTTTAGAATCTCCTAATCCACTCCAAACATGGATATTATAGAAGACCAGTGTAAAACTTGGTTCTGGACTTCCTTGCATTCAATTTTGTTAACATAAATCATTTTGCAGATTATTTGGTGAAAAATAATACTGAGAAAAATCTCTTTGTTGGTATGCAGTTTATCTGATGCCACTGTTCACCTTCACTTAGTCACCAAGTGAAAGGTATTATACTTTAACACTGAAGGGCATTTTTTTTTCCTTTTTTTCATATACTAAGCTGTCTTGTAATAACCTCCACTTGGGAAATTTCCCTCAACATTTATTTCCTGTGGGGCATTTTACTTTAAAAAGAATACTGTTACAGTACATAAAATTTCCCCCCATTTCTATCCATCTGCAAGATGCATAAGATTGTAAATATGCTCCACTGATCCTATTTCAAAAAAACAAAAACAAATTAATAAGCAATTCAGTGCTGTAACTTATGGATTAATAGTCAATATTCTTCAGAAAAGGTATTTCACTTCCCTTAATAACATTTGACCTGCAATACAGGAAAACCTACCTTGTGTATTTAAAAATTGTGAGACTAGGAAATAATTAAAAAAAAAATTTCTGCTGTAAACCAGAAACATGATGGCAACATACTGTATTTTTTTTAATTTTTTTTTTAAACAAACAGGTAGATAAAATTTGGGAGCATCTGTTGCAATAATTTGAGGTCCCAAACTTGTTCAGAACTAGTTATGCTTAATTGTATCTCAAGATTGAACCTACTGAAATAAACAAGGGCAATTCTTGGGTATTAAAGTCTGTCCAGGGTCACAGCCTGTTCTTTAAAGAAAAGTTATGAAAGAAAAACTACAATATTAGATGATATTTAGTTTGTCACATATTATTTCACTTTTTAAAAAAAAAAACAATTTATAAGTTTCCTGACATGGGAACTACAACAAAAGTATGTATATATCAAAAGTAATCAATTGTTATTTTAACACAAAATGCCTGAAAAAAAAATTAAAAAAAAGAAGACGACAAACTTACTAAAAAAATAAATAAATCAAAGTCCTGGGACAAAGTATAGTGCTCAGTATGGAAAAATATTTTGGAGATGTTTATGACTACAGGGTATTCTTTAAAAATTTGTCTTTTATACAGAGGCCAAGTGAATTTAAAAAGCCTTTGGTTCTTCCCCCTATATACTTGAATAATCTGTTTTCTGTTTTGGAAATGTATATGTCTATAATGTGTCTGGCTACAGATACATTTTTCTCCTTTACATACCAGTCTCTCAGAATTTCCTCACTATATTAACAACCTACCTGATGAGCCAAATCCACCAAGTGCAGAGCCGATAGCTGCTCCTAGAGAGCTGCTACTTCCAAAGCCAAGAGATGTGCTTCCTGGTTGGCCAGGACCATGTGAAAAAAGGGAACTGCTCTGGGAGTTATTGGTCAAAGAGTTACTGCCGTAAAATGAATTGGACTGTAGGCTGCTATTTGTTTGCTGTTGTTGTTGTGGCTGGGCACCAAGTGGCCGAAATAGACCGTTCGTGGCTCCCGCAAGATTGTTTGCTGTTCCTCCAGCTGAAGCAGCTGCAGCTGTAAAACACATGTTTTCAACCATCATAATCAGTCTCAAACATTTCTGACTGAAAATGGACTATTCAGATCTAAATCTTATTTTCATGAATCTCTCTTAAACAAGTAGAAACGCACATATTAACAGACTAAAAGAGACTCTATAATACTACACAGTCTTAATTATCCAAGGAAAAAATGAAGACAACAACATGTTGTAGGCTAATCAAGGCTATAGAATAGTTTATGCAACTGAGGGAATTTTCAGTGTAAACATAAGACATTACTGTTTGCTGAACTGTTCTTTGATATTCAAAGTTGTGATAGCAGAGTTACAGCTAACATTTGTTCAGTTATCTTCATCTACTAATGTCAAAAGTGAGTTCTGGATAGAGTAAGAAGCTTATGGATTAACTTAAAATCTAATTTTCTGAACTGATTAGTACCAGACTCTATAACTAAAAGAGAAAAAAAAAAAAAGCTATAAATTTTTGATATAACTAGTTCTCCTCTTCTGCTATCTGTTCTGTATTTCTCTCCTTGCCATACTTTTCAAGAGAAAATACTTTGATGAAAAAAGCATAGTAAGGCCTCAAAGCACTCCATCTTCTGCCAGCCGAAGCAATGAAATGATGCTTCCTAAAGGACACCATTTGGGGGACTGATGGGAAGTGCATGTATATGCACGGGGAGAGGAAAGGGGAAAATGTTAATATCTGACAAGCAACAGCATTTGCAGAAACATGCCTGTATGTGTATGGGGTGGGGGAAGACAGTAAGTCTGAATTAAAAAAAGGAAAGATGCATCTTTGAAAAATAGCAGTGCCTCTCAGAGAAAGGGAGGCAAGAGAATAAGAAAGATGCATGGTACATCCTTCAAACCTGGAAACCTTCACAGGATGAGTAAAAAAACATATGAATAATATATTAATCAACTAAGATTAGTGTTAAGATTCAATATAGAAGCAGAAAACTCTCCATGGAAGATCAAATACTTACCTGCTTGTGCTGCTGCAGAACTGATTATAACAGGAGTTGAGGCCACCAATCTGACTGGTGCTCCAAGGCCAGTTCTTGCTCCAGGGCCTACTACTAAGGCACCAGTCTGATCATAATAGGCAGTGGGAGCTAGTACTTGATAGCCTACGCAACATAAAATACAAGAGTTAGTAGTACAAACTATTCTAAAGTAGTCAGCATTTCTTCTCTTCTTGAAATATTATGACAATGAGCTACAAAGGGGGGAAAAAGTGTTTCTGCCATAGTGCCTTAGAATGTCAACTGGACATCAAAAGGAAGAACTAGCAAAAATCTTAAAATAGCGTCACAAAGTCTTATTTAGGAATGCTTCCGCTGATTTTTTTAGAACTGGAAGAACAGCAAAATTTAGAAGTCTAAAGTTGAATTTTATCTTCAAAGTTAATAAAGCAAATTTCCAATACCAAAATTTAAAAGGTAAAGGAACAACACAATTGGTCATATCTAAATTATCAAATCAGCTTCATCTAGCAATTTAAAATATTTTACATTTATTTCATATACAAAGGAGTACAAGAGAATAAGTGTTGAAATCTATATAATTAAAGAGCTGAATTAAATGGAAGTTTGACAATTCCACACATTCTCTGGCTAAATTACATTTAAAATCCATCTACAAAAATACATTAAGAAAGGAGTGCTCTGAGTCTACATAGAAATACTCAGACCAGAACAAAAATGATCCGGTCCCAGGCAGTTTCACAGAAAACAGATTGTAATCCAAGTATAATTTCAGTCAATTTTGACAGTTATGTCTTGGAACTGGGGGGAGAAAGAGGAACTGAAAAAGGAAGAAAAGCAAGCAGTAGGAAGTAAAACAGGCCACAAGACATGAATGAACAAGAGCAAAAGATACAAAATGAGCAAAACAAAAATGTATTTATATAGGAAAAGAGCTAAAGAAGTAACTGTAAGGCTCTGCTATAATGACATGGGAGAACTGGAATAAGAATCTCTAAATGGAAGAGAAGAGCTGGAACCTTTAAATGGAAGAGCAGCTCCCTTCCTAAGAAAGGGAGCTGTCAATAGAAAGATAAAACTGTCTAATGTTTAGGTTGACTACTGCTAAAATACAAAAAAACACAAACAAAATAACAAACAAAAAATCAAGATAATTTCAATGTTCCTCCCATGTTCAAATATATACTAATGCTATTTTTAAAAAGCCAAAATTGCAAAAATCATACAAACACCTATTTTAGTAAATGTTAAAATCAAGATTTTGCATCAGTCTCCATGTATGTTCATCACTAGGTCCACTAGAGGACAAAACTGCTCCAGTTCTCTTTGATCCAGATATAAATCTGGACACAAAGGCCATGGGCTGTAATTCCAGGCTTAATCACCAGGTTCCCAAGTCATATTCTTTCCTTTTCAATTTCTACTACAAGCTGTGAACTCTCTTCTGCCCAGGTATCTTGCATCAAAAACAAAGCTGGTAGCACCAGCAGCCTACAGCCTGGTGGATATGGTACTCTGCAAAGAAGCTGGAGATGCAGGCCTGAATTCTCTTATATGCTAAGAAAAAACTGGAGAGGAATGATGGAAATCTAGAACCCTGTGTTCAGTTCCAGGTTCTGGAGATGAATGGACTTGTCTTGCTTATGAAAACTTGTCATTACTATAATTCCAAATCTGTTCTCACTGCTCACTACTTATTTTGCATCCCAGCAGCTTCTACCTTCTCCTTCCCAACATCACCATAGGAAAAAAAGTCTTTCTACATAAAGTTCATCTGAAAGTTTGGCTAGTTAGAATAACCAAAAAAGGGTCTTATGATAGACTTGATTAAGAAACTGGCACTGCCAGTTCCACCTATAAACTGTGCTGTGCTGCTTCACTACCTTCACCACTAAGACCGCTACTTTCACAAGCTAGGGAAAGGTGAGGCTGACTGCTCTCTGCTTTACTGAAGTTCTGTAAAGAATACAGAATAGAGTATTAGAAGATTATGTGACACAGTAGGAAAACTCTTTAAAATACCATATACATTAGCAATGTTTAATTACTAGCACCTGTATCACCTCTAATGTTACTCATAGCTCATCCAAATGATTACATCTTGTTGGTCCTTTCATTTGTTACCGCTGTATCCTATAAAACCACTTTTTCAGAACTGGGAAGCAGCTAATACTTACCAGTAATTGCTCTGTCCAACTACCCTCTTCAGATGTTCAAACACACGGATAATGCTATAGCTATAATACGATCATATATTTGCACCCCTTGTGCTCATCTGAAACCAATACACAACATTTTATATAACTTCAGGCCCATGTAATGTAAATAGGCCTATTTTTCAATGCCAAATACTGGGGGGAAAAAATCAAAAAGATATAATTTACACAGCATTGCAATAATTTACTGGGATTGGCACTAATTGGAAAAACTAAGATTAAGGTATTAGACAAAATAACTGAATAGTGTAATTCAGGAGTCAAAAATGGAAGCAATTTGCACTTGGCTCTTTGGATTACAAAATGTCAAATTCTACTGGTACTTACTTGCTACTATCTTGTCTGTGATACTACCCACAAACTGCTGGTTTAAGATAAGTAAGAATAAAAGATGAAAAGATGGAAGATTGAAAACTTAATACAATTTTCAAATCTGTATGCAGAGAAAAATAGTCAGATCTTGGGAATGTTGAGAAGGAAGAAGCTGTAAGTTTTCTATATAGGGAGAGAGGGCACGAGACTTACAGGTTATGTTCCTAAGTGGAGAGAGAGGTGTCAGGATGGTAGTGTTAAAAGGAGCAGAGGTCTGGTAATAATAACCTCGGTTATTAGCATCAAGATATCACCAGTTACAGAAGGCCCAAGTTATGTATAAGAACTGAAGAGTGCTTGCATATTCATGACCTTTGAAACAGATATATTCCGACAAGAAATAGCAGACCAACAGCTTTCTACTCAAACTACTAAAACAAACCAATGTTTGGCTACTTGCTAAATTGCTGAGACCTTGCTAAGTGCATCTGGAACATCTGGAACCTCAAAGTAAGGTATAAAATCATTTGCTGTGACACCAAAAATACAATTTCAAAGAGATCACCTCCAATCAGATTAAATAATCGAAGAACAGCAGCCCTCAGAGCAAAATTTAAGTGTTCTGCTTTCCCTTTCTTCTTCATACGATATCCTAGAAAATTCTGCTTCCTCCCACCCCAGAAAGGGAAGCAGACAGAAGTGAGAAAGTTGGGAAATAATGTCTATTATCAAAGATATAGCGACTTGCCAGATGATCTTTCCCCTAATTCCCTCTCTCCTCCTGTGCCTATTCAATTTCTTGCTCAAATTAACCCCTATCAAACCTCATTTAAGTGCCTTCACATTCAGGCTTACTGTGGTCTTCCCACTGAGAATAAGAAATAAAGCATACTCTTTGATTCCTAATCATATCCTAATTATATTTTTTTCCTAAAATTTAGTTGCTTTACCCACATTTACTGTCTCAAGATCAGTGGGGAATATGAAAATAAACAATCTGGTTTACCAGTACTGTGCTGGCTGAAATGATTTCCAAATGTCTCCAAAAACCCACACTTTGAAAACTTTCTGGATTCTTTTCACACAAACCTTCAATACTCTTTAAGAAGGAGAGAAGGAAAGGAAGTCTGTTCTCTTGGCTCTTACAGACCGTTCTTAGTGCTCCTCTTATCCATACAGTAATTTCTTCAGCATCTTTCACTGGATACTTCACACTCTTCTCACATTTTTATATGGAGTAACACAGTTCTGCCCAGATCTCCTACTCCCCTTCCCTCTATGCAACTTCCCTAGATGATGACATAATTTTAAGCCAAACATATGTCAAAGTTTGTCACTTCTATTAAATTTAAGTTAACAACTGTGACACTTCTTACTGCCTACTCAATCATTATGTCCCCTGTAACACCATCATCCTGACATCTCTCACATAACCTGTGAGTCTCTGAAGTGCCCTCTCTCCCTATGTAGACAATATACAGCTTCTTCCTTCTCAACAGTCCCAAGATCCAACTATTTTCCTTTGCATAACAATTTGAAAATTGTATTCAGTTCTCAATCTTCCATCTCTCCCTAACTGCTGCAACCTTCATTTCAGTTTCCCAAGCTCACTGAAAACCAAACTGCCATAGCTTTTTGTTCTGACCATAATATACATGGCCTTATCTTTGCACTTGTCCTTTCATAAATCAAATTCAGGACTTCTTGTTCTAGCAGTAAATAATTATTTCTACTCACTATAACCACTGTAATTTTGCCAATACTGTAATTCACTCTGTATGTCTGCCACAATTAAGTTTGTTTTCTATTTCATATTACCTAGAGGCATGGAATGCACAACCCAGTACAACCTCACACCTCTAATTCCTCTAGGTAATAATAAAAAACACAACGATAATAAATTGAGACTGTCGATTCTCATGTTTTATACATTTAATTCAGACAATTCAATTCACATGTCCATCTGCATGTTAGGTGCACTGCTGTACTTAATGTTACCGCTAGATCTGTTTGAATTTAATACAACTAAGTCGCAACTGAGCTAGTCAATACAGTCAACGAAGCCGCCAGAGCAATTCAGCTGACCAACCACTAGGCATCTGTTTTAAGGTAAGCCCAATGGCTCTTTAGTCTCTGTACAGTGACTGCACTAGCTATATCTCCACTGGGCATAATGGCTCCTTAGACAACTGAGGTCATATGAGGATTTCTATATGCACATATGTCAATTTGGAGGACACAACTGAGTCCAGCCCTTGCCTGTGATGAGGACAGCTTTACTGGTAGCAGTGAATGAGTACTGACCATAGTATGATGAAATTGGGACTACCCTCTGACTTTGCCTGGCACATCCATTTAACCAAAACCTATCCAATTCTTTAAGAATTCTTGAAACTGAATGACTTGCTAAATTAGGAGTGGATGAAAACATAACTACATAACTCAGATGCAAAATGTATTTCACTCTTGATGATTTTAAGGAAGAGCCAGAGTCTTTCTGAAAATAGACTCACTCCAAAAAAGTAACCTGGACAATTTCTCTTTGCATTCAAGATGAGATATAGGCCTCATTTAAGTGCTACAAAAAAACCCACCTCCCTAACTAATTAATACAGAAATACTCGAACTATCAAATTCATAAAATAAAAATATCCCATAGTTGGGATAGTTCATTAATTTCATTCAACATGCAGGCTGTTGCAGGGGAAAACACTCAGCTGAAACATACATTTAAAAGAAAACATTATGGAAGAGGTGAATAATTTACTCATTTATGAGCTTGCGCTGCAGCCAAACTACAAATATTCTCTCCAAAATAGAATACTCAGAAGTTTGAAACTCATCTTGGACCTATGCCTTGCCTTGTAAGACATCCACTCTTTCTTCCTTTGAAGATTCATTTTAGCTTGAAATTAGTACTTACTAAATTTAGAACAGATTCTCACAGAAGCCAAAATGGCACTGGCTCACGATCTCACAGAATCAGTTTTTTCAGACTAAGTACATGCAAAGTGTTCATCTCACATTTAAAAAAAATGTAAGTGAGAAATGGTCCACAAATTAGGTGTCATTGCACGTACAGTCCTAGCTCGAAGTTCTGGATTTGTGGTTTTGAAGGTATTCACAGACGTACATAATTATCCACAAGCAGTTCTGCAGGACCTCACTAATACGATCATACTTCCTAGGATAAAGGTCTACCTGAGAACAGAGATTAAACTTGTTTATAGCTCTCCCCCCTTTTATCATTAGTTATGTAATGCTCCTGCCCAGACGATTTAAAGACAGACTACACTATTTTATGCCCCAGGAGGGGACACAGGCTTGTTACAAGACACAGTCAACTTCACACTCTTCAAGCTCCATGTCCGAATCAAGAACTGATAGGTAGCTAGAAACAAAACAAAAAACATAGCAGAACACAGCTCACCCTTTGAGGCTTTTGCAAAGATGCCTACAGCATCTTTGACATGCCTCAGTGCTTGAAGGCCTTCTCTGCTACTTTGGTAAGGTACAGAGAAATCACTTGAAAGGTGATATGTTAGAGAAACCAGTGCTTCAGCACTTTGGTGATTCCTCATTTTAGCTGAAAGAGGAAGTTTCTAAAAGCTGAAGTTACTGCTGCATGAAAAGAAATAAAAATTGCAATTATAAAACAGATCAGACAGGAAAAGTACAAGAACCAGCCTGTTCTGCAGCTAGAGGTGTAAAATCTGATCGCATGAGGTAAAACGCAGAATGTAGTCTTGGAGCATCCAGTAACAAACTATCTCTGATTTCTATAGGTTGGGACCTAGGGGAGGAGAGAATCTGTGCAAGACAAACCCATTTGCAGGTACCATCAACTTTATTTAGTTTAATTACGTTAAGATTAGAGAGGCAAAATTTACCATTCATACTGAGAAGGGGCCAAGAAATATGCTTAAGATGTTCTTGTTCAAGCATACCAAACACTCAGAAATGATGCTGACCTTCTACTCAACACACTGTGTGCTTATAACACACAGATACTGAGATTCAGAATAACATTGTAAGAACTATCCATTCCCTAGAGAAGTCAGAAGCCCTACACACTAAAAGAATCTCAGGCTTTGGAGTACTTAAAAGCTCATCACGATCTTCGGTAATTAAGCAGTAATTTCCTTTTAAATGTCCTAATTTTGTATTTTGAATTCTAGATTTAGTAATATCATTAAATGCCACAGGCATAAAATACTTTAGAAAGACAAATTAATACTTCCTGTTGCATCAGAATAACAATTTAGACAACTTACAATCTTTTAAGATGGTACGTGGTTGCTTCATTACATATGAAATTATCCTGTATGTGTAAGGAATACCACAGATATTTTACATTTATAACAACAAATACAAAGCAAATACTACAAATCAAAAAGGCTAGCATAGTTTCTTGGGCTTGAAGAACCTCATGCTAGTATTTTAACCCAACTGAACAACTTAAAACTCCATAGAACTCAATTCTAAGCAGTCCACCATAAATGTAGCAGGATTTTGATAGCTAGCTTGTTATCTAATAACAACGATCACTTAAAAAAGTGATTTTTAGTTCCCTTAATCCAATGATAACATACCTGGCATGCCTGTAGCAAGACCCTGACCAAAAGCCAAAGCTGGATTTGCTGCTGCAGCTGCTGCAAGTGACTCTGCCTGTTGCCCTTGCTGACTCTGATTGGGAGTAAGAGGGCGTTGAGTTGCTCCAGCACGTAGAACCTACAAAAGATCAATATGATATCCTTTTGAGAAAAGGTGAGAAAGAAAACCCACTATACACTACAAAAGGTCTAAAACAGTCGCTTTATGTATTTGATGTCATTTAGCTCTAAATTTAATTTTTGCAAATACTCTTTTCTTATTGGTTTCAAGTATATATACATATAAAAAGTAACAGGCATAAACTAGTTTGCTAGCAAATGTGACGATAAAATACCTGCCCTACTCTGGACAGTAGATCTCATGTATGTTTCCTCAATGTCAATGAGTATAAAATAATGAAGAAAATCTGCAAAAATGAATTTAGAAATACATCATCATCCAGATTAACCAAACACTTGCCCTTCCCTGACAAATGTTTTGTTTATACTTCTTTTCAGCCAACTGAATGTAAGCCTGAATATTTCACAACTTGTAATAACTTGTCTAAATAATTAACACTACATTGCCAACAATGCTGCAAAAATTCATCCACTAGGCTTTAAAAAGTCACCTAACACTCCATCACCATGCAACAGAAGCTCGTTTTATGTTCTGGTAGCACATCTTTGGGAATCAATTGGCTTGAAGAGCAATCTAAATCCTTTCAACTACTCTATTTGTCTTGGTATAGGTAACTTTTTCCAGGTCTGAAATAACAGGAAAATACAATTTACAATATATCCCTACAAAATATCTTACATGTGATTTTTTTTTTTTTAATCAACTGGATATAAATTTTAAAGACAAAGCAAAAAAAAAAAAAAACAAATCACACACAGAGAAGATGATACACATTCAGTTATCAATACAGTTCACTGATAAACAAGATCAGTAGGAGGGAAAGCTCCACCGGAACAGTAAAACCGCGATGGAGTGACTCTGGAACTTCTTCATGGTAACTTAAAGTCACCTCCTATATGTTGAAGTCATGAAAATAGCACTGAAGTTAAATATATTTCTAGTGAAAAAAAATTCAGAAATTCAAAAATGTTTCTTCAAGCATCTGCCCAATGTAAGATTATTTTAAAATGTAGGTTTTTCCTTTGGAAAAAGGCCATCCGTTCATACTGAAATATCATACAGTGGCTCAAAAATTGCATCTAGAGTAACAACAGAGAAGTAGTATGTAAAAAAATCATTTAGAGAAAAGAAAATTCCAACAAGTTCTAGTTGTTGCTTACTCTTTATTTGGATGGTGATGTTGTACTACAACTATTCTGTTACAGAAAATTATTCAGGGCAGTACTCCTCTCCCATGAAGCAACAAATTTACTGACAGCAACTTCATGTTATTTATTTTGCTACTTTTAAAAAGACAAGGAGATATGCGTAATATTGCTAAGTTATTGCTAAACGCAACTAATTATTAGAAGTACAGAAAAATAATTCTCTCTCATGCTTTTAAAAAAAATTACTTCCTGAAATTACTACCCAATCATCACGTTAGCCTCTTAGGCTAGTTTCCAGCTTTACATTAATTTTTAAATAACTGTACAGGTAGAATTAGCTTGACAGGTTTAAACAAAGCACAGCAAGCAGATTCAAGAAACTGGTTTAATGTACTTTTTTAAAATTGGGATTATAAAATTAAGCCAGATATTTACTATGCAATAAAGGAATTTTAAAAGAGTACAATAATTGGTAATGTAAGGAAACTGAGAAATAAAAAGAAATCAAACAGTAAATTCTTTAACATTCACCTATTACATTTGTTAGAACACAAGAACATTTAAGTTATGTAAAATTTTCTGTATGTTGATCTTCTTTATACATTGATATACAAAATTTAGAGGTAAGACTTTAAACACACGTCTCCTTTATATGAAGGACATACCGGTTGCTGTCCCTGTTGTGCTTGTGATGCTGCTTGCTGATTTGCTGTGGTATTTGCTGCTGCAGTTTGCTGCTGAAATAAATTGGCTGGATACACCCCCCATGGAACACCATAATACTGAGGAGGAACCACAGCAGGACCTAAACCCAGAAAACATTCTTATTCTATTTATTGCAGCTAGTTAAAATAATTGCTTGTATTGTTTATAGTATCCCTCATTGATCTATCTTCTGAACACCAAATCTGAATGCAGTATTAAAAAATACAGGAATTCTCATACTAGACAAAAAGATACACAAACATGAATGAAGAAATTTAAAGCACTTTTATCAAACCATACTTTTCTTATATAAAAATAAGTATCTTTGGGAGACTCAGGTGATAAAGGAAAACTTATGCAAGTCCTGTCAGTAACCAAAGCTTATATATCATTCAAAGTCAATTTCCACTCTTGGAAAAAGATCACTTCAGAAAAATCACAGAATGAAGCAAATCCATCCTCCTCATAGTTAAATGCTGAAACTTTGGTCTACTAATATTCCTCCATTTTGTATACTTCCTCTGCATATAAATAGAACTACTCCTTCAGCCTCCCCTTCCTACTAGGTCACACTCTTCAGAATGGGCTTAATCTTGTACACTTATCTCATTCAGCTTATTGATAAAAACAACCCCTAGAAGACTGAGTTCTGTATAACATTGTATTGTACACATCATGTATTGTGTATACATACCTTTTAATTATTTCTACTGTCTATCCTGTAAAACAACCAACTAGAAATCTAACTTTTTTCAAAATATTAAGCACAGCTCTGAATACTAAGCTGGGACTTGAATACTCAAGTATTGTTGTTTTACAGCAATATTTTTTTACTTTATAAAAAGATTCTCATGGGTTTGGGGCTTCTCTGTTGCTAGCTTGCCTTGTTTGAAAATAATATTCCTAACATCAGACCCAACCTTAATACGGAAAAACTTTTTAGAACAGAAGAAAACTGGTTGCTTCATGTAAAATTCTTGAGGAAAGAAATATTCAGAATGCATATATAACAAGATCAGCACTCCTTTAGGCTTTACATCAAAAAAATTTCAAAACTGCAAATATTAATTTGCCTACAAGTCCCTCCTTCCTAGAAACATATTTACAGAGAACGAACAGGATGGATTTCAGCTTTTTTCTAATTCTAGTCAGTAAAATTGTGATAAACACTAGACAGTGTTTATTTACCTGCTAGGGTGGCTGCTGCAGCTAATCCAGCTGCAGTATACGGGTCAGTACCTGGAGGAGCAGCACTGATAATGTATGGGTTTGGCACAAAAGCAGCTGGAGCCAAGCCTGCTGAGAATACGCCTGCTATATTAATAAACAAAGAGTTCAATTATAGCTAACATACTTAGCAAGCAGTATCATACTAAAATCAACCAGATCACAAAGCATATCTGTTAAACAAGAAATGCTTATACTGTGGAACTAAGAGCAGCGATAGGATTACAGAAATCGGCACTTCCCTCTCTTCTCACCAACCCCTTCCTCCTGCTCCCAAAGCCTAATAGCTTTGAGTTGCTGGCCTACAGACTCCAAGTCCATTTTTACCATGTATGTTCTATCCACCCTTATGTAAAACTGATTGCTCAAAGTGGGGTTTACCTCATCCAACTATAGCCACCTACAAATTATACTAGTCCTACAACTAAGTTTGTATCAAACAAATCATCTAGTATCTTATGTGCAAATAGGATGAATCACCTGCTAGAGATACAAATTTGTTTCCAATGACAATTAAAAAAAAAAAAACCCCACACCAAACAGTTTAAACCAGATACTTGGCTTTTAAACAGCCAGTTACAAGATGTGAATCTCACTTTCAAGCATCTGAACTTGATACAATGTCTGTAATGAGAAAAGACAACTGGCGAAACACAGAGTCGTGAAACAAAGCATTGCTGCCCAGACAGTTTTCCTTATAGTCAGGCTGATGCACTTTCTACAACACTGAGGTCACCAACTATTTAAGCAAGCACAGCATAAACTATGTTCCCCCTTCCGATAAGAAGTTTCTCACTAAATTTCTATTAACATGCATATAGAAGATACTGCATTTCAAAGAGGCAAGATGCAGCTGACTAGCTCAATCAACTTTAAAAACAAACCAACCAACCCAACCCCACAAGGTAGGGGCTGCTTTGCAGTCTGGAAGTCAAAGAAAGCTGCAAGACAGGACTGCGGTCTCACACAAATGCCTCAGTCGCCACGCTCCCAGCTCTAAACCTGTATTAGTCAGCTATCTAACACTGAAGAGCTGCCTCTGTATCACTTTTAACACCCAAGCTACAGGCTGCTGATCCCTGTCTGAATAGGGCAGATAGAATCTAGCTAAAGAAGCTGACAGGGAAACTTAACCTTCACCTTATCATAGGAGAAGACAAGACAGGCCCCTTTTGAGATTCTGCTTTCTATTTCTTCCTGTCATCCTGACAACTTTCTTTCCTCACAGCCAAAGTACACAGATGCACACACCTCAGCAGCCAAGTGCTGAAAATCAAGTCTGGTGGAGAGTGACAGGAGCAGGAATCTTTATATCTGCCCTAAGGTGCCAGAATTTGAGGAGCTCCCTTCCCTAAATGAGTAACTGCTACCGTGTACCTTCCAACCCCTCCAAAAATACACAGCCTCCCTATAGTGGCTGCTGCCTCAGTTCTGGAGAAAACTGATTCCACTGTTACTGAAATGTAGTCTCTGTGTTGAGCATCAAGAACTTTATGCACTTAATTCATTCACTGGACTACTTAGAACAGCAAAAATTCTTGCTAAAGAATAATTCCATCACTGGGTAGGGTATCCCCAGGAGTAATGAGCTCTGTTTAAAAGATACTGTTAACAATTAAGAAGCAATTCCTTAATCCAAACAATAAAGCTTTGACTTACAATTCTTACTATACAATGGGTTTAACTGGATTATCATAAATATTAAATTGTGCAATATAACAGAATCACATATTTCTGTTATTTGTAGATAAAGCTGTTTCTACTTTCCACAGCAGAAAAGCTTTTTTAGTTTTTCTCCCATCAAAAGCTTCTCTCCCATCAACAGTGCTACATAAGCAAAAGTAATTTTCATTTCTTCGCATACAACAGCTCAAAGTAGGCAAAAAATTACACAAAAGAATATCAATCTGAAAACATTTAACATTCTCTAAAGACAGAACAGTTTTATTCAGCCATCCTTAGAATACCTATTTGAATTAGAATAAACGGCAAAACTGAAGTCAGTATACCAAAGCAACACATAACTTTTGTCATCAATACCTACCATATTTTACAAAAACCTCACCTATGTGTGGCTGCTGAGCTGCAGCCAGTGCATATTGCTGCTGCTGGGCTGCTGTTAACTGTTGAACAGTCAGAGCATTAGTCCTCTGGAAAAGCTAGTAGAAAAAAAAGGAAGCATTTAAATTCTCAAGTCAGGGTTATATTTTACTGGGATTTACTTACAGAAAGAGATTTTAAACCAGGTTTCTATCTAAAAAAATTACTCACCTGGAAAATTACACACCAATATTCTAAGTTTATATACAAATTTATTTGCCTTTGACTAAGTCACAGACATTTAATAAAATGAAATACATTAAGAATTATATGCTTAAGTGACTAATTATCAGAGAGGAAAACGCACAACTTAAAGGACCAATCTGGCATGTTTTCAGGTCCAGGACTAACCTGCTGTTGAGAATTGTAGTCAAAGAGTCCTACAGCAGCTCCTGAAGAGTCCATTTGTACCTGATTGCCAGGATAATCAAATTGTAGAGAATCAAGACCAACTTGTTCCATGGCATCCAGATTCTGATTTTCTGGGTTTGAAAATTCTTCTACCAGAGGCTTGTGGGTTGTAGGATTGGGAAGTGGACCTAATCCCTCTGTGGTGCTAGGATTGGGACCCAAGCGCTCAGCTACTTCTGTTGGGGAGGCTTGTCGACTTCCAGGGGTACGACTGTACAGAAGAAATTCAAGACAGACTCTTACAGCCTTTTAAGTAAAGCAATCTATGGACAGCATACAGTATTCCTATTTAAAAAGAACCTCTGAACTGAGAGACTTTACAAATGCAAACAAGAGAGACCGATTTTAGTAATTTTAACCAGAATGCATTGACTGCTCAAGATAAAGGACACATTTTGTTTCAAAGCACTAAAAAAACAAAACAAAACAAAAAAAAGCAAAAAACAACTAACCAACCACACACTCACTTTAGACTATAGAGTCACTGTAAGGAAGAAAAAAAAAAAAATCTTTCAGGCTATTCTGAATGAAATGGAGTTAACCGTGGTTACCTGTAACTTTTGTGAAGGCTCTTTATTGCATTTTGGGAATGACATGAATTCTTATAAAATGTATTGAGTAAAACTAGAAAAAAAGAAAATAGCTAAGCAGATCGCATATAAAAGGAGAGGAAAAGAGACAACACATACTTTAACTGGAAAAGAAAAACAAAATATAATGAATATCTTTCAAATTTCAAAAGCAAACAAAACAAAACTCACACCTCTAACTAAAATGGACTAATAACTGTCTCATTTAGCAGTTGACTAAAGTATTTCATTTTCTACCCAGCTTGTTTAGTAGACTACACCACATGACAACTCAGGAAAAAAGTATTCCTAATATAATCCCATCAACTCTATCTCAGCTTCTCTAAGAATAAATATAGCCTGCTTTTTCAGAGGAAAATCTTTAGGATAGAGTAAGAGGTAGGTGTTGATTTCTTTTGACAGGGAATAAGACAAATGTATTCAGCTGGAAATTATTTACTATGCTAAAAACCTAAATTACTTTTGATTTTGCAGAATTAAAGGGTCTATACCAGGAGTACACTGCCAGATTAGTGTACTGTGCTATTTATTCTAGGATAGACACAGCCTAAATACTACCTGTTCTCCTCCTACAGAACTCCAGAGCTGAATTCTCTTTTACTGAATGAAGCATAAGAATAATGTGGAGAAATCTGCTAGTACATATGTATTTTCTAATATCAACTCTAAAGACAGTATAGTTAGAAAGCAGTCTTCTAGCAAATTCAGTAAACAATACAGTATGCTCCATTACTTTGAAAAAAAATTCAACGTAAAACAGTTACACTATTTTTTTGAATTTAGTAAAGAACAACTTTGTAACAGTCATCTATGCTATAATCTAAGAATCCTAGCTAGAAACCAAACCTTGCTCAAAGTATTATTCAGATGTTAAAGCCATTAAACATTCCTTATTTGTCCCCCGTGATACACAGTATTTAAAGTCAAGAACAAAAAGGCAGTTATTTCAGTACACATTTTAGGAAAAAAAGAAAAAAAAAGAAAACAAACACCTGTAAGTACGTACAATAAAATACATGGAGAAGGACAGGACAAACTTTACTTTTTAATAGCTATGTTTACCTAATATATATTGCTTCTTATATTGGTGCTGTTCTGTTGCTATAGTTAAAGTTGTGTCAATACTTCAATTATAAACCTCTGTTTGGAGGGCTTTATAACACCACTTCATATGGGCCATTTAAGTTAGATGGCCTTGCTTTTTGAGAGGTTTACTGGCTTTGGATGCTTTTTTTGCACTTGTAAAGTTTTAATAATTACTCTCTTTAAATAATACAAAAAATACTTTAGCAAGCAATTGTTTTAAAATTGAAAGTTTCTGGTAAAGAAAAGCAGGACAAAAAAGTATTCTGCATTTTCAACAAGCAATATTGAAATTAACTGCATTTATTTTGCATATTGTAGCATGCACCCGAAAGGAACTAATTATTTTAAGCTCTGTAATAAGCTTAGTATTATATTCTTTTCAATAACATGTCTTGAAAAATAGACCTGAAGAATCCCTCCTTAGCCTTAGGTAATTACATTTTTTAAAAGGGTAGGAAATACTTATGTATGGGATTCAAACATGCATTTTAATATAGTGGCTCAATCATAAACTAATGAAACCACAGCTATTCAGTTACGTTCATCACATTAATATCAATTTATGAGCAGCACACTCATTTTCTGATTTTGTTAATTTTTCTGTATGACAGTTATAAACGCATCACATAGTCATTTAAAAAACAGAAAGAACAGTCCTTTAAAAATAACCAATTTAAAATCCAGTTTAGTATTAGGAAAACACAGGCTGGCTGTGCTGTCATACACAAGTTCACAGGTCAAAATCTCAAGGTTGGTCCAAATTTTTTCAAAGAAAACAACCAAACCACAACACCATTCTACACTGTGAATAGATGACAGTTAACTGTGTGAATAGGGAAACAGATCATTTCTCCTTAATCAAATAACTAGTTTCTACAAAGACTTTTTGGAGAAATAATTGTGTTAGGGTACACTACCCACTAGTAAAGTTAGATGGTAGATTAAAATTCCGTAGGACTAATTCCCTACAACAAGAGTCAGATGCAAGAGTTGAAGTATTAAAAAGAAGCAGAGAGAAAGGAATTTAGTTTATAATTATAAGGGTGAAAGCTTTCATTCCTCTTTTAATTCACCCCATTTTGCAGGTGATCATTTACTTTGAAGAACTACTATATTAAGATGAATTTGTCTCATGAAAAGTAACACACACGCTAATGACATCTTAGGAAACATGTGGCACAGTGGGAAAGGGAGACGTGAGGTAGGAAGACTCAATCTACAGCTGAATAATGTTTAAAGCTGACACACAAACCAGAACTGTAATAATGCCTTAAGAGACATGCTTGTCTTCTTGAGAAACAGTTAAAAGCTTACTTAAAATCTTTGCAATCGGCATCCATTCCATTTGGCAAACCTCTGCCATTTATTTTAGTAACATCCTCATCATCTCCTTGTTTAAGATCTCTGTTTTTGTCCTCCTCAAATGGAGAAGCCTTGCCTTTCTGATCTCCTTTCTCAGGTCCATCTGTTTCAGCATCTCTAGTGCCCTGAGGAAAAAGAATCTGTTTGATTCTGAATATTGAACAGAACACAATAGGAACACCACAAGGTGACCTAATTCTACACTAAAGTGCACGTAAACAATACAGCATTTTGTTTTCAAAAGAAATTGCATTTGGTGGGTAACTTGGTCATCAAGTTTCAACCACATGCAATTAATAACTGCCAAAAGGTGAAAGGGAATGCCAGGATTTATAATGGAAGAGCTAACTCAACCTTAACTATAGCGGTGCTGTTAAAGCAGTAACACCTCAAATTAATTTTATTTTATACAGTTAAAATATCCAGTACAACCCCCCCCATTAGAACAACAGAAAAGGAAGACCTAGAATAAAGGCCATCATACACTTTTACTTAAATGATTTCCACTCTTTCTCCTACCTTGATTTAAAGGTATTAGCTAAGTATTGTTTTTAAGACAGCTATTTACTCAAGATTCCCAAACCACTTCCCTCTGATCTCTTCACATTAGGCCCTTCCAACCAAGGAAGGAAGGCAGATAGCAACTGCACGCTTCCTTAGCTAAAGGGAAAAGGTAAGCAAGAAAAATGGACAAGTGAAGTCAAAATATAAGCATGTAAAACAGTAAGGCTGTAGTAGGTAAATATGCAAGCTTAACCCACTATATTACTTACAAAAGCTCCTTTCCTAAACCGGGAATCCAATTTATCAGCTGGAGAGGAACTTAACACATATTCTACCATGCTCACTCCAAGGCCACCACTTTCTGATCGTGGAGACAATACAGCATTTACTTCACTGTTTCCATGAAAACCCTGTCCAGGCTTTCTCTGTACCATAATAGGTTGCGACATAGAATGGTCTGTCAAAAAAAAAAAAAAAATTATATACACACACACACTACTTATTGTACTTTTTGAATAAAACTTGTAATGCTTTCACATTTCATTACAGAGGCAATATTCAATAATACCAAAATTGAATAAAAAAAATTCTAAACCCCAGTTTCAAGAAGTGTTACTGGCATAAAACAATCAGTGGAAGTATACATTTTCAGAATTAAAATGAAAGGAAACCAAAATTTAATACAAATTTATAACACTAACATTTATAACAGTATTTTATTTTGAAAAAAAGTTTTGTGAGCAGGAATGATTTGTTCAACAATCACTTACGAGGAGTTCCCCATGCAGTCTCTCGCCACTCATCACCAAGGAATATGCCTTTTTGCCCATCTTTTGCTGAATCATCAGGTTCCCAAAACTTTTTGGCAGGTAAAAGCTATTTAAAAGAGAAAATTACTTTGTTTAAAATGTGCATATAAATGGCAAAAAACAACAATGCAATTAAGAGGATATGAGTAATTTATTTTAGAAACACTATTAATAATCAGCTGTACATAAGGAAGAACATTATAGTTAAGTAATAAATCAAAAAACTCAGAAGTCAAGTTCTGCTACTGAAACTGATGCTGCATGAAGTAACTGCTCAAAATGACCCCTACAAGACTGAAATTCTGAAGTTATCAGAACAGATGCAGAAAATAGAAGCAGCTAAGAAAGCTAATCAAATTATCCCTGTATCAAACCAAGTCAATTCTCTCAGAAAAGTTATCATCTCTAAATGTGAAACTGCCTTCTTTATATTTTGGCTCAAAAACTTGGCCTTTAACCAATACTGTCACGATAACCAGAAACAGAAGACCACTATGGATATGCTCATTACAAATCAGTGACCTTCACATTTGAGTTCCATGTGCCAAACAATTCATTCAGCTGTATGATTTTCTTGTTACTACTTTTAAAGAAAAAAAGAGAGATCAGTATCAGAATTGCTACTTGCACTGTATTCAAGAGCAAAAGGTTTACCATGACATTGCAGACATATCACACAAACAAAAAAACCCCTCTGTAGTCAGCATTCTTATTCTTCTACTTTGCTACTTTTATTTTTTTAACTTTTAACATCAACAGCAGTATAACCAAACTCTGCATATCACATTTTTTCTTGGATATATAATTGAAACATTGTATTCTCAGGTTGGATGTTATGCGCTATACAGGACCCATCAACTGAATCTACAATGAAAACACTAACTTCCAAAAAAATAGGGAAAAGCTTTGAAGACAGCACCCTAACCTATTGTACTTTGCAAAATGCAACATTTTATTTAACATTTTAGATTTTGTGCATATAGAAAAAATGTAATCTGATAAAGCATTGTTTTCTCAAGTTTGTAGACAGTAACAGCATACATTCTGGAGTTCTCATTCTCCTGTTACTTGAAATGACTAACAAAATTGTTCTCAACCTCACAGCTGCTTTATAATAAGAGACCTGATGAAACCACTAACAAGACTCACAGTATTTTTAATAGATATTGCTTAATCTTGCATTGCAACAGTTTGTGATAAAGGCTTAAGAAAAAGATTGCCATTAGCAGTCAACACTAACAATGAAAGAAAATAGCTCAAGGGAGCTCCTCTTCTATAATTTCAGGATTGACAATTCAAGTTTTCTGTTTCCCAGAAGGCTTATCAGAAATGAAGTATTTGTAACTAGTTAACTACATACTTAAAATCCTGTGTTTCTTACAGCAAAATTTCATTACCGCAAAATGAGGAAAAATAAACAGCCAGGATGAGGGAAAATAAAAAGCCAAAGCTCAATAAAACTATTTAGAGGAGAGTACTATGCTTGCAACAGTATTACAGTATTATGACACATGCTGACAGACACATCCACTCTCTTAATACACGTGAGAATCACCACCAGGTGTCAAACATATTCAGGGAACATCAGGTAATTTAAAGTTTTCTATAAATTTAAGAATTGGATGTGGTTAGCCATCAGAATTTAGAAATCCATCCATGGAGTCATACAATTGCAATTCAACCAAAAAGCAATAGGTTATAAATATCAGCTCAACCTAGACAATCTAGTAATTCTTTCTAGCTTTACACTGCACTGAGTTTGGACTACTGCTTATTTTAATTTTGCAGGCTAGTGGTAGAAAAAAAGCAAGCATTTCATGACATCTATGAAACTTCGGTTTTGAGAAAGGGAAAAAGAATCACATTTTATTTTAAACATGCTCTAACAAAGTTCAAAGATGTTTCTAGCTAAGATTAGAGCTATGAGAAATGCAAATGTGAAGGTCAGAGCAAAAGAGATGAAGTAGTATCTTTGGTCATAAAATTAACATGTACCTTCCAGTATGTTTACCTGAAATTGGACCACAATTTTTAAATCCCATTATTCGACAGGTGTTCAGATAATACAGTCATAAGGGCAATAAGCAAACTTAATTAGAATACACCCCAATTCTGCTTTTTATTCCAAAACTCATTTGCAGGATTTCTGTCAGCAGACTGTCTGCTGTTAGAAAGCTGTAATAATTCTCCCAGGCAAAAGTATAATGAAAATTGTGTTTTAAAATTGCTTACTCTCAAATTCCAAACAGATCTATTCAGCTGCCTAAGATATTATGCACTCAGGTACACAAAAAGTATCTTTAATATGATATAATGGATCATCTGTACCTCAAGAGGCTAAATTTAAACTGTATGCAATTTAAGATCAAACAGCTTCGCAGGAAAAGTATTTTTGGGTTAAGTTTCACACAATCAAGAAGTCCCTTAAATATATGAAGAGACTGAATTTTTCTAAGTTTGCAGATTTGAATCTCCTGGATGGCTACCAGGGTCATCTGGACCTTTTTTTGACAGCTGATAGGTATGGCATCTACCTCTTTTTAAGGATATGATCTAGCTACTGGTTTGCCATATAAATGAATAGCCCTAAGAGTTGTCAACTACCTTGCGGAACTCAAAAAAAAAAATTACTTTTGGGAAAAACAGAACAAGTGTGTTCACAGATAAGAACAACTCATTTGGTCAGTTCTACTGAAAAAGACAGAATCAAGATCCCAAGGCTTCACAAACTAATATTAAAAATAACTGTGATCATCTTGCTTTACCTTAAGTAATACACCTTTTGTTCAGTATTCTCTGCATTTAATCCAATAATTTGTAGTTGAAAAGAGATGTTACAAAAATACATCCAATCTTGATTCAAAATAATGGAAAAAATTGCCATCTCTCCTACTATACTCTTCCAATAGAACACGAAAAATGTTGCCTTCAATATCAGCACCAGTTCCTGTTACATCTCTGCTAGAACAAACCCTTCTAAGTACAGATAATAAACAGTTATGCTAAAACCGCCTCTTAATTGGCTCTCCGATAAGTAACTGCATAGTCTTGAATACTGGATTGTGAATTAAGGATTTTTTTTTTTTTTTTTTAAATATCAGAAGCCATTCCTATGAAGTTCTGACACTGGAAGTGGACACCATATCCCTAAAGTGAAATTTGTATATGCTTTGATCCTCCTTTTCAGGTTTCTGTAAGAGTGGGCATTATTAAAAGATTTAGTTTTACATTCTGTTTGGCAATTAATTTTATGTATGCCTGAAGTAGGTCAACCCGAAGCCCATTATGCTGGCTCTGACAACAACAAACAGCAGATGCCTAGAGAAGAGGAGCAACAGCCTTCATCAGCATTTCCTCAGAATATTATCCTGACCTTAACGGTCATGATAGCTTTTGGAAGTTAGAGCTAGAAGCATCATCTGTGTTTAACCGATGTAACAGCTAAAATTTCAGACCTTTGAGAAAGATGCTTGCGATACAGCAGATCTCTTGCTAATAAAACTTTGATCTGTTTCTTTACAGAATAAATTAGCAAAGAATTGCAAGACAGAAACAGATCAAGAAAAGAGTACATCTGGCTCATATTACACATTCATATTCACAATATCGATTTATACCAAGGTCAACCTGAACACAGCTCAGATGGACAGTTTAGCTAAAGGATTTCTATTACATTTTATTTCCAGTACCTTTTACGATACCATGAAAACAGATTCCATACTATTTTCCTTCACATTAGCACATGGAAGAGATACTGGCTTGAGCAGTCAGATACAGTCTTGGCTTTAATAATAATGTGAAAAATAAGACTTAATAGCCTTTTAATGTCTGGAAGTATTGAATTCCAATAAAAACAAAAACAGAGACCAAGAAGGATTAGAATTATGAACAAGAAATGAAGTTCAGTTCAGAGAAAACTTTATCTGGACAGAAATTGAGGAAGAAAATGACCATCCAATAGCTAAAAGTGTATCACTTGAAATCGCCTCCCTTTCAAACCTTTCAAAGTAGGCAGAAGACAGAACCTAAGAATGTACAACTACCAATTCTTTTTTACGTGGGTATTTATGAGGCTATTTCCTTTAATATTGTGAAGGGCTATAAAATAACTAGAAAGAAGGTCGTAACTGCCATGGAATCTGTTCCATAACTTCATTATTATCTTGCAGTACATTAAGAAAATTGAGTAAATCAACCCAGCTATCTGAACCTGTATTAAATCAAGATACTTGGAGGACACTGTTGAAATGAAAGACAACCTATTAAGTGCAGGGTCACAATATGTCATATTCAAGTTCTGATACCATTCTACTGAACTAGAACTCCGCTTTGTTTTAAACATCTTCACAGATCTGCAAAATACCAGGAAAAGGCACAAATAAAATTATAAACAGTGCAGAAACATCTCCTTCAATCTGAGGTAACCTAAAACCAGAAGATTTGCTCAATTAAATCATCAGGCATTTGTGCTATCCTTCACCTTCACTACTGCCAATCTTTCAGAATACTTTGTGGGTAGCAAGAGAACAAACTCCAAACTGAATCTTACCTACTCACTCTATCACATTGCTGGTACTATGGTAGATATCTCACTAGCACCTTTGCCTTTCAAAAGAATTCTTTTATTTCTGGAGAGGGGAAAAGCATATCTAGAGCGGCTACTCAGAACAGGGCTAACTCTGTTATTGCTATTTCAAATGGGAGATAGTTCGAGTCAATATGGGACCCTGGATGAGGCAAAATTTGCTGTAACGACAACTGACTGGTTAAATACTTCATGAAAAGTTAGAAAACAAAATATGAGAATAGTTCAAGTAACATGTCAGTCTAGATATGTTCAGCAACTAAAATATGACATTAGTTTTTCATCAACAAATTATGCATTCCCTAAAGATTACAATCCTATACTTATTTTAAGAAAATTAAGGTGAAATATTGTTACTGATTTGATTATCAAAAAGCTTTATCAAATGCCCTGCAAGACAACCGGATCAGTACTGAAATCTTCATTTGATGTGTATTTATCTCATTACGTCCTGCCATGACGAGCAACCCTTAACACATGTGGATTACTTTCTAAACATTTCAGCTCCTTCAAAGGCAGACTTAAAAGAAAAAACCCTTCTTCTGCTTAACTTTATTACACAATAGCATCATTCATCATGGTTAAGGTCTTCTTTTAAGTAGCAGCACTAAAGGTATAGTAAGTTATCACATGTCTCTGCTCTTTTTCTGGAACGAAAACCCTTCACATATCCCAATCTTCTTGGCTTTTCAGGTAGTAATTGTGTCACTAGCTTAAATACAGTGGCACTGAAAATATGCCTCATTTCCTAGAATTGCACTAAACTTCAAAGAAATCATAGTTTCTCCACCTTTATCAGGCATCTAGGAAGCCTGACATAATAACACAGGAGATCCATTCACACATCATCCTAGTACTCTTGCAGGCTAGTCAGTTAATCTTCACCTTGAACAGAAGTCTTCAGTTGCCTGAAAAATCAACTTGGTCTTAAGAAAAGCTCTTTACTAAATAAATGTCATACCATTTATGACTTTTTAAATCATATCAAAATTTCTAAACCAACTGCATTTTCTGCACTCTATAAATAATTACCTCTCCCATTCCCCGAGATTCTAGGGCAAGAGCTTGAAACTCATGATTCATCTCATCCACAGAACAAACCTGCAAGAAAAAAAATTAGCAATCTGTTATATAGGCAAAGATATTTTTGAAAGTTAAGCAAGCACATACTCAAAGATTTTACCAGATTTTTAACAATTCAGAGCACACAAAATTTGGTACCCAATCTAGGCTGAACATGAGCTTAAATTTCATGAATGAGTACAGCTAGTGACCAATTTTAATGAACCATGCTAACACAGTAACACATAAGACAATTCCAAAGAAAGATTTAAAAACTATAAACCATATGAATCAGGGTGGGTAATCACCATGGAAACAATGACCAGTATTATATTTGCAACAAACGCAAACAAGTGAAATTAAAGATTTGTGCATACAATGTACTTCGGAAAAGAAATGACCTCTTGCACACAATGTTACTGAGTACACTTAGCAGCAAATGTAAAGAAAAGCTCATGAGATAGCCCACAAAAGCTACTAGTAACTGACTGCAGTATCACACCTTCTCTTCCTTTCTTCCAGAAAATAGCACTCTTCCTCTATGCATGTCTTTTTCTTTTTAAATACAAAAGGTATTACTACAGCAAGACTTGCTACTGTGACAGACAATCTCCTTTTCCGTAGCACACATACAATGCTCTATCCTTTCCTGAGAAAATGGTTTCTAGAAGGAATTTTCAAAACCATGACAAGCTTAGGAAAAAGAAACAGAAATGGGAAATCCAGAGTTGTTTCTCCTCTATCCTCTCAACAGTAAGTTGCAGCAGGATAAAATAATGCAACAATTAAAAAACATAATGCCTTAAGTTTGAAGAAAAATGAAAATTCAAATTACCCTCCCAAAGACAGTCTCTCCTGAGGAGTTAGTTTCACCTTCAGCAAATTTTACATGGATATTTTTTCCAAGCACATTAACTAATATTGCACGTAAGCTGCATTCTGTATACAACATTTATTTAACAAGGTATACAACTGCAGTTTTTACTTTCATAACCGACATTTCTTGTGATGCCAAGCTTGATTATAAATATAGCAAAACAAAGTAAATCCACCTCTTTGTGTTAGTAGTTATAACAAGAGAAAGTAAACCCATACAGCCAATACCAAGTTAAGATCACTTTGTGGAAAATACTCAAATACCAGGCCAAAAAACAATCTTGTTTTGGTAGAAACAGCTTTTATATCTAGATAGATATCTATCTAGATATCTATAGCTATCTAGATAGAGTCCTATTTTTCACCTAACTTTGGAAAAACGGTTAATGACAGGGCAATAGGCTTTTATTTTTCTCAAAATTCTATCTTCTCAAAATATTATTGACCCTAAATGGTTATAAACCAATAAATTTTGAGGTTGAGTGTCATTGTATTTTTGAAGAAGAAATTTCACAGCTCAAAGATGTAATATCCCCTCAGAAAAAACAATATTTTAGTTAAGATGGAATTTTAGAACAATTCAATACACTTGCATATAGTAAGAAACTGAAAAGCAAATTTAGTTTCACAGTGAAAAAATCAGCACCTTTGGCTTAAATATCAGCACGTCTAGAAAAAAGGCAATTAAGCTGATTTTGTTCTTAAGAAAAAAAAGAAAATAGATTGTCATACATCTTCAAAATGCTGAAGACATTTTTCAAATAGAATAAAAAACAGAAGATCAGTAATCTATGTGAAATAAGCTTTTATTTGATTAGCTCAGAGAGATAATCAAATCTTTGTGCATGCATGTGGGTAAACTAACTGTAGGAGAAAAGGAAGTTTTAGAAAGAAAAACAGGAAATTTAAATTTTGAAGGCATTCTGAAATCGGATAATTACAATTTCTAGTAACTGAACTTACTGTATAGATGGATGACAGATCTGATTATCAGTCTATAAGCCACTCCCCAAGCTCAAGTCATGCACTTTACAGTTTCAGTTAAGTTCAGTGAATTAGACACTTTTGTCTCAAAAAATGCGGGTTTAGCCTAATAGTACATCTAAACTCAATTTGCAACTAATGGTCGCCAAACTATATTCACCATAAATGCTACCCAAATAACTGTTTGATAAAAATCAACCAAGTTTATAAGTTGTGAAAGTGTTATACGTCTTTTGGGGAGGGGGGGGGAGAAGGGCTACAAGATCTTATAGCAAATGCTCATTTTTCAAAATAAATTTAACTTCAAAAGTATGGTCAGATACTCTTCAAAATCCCTGCAAAAAAGGCAATGCAAAAATCAGGGTAACAGCATAGCTAACTCTTCTTTCCTGAGCTGTTTACAGTCAATCCCAAGAAACTGAAGTTTTCTGAAACTGTAAATAACCTTAGTATGCTGAACTTTCATTTTGCTCACTTGTGCCTTTCTCAAAAGCATGCTATTTAACCTATGGTTATCTATTACTACTAGGAGCAATAAAAATACTAAAGTGCTATTTCTGTAATGATAGCAAGAGGGTCTTCATTTTCATTTCCATCAAAAACAGCAGCCCACAAAATACTGCCATATCACTATTACATCTTTCACAGATCAGCTTACAGACTGGAGAAAATATAGGCAGCTCGGATATGTGTAAAGATCCACATTCTTCAACGCTATCCTGATCTCTGCAACAGCAGGCGACTTCCAGAATGACAGCCAAGCTAGACTCTACCACATACAAAAACAATCCCTCTCTCCAAAGCAAAAGCATCAGTTAAAATCAGTGCTACCAGAAAGTTTTAATTTTGTCTTCTCTAATTCAATGCCAATATTAATCTAATTCATATGCTCCAGAAATATGCGTTTTTAATAGATACATTTCTTTCTCAGAAAACAAGTTTTTACTTCAACCAATTCAGAACATTCAAAACTGTCTGAGATGAACTTTTATTAATTCCCAAGCACCTGGAGTAATTCATAAATCAAAAATAAAAAGGCCTTTGAATTTTTTGCTTTTTAAATTAAACTTACTCCTCAACGATTACAATTTTTTCGTACAAGTTTTTCCTGGTTTTGATTGGTTATATCTTCTTGTTTTTTCTCCCTGCAAATCTCTGAAGACTATTCTTCCCCATTCATCAACCAACTGCTTTTGGGATTAGTTGTTAGTTCTAATCTTAGTTTTCAGAAGTTTACACTAATAAACATTTCCAATGAAGAGAAGCTGGCAATTGCTTTGCATTTCTAACACACATCAGATCCTTCCAAGAGCCTCCAAAATTATGCACAAACTGGTACTGCACACCAAAAAAATGTCTAAGTGTAACAATTCCCTAGGAGTAAAAATCATAAATCAAAACTACCAGTACGGCAAAGGGGAAAAAGAACAGTTTATACACCTATACACAACCTTTTCCCCCTTTCACAGAAACTGATGATACAACATACCAGCATATATTAGTCAGGTTTTTGTCATGGCAATAGGAATAAGACTTTAACACTAGGTCCAAAAATGGTCCTGTTTTTTTTTTCCTTTAAATACAGACTCTTTGACTGTCTCTAAAATTTACAAAATAATGTATTTTAAAATCTAAAGGTCTCCGCAAAAACCTTTACTCTGTCAAAGCTCCTGATAAGAGTAGGTTTTTCTCATTCCTACTCTGTATCTCACAGTACTTACACAAGATGTAACCCTCAATCCTGAATGCTGCAATATTCAATCAAACTCAGCTCATGCTAGAGCTAAGAAAATCTAGTTAGCTGCTGGTGAACAGGATAGTCCTTCCCTCCCTCCTCCTGACAGCTTTTACCACTCCCCTTGTAATGAACTTGGTAATAACGAAGTAAAAGGCGTAACCTTTGATTCAAAAGGTTTTTTCTCCTTTTTATGTACGTTAGATTTTCACCCGATCAGCCAATTGAAATCGCTAATACACCACTGCTGCATGACCACAAACCTGACACAGGAAACACAACAAGGAAAAACTGGTCCAGAGCAAGGTAGAATAAGAGTGCCCATGTTAACTACAGCTAGATGATAAACTGGTAACAAGAAGCTGTGTCCTTACATAACTTGGGATGGAATTCAAGAGGCAGACTGAACTGGATAGCCATCTAAGATTACCAACAAGAAATACTACTTAAAACACTATCCATTTCTGGAATCTAGGCACCTAAATACAGACCTAGCAAGAGGTGTTCTCTCCAGCAACCCTGAATCCTCCTAGAATTAAGCTCCTAAATGTTTTTCTGCAAGCAAAGATCAGCCCCTTCTTTGAAGAAACAGTTGGGGGGGGGGGGGAGAACAAAACAAAACAAAACACAAAAAGATGAGACGACTTCTTTTTATACATCAAAAGTGGGTAAACCAACTGACCAGAAAGTAGGAAAGCCACTTTTTCTGCACGAAGGAATGCCAAATCTCACCTCTCACCTCCCAGGTGAACACCCTAACTGCCATGGCAGAGGCTATTCAGGCGCTGGGGAAAAGAGGAATGACGCAGTCTGCAGTTGAAGCTGTGGTAACAGGCCAAAAAACTCAAAACAAAACACCCGGTTCTCACCCAGTGATTATGGTACTGCAACTGAAAAGAGAGGGAAGCTGGTGTTCTCACTGCAAATGCTTGAGGCTTTCTTCTCTATTGGGCTAAATGATTTTAATTCAAATTACCTTTTTTACTTAGTTTTCTATGGGGCGATTCTTCTGAAGCATTTATTTTCTTATGTATGGCATATGCTTATGGCAGAGATTTAACATTATTAGCAAGCTGAACTAATTTTAAGAGCACAAAAATAGTTATATTTTAGAATGCAATACACAGCAATTCTGCCAGCCCTCCATTAGGGTAAATACTATGTATTATATAGTTACATCAGAGATTTGACTAGATGTACAAAAAACCTCATTTAGCACTTCAAATGGGTAGCCAGCTTGAAATTAATAAAGAAAAACATTTTAATACAAATTAAAACAAAGTTAGACACATAAATATAGCAGAGATTTATAACAAAAGAGAATATAGAGGAAAAATTATGCAGCAAACCTAAATTGCAAATCAAAAAGCCTCTATTATCTAATGTTGTAGTTCTGGGTTGAATAGAGATTTCTACTCCAGAGTATTTTGCCAAATTTCCTAAAATTTCCTTATTCTGGTGTAGCGAGCAGCTGATAGTGCCTCCTGATCATAAAAGCTATTCAGCAGCTGAAGAGGCAACTACTAAAACCATAACTGGGTTGAGTTCTTTTTGTATATAAATTTTTTAAAAATTTAAAAATACTAAACATTTTTTGTGGCATTTTTAACAAAACAACACACTGGTCTGACTAAAACTGCCTTTGGCTAGTTGCATCTTTTCATACCTCTTTCAGACATCAAGGAACCAAAAGATCTCGCTTGCTACCAAACAGCTTAATAAAAGTTGCTGCCTCTGAATAATTCGAAGTATACAGAGCATGCTGTCTTCTGCAAATAGATAGCACTTTTTGAGCACAACAAAAGAAATTTAACTGCAGACTGAACTACTCAAAATGAGTTACAAAACTGCCTAAAGAAACAGTCTGAACAAATAAGATGTTAGGCATTTCTGACAGAACACTCATGCAACCAGTTTTAAGTTCAATACACATTTCTATGGTTATAATCTGAAAAATGCATCTTCCCATTAAGTATTTAACAATTTTCACCACATTAAAAATTAGGTTGGTAAAAAACAATTCAAACTTTTGACACATCAATCAGTAATTCATTAATCCCTATGTTTTAGGTCTACGAACTAAAACTCTGAGGTCTGGAGTTATACTTTTGCACTACATGCCCCTTAATGCATTTAAATACTTTAACAAAAGCAAATTCAGTGTGTTTAGTTGCCCCAGATCAGCAATCACTCTGGATCTTAACCTTCTTGCGCCTTATTTCCTTATGAACTGTATATTTTAAGTTTGAGAAGCACTCCTATTAGGGATGGGCACAGCAACAATAAGAGGAGAAAACTAACAGATTTCAAAGCAGGGTTTCAGTAACATATAACAAGAGACAAATACTCAGCAAAAGCACTGTCCAATCTGCTGAAAAAAGTAGGTCACAAAAAGGTGAAGTGACCATACAAGCTGACACTGTATCTCAATGTATACACACATCTAAACTGTTTTCTTTTTTTCCATTCTTTTGAATAAGAACTTCAGTAATCTGAGAGCATGCATCCTGAAGAAATGAATTTTTTAGGTTCTTTAAGCAGAAAAACATATATACAGATAAACGTGCACACACACACATACACATATATATGTATATATTTTATTATGCTGAATAACATCTCACAAGTCCTGGCCAGGGTTGGAAATTACAGGTGTAATTGCATAGACCTCTTACTAGACCTTACAGAACAAGTATAACAGGATACCACCTCCTGTGAAGAGAAGCAGAGGAAAATAAACATGTCACCTATTACTACAGAGGCCTAGAAAGACTGAGAAATCTCGTGTTCCATTCCTGCCTATGGAAGGAATATGCTTTAAGAAACGTGTAATTGCACCCATTTCCCACAAACATGTACTCTTCTATCACTTAACAAACTTATCTCTTCCTTACACAGGCTTTCATGCCCGTCTTCCCACCCAACAAGTTCAAGCTTTGCTCTGAGAATGGCAGAACTGTTTAGCACAAATTTTTCAAAGCTAGTCAGGTGTCTTCAGGCTTGGTATTTTAATCCCTGCAGTCAAACGTGGGTAGAACTACCAGCCTCACACACAAATTAATAATAAACTGTCTGTACTGAAACCAGATTTTATAACTATTTATAATAGCTACATTGTTTGCTCCATTCGAGCAGTTGCAATGATATATTCCAACATAAGTAGGCATATAATTTATACTAAATAACTTAGCAGGTTTCTCAACCAAGTCTTTTTACCATGTTAGAAATTATTCATTCAAAAGAGTGTCTAAAGAAAGCACAGAACATGAAGTCAGGGATGACAGATGTCAGTGAACTTTTTAAAATGAAAAACTGAAAGGGAAAGACTGTTGGTAGAAAGCCTTCATACATAATTTTACTCAATAACTTAGAAAATGAAAGAGAACTCCCACAAAAGCTTTTTCAAAGAGTTTCTGTAAACAGGAAATTAACTTTTTAAAGTTTAATTAAATAATGAAAATACTATTTACACATGCATTATTTATACATGGATATATAATTACACTACACATGAATATATTAACAATGATCCATATTAATCTGCTTTTTTTAATCCTTCAGAGAGATTATAACTTAGTTCTGACTACAATGAACCAACATGCAAAGAAACGCCAGAAAGACAAATAATCAAATAAGTATCTGAAACAACCAGAGAGAACTGTATTTCCACATCACAAAGCAAGTATTTTGCACTCTGATATTCTTTTTCACTTGAAGCATCCAAGAAAAGCTTTGAATTTCAGATGACCTTTTACAGCTGTAAAACAAATGTGATTTAGGAAGGCCAAAGCGTGGTTTTAGCGTTTAAACGAGCTACAAGAAAACATGTTTTTTTCCTCAGAAAAAGGGGCTGACTGGACTCTTACTGCTTGCAAATCAAACTGCAAAACCATCTTTCACACAAAAAGATTTACAGGTTTAATCTTCAATGTGGAATAGTTCAGGTATAATCTCTTCTAGTTTAGCAAGACTCTTATCCTTTCCCTTACACATGTATACATTATTCAGAATCTCTATCTCCAATGTAACTGCATAAATCTATCACAAACATATTCAGAAGTTTGAAAACAAAGTTGTAAAAAAAAAAAAATTTTTTTTTTGAATTAGTTCTGTCTAAACATGTTTTTTTAATTGATGCTGATTGCTTAACATATTTATGTATGCACATGACAAATTAATTTTGATTTTACAAATCAACGTTTTTCTTGTTAAGCTAGTTAGCATCATCTTTCTATAGCAGAGTAAGAAGTACTACCAGTGGCATAAGAGAAGTTACAGGGAATTCATGAGACAAACCATTACCACCAACCATTACAGAGTTTTAGCCTATAATGAAAGGCTTTGCCAGCGAGTATAAACACTGTAACAGCTATTTCTATAAGGAAAAATTACATATTAATTCACTGCATTACTGTTTTGAGACATCATCCATAGTTTCTTCATAATTAACTCAAATTATTCAAAAATTATATTAAGTTTAAAAACTTAAGAACTTAATTGCTCTCTAGGCGATATGCTATAAAAATGCACAAAAGCTGCCTTTCTGAATATGAAAACTCAGTGCAAAAACATAATATATTTACACACTCTAACATGGTAGAGTGTGTAACTAGCGAAAATTTATCCCATCACATATAACAGTAATTCATGGAACATCTGACTAATTCATTCTAAGAGAGTTAACAGGCTTTTATTAAATGTAATGATACAGTTCATTAGGAATGAGAACAATTAAAATGTACAGGCTTAGAACCAAGTAAAAATCTACATAAATTATCTTTCTACATTATAATCAAGATTTTTTTTGCTAATGTGTTTTCTTTAGATAGCAATCAGAAAACTGAACATAATTTAGACACCAAAGAACCAGAAAAAAATGAAAGTAAAAAACAAGCTTCAAGTATTTGTAATTTTTTATATATATATTTTTTAAAGAATCCCATAAAAAGAAGGCAATTATAAATAATTCCATAAAACATAACTGGTTTATAAACCACTATAATTTAGGACCAAGAACAAAGGGTTTTTTGTTCGTTTTTTAATCCAGCCCATAAAAGCAGGGCTGAGGAAATGACAAAACCAGTCCGGCAGAATTTCCAGAAAACAATATTACTTGTGCTACTGTAGCACCGATATAGAAAGGTTCCCCACTGACCCCAACAATTCTGGACATAAAACACTCCCATTCTTCAGAGCTTTTACTCTCATCTTCTTTACTCCTGACTATGGCAGGTGAATTCACCATAATGAACATTCTTCAAAGATACAGTTTTAAAGAATTCTAGATATAAACACTTAAGTGCAACTCACACCTCTCTTCCCTGGTAGCTTCTAGTATCATGACTTTTTCTCCTTCACAACCCTGTACCCTTTGAACAAGCTGTAAAATGTTTTCTCAACAGGCAAGAAGAAACCAACGTATACCAACAGAGTCTGATCTTCTCAGAGTGGTTGCTAAAACCAGAGATGAAGAACTGGAACTGCCTAGTTGTTAGGCAGTGATTTCAATCATGCCTAGTAGAAAAGAGAAATTCAGAATTTTTAAGATTCAGCTCTCCACTATGAAAGCATGAGTACCAGCTGTTTGAAAGACAGCTGTTCACAGAACACCTAACTCTTCCACATGAAGACAAACTGACAGTGAAAAAAATGAAATTTCAAATATATTTTAAGCCCCCCCCAATCTACCTTGATTCTTCTAGTCTTTACATTCTGTGCACAACCTTGAGGACAGCCAGAGAGCACTTTAACACATGCTTCTTCCTAATGTATTTAAGAACTACTACTATACGGAAGAGTATGCGTTTGCTACTTTATCTGTCTACAGCAGGGGAAAGGACGCTTAAAGTAATTGCTGTTATCAATGTTTTCAGCTGTCTAAGGATGTACTCTTTGGACAATATGCTTGTTTAAACTAACCATAGATTTCTACAATTGCCTAAAAGCTGAAAAAAACAACCAACTGAACAAAAACCTATGAAGAAACTACTACTAATTCAATAAGCCTCATTTCTAATTCATTAAGAGCAGCAGCTTAGCCTTGGACATTAATATCTCATTAAATGTTGGCCAGCAGAGTCCTTCAAAAGAATTTAGAAAATATTGTGGTCTAAAATAAGATTGAAGACATTACACTGATGACAATTAACCTACTGAAAATAAAGTAGGTTATTTACAATTCAAATTAAAGTAATTAAAGGTGTGTAACAAAAATTAGTTCAATTACTGGTATTAATATATCTGTGTAGCAATGGATTTAAAGCCAAATTCTTTAACCTTTCACTGAGCAAGCCGAAAATTTAAGAGGTAGCTATCAGTATGTAAACAGCAGAACTTTGGTAAGTAGAAGCAGTAACTGAGACCAAAAGAGACAAAATGACAAAAAGAGACCAATGTTTGAATTATCATCTAACAAACTACAGAAGGTGATTTTAGGCATAATTTCTGACTAGAAGTCTAAATTCCAAGTTATTCATTTTCCTCTGAAATAAAATATTCCCTCAATCCATTTAACTCATTATGCACTCCCTGCTTCCCCTTCACACACTCACCTACCACTTTGCTTTGCTCCCTGAGTTCCAACCTCCATCATCTTCACTAAAGAGAAAAAAAACTTTCACAAAGCTCTTATCTTCATGTAAGATATATAAGGTCCCTGATCAACCCGGCTTTAACATAAACTGTACCAAACCAATGTAATTCAGAAGTTTAAATGAGGCTCACCCACATAATAAAGCAGTATCATAATTAAAAATGGGGCTTATGAATATTTATGTTAAAAAAGAATGAAAACTACATTCTACATCTGTAGATAAGAATGTAGATTAAGCAAAATAATACTGACCCAAATTTAAGATATTTACTTGATACCTTGAATAACAGAGCTTGAGTAAGAAAATATGAAAAAAATACAGTGCAAGTGCAAATACCTGAATGACTACACATAGCCAGTTTTTCCAGAGCTAACTGGCTCTCACCACCTTGTCTTGCATATCTATGCAAAACTCTCCTAGATTGCCAAAAACACTTAACAGCTTTCAGACAAAACTGCAAAATCCCGTAATAATCTGGTCTGGAATGAAGCCTTAGTTGCAATACCACCTAAAACCTGGAGCACATGGGAATAAAATTAAGAAACTTCAGGTAGCTAAGTAAGCAGCCAGCTCATGTCTATGGTCCCTATTGTGTCAGGCTCCAGGATGCACGAACATGGTTATACTGCTTCCAGCTCACATTATTTCTAGAAGCAGTACTATCAGATTTATGCTAGCATCAATAATTTTTTCACTGACATTTACTGATTCAGCACAGAGCTATTGCTGCACAGATATAATGGATTATTTGTCTGTAGGTAAATCAAACATAAGAGTTGACTGCATGCTATTTGTTTTGCTGTAATATCAAATCAGAGTTCCACTATGCTAATTACTGAATTACTAAAGCATAAAGGACTCTGCTTCAAAGAGCTTTCAGTCTAAGTGTAAAACAAATGACAAAGGTGCATACAACAATGAGTAACTGAATTGGTAAATAAAGTAGCATTAAGACACTCAACAATGCACCAGAGCCAGGTATTTGGGGGCATCAGGGCAGAATAAACTTTTAAGACTAAGTGAAGGAATATATGTAAGAAAGCAAAAGCAACCCGAAAAAAGCACAAGCACGCTTGTGAATAGACTTAAGAGAAAACTAATACCTCAATCCACATAAAGGAGGTAGCAGTTAGCAACCCGATAGCATCTGAGACAGTATGCAATATGTGTACAATTGGCCAAGTATCTCAGGAGCTGAAACAATCACCTGTGGTTTGAAATGGTGATGAAAAGGGCATGAAGCATGTAGATGCATTGAGAACATCAACATGATTGGAAAGGGTGATAAGGAAAAACAGTGTTTGAAGAACAGAAGTTACATGGGTGCAAGACTTGTTTGTGCAAGTCAGAAATTCGACTGCATTTACTTTCCTTGTCCTGACAACAGTTAACATAAAATCCCATGCGCTATGTACTTGAAACCGCTTTAAAAAAAAAAAAAAAAATCAAATACTTGCAAAATTCAACACTAATTTTCCTCTCTCTAGCTAGGGAATTGATCTGAAGTACATCACAGACAACTTCTCCATGCTTTTCTTTCTACCAAAATATATGAAAAAAAGGAACACCTTTGCAGTACGCCATAAATTTCAAATCAAAGAGGGAAAAGACAGACAACAGTTACCTCTTTCCAGCTAAGAACAATTCAAGTTGAATGCCTCCACTATCAGAACCTCAGCAGTCACGAACAGCTAGTAGGGTGATATCTCAAACAGGCAGGTTGCAAGACACGTAATTTATACACAAAAAGCTACCACCTTAAAATCTACCAGAAAAACAAGTCACTTGCTGCAAATTATACAGCACCAGCACAATGAAAAATGAAACATCTCACGAAAAGCTTATTACACAAGTTTGTTATAACAGGGCACACAACATTTCCCAAACCAGGAACCAAATATCCTTTCCGCGCCTCTCCTAACCAAAAAGTAAAATCCTCCCAGCCTAAGATTACTTTTCCTAGTTTGTGAGGTTTGAAAAGTTTTACCAGCTTGCAAATTTGAGAAGCTGTTTAAAGTATAAATCTGACATCCATAATCCAGGTTTCCACTCAAGTGGAGCTAAATGCTACTGTAATTAAATGAAGAAAATGGTGAAATAAAAAAAATTAAAAACACAGAAGTTAAAACAGAAGGACAACACTTGTAACACAGCTATTTTAGAACCTATTGACCACAAACACAGAAATAAATGATCTCCAGAACAGTTTCAAACTGATGTTAAATTTACAGGGAGAGGGAGTCACAAATTAGCTAACCTAAAACTTGAGGTTTAATATAATAGACTACCAATAAAAAAAGACAGTATTGGTGTGTTTTGTGGTCTTGTAGGGCTTAAGGTCTGAAAGCATCCATTTAAGAAAGTTATTTTTGGGGAAAAAAAACACTTTAAAATTGTGAAATGCATCTATTTAAGTTTTTCAAACTTAAGTGTTTCAAAAAGTTGCACGTTGAAAGTTAAAAAAAAAACAAAAAACCCAAGACAAGGACTGCAAGCTTGCTTAGATTTCTAGGGATGATTTTAAGCAGAATCTATAAAAGGAAAAACTAATGATTCAGGAAATGGGACTCCCACTGTAAGGTCAGGAAACAGATTATGCTGTTCCTAATTTGAACGATGAGCTTATGTTCATTGTTCCAAGGAATGGCTACATGACTATGAGGTCTCATATGGGAAAATTATTTCCCAAATTCCATTGCACAAACATATTAGCATATCTTATTTGAACAACATCAAACTAAAACCACCTTATTGTTTAAAAGCAAGGCAAACTAGAAATTATCCATTTTATCCTGGAGGCAATGTCAAACATTTGCACATTTTATTAGTTTAATAACATCCATGCATTTTCTTGTAGCTAAATCAATTTTAATAGATTCTCATGGAAGTCATGCTGAGTACTTGCAAAAACTGATATAGAGTTTCTTCTCCATACCACAGAATTCTAGAGTTCTTCAAACACAGGAAGACTTTCTTTTGTTCTCTCCATCCCCCCAAAAAGACTTTTCTTTATTTCAGCACCTATTTGCAAAACTTCTCCAGAAGTTTGTAAATTCTTACAGAAATGAGTTACAGCAACTGAAGCCTAACTGAAACTCTGTACAATTTATATTATTTCATTTATAGCACCACTATCCTTAGGAAACTTCTAAAATGCTGCCAAAAATGCAGCATTTTTCTGGCATTCTTCTGCTCAAGTTAATCAATTCTTGCTTCTTCAGGTTCACAAAGAAGCTCTGGTAGACATAGGTGCAGGACTTGAATGATTTCATTTGCAGTTCCTATCCTTTTCCCTCTACTGGAGGCAGGCACAGAGCAGGAGCAATGAACATTTTCACTCAAATTCATAACCAATATATTAAAGTGCCGAACTGCTTAAACCCCTTTGTTATGAGGGAAGGCAGAAGAAGTTCGGAAAGAAGACAGGGCAAATACCAGGGGAAATATCAAACTGCTGTAGCTCTGCTTCAGCATATGGGAAGAGCATTTACAAATACTGTGACATCCCAGATAATATATCCTGAACTTCCCAAAACCTCATCTCCTCTCCATAACTCCAAATATTACAGGTTGACTGCTGATCACTAAACTTTTATATGATTCTTCACACAGAATTGACATAAATTAATGATGAACACATCCCTAACTTATTTGCAGACACACGGGGACATTAATGCAAGGATGATGCCACAGTGGATGGTGGTCTTCCTCAGGCTGCTGTGCTATCAGAGCCTAAAGTGGTTTTTTTGGTCTTGAGGGAGTGTGTGTGTGTGTGTGGGGGGGGGGTGTCAAACCCAAGAGAGAGCGTTTTTATACTTAGTCCAGTATTCTTCATAGCTGCTTCCAATAGTAAATATTTTAAAGGAAGATGGATAAGAGCCCAAGATGGTTAGTTCTAGATTAAGAAACAGGAAGATTATACTTAATCCTGTCAGTCAGTGACTACACACTCCCTGCTGCTTTAATATCACAGGTGACAATGGAGGTTTCTTGACTCACAGTATGCTTTTGGCTTTGACATCTTTTATCACAGAGTTCTGTGTGCCTTTTTGCCAGTTTCACATGCATTACCTTTCAGCTAACTGAACATCCAAATATTTTTGGACATTGTCTCTCACGCAAACGAGTACTTCTCTAGCCTCTGCCTCCCTTATGCTGCCTAGTTTCTGTACAAGCAAAGTAGTTTAACTCTTTTCAAATAAAATGTTTGCCATGCAAGTAACTTGTCTATCACTTTAATTTTCTGTTGCTATATCTGAAGCAACCTTAGAAGAGCACAGAATGTAAATATTAACAGCATCACATATATTTCTGTGACTGCGGCTGTTACCCTGGTATGTTCTATAAGCCATAAACAATGTTAGTTTTGTGCCAGAGTGGCTAGTTAATTTAGACACCAACAAGTCACGCAAGCATGCACTTATCAAAAAGAATTTTCCATCTCCATTGAGTTGAATTCCATTCAACTGTTGGGCCTTTGAAGTTCCTTACTCTTCTCTTAAATATCTGCTGCACCCGAATCCATTGCATCTTCATAGTTTCTAGGTCAGCATACATTAAGCATCAGTACTATCATGGAACTCTAGGATAATCCTGATGCTAGAATGGCCTTTAATGCTACAGTTTATAAATATGAATTGCTTTCCAACTATTGACACTTCACTGACAATTCCATAGTTCATTTATCAACAATCCCTTATAAGGGACACTGACAAAGGGGAACAATTCTTCAGTCTTTAAATTGCAGAAAAAATTAAATATTCTACTAAACAAACTATTATATTTTACTAAAGATGTTGTCTTGTCTTATGCTTAACAGATGTTTTGCAGTTTTTTTAAAGACATTTCAATTAGCTTTCAGGAGTCCAAAATTATATTTTTCCCTAGTCTTCTCAGGATTTAGTTTCTTGCACTTAATCAAGTATATTTACTGACTTTTTATTCCGATTTATTTAGAACTAACTACGCAACTTTTCTAGCAGGTCAAATAATTTCAAAATTCTTCAAAACCCATGAAGTCTTTCATCCAAGTTGAATCTATCCCTCTTCAAAAAAAAAAAAAAAAAAAAAAGAATTCCTCACAACAACAACAATTCTTCTGACTCACTTCTAAGTACCACCTCAAAGAATGAGTCAAAGTATCGGGTATCTTCTGGTATGGAGATGAATAGTTTTTCCACGTCCTGTATTTACTTTATTCTCCTGTTAATACCTCAGTTCATGACAGTTTCTTGCAAGAAAACTTCCAGGTTTTACAATGTAATTTATGCAATCCTCATTTCCAACATATGAAAAATTCTTACTTTTTGTGTATGTGATTATTTTTGCTTGAAGAATCACTTTGCTTGAAGAATTTGCAAATTACCATTTTGCATTTCACTTTCTATAGAATTTAAATGCCTACTGGAATCAGTAGAACTAGCGCTCCACTGTCTTAAGGAAGAAATGCTTCAGTCTTGCTATTTTTATCTAAACTGCTTGTTCGTTGTTTTGGCATTGTCACATATTCTGCAACTTTGCTATGACATGCCAAAAATTTATCTCAAATTCAGTTTTCAGATATGCTTAGATAAGGTATGCTGAATCCACAGATTTTAGTACCTTCATTTCTACTTATTATAATAAATTAGTCATCTGCTGTATTTATTTCTATTAATGTTCTTTGTAATATCTAAATGCATCAAAATATTCTACCTTTTATATATATGACATCTTTACAGAGACTGTCTACCCAATGCCTAGAGAACAGAATAGCAGTTGGTTTATTTCCTTCTACAGACTGAAGGAATTTAGTTATTTGAATGTCCCTCAATCTAATACTAACTCAAGAGTTGCCCTTGCCTTAAAAATGATAAAATAACTTCTGTCTTAACAAAATCCCCCAAAACAGTGGCCCATAGAAAACACTCAAGTCACAGAAGTCTCCTGATCTGTACTTAAATTCTATTAGCTTATACTGCTAATGAAGAACAGGAGAGCAGTGAAAAATGGCAGAATATAAAGGCTATACTGATTACACTAAGTTGGAAAATACTATTTTGATATAGCTAAGAACAGCCAGCAAAATAAAGCAATTTTCCCCTTCTCCAAATCTTAACAATGCATAAAACTACTGAAATACTTTAAAAAGAGTTGTTCCTTCCCCCACTCAAGTTACTATAAAAAACACATTATGTTCATAACATTTACCTGCCTAAGGAAAGCAGAAATATTTTGAAGGAACTAAGTGATTATTAAACAAGGCTACTGATTAAGATGTGACTCGGACTCCCACTGGAGATGGAAAGCAGGTGGCAGAAGAGAGATGCAACTGTTACTCATCAGTTACTTGTCTGTGAATAATTTTATATACACAATGCATCAGCCTTGTGAAACTGTAATGGAAAATCAGTACAGGCATAAGCATCTACTTGCCTGTGTTTTACAGACTGAATGCTGACAGAACAACAAAAAAAACACCACACACACAACATTTTCACACATCCAGGAAGTGTGTGCCCAAGTGGACAAGTAGAATATTGCAGAATTTTCTATTTACAGAACGGTATTACAGAATAAACATGATGTAGCATTAAGCAGCTTGTAAAGGCAAAAGATTTTTATTTTTCTCTGTAGTTCAATGTAGCAGGAAGAAAAAAGGGTAAGAGTAAACAAAAAAAATGCCAAAGGAAATAAAAAAGGAAAATACAGATGAAAAAACAACAGACAATAGATTTTCCTGCTTTTAAGATTAGCCAATTTTCCTTTATTCACATTTGCTCCTATATTAACTACATTTTTGCAACACATCCTGAAACTCCTTGGACTTGAGCAGGTAGAAAAGCTGCTAATGGACCTAAGTGTGGCACATTACAAAAGTCATGGGGAAAAGCCATTACCGTCTAAAATTCAAAATTAAATTTTTATCAAAAATTAGCAAGCTGTACCAATTAAAGATTTGGGGGGTAATACCTTAAAACCGGAATTTTTATAGGTTTCAATCTGCAAAAGGAGCAAGTTAAGTTTTGATCTATACTAAATTATACTACTTCTATTTTACTTTAACACAAAATTTTTACCTGGAAGTGTAACAAGTAAGATTGTGTGCAAAATCCATATAATTTCTCATGAAGCCTATCAGAAGCTAGTCCCTTAAAATAGTAGATTTGCCTAAATTCAAACTTAATGATTTGATGGTATTCTGATGAAAACTAGGTACTTCCAGAAATATGAAATGCTTATACATGTTAAATAAAAGTTTCAAACTGAACATATTAAAAATATGTTACGCAGTTTAATTTATAACTGCTTTAACAAAATTAACTGAATGTTTTAGACTCCGGATTACTATAGGCTTTGAAAAACTAACTTAACTCAGACATATCTTTCTGAAAGATGTGGATTCAACACAAAATGTAAGAACTGTTTCAATTAAAAACAAATAAGCTACCTACCGAATGATCTACATGAATGCTATCTCCTGTGGGCCAGCGGTGTTTGCTGGAGTAGCCACTCAACTGCTCACCAGCCTGCCTCTGGAAGAAATATCCAACTGTGGCATCATCCTGAGAACGTCCACTGAGGGGTACCTGGACATTGGAAGCACCTGACACTGCAGTTGCAGGGATGGTGTGAGGATTGTTTCCACCTGAATTGGGCCCTGATGTTGTTCCAACTACTGTTCCAGCTGGGGCAACCCCCACTCCAACCCCACTGGCTTCCTGACCAATGTTCGCATGCATCATTCCTCTGGTCTCCTGCCATGCCACTTCATTCATGCCTAGGAGGACACATGGAATGCTCATTGCACGTAGAAACCTAAAAAGAAAAAGTCTTGATAACATAAAAAGCTTTCCCACATATCTTTAAATATGCAGTTCTTATAATTAGGGTTCCAAAAAAAAAAAATCCAAGCTATGTAAGAACAATACTCATCACTAAAATGTTTATTTATTATTTTAAATACTGTTATCAAACTAAGCCTCTAAGATAAGCATATAAATCACCACTGAGTTTTACAAGGCAATATATTTATATGGTATAGTTCCATATATTATGAACACTTCCCTGCATATTTTCTAGCTAAACTCAATAAAAATATGATTTCAGATCATAATGGCAGTGGTTTCTTTTACATTATTACTCAGTATGATGTGTAAAAACATCTGTCAAATACTGTCATACTGCTATTTCTGATTTTGTACATATGTAGACTACAAAATAAAATAGCATGGAAAGTTAACTTTTATATTAAAACTACATCTCATTCTTAGATGAATAACCTCAGTTTTTCTTTCCAAGTTATTAAGCTACACAAGATTCCAACAAAGCAGTTGACATTAAACATCTCTAACCCTCATAACAGTAAGTTTGAGGGTTTTCAAGAAAAAGATTTCATGCTTAGATTAAAACAAAGTCTGCCAACTCATTTTTGAATATTTAACTCATGGCTTGAAACAAGTATAAATGGCGATAGCAAAAAATTTCTCTCCAATACTGACAAGTCGCCTGTAGGAAAAATACCTACCTCTGCACACATATACGCACACTTAATGTTCTCTACATGTATTCTCATCTACCATAACTGATGTATTGTCAATATTTTGGTACATAAATGGTCTCAAGGAAAGTTTAAGGTATGAGGACTACAAATATAACCCCTCTAATATCCTCTACAATATTAATTAAGCACTTTCAGGGGGAAAAAACACCTCCAAAGATATTTTAATTTTCAGCTCCAAGAAATGTCTCACTTTTCATGCTAAACAAGAAAGAATTTAAATCTCAGCAATAAAAACTAATATATGGAAAGATATTTAACCAGCACAGAATGCTTAAATCTGAAGAGGCAGACAAAAGGAAGCCACAGTCCTCTAACTCCTTAATACATGTGTACATTTCAAATCTAGCCTTAATGACTCCATGTCCAATCAACAGGGGGGAAATGTTTAAGTGTAAGATAAAAGCCAGGAGGACTTTCTTTTATAATCCTGAACAATCTTGGTTTTGTAAGTAATATGTAACATTAAAACTGTTTTGATTAATTTGTATTGTTATGGTAGATATTTGCCTTATTGTCATAATATGCGACTATTATCAATTTTGCAATTTCTTTAGACTACATGACTGTCATCACTGTAACAGTCACAGAACTAAAGTTTAAGCAATATGTCGCAATGAAGATTAACAGCAACCTACTTAAAAATCATGAATGAAAACAGTAGGATTCTGTATTTTCACATGAGCTACACAAACTCACCTCCACTAAGTCTAGCTTTATTTTTAAACAGTGTAGTACGCACATTTACAGATTCATGGAACTAACTACACCAACCCAGCTTGTTCAAGTTCATTTCTCCTTTAAAAAGATTTGTGAACAAATGCATGTAAAATTTTAGAGCAAGTACATAACAAAGCAAAAAATGTATACAACTAGTACAATACATCAGTCTTAAAATTCTTCCTTAAAGTACAGTGGATGGATGAACTCAAAGAACAGAGTTCACAAACAGAAGTCTGAGACAACTTTCATTTCTCCGTTAGATTTACATACGGAGAGCTTTATAATGGAGAGAAAGACAATCAGAGCTGTTACCTGTAACCAAAACTTTTGCCAATACCTCAATAGTACTAATGAAGCAGAAGGCAACCTATCTCAGAGCTATACAAACAATTAAAGTCAAAAATAATTAATGAAATTTAGAAAATGTACATCAGATTACTTGTCCCAGTCTACAGATATATATATATTTATATGTTGTAAAAATCTGTCCGTAAAAAGGCTGCAGATGTGATATTAGTACAGTCTGTAAAGGATAGAGGATCATATTGCCATTCCCAAGTCTGGAACTTGCACACTGGAATAGGTGCCTAATAGACCACTAGCAAAAATTTCAAATACAGATTAGTATAGAGATACTTTTGTGGCATTTTAGTTTTATGTTTTTCTTTCAACTCCTAAGACGACTGTTCATAACTTCTGCAAACATGTTCCTTCTGTATGTATACAATTGCTCTTAAACAGCCATGGTTAGGAAGGGGGGGGGGGGGGGGGAATCAGTTAACCAGTAACAAAGTAGAATCTTTAAAGATATTTCTAGAGATGACACCTGGTTTTGATTTATAAGCTAAACATTTCACATACCAGCTTGAAAAGTATTTGCTTGCTATTCTAAAAGCCACAGCAGGTATTCTGAGTGGGATTTAAACTAAACCTGGCTATAAAGTTTCAGAAGTATACAAACCATTACTATAAAACATATTTTATATAGCTTGCTTGAGAGTACACACCAGTAGCTAGAACTGAACCCATTTAAACGATCTGATGTTACTCAAAATCTTTTCTACTCTATGATTATAAAATGCCTTGGACTTCATTCTTAGAAGCACTTCACAACTGGTATTTGTTGTTATAGGAGGAGAAAATGAGCTTTTAAGCGAAAGACTTCTTGTCCCATTTCTGTGACAAGAGCCTGGGCACTGGCTTTGTGATAACACTGGAATGGTCTCATTGTGTGGAATAATCAAGACAACAGCTATGTTATGGGTGGGGAAAATTCACATTAGATGAGGTAAGCATTTTCAACTAAATTTATTGAAGAGAACAGAAAGAAGATTGATAACTTTCACATACCTATACACACAACAGTATTTATAAAGCATGCCTACTCTACAGCTTTATGCAGTTTCCTCTGTAGCATTTCTACTAGAAACTGTCCTAAGAAAATACAATACATGAATGCTTGTTTCACAGGAGATCCCAACATAGGAAGGATTTAACATCCAAGGAAGAAATTCGGTTTATTTCTTTTTACCCCAACAGCGAGTTTTTAATATAATTCCACATTCAAAAAAAAAAAACAAAAAAAAATGAAGGCACATAAGAAAGAATTCAAACCATTTACTGGATTACTTGCCTCTGTGTATAAGAACTTGATCTAATCATTTTGGGATTTTAGAAACCACTGTACAAAGAAAAGAGATGAAATTATCAAGAAGAATGCTTTTAGAAAATTCTAAACATGCAAATTATTCAGTACACACCCAGAAATCATTAAATCAAGGGGAAAATCTAAAAATAAACTACAAAATGCTGTTAAAAAAAATCAGATCTAGTTCACAGTACTCAACAAGCTAATGTCCCGTTAACATACTTGCACCAAGCATCCATAGTATATAGCCCAATGAAAACACTGCAAAAATACTCTCCAAACAGCAAATGAAAGAACCCCACACAAAACTTTTAATGTGTATTACAACTCTATATAAAATGTAATATATTCTGTTGTATTGTTTAAAAGAGAGGCAAGTCCAACTTTTTCAGCCAACCAGCTCTTTCACTATTAACTCAAACATGACCTAAGTTTCTCACTTTTCAGTAATTATAATTACCTCATCATTGTGCCAATATTCCTAACATAGCTGGAAAAAATTATTAAGAAAATGCTACAGTGATATTGCAGAAAAAAATATTTTTCTATTAGAGTAAAAAAAAATACTATTCAAATACTTTTCCACATGCAATATCTGCATAACTGCAAAATCTACATTATCAAGCAGTTTCTCACATTAATTTGCCTACTAACCATTCTGCTGGGACAAATTCCAAATTTTCAACTTTCTAAACACTTCAGACAACTGTCAGGTGATTTAGTGTTGCTGCTACACACAACCCAAACTACACCACCACAGAACCACCACAGAATTATCATCTTCCTATTTATTCTAGTTTCCTTCTCCCACCTACCTAACATATTTATACTCACGCTAGCACAAATGGAGCTATAGACCAAAGAAGGGTATGAAATAATTCTCTCAGCCTCTCGACAAAACTGCAACTACTGGCAACATTTGCTTTTAAACCAAGACACTGCTAAATATAACAAAGCCTTCAAAATACTAGGTTTTATGTGTAAAAATGGTAACATGGAGGAGTAATTATATTTCAAATGCATTCATATTCCATATAGCCCAAAATCTATACCATCGACTCATAGTAACTAAAAAAGCCTGACCTCTCAGTTGAGAGGCAAAGACCATCAATAAAAGTGAAACTAAAAATCTAAAAATATTTTGTTAATATGTGGCATATAAATAACAAACAATTAGGTGGTATAAGAAGTTTTACTGAATCTCATTTGCAATGACCTATATAGCTTATGCATGGCTTCACTATCAGAAGAAGCATCCCAAAGTCAGCTGATAAAACCTTCTTTATCACATCATGTATAAAACATGCTACGTATTTTGGTGTTAAGCCATCTTGCTTCAAACACTAAGCCAGAAGAATACAAAAACTGTTCCGAGTATATTAACCTTCTTTCAAGAAATTAGAGTCTGAGGTTATGAAATACACAGAACAAAGCCAAAAGAAAAAAAACTGTAAAATGACTATCAAGGAGATAAAAAGTTAAGAAAAACGTCATCTGCCCTGCGTGGATCGTACTTATAAATAACAATCTAGTTTTTCTGTTATCATTGTCTGTGCAGACACATTTGAGAAAAAATTAAAACCCAACACTTCATTGTGTGGTATCATATCAACCATACGAAAAGCATTTGGCCGTCTTGTTCCACCCTCAAACAGTCTTTATCCTTAAAAAAATACATTAAAAATACTACGAGTTTTCATGCTTTCGGTCACCTTTAAACGAAAGCCCGTTTTATCCAACTTCCACATGCACGTCTTTACCCGCGGGGTTTCCTCAGTGACACCCCCCACGTCCTCCAGCCTCCTCAGCGCTTCCAACACCACCGGAGCCTGCAGTAACACCCACCGCTGGGTTCCCCCCCGCCGTGTCCCCTCGGCGCAGGTAGGCGCCCCCAGCCCCGCTTCCCTCCTCCCCCGGCTCCCCGCAGCTTGGCCGAGGCCGAGCGACGCCGCGCAGCCCCGCGGCCACCTCCCGCGATTGGGTGGGGGGGGGGCACCGCCCCCCCCTCCGCCGCGCCACTTCCAGGCAGCAACTTCGCCCTCCCCTCGCCCCGTTGCACCCTGGGATGCCAACTGCTCCCCAAGTCTCCATTTCCCTCCGCGCGCCCCGCGCACAAAGCCGCCGCCGCTGCCCCCCGCCCCACCTCGGCGCCGCTCCCCGGCGAGCCGGGAGGACACAAAGGCGGCGAGGCGCGGGCGGGCGCCGAACAGGCCCCGCGCCGCCCGGTGACCTGCCACAACATGGCCCCCCTCCCTCCCTCTCTCCTCCCTCGGCGCGCAGCCGAGGCCGGAGACAAAAGGGGGCTGGAGAAAGGGGGGCCCGCCCGCCCGCTCCGCCCGCCCGCGGCCTAGCCAGCGCCGCCGCGGCCCCCGCGGATACTCACGGGCTGGCTGGCGGCGCTGCTCGCTGCGATGGAGCCGGAGCGGGCCCTGGGACACCCCTGCCTGCCCGCCGCCCCCCTCCTCCTCCTCCTCCTCCTCTCCGCGTCTCTCCTGCCTGCCTCCCCTCCCCCCCCGGCCGCGAGGGGCTCACAACAACATGGCGGGAGGGCGAGCCCGGCACGCACGGAGGGAGAGGAGGGAGGGAGAGCGAGAGCGCGGCAAACCTCCCCCCGCTGCCGCCGCCGCCGCTGCTGCTGCTCGCCCCTGCCGCCGCCACAGCGCATGCGCGCCCCAGCCCGGGAGGGAGGCAGCGAGGGGGAGGGAGGCGGCGGCGGCCCCCCGGCCCCTTCCGCCGCGCGCCGCGCACTGCGCCTGCGCCGCCGGCCCGCTCCCCCCGCCCCGCCCCGCTCCCCTCCCCTCCCCTCCCCTCCCCTCCCCTCCCCTCCCCTCCCCTCCCCTCCCCTCCCCTCCCCTCCCCTCCCCTCAGCGCCGCCCGCGGCCGGCAGCGGGGGGCAGCGGGGCCCCTCAGGGCGCCTCCCCTCCAGCGGCAAAATCAGGGCTCTGCGGAGGGAGGAGGGTGGGGGGGTTTTCATTTTTTCACCTTCAGGGTGTAGGCGGGGGCGGGGGGACGCGGCGCTCCCTGGGCGCCCGCGGGTGAGGAGACAAAGGGAGAAGCGAGGGCCGCTGGCGGGGGCGCCCGGCGCCTCGGCTCCAGGGCCGTCCGCTGGGGGAACTGCTTTGTTTTTACCATAAGCAGGAGCGCGTCACTGTAGTTATTAATTAACTAATGTGCCAGCAGTTGCTACGTGATGATTTTGGAGAGATTCAATTAATTCCTTCCCTTGAGAGAGTTAAATATAGGATCTCAAATACAGCTGGGTGATTGCTGTTAGACAATTCGTTATTGAATGCTAGTAAACACTGTTAGTGATGCTTTTTAATAGCCTCACTGAATACGAGCATAAATTCTACTCATTTAGCAGTTCTTGGGAAAGAAAGGGAGCTCTGCCTGTCAGTGACATTTTAAAATATGGACTTCATAATGCCTGTTTTGCCTTCTTAGTGTTTAAATGAGTCCTGATAGAGAATAGTCCATTTTGGGAAATACGACACACAGATGTGATCCATAGATCAAATCAAACCTTCAGACGAAACCTCATTATCAATTATACAACAGTTGTTCAAAACAACACCATCCAATTTTTCCATACAAAAAAGGCAGCATGCTTTTTCAGCCTAAATGACTAATTCTAGATACGATAGAACAAGATCAAATGACTTAGGGTATAGGAATACTCTAATAAATAATGAGATGTCTCACCAAATGAAAAAACTCATTGTTTTCAATGTTTATAGACATGATTAAAAACACAGAAGTTCCCAGGTCCTGATAAAGCTGAAGACATTTTCCCAAGAAATGAAAATGATTTCTTTGGCGTAATGGTAATTAGCTAAGTGCCCAGACGCCTGCAATCTGCTGCTGTTCGTGTGGCTAATCCCTGTGATCCCCACGTCCTGTCCCACTGCCACCTTTGGGCTGTCCCCAGGGAGGCTATAGGGCTGAAAAGCCAGTTTACCTGCTAACTTCATGAGAAAAGGCCTCCAAGTCACAGCCTTCCTTTCATGCTGATGGGCTGAAACTGCCAAAAAACCTGTTAACGCTCTTGATGTCCTCAACAGTTAGAGCAGTTTTGGCAGCTAGGCTGACCTATGTTGCACCAGCTCTTCAGCTCAAACCCCCTTGAGGACCCAGTTTGTCCTGGATAATTCTGATCAGTGTCAAACTGTGCTTATATGAAGCACTGAAGTGTTCAGAAAGAGTTCAATATGTATTTGATCAGCATAAACATGAAGGGCCTCTACCTCAGTCTGCTCCTCAATACTGAAAAATCCACATGAATGAAGAAAAAAGGGAAGGAACAGAAATTTTTTAAGTGCAATCCATTCAGGATTTGGTCTGAGAAATAAGATTACTTGGTTACTGTGTGACTGAAACATTTTTCTAAATGAAAATAACACCACATATACACCAATTTAATAGTAGCACTCAAGTTTTTGGCTCACACTAAAAAAGTTTGAAAAGGCCCTTTCTGTCTTATCTTTCTCCTGAGTGGAAACTTTAAAAGTACTTACGCTAGTTTAACTTGGTATCATTCCATCAGAAAATGTGTTTCTTAACTATTCCTTTTTTTTAAGCAGGTATTAACAATTGACAGTGCTGTACTCTAGTCACTCTCCAGACATTTCAGATAAGCTCTATTAACCCAGTTTTGCTGTACTTGTTCTGTGAATAAGCAGCATCAAAAAAAACTATTAACCGTAAGTACAGTCCAGAGATTAGGACAGTAGCCAAGGATATGGAAGACCTGGATGCTGCTGCCTTCCTCCGCAGACTTCCTGTGTGACTTTGGGCAAGTTATTTAATTGAAAATCACCCACTGAAATGTAAAGCTGCAGTCCTAACCACCCCTCTCAGGTGTCTAATCCTGTAGGTCTCTACATACTCTAAAGTCACAAACTTCAAGACCTAAAACTCCCCACATGAACAGTCTTTCCTGCTGTGACAGGAAGTCCCCCCCTCCCCCCAGTTTTGACAGATCTTGCTGTTAGATCTAGCATGGTAGCACATGCCTAACCTGAATTAATTCAAAACTGAGGCATACCTCCATGTAAATGAAGCAAACTTGATATGGTAGACCTTCTCAAAGCATTTCCAGACATGACTCAGGTCACTACAAAAGGTTGCACTCTTTTAAAACAAACAAAGTGTGCAACTCTATCTCTTTTACTTCCAGGACTGGGGAACACCCAGATTTTATTCCTGAGCTCAATATCCACAGGTCTGGCTTCTTTAGGGAAAGCAGATTATTCTGGGCTGCTTTCTGCTGCAGCTGGGCCACTGTGCAGAGAAGACTTCAAGATAGTTCGTCTCACATCCTTCACTTGCAATCTTAGCTGCTACCCTCCTGCTGTATTAAAGGGACAGGCGTAAAAGGGTGAGCCTTGCTCAGTTCTTTGAAAAAACAGCTCCAGTTAACTGCTTACCACCTTCACAGACATCTGAAGCAATTAGAGCTATCTGTCTGCATTCCCAAGTAACACACTGGAATGGTGATACATACTCTTAGCATATCCCTTGTTACCTGCAATTCTATAGCATATGCTGACTTAGACAACAGTTCACTTCGTGCATTCACAGGAGTGGATCCTGTTCTAAAATTATTAATTTTCCCAGACATTGCCTAACAAATCTAGGCACCTAATACACAATTCTGGATTCCACTTTGTGAGTAGATGGGCAAATAATTAATTAAAAAAATAAGAATGGCAAAATACTACATTAACAAAACCTGGTGACAAATGCATAGCATCAGTTGGTAGTTTGAGTGTCAGGCCTGTAGTGAACATAATACATAGGAGGGTTTATTGAGATAAGACAACGAAAGTACTTTGGCCCAGTGGCCCAAGTGTTCCCTTTGACTAGCCTCTCCCTGGGGCCTCAGAGAAGTTTGCTCTTACAGATTCTTCATGTAGAGTGATTTTCCCATCCACAATTGCTCTGCCACATTCACTGTGCTAACTCAGGACTGACTTTTCTGCCCTGTTGCTTTTGACCATAGAACCTGTTCTTAACTCCTTCTGCTGTACCTCATTGGGCTGATGCTGTTGCCTTAATTCCTAAGAAGCCTCATAGCCTATTTTCATCTCAATCCTCTCTCTTCTGATACAGAAACATTTTGCTGAGTATATGCAGCTTCATCCATTGCCCAATTTTAATGTTTAAAACTGCACATATTTAAGTATTTTTCCTTGTGTGTGGGAAGAACTCTTCTGAATTACTACCATACTGTATCATATCTGAATTACTGTCATTCATATCATTACTTCTGAATTACTATCATAACTTTAGCCTCCTTCAATTTCCTCATTTAACAACACAAAAAACAATACAAAAAGACCTTCCTTTACTATGATTCCTGCAAAATAATTTGAAAACAGCCAGGCTCTCAGAGTGCTGAAAGCCCAGCCTGCTATATTGCTCGAAATTATGTTTATTCCTCATTTCCATTTATTTCCCTACCTGTCTGTGCAACTAAAAGTATCTTTGAGGAAGACCATCCTTTCATTTTGTTTTCGTCTAGCTAGCAACTGGCATAAAATACCAAGCTAGTACAAATAAGAATGGTTCAGTTTAGAACCAACAGAAAATTCACAGCTGAATCATAACAACTTTTGTCACTGATCCAATTTACTGCCTCTTTAAAATGTAGGGAGGTTGACTTGGCATTCAGTTATATGGTCACTGCCTCTGTGAACATTGCCAGCTTTTCCAAAGAAGCTGTTCTGCAAGAATTTTAAAGAAAATGCATGAAAGGAGAAATCAGTGAATCAAGTGCACAGCCATGCTATACATATCTCATCAACATGTTAGAAGAAAGAAGTATCTTTTGTAGAAGTGCTTTGCAGAGTAGGTCTGTGCTAGAATCACTGAGAAGGTATCAGCTGAACACTCGTTTCACCAGTAAGTCAGCTTTTGTCCCTGAGTCACTCACCTCTCCATAATTGGCTGAGGTATAAACAAGCTTCATAAACATACCCCTCAGAGTCACAACAGCCAGAGATACTCATTGTAACAGAACAAGAGTAGCTAATGACATGACTTTATGTACATGAATGTGAATAGCTGTGGAGCAGCAGCAATAACGCCAGCTGTTTTTTAGATTCATATTCATCTCCTTCAAAGCTGAGTAGCTATCAATGCTTATCTTTAGAAAAAAAAAAAAAGCCTAGATGTGTCAAAAGGACTATATTTTTCTTTCCATTAGAGAATTAAGTTCCAGGAACTCTTCACGCTGAGCACAGGCTGTCGTATTTAGTGTGGATGAAGAGCGAGTCGAGAGCTTATGGGTAAGGATCAAAGGGCAGGCTAGCATGGGTGACACTGTTGTGGGTGTTTACTATAGGCCACCTGATCAGGAAGAGGAAGTTGATGAGGCTTTCTGCAGACAGCTGGAAGTAGCCTCACGATCCCAGGCCCTGGTTCTCATGGGGGACTTCAACCACCCCGATATCTGCTGGAAAGACAACACAACTAGGCACAAACAGTCCCAGAGGTTCCTGCAGAGCATTGGTGACAACTTCTTGACACAGGTGGTGGAGGAGCCAACAAGGAGAGGTGTGCTGCTGGACCTCGTACTAACAAACAAAGAAGGACTGGTGGAAGATGTGAAGGTTGGGGGCTGCCTTGGCTGCAGTGACCATGAGATGGTGGAGTTCAGGATCCTGCGAGGAGGCAGCAGGGCACCAAGTAGGATCGCAACCCTGGACTTCAGGAGAGCAAACTTTGGCCTCTTCAGGGACCTACTTGGAGGAATCCCATGGGTGAGGGCCCTAGAAGGAAGGAGTGTTCAAGAGAGCTGGTTAATATTCAAACATCACTTCCTCCAGGCTCAAGAGCGGTGCATCCCTATGAGTAGGAAGTCAAGCAAAGGAGGCAGGAGACCTGCATGGATGAGCAAGGAGCTCCTGGCAAAACTCAACCAGAAGAAGGAAGTCTACAGAAAGTGGAAAGGGGGACAGGCCACTTGGGAGGAATATAGGAACGTTGTCAGAGTATGCAGGGATGCGACGAGGAAGGCTAAGGCCCGTTTGGAATTAAATCTGGCTAGAGATGTCAAGGACAGCAAGAAGGGCTTCTTCAAATACATCAGTAGCAAAAGGAAGACTAGGGAAAATGTGAGCCCTTTGCTGAATGGGGTGGGTGCCCTGTTGACAAAGGATACAGAGAAGGCAGAGTTACTGAATGCCTTCTTTGCTTCAGTCTTTCCTGCTCAGGCCAGCCCTCAGGAATCCCAGATCCTGGAGGCAAGAGAGAAAGTCTGGAGAAAAGAAGACTTTCCCTTGGTCGAGGAGGAGTGGGTTAGAGATTATTTAAGCAAACTTGACACCCACAAATCCATGGGCCCCGATGGAATGCACCCACGAGTGCTGAGGGAGCTGGCGGATGTTTTTGCTGGGCCACTCTCCATCATCTTTGGAAGATCATGGAGAACAGGAGAGGTGCCTGAGGACTGGAAGAAAGCCAATGTCACCCCAGTCTTCAAAAAGGGCAAGAAGGAGGACCCGGGGAACTACAGGCCAGTCAGCCTCACCTCCATCCCTGGAAAGGTGATGGAGTAGCTCATCCTGGAAGCCATCTCCACACATGTGGAGGAAAAGAAGGTGATCAGGAGTAGTCAGCATGGCTTCACCAAGGGGAAAATGGTTAACCAATCTGATAGCCTTCTCTGATGGAATGACTGGCTGGGTAGATGAGGGGAGAGCAGTGGATGTTGTCTACCTTAACTTCAGCAAGGCTTTTGACACTGTCTCCCATAACATCCTCATAGACAAGCTCAGGAAGTGTGGGCTAGATGAGTGGACAGTGAGGTGGATTGAGAACTCGCTGAATAGCAGAGCTCAGAGGGTTGTGATCAGCGGCGCAGAGTCTAGTTGGAGGCCTGTAGCTAGCGGTGTCCCCCAGGGGTCAGTACTGGGTCCAGTATTGTTCCACTTCTTCATCAATGACCTGGATGAAGGGACTGAGTGCACCCTCATCAAGTTTGCTGATGATACAAAACTGGGAGGAGTGGCTGATACACCAGAGGGCTGTGCTGCCATTCAGAGAGACCTGGACAGGCTGGAGAGGTGGACAGAGAGGAACCTCATGAAGTTCAACAAAGGCAAGTACAGGGTCCTTCACCTAGGGAGGAATAATCCCATAGACCAGTTCAGGTTGGGGGCTGACCTGCTGGAAGGCAGCTCTGCCGAGAAGGACTTGGTGGACACCAAGTTAAGCATGAGGCAGCAATGTGCCCTTGTGGTCAAGAAGGTCAATGGTATCCTGCGGTGCATTAGGAAGAACATTGCCAGCAGGTCGAGGGAGGTGATCCTCCCCCTCTACTCAGCCCTGGTGAGGCCACATCTGGAGTACTGTGTCCAGTTCTGGGCTCTCCAGTACAAGAGAGACATGGCACTACTGGAGCAAGTCCAGCGGAGGGCTATGAAGTTGATTAGGGGACAGCAGCATCTCCCCTATGAGGAAAGACTGAGAGAGCTGGGCCTGTTTAGCCTGGAGAAGAGAAGAATGAGAGGGGATCTTATCAATCTATGCTATATCTAAAGGGAGGGTGTAAAGAGGATGGGGCCAGACTCTTTTCATTGGTGCCCAGTGACAGGACGTGAGGCAATGGGCACAAACTGAAACACAGGAATTTCCATCTGAATATGAGGAAAAAGAAATGTCCCAGGGAAAGGAAATAATAGCATGATGACAAGAGCTCTGAATAAGAGACAATATTTTGTTTTGCACACTTAAAAGTGGAAGATGATAGTTCAGCCATATCAGAGCAGGGAAGAGTGGGAAAGACAGGGATTTTTTTTTTCCTCTCCTAAGGGAAACCATTCTAAAGATACTAAAAACACATGCATAAGTCTTAATTTTCTTGCATAAACTGTCCACTAGTTTAACTTGCAGGAACTGGAGGCTTTGTATAAATCTTCACAAATCAGGAACAAGCCATAGTACAGAGTGTAGACTAAAACAAAGACCTGCAGCAATGCTTTGTGCTTCCATCATTTCCCTCATCTTAGGTTCACCAACACCCCCCTTGCAAGTATTGCCAGATACAGTATTGATCCTCCTAACTGCAGCAGGTACTTCTGATACGGATCCACAGGAAGAAGCTCAGCACCAACTGGACTTTGCTTACGGTAACACAGGACATCTGTGATCATCTTTGTTTTCATGGTGTAATCACTAGACTATTTTTTTCTTTTATCTTTACCATACCTGAGCATCCCCAGAGTCTCCTGTTCTTGCAGCTAAGATATGAACTCCCATTTAGCACAGTGTCAAGGGGGATGACCACAGGCAACATGGTATGTCTACATGACTGAACAAGCCATTTGTATAACAGATTGCAGCAGAGCCATATTAACACAGTCTCAGAGCTAGTTCAGGCATCCCTTCTTGCTTGCCATTATACCATGAAGACATACCCACTGGCCCCAGTTTGCACATAAAGAACCACATATTCTGTGCCAAACATGCCTTCAGAGCAATGAGGTGTAGCACAGTGAATATATGACAAAGACAGAGATATATTCTGCCAGGAAAATCCTTGCTTGTTTCCTGAGCATAAACAAAATGGCTGAACACTTTAATATTGAAAAGTAGGTGTCAATGTTATGCATGTATTGCACATAGCATTACTTAAATAGTGACAATATGTTCATACATACATGGGCTTACCTTTAATTACATCTGCAGGTTTTACAGACTTCTAAAGTACCTCTTCTGTTTCCAATGCATCCCTTTTCCTAGGCAGCTAGTTAAACACAAAGCAAAACAAAAAAGTCATTAATATGATGAAATAATGTATTTTTTTAATATTGTAAAATTCAAGGGTTTTTTTTTGAATTAACTCTCCTTCCCTAGCAGGACAGGACCCCTGCCTTCAGCTAATCTCCTATCTGGGCCCAACAGCCGTTCCTGCACCCACACCCCCCTAGCACAGGGCTGGGGGCCCATGGGACAGCCTGCATCTGTAGCAGAAAGGGAAAAGGCAGGGCTAGAAGGAAGAGCAGCACTTTCTTTCTCTGCAGTAGCTGTCGGGGGAGGAACCCACCACCTACTCAGCTATACCTTTACCATTCCTGTAACAACAGCAGCAAAGAGCTTTGCAAATGGGAAGCAGAGATTAGCTCTTCAAACTGGAATAATCAATTCCCATTCCCCTGGCACAGGTCAAGTAGGCACTGGACTACACCCCACAGCCTGCAGCTTGCTTTGCCTACTGGCTTGAGCTGGCTCCAGATGGAAATCCAGTTCAGCTGGAAAACTTTTTCTTCTTTCCTCACAGCACATCCTGTCAGTGGTCTGCAAAACAGGAAGTTTCTGTGTATAAGCAAGAGTGCCTTTCCACTCATTTTGGCCAAGGGCTAAAAATTAGAAGACGAGATGTCTAGATTCATCCAGTTTGCATTCAAGGGAACATAGCACTTCAGACTGATTCTTGGGCATCATCATCATGTCATGAATTTATCAGCTGACTGCATCATTGACAAGGGCAATTAGGAAGCTATTATGTGGGACCAGAAAGAATCCCCCAAGCCTTTAAACGCAGTCCTTCATACAATCTCATATAAAAATTGCCAAATGAAAATAAAATCTGGTAGGATTTTTTCTCCCCTCTCCGCACAAACTTCCAATGGAAGGCCCAAGAAGAGATGTGTAATCCATTTCATCTTTCCTTTTATTCCTATCTATTTATAACTTTAACCAAAACATACAGGTGGGAGTAATTAGAATCTCAGCAGGTCAGTATCTTCCCAAGATCATTAGATTTTCTCTCAGTAAAATTGTACAAGACGAAATACTAACCACAAAATACATGTTTATTATAACCCTTTATAAAACATCATCCAGATGTATTCTAAGAGTATTATAAACTATACAACTTTTCCAGGCAAACTTTTTTTTCCTCAAGATTTGACAAAGACAAAAGGGGATTATAATTAAATAGGGTGTTATAGTTAAATAGGATGTTATAATTAAATCCTTTTCCTGGCTATTTGAGAAGCTAGGCAGTAAGTGGCATTGAGACAGGACAAGTCCCTTTTCCCTGACCAAACTTATCCTAAGAGATCAACTTCACAGTACTCTAAGTATGGCCCAGAGCCCATATTATAGCCCATGCCCACCCCACACCGCAACTGTCTGGGCATGAGGGGACAAAGTTGGACCTCATGCTGGCCCTTCCTGCCCGCTGAAGCACATCCCACCCTGTTGTGGGGGAAGAGCTGTGAACGAGTGATCTGCGCCACAGGCCTTGAGTGGTAAGTGCGATGCAGGGATAAACCTACCCAACCCCACCCTGCACTTAGTCCTGCGACCAAGAGGAAGATAAATGGGCAGAGGCAATCCACAAAACTTTCATGAGTTGCTTCATGCAGTATTAGCCTGTTTATCTGCCTGGCTGTGGTTCTCTGAGTGTCTTTCCTTGTCCCTCACATGGGTCCTCTGCTCCGCTGCGCTGCCAAAGCTGGATGCTCCCTCCCTTTTGCCTCAGTGAGCAAGAAGAAAAGGGACAAGTGGGCAAGCTGTTCCTCGGGCTGTTGGGAGGAAGATGCTCTCACAGCAGTCGTGATGAAGGCTGCAGTAAGGAGCTGCCTCCCCCAGCCTTGCAGTGCTCCTCACTCTTCCTCGGCTGCAATGGGTAGCTGCACAGGGTACGAAGGAGCAGGCATGAGGTGCAGGGGTTGCACTGAGCACAAAAATGGCGCTTCATAAGGGTGTAAAACAGGGAGCTGTAATTCATCTAACAAAATGCACTTCAACCAATTCTCTGGCCGGTGCTCTAACAGCCAGTATAAACTTAATGTCACCTATAGCATAGGGTTTCATTAAAAATAGAAATCGATTTTGGTGAAGTCTTTGAGTTAAGTAACTTCAGTTACTATATCCTCTTTTCCTATATGAAAAACTGGGATGTTTTGGGCCATTATTATTATGATGGTTTTGTTGAGAATCGTATGTATACTCTATTATTATAGAATGATACTTAACATACTGAATGTAAAGTTGTAGATTAAGCTCTAAGCAATCAGTCTTTTAAAACAGAAATAATAAAACCATTTAATATTAGTGAAAGTATTATTATACATCTATTCATAAATGTAGGAATGTATTTCATGGATTAAACTGAATTTCAGAGTTGAAAATATAGCCAGGTAATTATTCTGTATTGATTTTGCTTAGCATAAAGTTTTTAATGAAAATGGTTGGGTGTATTTAAAATGGCAGTATTAATTTGATAATGATTCTGCAAAACAGACTTCAGATAGGGAAAGATAATCCAGTCTTGAAATAAACCTAATAAATAAGTGAAAAATGAATTTCAAAATTTAAAAGGAATTATTAAGAGTACAAACAAATGCAATGAGATTGTTAAGGCTAATTTAAAGCACTGCTAGGGAAAAAAAGGAAAGCAGGACAGATATGGAACATTGTGTATACATGTGTGTATATATATGTATATATATGTGTGTGGATGTGTATATATGTATAAGAACTATGGCTCTGAACAGGAATGAAGGAAGAAATTCGTATAATATTCCCTCAGTGAGTGAAAGAAAATGTAACAACGGCACTTGAAACAGTTATTATCGGCAGTCCCAAAATGGGGAATCCTGAGTGAGTATCAGTCTAAATCTGTTGCTTTTTTGTTGTTTGCTATTTTGATAGAGTTGCTACTCCACCTGTCTGGGGAAGGAACATTTACATTGAGAGACTTTCCCATTGCTCTCCATGGATCACTCTGGATCTTCCCTGTTTGTTTTTGTTTCTGATGCTTGTAGTGTCCAGCGGTAAAAATTGCAATAGACTCTATTTCCTTTATTTAGCGTAAGAATAGAAGAAGCATTACCTTTTCTGGCTTTATTGTAAACCTTTCTAATAAAACTGTTTAGTTTTGTTTGGTGTTTGCAAAACTAACTTTATGTCACATCTCCTGACCTTTGCAAGCAGCAGTGGATGACCAATACTCATGAAAGTTGTAATCATTTTCTTTTCATCTGTGGTTCTTGTTTTGTGTTATTCCATTGCTATTCTCCATAACAATTCTTTTAGTTAAGAGTACATACATGCAACATATAAGAGTGGAACTGTAATTGCCCTATGCCCAGCTCAATGAGGTAGCACAAAACATACACAGTATCGCCCTGTTAGCTTCCTCTTGAATACGGTAAGATGACTAAACAAAATCTTCAGTATCTGACTGGCAAAATGTGGGATACCAAATACTTTTCCGTGCAGAATATTAATTAAAGTAAAGCAAATTTTTCAAAGTTAAATAGTTGCAGAACCAGAATATACTGCACCCTGACTGAGCAACACCAGGAAGCTTAAGCTCATCTTTTTAAGGCCCCTGCTGCAGGCTGCCTGCAGACCTAGACAGGAAGCACTAATTCAGCTTACGGTAAGTTCTTGTTTTTAAATTCCCTCCTAAACCCCTGGGCTCACATATACTCTTGTAATGTGACTAGGAAAGGTAGTTTACATCCAAAGTTAAACAAGCTCAGTTTTAGCGATTGTTCCTGTTGTGAAGCCTACAGCTGTCGTGCCTCCACCTCAGAAAAGCCTTTCTCCATCCTACTCCCAGCAGTCCAAGCAGACATTTTGCTAGCAGCAGCTCATGCTTGCATTTTTAGAATCTGTTTGCCTGCAAGGAAGGCCAGGGGCCCTGGCGCCATGTGGGGGTAACCGAGCACTACCAGCCCCGGGCGCAGAGGGGCCGGCAGCACCACAAACAGACCTGGTGAGTCCTGATCAGCTCCAGCCGTCTTGGAGGCCCCAAGCTTTGCCGTTTGAGGGCTCAAGTGAGAGAGGAGCCAGGAGGCACTGGGCAGCAGGGGACTCGGAGCCAAATATTCCAGGGTGCCCTTTCCCAGTCAGACCCCTCTGATACCTAAGTCCTATTTCCTTTCCTTGTCTCCACATAGAAATGGACATGTTTTCCTGTGACAAGTTTTCCCTCTGCCCCAGTTTTTCTTCTGCGCTCAAGACCTGTTTAGGAGTTTTTTCAGGAGCTCCACTTTTCTAGCCTTTATTTCCTCTCTCTCTTCAAGCAGGTATCTCTACTTGTATCCCAAGTGCAGATACTAAGACATACCTGCAATTACAGCCCCAAACCTGCATTTTGGTGGTGAGCACATTCTCCTTGGGTATTTGGATTCCACGTTCTCAAGCAGAGGAGGCCATCAAAGCCACATTTTATGATGAGTTCTTGAACCTCTAGCTTATCTCATACAAACTGTTTTTTTTTTCTTTTTTTTTTTTAAGAAAATCTTGATTCCTGTGCATTTTTTGGTAAGTGTAAATAGTGGTGCCTACCTCAGAAGAAAATTACAGACTATGTTTTTGGCCACTCTATCCTCGGATTAGGGGTTATTTTTAATCCCTATTCTGAGATTTGTAACTCTCTTCCAGGCATGTTACAGGGAAGCCACACCTATAACAGTGTTCCAGATACCACTCCTGGGGCCTAAAATTAAATAATTCAAAGTATTTGCCCACATGTTTTGTCTAGTTCCTACTACTGACATTGGTCTTTACCTTAAATTAGCGTTCTTTAGTCCTTGTAGCTATTGCTGTGATGTGAATAGTCTCAAAGGTATTCAGGAGAATTTTCATTCATGAATCCAGTATACTCCATAGGTTTGTGTTACTTAATGTTTAAGAACTAATATTCATTGTAGGGTTTCTTTTTAATCAGTGATGCCAGATATCTAAACCAAATGTAGACTGAGCCAAGTTTTGCTGGACAAAGCTGTCTTATTGTTTAGAGACCAGTAGATGGCAACCACCCATTACAATGTCAAAGGTAAATGAAAAGTGAGAATTGTTAAGGTAGTGGATTTATTGCATGACAGCTTGAACAATAAGGTTTCGCTGCTCCCCAGATGGAGAAAACAATAGTTTATTTCTGCTCCTGCTCATACACATTTTTAAAGTGGAACAGTGAGATGCAGTTTTATATAGCCAGTTTTGACAAATGTATTAATAATTGCGACAATTCATTAGACAAAAATATCTTATGGCTACTCCTTACTGCTGACAGCAGTCAAAAAACTGAACAAAGTCAACAGAAAAAAACGTAACGTCTTCAACAGGAATAGCTTCAAGTTGTTATCATCATTAGATTCATTATTACTTCAGGTAAAGCAGTTAGAAATCACAGAATCACAGAATCACAGAATCACTGAGGTTGGAAGGGACCTCTGGAGATCATCTAGTCCAACCCCCCTGCTCAGCAGGGTCACCTAGAGCACATTGCACAGGATTGCATCCAGGCGCGTTTTGAATATCTCCAGAGAAGGAGACTCCACCACCTCTCTGGGCAACCTGTTCCAGTGCTCTGTCACCCTCACAGTGAAAAAGTTTTTCCTCATGTTAAGATGGAAGTGTCTGTGTTTCAGTTTGTGCCCATTGCCTCGCGTCCTGTCGCTCGGCACCACTGAAAAGAGTCTGGTCCCATCCTCTCAACACCCTCCCTTCAGATACTTGTACACATTGATAAGATCTCCTCTCAGCCTTCTCTTCTCCAAGCTAAACAGGCCCAGCTCTCTCAGCCTTTCCTCATAAGAGAGATGCTCCAGTCCCCTAATCATCTTTGTGGCCCTTCGCTGGACTTGCTCCAGTAGTGCCACATCCCTCTTGTACTGGGGAGCCCAGAACTGGACGCAGTACTCCAGATGTGGCCTCACCAGGGCTGAGTAGAGGGGGAGAATCACCTCCCTCGACCTGCTGGCAACACTCTTCCTGATGCACCCCAGGATACCATTGGCCTTCTTGGCCACAAGGGCACATTGCTGCCTCATGCTTAACTTGGTGTCCACCAGCACTCCCAGGTCCTTCTCGGCAGAGCTGCTTTCCAGCAGGTCAACCCCCAACCTGTACTGGTGCCTGGGGTTATTCCTCCCTAGGTGCAGGACCCTGCACTTGCCTTTGTTGAACTTCATGAGGTTCCTCTCTGCCCACCTCTCCAGCCTGTCCAAGTCTCTTTGAATGGCAGCACAGACCTCTGGGGTATCAGCCACTCCTCCCAGTTTTGTATCATCAGCAAACTTGCTGAGTGTGCACTCTGTGCCTTCATCCAGGTCATTGATGAAGAAGTTGAACAAGACTGGACCCAGGACTGACCCCTGGGGGACACCGCTAGCTACAGGCCTCCAACTAGACTCTGTGCCACTGATCACAACCCTCTGAGCTCTGCCATTCAGCCAGTTCTCAATCCACCTCACTGTCCACTCATCTAGCCCACACTTCCTGAGCTTGTCTATGAGGATGTTATGGGAGACAGTGTCAAAAGCCTTGCTGAAGTCTAGGTAGACAACATCCACTGCTCTCCCCTCATCTACCCAGCCAGTCATTCCATCAGAGAAGGCTATCAGATTGGTTAGGCATGATTTCCCCTTGGTGAAGCCATGCTGACTACTCCTGATCACCTTCTTTTCCTCCACATGTGTGGAGATGGCTTCCAGGATGAGCTGCTCCATCACCTTTCCAGGGATGGAGGTGAGGCTGACTGGCCTGTAGTTCCCTGGGTCCTCCTTCTTGCCCTTTTTGAAGACTGGGGTGACATTGGCTTTCTTCCAGTCCTCAGGCATCTCTCCTGTCCTCCATGACCTTTCAAAGATGATGGATAGTGGCTTAGCAATAATGTCCGCCAGCTCCCTCAGCACTCATGGGTGCATCCCATCAGGGCCCATGGATTTGTGGGTGTCAAGTTTGCTTAAATGATCTCTAACCCACTCCTCCTCCACCAAGGGAAAGTCTTCCTCTCTCCAGACTTTCTCTCTTGCCTCCAGGGTCTGGGGTTCCTGAGGGCTGGCCTGAGCAGGAAAGACTGAAGCAAAGAAGGCATTCAGTAACTCTGCCTTCTCTGCATCCTTCGTCACCAGGGCACCCACCCCATTCAGCAAAGGGCCCACATTTTCCCTAGTCTTCCTCTTGCTGCTGATGTATTTGAAGAAGCCCTTCTTGCTGTCCTTGACATGCCTTGCCAGATTTAATTCTAAACGGGCCTTAGCCTTCCTCGTTGCATCCCTGCATACTCTGACAACATTCCTATATTCCTCCCAAGTGGCCTGTCCCCCTTTCCACTTTCTGTAGACTTCCTTCTTCTGGTTGAGTTTTGCCAGGAGCTCCTTGCTCATCCATGCAGGTCTCCTGCCTCCTTTGCTTGACTTCCTACTCATAGGGATGCACCGCTCTTGAGCCTGGAGGAAGTGATGTTTGAATATTAACCAGCTCTCTTGAACACTCCTTCCTTCTAGGGCCCTCACCCATGGGATTCCTCCAAGTAGGTCCCTGAAGAGGCCAAAGTTTGCTCTCCTGAAGTCCAGGGTTGCGATCCTACTTGGTGCCCTGCTGCCTCCTCGCAGGATCCTGAACTCCACCATCTCATGGTCACTGCAGCCAAGGCAGCCCCCAACCTTCACATCTTCCACCAGTCCTTCTTTGTTTGTTAGTACGAGGTCCAGCAGCACACCTCTCCTTGTTGGCTCCTCCACCACCTGTGTCAAGAAGTTGTCACCAATGCTCTGCAGGAACCTCCGGGACTGTTTGTGCCTAGTTGTGTTGTCTTTCCAGCAGATATCGGGGTGGTTGAAGTCCCCCATGAGAACCAGGGCCTGGGATCGTGAGGCTACTTCCAGCTGTCTGTAGAAGGCCTCATCGACTTCCTCATCCTGATCAGGTGGCCTGTAGTAAACACCCACAACAGTGTCACCTCTGTTAGCCTGCCCTTTGATCCTTACCCATAAGCTCTCGACTCGCTCTTCATCCACCCCTAGGCACAGCTCCATACATTCCAGTTGCTCTCTCAGTAAGTAACAATTATCCTGGATTTGGAAATAGACCTCCCTTTTGGAGCTGACTGAGGGTATTGACATACCAGTTAATTAATCCTTGTTATCTGAGTGCTTTTATAGAAATCTTTTTGAAACGATCAAGTTTGAAGTAGTTTTGATTCTTCCTACAATATTAGATTAAAAGTTCTTTTTTTTCCCTAAGAGAAAGAACTTGAAAGGTTCAAAAAGGCAGTATCTGAGAACGTGTTATTTCAGTCTGTCATTTCTTCAACACAAAGAAGGAAAAGAATTTACACTTTAAAAAAGAAGCTCCATCATTACAACAGGAGAAAAGTTATCAAAATATATCTGTAACCCTATTAGAAGAATACTCAAATACCTGGATTCACATTAAGTTTTTCTCTGGCATTGATTTAGCCATATTTTGTGAATACACTTACAGATAGGATTGCTATACATAATATTTGTATATATGCACACAGAAGTAGAGTGTCTATAGCATAGAAATAAATCAAACCTTTAGACCTCTGAAGGATTCCATGTCACTATGCGATTAACAGATTTTAAAAGAATATGCAACAAATAGCTAAACCAGCAAAAAAGAAGAGTACCATCACTTAGTAAGAGTAGAACAAATGTGGAGTACCACATTACTGAGATGCCTCCTTCTAACTTTTCTAACACTCTGGAAAACATTAACTTGAAATACATAAACTTTCATCCTTGCAATAAAAGGTGCATATGTTTATTCTCAGAGCTCACAACTTTACTCGGGAGACTGAAGGACTACTTGATACAGATGAAGTAACCTTTCATTCTCGTTAAAGTTATAGTTTGATCCACTGTGAATTTTTAAGTGACTTGAAATTAATGAGAACTCAGCTGGGATCCATTTCCCCCTGGGTGAATACTAGTGAGTTGGTATTAGGAGTAGCTTCCAGTATCCCTTAAAAAGTAGTAGTATTCCTTTAAAAAAAAAAAAAAAACTTTTCTCATTATTTCCTGTCTGTCTAATAATAAGATTTACACTTTGAAGAAAACCTACTTATTAATGGGGTTTGTGTTCTTTTTTGCTTCTTTGCAGAAATTAAACACCTTTTCATGGTCTAAAATTTATTCTACTTTTTATGCTTTAACATGAGAAATTGTGTGACTTGTGTACCTTCTTTTTCTTATGGGTCCACAGTTTTGTTAAGAGTCCTAGAGTTATCCATGGATTACTCCAAAACTAACCAGATGATTTAAAAAAAAGCAAGGAAAGATAAGAAGATAAATCTTCTAAATGATTTAGAAAAAAAGGGATTTTTAGACAAACACTAAAAATACTTCTCTGTTTGCTTATTTTAATGATTTTTTTTTATTATTTCAAATGCCTGAGGACCACACATAGATTCAAAATCTGCTCTTTCTATGAAAGGCAGAGGAAGGTCTCACCCCTGTTTTCTGGTACTTATCGCAACAGAAGTCTGGAAGAGACCACCAGGGACAGCAAATCTCCTTCTTTACAGTTGCAGGCAATGAAGTTTACTTTAAGTTCAAAGGAGCCCATATGGACATTCCCTTCTGCTCAATACTTTGTGCATATCACAGATCACAAAATACACCCCCACGCACTGTAACAAACTTCTGATTTCTAGCAGAAACCCCCCCAAAGTGTGAAATTTTACATGTGTTAGATAAATAGAGATCAGTGGCATTTCCAACAGCTTGTGCCTCTACATTTCTCCCGGGTGTGCACTGAAATCAGTGTATTATGCGCAGTGCCTAAGTCCTCTGAAGGATATGGTCTGGTGAGCATGCTCATACCTCATGCATGCTGACAAAAAGGACCCATAACAAAATCTAATTATAGCCCCTCTTCACTCTTTTCCTCCTGTGCTTTGTAAACTTTGAAGGAACCAGTATTGCTCTCTACCATTTTCCATTCTGTCTCTGGACTGTTTTTAGCAGAACATTTTTGTGTCCTTGATTAAGACACTGGAAATGTTTCTTGTTGAGCAATGTAATGGCAAATTGGGTGACAGGCTTGTTTGATAGCTTTTTAGTGGGAAATGGAGATGTGAGTCAGCACTACAGCACTTGCCTGAACATTGACTTTTAATCAAAGAATAAAGTACAGATTTATGGGGATTTTGCTTATCTGAAATTTTTTTCAGATGCCATGTGAAGCCTAATTTAAAAGAGAGGTGATCTGGGTCACAGTTCTGTAAGGTGCTGAGTGATTCTGAAGTAGTGCTGAATGCTATTGATTACCATTATTTGCAGTAGCAGTCCAGGATAATCAGATTTGGCAGGATCTGAACCATCATAAATGAGCAAGATAAATGGGTAATAAAAAGAATGCAAAACAAGAAAAGTAAGTTTGTATTTCTTGACAGTGTTCAGCTTAATTGGCTTTAGTAATGATTAACCTAACCCTAAAAGCCTGAGATAGCCCTTTTTCAAAAGACACAGTCCTATTCCATATTTTCTCTGAAGCAGCATCTCCTAATAGTTCCATAATGAGGAAAAGGAAGACAACAGATTCCTCTACAGATCTGAGTGAAGGGAGGGAAAATTTAAGGCTGAAGCAAGAGGTCGGCCTGATTAGTGGAGTGTCATTAATTGCAGGTACCATGATAGGCTCGGGGATCTTTATGTCTCCTGAGTGGGTGCTGTATCATATGGGGAGCCCAGCCAGCAGTCTCCTTATCTGGGCTTCGTGTGGGCTCCTGGCCATGTTTGGAGCCTTATCTTATGCTGAGCTTGGAACAATAATTAAAGAGTCTGGAGGAGAATATATTTACATCTTGAGGAATTTTGGTTCTTTTCCTGCTTTCCTTTTTGCCTACACTTCTGTTATCCTGGTGAGACCAGCTGGTTTGGCAGCTGTCTGTCTGAGCTTTGCTGAATATGCTGTTGCACCGTTCTATCCTGGATGTTCATCTCCTCAGATTGTCATCAAATTTACAGCTGCTGCCTGCATCCTGCTTTTAACTATCATCAACTGTCTCAACGTGAGGTTGGCGACATCTATTATGAACATTTTTACAGCTGCCAAACTCTTGGCTTTGCTTGTGATTGTGTTGGGAGGATTGGTGCTGCTTGCCAAGGGACAAACTCAGAGTTTTCAGAATGCTTTTCAAAACACAACTGCAGGTATTGGACCTGTTGGAGTGGCATTTTATCAGGGACTGTGGTCCTATGATGGGTGGAACAACCTGAACTATGTAACTGAGGAACTGAAGAAGCCTGAGGTGAGTGAGTGAGCTGGATTTTACTTACTTAATATTTCTGCTAAAATGATTGTTTCTATCTATTATTGTGATAAGAGGGGTAATCAAGGGATTAGAGCATCAAGTAAAGAATACTGAGCTTTCCTCCTGTTTTGTTTTGTGTTCTGGGGCAGGACACCTTTGGATGTGTCCAAAAGGGCTATGGAGACACTAAAAATGGGTCTTTAAGCAAAACAGCAGCCTATATACAAGAAAGCACTAAAACAGCTCAGTGATTGGAAAAAGCTATTAGGTGCTTAGATGTTTGGGGGATGAAGTCTTGTCTTAATATTCACAGGGTCTTACTCTAGGCACCTAGATTTATGCAGAAAACCACTGCCACCTCACTTCTCCTGTAATCCGTAATGGTTTATAACAGCACACATTTCCTGAGAGACTTAATCCATAATGTATGCTTCAAAAACATCTCTCTCTCCTCATTGCATGGAGGAGCCTCAAAGCAAGCAAAGCTGTTTTGGAGAGGGAGTTTAACTCTGAAAGACCCTGTCTTTAAAATCTACTTCTTAGGCATTGTGATGTCTATGTTATAGGTACTAAAGTAGCTCACTTGCATGTCATTTTGGCCCTCTCCATGCTGCATTTCCTCTTCTCACAGATCAGGCAACACATCACTGAACAACCCTGTGTTAGAAAGAGCTGTGTGAGTGCAGAGAGTATAGATTATGCTTTCTACCAGTGCAGCACACAAGATTTTACAGACTTAAATGAAAGTGCACAGTTAAATATTAACCTAAATGACAACAAATATCCTAGGGTCACATTGCATACTCCCCCAAAGGACTGTGAGCACTGATATTCAGACCCTTGCAGAATGGAGGACAACAGCATAAGAAATTGCCGTATCCTGTCCTATAGTGGGAATAAGGAATGCCAAAATTGGTATCTCAGGATTTCAACTGTATATAGTTGCACTGTGATCACTCGACTAGCTACTCTTAGCCAGTTCTTTCAGCTGCATAAAGCCAGTTTGCTGATTTTCCTGAGCCTTAAAATGGTCTGTGGAGTTCCAAGATAGTATCCTGTCACTAGGAAGAAAAAAATAAATTCCTTCCTAGAGCAAATTTCCCAAGTGCTGCCCAGCTTTGAACCTTTCGAACTGTTAAATGTGCTGTAATACACACTGGTACTTCATCCATGTCAGTGAGATATTCATGGGAAAATGTAGCACACCAGGAGACATGATGGGCTGGCAACAAACAAACCAACATTAAAATAATTAAGAAGTATGGAACAGACATCACGGGCTGCTATAAGCCACACACTTTTTTGAATACGATTTGGTTTTTTTCAGAAGACTAGCTTTTCACAGTATCACTGTTTACCTGACATTTTTTGAAGGTTGGTGTAAAAACTGCCTTGAGAATATGGATCTAAGTCTATTGTGAATGTATTCTGTGGGAAAGCTTAGTGAATGAATGAGTCTGAATGACAGATGCAGGCATCAGCAAAGACAAAACCAAAAAAGTCCTAGTGCAGGCCTAAATATGCTGCAACTAACATGCTTGTCATCTCTTTTCCAGGTGACCCTTCCAAGAGCCGTGATGATTGCTATTCCTTTGGTGACATGCCTGTATTTACTAGTAAATGTGAGCTACTTTGCAGCTATGACTCCATCTGAACTGCTGTCTTCAGGAGCAGTGGCTGTCACTTGGGGGTGAGCTCTGCTTGTGGTAACAGCCAAGATGGTCCAGTAACAAATGCATTCTCTCTTGGGATTCAGAAGATTTCAGTGCTGTTCCCAATGGGAATGATAGCACTGCACTGGACAGGCCAGGAAGACCTGTCGGGCATTTACATGTTACAGGGAAGCATGCTTGCTACCGGTCAGCTCTCTGTGACCTTCAGGGTAGCGTGCAGCCTTTCCCTCACCAAAGGCCAGGCTGACCTGCCCCATCTGGCCCACGGACACTGAGGCACACGTTGGCTGCCAAGCCGAGGTGCTCTGCAGTGCACCCCTCTCGGCCTGCTCCATCATTCACACTGGGAACCTGTGGCTCCCTTCTAGCCCATGTTTTTCTCCATGGAGACTGGATGTAAAGAGGGCATAAAGTGCACAGTGGAGCATCTCCCCATAAACATTGACGATGCAGCTAGGGTGAATATCAAGAGCTGGGGACTGGGAAATGTCCACAGTTGAGGCACTTAGAGAAAATGTGAGAAGACAATGTATTGCCCCATTAATGCAGAGGCAGTGTTGTGGGAGTGAGACAAGAGCCAGCTGGGTGAATCCTGTCCACTCAGCACCTGGAAATTAGACCAGACCAGAGTATGTTGGTTCTATTTCCCCATGAATGAAAGGGAAAATGACAATGATCTGTACAGCATGCTTTGCGAAGGACAAATGTTATGCATGAGTTAGGTTGCCTTTGGTAACTGTAATTTTAAGTTGGCTTGTCCTTTTCCAGAGTTGCTTAAAAACTATTTTTATCTATCACCATCTGAAGGGTAGGGTGGTGTCAAACAGGCTGTGTGCAGGACAAGGATTTCAGGATGAGAAGGAAGGGACTATCATGAGAGATGCAGGCAACAGAATTCCACCAGTGACTTCTGACCAGCTGATCTTCCACCAGAACATCCAACCTCTGTCTAAATATTTCCAAACACGCAAAATCAACGATAGCCCTAAATGAGTTGTCTTGCAGAGACAATGACACATTATATCCAGAGATTATGTTGCTGCTCTTCCTCTTCCTAAAAAGTCATCAGTGCCTCTGCGTGCATTTCGCAAGATCTCCAATTGGAAAATCTAACTGAACTCTTGCTTGTTATGTCCTCCAACAGCTTTTCATGTCATTATAAGCAGGTGTTTTTAAAGGTACTTTGAACAAGTTACAAAGCCTCACTAAGCTGCAGTGTCATGAGGTTTTTCTGCACTCCCTTCCTGTCATTCCTGACGAATAAGTTATTTTTAAGCTTCCTCCTTTTTAACACATCTCTTTTTTCCTGCCTGATTAACCTTTCCACCCCGAGAGTGCAATTGAGGAAGAAACATTGAACTAGCAACCAGAAAACAGGGCACTCAAAAACCTGGAGGACAGGCAGACAGCCACAGGCTGAGAAGGGTGCAATGTTTATGGTGCATGAGCAAGAGATGCAGTAGCATAATCAGGCCTTTAAGGAAGGACAGAAGGAGTGTAAAGAAGCCAGAGGAAGAAATGTAGCATTTCCATTCATTTATTCCCTGTATAAGAGAAAAACTGTTAGAGAGACATTGGTGGTGAGAGGTTCAGCCAAAAAAGGAGCTAGCAAAACTCCTCTCAGCATTCCTTTGATTCCAGTGCTTTAACAGCAACTGCAGATCTCAGTATGTTTGAAGGAAGCCACTCACAGTAGTGCCTGTAGTTCATTTTTAGCGCCCAAACACCAAAGTGCCAATCTCATAAGTGCAAAGTACATTGTTACAATTGCTAAAGATTTTATTAAAAATTTTGTGATATATGTTGTTCTCCTTTGAGATCTTGAGGTTTAGAGTCATGTGATCATATGAAGTGTCCAGATTCCACTATTTTGAAAGAGGGAAATTTTTAGTTCTGGTTATGGCAAGTAGCTTAATACTTGAACACTAAAGGCCCAAAACCCAGATACTAAACTAGTAAACTATATTTTTGAAATTATTGTGGTACATAAGCTATTATCATGATTTTGGAAGGCCTAACTCTTGATTTTTGAACATTTGTGATAGGTGGTACTGAAAAAGAGTACATACGGTTTAAAGCCACAAAATTCAGATGGGAGTATAAAGTATTCTAAAAAACAGTGATACTTGAATTTAAGGTTTTTAGCCAATTAGATGAACAATGTGTGTATGTGTGTGTGTGTGTGTGTGTGTGTGTGTGTGTGTGTATTTGTGATAATTTCCCCAAAACACCCGCTTTTTTTACTCAATTACTATTCTTAACTTCATGCTGCTTCATTCCAAAAGACAAATTTCACTTTTAGGTCAGAAAATTATCATATCCTCTAAATATCTACCTCCAACTAAATTTGCAACCCTACTTCTTCTGTTATGAAGAAACCAAGCTGCAAATGTCTGCACATGGTTCAGAGTCAAACTTCTGAAATTCAAACTATTGTTTTGGCTTAAGCATGTTTCACAGAGGAGCAGAAGAATGTATGTGCAGATCTTCAAGGTTAAATTCTCTTGGATATTGGGGAAGAGCTTATAATGAAAGATATTCCTTCAGGTTTGGTGGCAACAATCGTTCTGCAATTTCCCTTCTAATATTATTTGCTGTAACAGCAGTACTTCCAGGATTTATACTATGGCATGTGTATACAAAAAAGTGGGGTTTGCCTGTTGTGACAGCTTTGTACACCACTGGAATGTAGACAGATGTAGATACACCCCAGGCAGGAAGAAGAGCTGCCTCTTCTGGACAGGGCAAGGTTACTAACAACCAAATATTTTGAGAACTGGAAGAAGGCTTTAATCTATCAGAGAGAAAGACTTTAGAAAAAACTTTCAGTGAGACTAGTGAAGAGAAGAAGCCTAACTGGTTCTAACATGAGTATTTGATACATTTACAAGCAGGATGATATGATATGAATTCTTTCCCACCTCAGGGACAAAGTCCTGGGCAGCTGGGCATGGCTGATCTCCTTGTCTGTGGCACTATCTACATTCGGTTCATCGAATGGCACGTTCTTTAGCGGAGGCCGCTTGTGCTACATTGCTGCAAGGGAAGGACATATGGTAAGGGCAAAAAGGGGTTTGCTTTGATCAACTTTACTTTCATGTGACACTAAAGCAGAAAGGAAAACACGGTGTATGTTCATCTGGTAGAGGAATAGCTCTTCAGTGGTTTATTTCTTGCTCAAAGACTTTCTTCCCTTGCTTTTTCTAATGTAATATATACAGTCACTCTTGATTTCCTTCTTCAGCCACATAATTTCAGAAAGCTTTTACGGACAGATACCTGATTTACATCTACCCTGAATTTTATGAGCAGCTTTGAAGTCAAACAATCAAAATTCTGCTGTATTGGAGCGTTTGACACAGGCTCTGGGGTGACCTAGCTTATACACCTAACAGTGAGTGGAAACCTGGCTGTGCTCTGGGAATAGTAGGAGAAATCCTAGCAGTCCTGGCCATGGCTTTTTTGCCATGTCATCTCTGCAAGTGAAGATATCTGCACGTTGGCTCCACTTCCCCTCAGTACTTGAGCTGAGATGCATTTGACTTCCTCTTGTTTCGAGAAGGCATGTTGTGTTTCTCCTAGGCTTTGTTACTTGTTTGGTCCTTCCTCCCTGCACCTTCAGACATTTCTCCTCTCAGGTACAAAGGATACCACTCCACATCAGCTCCACTCTTTTTACACAGGAGAGAATCTTTTATGTATATAAGGCCCAGGTTGGTGTAGATGAGTGGGTTTATGGTTACTGGCTTCATGGTTTCTCTTACTGGTGACAGACGGTGTCTGCCATATGCCAGAAAGCCCTATGCTCAGCACTTGACAGAGAATCTGAATTTAACTGTACCAGACTGAGTAAGAGCTGAATTCTTACTGCATTTCTCAGACATCAGTGCTGTAGCAGAAGTGCCTGCATGATATTTTGATTGGAAATGAAAAAAAAAACCAACCAATTTCCCACTGATCCAAGCAATGAACAGGCTAATAATTCTCTCAATGTTCTGAAACAAATCATGGTTTGCTTTGTGGTTGGTTGCATAACTGTTTAAGGAGTAGTCCTTCATTTCTCATTTTGCAGTAAGCCCAAGAGCAGTCAAATCCCAGAGAAACATAACAGAGGGCAGAGGAGTGACACGATGCACAAGACCAAATTTGCTTACTGATGATGATCGGAAAAGCTCTGATTTGACTCTCAGCCTTAATCTGTCACGCTGGTAGTTTGAAAATCTCATCTTGTCTGCCTAAGCTAAGCAAATTTAATATAAAATCAGTGAGACACAATAAAAATATCCTTGAGGGGGGATCCATGTTTACATTTCTTGGAGATGAACTACTTTTATACTATGGTGCTTACCTGATGATTAAAAGTGGATCTGGCTGCAGGCAGAACTCCCACTGGCAGCTGAGGGGGATGAATAAGTATCTCTGAGTACGTGATATGATAGTATATTGTTTTGCTTTGGCTTTCAGCCAGATATTCTGTCTATGGCTCATGTGCGATGCCTCACACCCTCCCCTGCTCTGATATTTACATCCGCTATGTCTTTAATAATGATACTATCAGGAAACTTCACCACCATTGTGAACTTTTTCAGGTATGTATAGCATTTCTGTTTACATCCTCTGTAATCCTGGTTTTTGAAATTGTTTTAGAAGTATTTTCTTTTAATATTTTTTGAGTCTGGGCTATTACTTTCTAACTAATATTGTGGTTGGGGGGAAGAAAGAAAAGAAAGTTTAAGAACTAGCATGCTTGCAATGCATGACTGCTTCTGTAACTATAGACTTGACTGGACATGATTCATCCTTATATTCAAATTAATCTATAATATTCAGATCATTTTTAGGTTCTGATCATTTGCGCTTGAAAGGAAATAAATTTAAGAATTGCTAAAGTTATATCAATATTCTCCTTTTTAATCAGAGATATGTACATCTAGGAACTGCAAGGTAGGACTGATACTGCTGCATGATCTCATCCCAAGCTTAATGATGTTTCTTTTTTTGCAGTTTTATAGCATGGTTTTTCTATGGAATGACTATTTTGGGTCTTCTGTATTTAAAAATCAAGAAACCAGAACTGCCAAGATCTTACAAGGTGAAGTAATAATAAAATTAATCCCCCTAACCCTTTTCCTTCACTGCCCAAATGACTAAGAGAACATTATGAGGAAAGAGCACTGTGGCTGGTGCTTACAGATTTTATGTGGTTGCCCTTCCTTTTCTAAATTCACATTTTGTCCCAGCAAAGGCAGTGAAGGGCAAAATAGTGTGGAAGTGCAGGCGAAAGTCAAGGTTGACTTCTCCAGCTTGATAAGCTAATAATGCACTGCCCCCTCAGTGCAGAAAATATACCTACCATATCCTCTTTTTCTTAGAAATTTGAGAGGAAAATTAAGATGGTTCTGATAAACAAAGCAATTGCTTGTTTATGCTCTCAGAGCTCAGTCACACTCCTCAGCTTATCCCAGATGTAAGAGCCTTCCAGAAGGCCAAAAAATACAAGAATGCCTCAAATCCTTTGGCATGGCTAGGAGACAGGTATGTTCCCCACAAACTGGCCTACTGTAAGGAAATTTGGAGTCATCTGTCCTTTCCCCCTGGTGCCATGAGAGAGCTGAGCTGCAGGGCTCCCTCAGTGAGTGAGGGAAATACTTCTGAAAGAAAAGATCCTAGGAACAGGGGGGCTTGTGGGACTGTGAATGCAGGGCAGCAGCTTTTCCTTAAGAAAGGCTGAATGAATGTCCTGGTTTTCATGGAGTTCCTCCAGGAGAAGACAGGCTGACACTGCCAGGCTGTGCAAAGCAATCGTGAATGTCCTGTGGGGCCTAGCCGTGAAGCAGAAAGGTAGTGCCCTATTAGGACTTCCACTCAGTAGCTTCTGTGGCTCTATGCGGACGCTGGATGCTGGATAGGGATATTTAGCCAACTTGTTGGCCAAATGGGATTCAAGCAGAAGAAGTTCTGTTTCTGTAGTTTTGTTTCATACACTGTGTAAAGCTCCCACAATCCTCCAGGCTAGTCCCCATAGGATATCAGCCTTTTACAGCCTTTATCTTGAAGGACTGACTCTTTTCTCAAGCACAACAGCTCATACCTGAGGGTCCCAGATCAACTGACAACTTATGGCTGTTGTCCTGCAGAGTTTGTCTGTGTGTTGCAGGGTTATGTCTAAGGGGAAAGATTTCCCTTGGTTTGAAAACAATCATTTTTATTGCCATTTTACCATGTTAGAGACCAGTGGGGAGGGAGCAGAATGGAGCACCCCACCAAAGCACATGAAGCCAATGGCTGGTCTTCTCCATGCTCTTACTGCTAGGGTGTGAACAACTTTTACCTTGGTACATTTCAGTGCCCTTGTTTTTGACAGAAGACACAAAAGTAAGCAATGAAAAATCCCAGCTGGAGCATTTATTTTTCACTTTGTTGTGAGATTGTTTCCTCTTGTACATTCACTGGCGTTTGAATGAGAATGGCTTCAAATTTAAATGCTTTATGGCCAGACTTACTGAAATAACCTCTGAGGTTGGTTGTCCACCCATCTGTGAGCACCTGAAGGCACCTTCTTGCCCAAGGGTGGTAGGATTCAGCTATATGTGATTTGTTTACGAAGCTGTGTGTTTTGTCCACAGCTCAGCTTTTGGACACAAGGCAGTAGGGCAAGCAAGAGTGGGCCTGGCACTAAAAATAGCAGTTTGCATCTTCAGGTCTGTGAGGGCAGGGAAGACTAGTGGTTGGGATAGGTGGCAGTGTGTAGCTCTTGGAGGGGTAATGAACCTTAGAGCAGGAGTGGACTGGGAATCTAGATTCCTGGATTAATCGGGATTCCTGGATAATACCTCAGGCTGCAGCAGAGCTTCATCTAAAAATGAACCTGTTCTCACAAAGAAAGGAAATACTATGCTGTGAAGCCTCTGCCCAAATTCCAGGATTGTCCAGGTCCTCAGTGACCCAGGATTACATGATTCCTTACATTGATGTTTTCTTTCACAGGTCCCAATTATCATCCCCATAATTGTGCTGATGGCGGCTGTTTACTTGGTGTTAGCTCCCATCATTGATCAACCCCAGATCGAGTTCCTCTACATCGTCCTGTTCATTTTCAGTGGCATCATTTTTTACTTCCCCCTGGTTCGCTTCAAGTGCCACCCCTGCTTTTTACAGAGAATTACTTTACATCTCCAATTGTTTCTGGAAGTTGCTCCAACTGCTAGGAATGCAAACTGAGATAACATCCTCCTAGGGTATAGCTGGCTGCCCCTGCTGATTTATTCCAACACCTTGATTTTCAAGCTCCACTGTGAAATAAAGTGAAACCAAAATATCTAGCTGAGAGGGACTAGAGTCATGACTCCTCACATGTTTCCTTGGGTCTCTTTAAAATTTGGGGACATGTTTTTCAGCTCTGCCTTGGCACATTGCATTCTGGTTCAAAAAGAATATATGCTTCTTTGTTTTCTGTCCTGGGAAGAAGTGCCCTCCAAAACCTTAGCAACAGGCAACAAAAGACTGTCAATGAAATACTATTCCTATAGCAGTTTGTAGTCCTAAGCCATTCCTGGCAATGCCTTTAATTACTTTCACCTAGCTCTGCCCGCTGTGACTGCAGAGCTTCTCAGATAAATAGAGCAGAAGCAAAAGAGATATTTTCACAACAAAACAAGCCTTTCCACCCAGGTGTCTGCTCTGGGACCATGGATTGCTCCTTCCAGTCTCAGGTGCACAGTCACAACAGTTCTTTCTTTGACTCAGCATGTACTCCCACCACATTTTAGCCCAAATCCTCCTACATCTCCCATAAAAAAAACCTGTGACTGAGATCAGAAGTGCTTTAAAGCTCTATTAGTTTACTCATTTGAGAATGCATTTGTCATCTGGAATCCACCCATTCACGGTGAGGACACAGGCTATATCACTCAAGTACTGGCAATCACCTTCCTACAGTTCCCCCAAAGACATACAATTTCTCTTATGACTGAGTGAGAAAAAGAAAATTCTACAGCATATGGGCCAGCAACATATTCTTGTCATGAATTAAAGAAACCACATACTGGGCTACATTAGGATAAGTGTGGCCAGCAGATCAAGGAAATATACCTTGAGGCTGGACACTGGTGAGGACACACCTGGAATACTGCAGCCAGTATTGGGATCTCCTGTTCAAGAGAGAGTTGTGAAGATGACAGAGCCAGGTTCTTCTTGATACTGGCAACTAGGGGTAACAGCCACAAGTTATGGCTTGAGATGTTCAGACTGAAATTCAGGAAAATTTCTTCACCAGCAAGGAAGTGCAGCCCTAGAGCCATGTGCAGGGAGGTGGTGAGATCTCAGTCCTTGTAGGTTTTCAAGACACAGCCCTCCCAGCCAATTGCTATGATTCTAAAGTTGCAGCACAAAAAAATCATGGGCTGTGCTCTCACCCAAATCTGACACACTGCAGTCACTGTTGTTTTCCATTATCATGAATCACAACCTTCCTTCTCTTGTTATAGGGAAAGAGAAATATATGCTGTCTTTTTCCACCATTTGTGCAGATTGGGCTGGGCTGGAGGTCTGGCCTGTCATGGGCTAAGAAGATCTAGATGTTAATCCCTAAAATGTCTTGTGGTATCTCAAAATACCAAATTGTTACTCAGGTCAACTTGCTGCCTCTCAGCATTTGTTCTTTGGATCTGCACCTAATACTGCATTCCTGGAACAGGGTCACTTGGTCCTCCAGGATTCCTCCTGCGAATCTCAAAGAGCTGTATATCTGATTACAGGCTCATTCTGCAGTGCCACTCCTTCCATTCCCCTGAGTAGTCATACCAGCAGCTACAGATATGCAAGAACAGTCTTTTTTTCCAAATTTAAAGTATGATAATATGATCTGGAAGTTGTTGCTCATCTTCTAAATCAAGGGATTAATTTAGCTTAAATGCCATCTAGGAGGATTTCCATCCACCGGTGTTTACATGAGTCAACACCAGAGATGAATGAAGAACAATTTTCCCTCCTGAATCCTATGACAATGTGAAAAGCTTGTGATATAGTTGTCTGGTGAGACCTTGTCTTCTCTCTCTTCAACTTGATGGAGGGTATGTAGAAGGTCTATCTTGTCCAGACAGACTGAGGAGCTCTACATTAACTTTTGTACTCTGCTCCAGCCTCCTCATCTGATGTCAGCCAAGCTACTCAATGTAGCTGCATCTCAGCTACTTATACAAAAATGAGGATGTTATCTCTTTGATTATATATTTTTTTGGAAACCATCTCTGTTTCCTACACAAATTTATAGAGCCTAGCACATGGAGCCATGCTTTTGTGAAGATCTAGGGTCCCATGCAAAAAAGGGGAATTTAGAGGCTTATTTAAAGGTTAGACATGCACAATATTTGTGGCCTTAGCCACCTATTATTGTGCACCTGAGCACAATCATGGCTGGATTTTGTCTATATAGAATTCTTGTGGGACAAGAGTTATTACCACTGTTTGATATTATAGATGTATAGTATACTACAGATGCTGAGCAAATCAAAGGATGGATTAAGTGCCTTTCTCAAAGTGTGGAAAATGTGACTGTTTCTCCCAAGGTCCAGTCAAGCATCTTATTCTGTAGCCCATCCTTTCTCTCCGTGCACCCATGAAGTATAAATAATAGCAATGAATGCAGACAGACTCAACACTTTGGATAAGTAACCTTTACATATTATTGGTTTGTGTATGGATGTAGACAAGCTGAAAAGCAACAAGTATCATTTTTTGCACCAATTTAATTTTCTATAGCTATTACTGTTATGAGATATTCCTTTTATTTATGTTGCATAGGGTTTACAAGTGGAGGTGTTTCTAATGCCAAAACAAGATGCTGAAAGCTCATAGACAGGCAAGATAATTACAATAAAATGGACATTAAAATGAAGTGAGGTTTCTTTTGGCATGGTTGTTTCTATTTTCCATCCAAGAAAAATAATACCATAGAAATTTTACTACATGAACATAAACAATCAACACCAGGCTCATCTCTCCTCAGATGGGAGATTTAAGTGCATGTGTGGGTGCTTATATATGTACACAGTCATTTTCCAAAGTGATTGCTTATCTATTTCAACCTCAGCATATGCAAATCAAGATTTCTCTTTCCTTCATCAGATTTTTGCAGTAGAAGTGTCAGGAAGACGCAGAGTATCCTTACTGTTCATTCCTACAGCACAGTAACAAATGTGATGGCTGGCAGAACTCTATAGCTGTCGCTGAGCTCCATGTTGCAGGTTGTACTGCACGATCATGTTGGTTGCATCTGTTTTTGAGTACTTCAGATCCCTGGGTCCTGTGCCCCTTCCCTCATGGGCCCTGAGGAAAATAAGGCTGTCAGCATTGCCCTCAACATAACCATAAGACTTGCACTCCAACTCAGGACCCTGCGTATAACTGAATCTCGTGACTGAGGGGTTCAGGTGGCAACATGCAACCATCAGACAGAAGTTTTACCTTGATGCACAAAGCTAAATGTATTCTGGAGTCTTTTCCTGACTTCCTCAGAAGTACTGGAGATAAGCTACAGCTAGGGACAGTCAAGGCTGGGTCAGTGTGCGAGGTGGTACAGAAAATCCTTCTCTGGTGATTTGATGAGCCTTGCTCATATGCCCAATTTCTTAGTGATTGTCATCATTTGTGGTTGAGGAGAAATTTCTCCTTGGGTGAGATAGAACAGAATATGTGAGGATTTTCATTTTCCTCTACTGCATAAACTTATTTCCCCCACTGGGATTACCTGGGTCTACCTTACCAGTTCTCTGCCAATGCAGAAGGCTTGGTGCTTAGTCTCTTCTGCTCTTTCCTGGGATATAAGGATTAATCATCTAAAGACCTCATGGGCGCCTCTTAGCGGTGCTAACTTGCTCTACAGATCATCACACTGAGGCGACTGTATAGTTTCTGTTTTCAGAGGTAAAGCAAAAACAGCTAACTCTGGGAATCATAGACAATTAAAGTGTTGTTTGGAATGGACCTTTGGAGGTCTCTAGTCCAACTCCCTCCTTGGAGCAAGGCTCTTGCCCCCACTAGATCAGGATAGCTGTGGCTCTGTTTAGCCACATCTTGGAAAACTCCAAGGATGGAGATCCCACCACCTTTCTGCACTGTCCTCCTGGTGAAGAAAATTTCCTGACAGCCAGTCTGGACATCTGAAGCCACAACTTGTGCCTGGTGCTCTTCATACCATCTGCCACTACCAAAAAGAGATTGTCTTTGTAACTGTTCTGTTGTTCTGTTGTCTTTGTAACTCCCCTTCATGGAGCTGTAGGTTGATATCTGATTGCCTCTTATCCTTTTCTTTGCCAGACCAAACAAGCCCAGCTCCTTCAGCCTCTCCATGTAGGTGACATGTTCCAGACCTCTGATCATCTTGGCAGCTACCCTCTGGACCCTCTACAGTTTCTCCACCTCCCCCTTGAACTGAATGGGTTTTTTTTTTTTCCAAAAACTAGATGCAATATTCCAGGTGTGTCCTCCTTAGAGTTACATCTAGAGGGATATTAATGTCCCTTAATCTTCTGGCCATACTTCTCCTCACGTAGCCCCTGTGTGGTTTGTCACATCATGGGCTGTTGGTTCATGCTCAGTTTGGCACACACTGTGACCCTGGCTTCTTTCAGCCAGTCAGTTCCCAGGATGTGCTGATGCATGTGGTTATTCCACCCCAGGAGCAGGACTCACGCTTCTTATTGTTGAACTGCATGAGGCATCTGTTGGTCTAATCCTCAAATTTCTTCACATCCCTCTGGATTGAAGGTCTAACATTTTTCAGGTGAGCCACACTCCCTAATTTAGTATCGTCTGCAAATTTGCTGAGAGCACATTCTGTCACATCATCCAGGCTGCCAGTGAAGATACTGAACAGTATCTGCTCCAGGTTCAACCCCTGGGGTACTCATTACCAACTGCCAAACAGACATCAAGTCATAGATCTAGCCTTAGCTTCCTACCTAAGGTACAGTACATACTTCTACATACTTCTACTCTGTGGAAGGCAATCGTAAACCCTTATTTTATACAGCTTATGCTAGTATTAGAAACTTTGAATGGGCTATGGTAAATCTACCCATCAGGATGACTTGGTTTAGCAGTTCAGAGGGATCTATATCTTGTACTTTAGCATTTAGCGACAAGTTAGTTGAACAGCATCAGGGACTTTGACTTATTCCTCATGAATGAATGATTTTTGCTAACAGAGGATTCAGACCCTGATTCAATAAATGGGTGGTCTTAGGTTTGTGAATTAACAGTGAGACTAACAGGTGGTGAAATAGCCTATCCATTTTTAGAATCTAGCTACTATATCAAGTTTGCCCTTAGGCATTGTCATTAATTCTTCATTCATTAATTCTTATTCTTTAATTTCATGGATTGTGCTCTGGTTTTCATATGGTGAGATAAGAGCCGAAGAGGGAGCTGATGAGAGGGAAAATGGGACTTAGATTGAAAAAGAATTCCTATATGCACAAGTCTTGACTTGCATATCTGAATTACCTACAGAAAGACTAGACATGGACAATACCTAAGTGGCAAAGTCAAACACCCAGAAGTTCAGAAATGGTTGTTCATAAGGCAGTGATTCCTTTCTGTGTGTGCCTTCTGGGCCTATCTTTTTGCACATAGACTATTTTTTCCATTGCACATCTTTGTCAATAATGGACAAAGTAGAACAACAGTTCAATAATTTTGCCTGTTCCTAGTGTTCAGTCTGTGGCTGCCATACTTCATTGATAGGTCACTATTCCTATTCTGCTCTGAAGAGAGAACTGCAAAAATCAACCCAGATTTTCAGCAGGAGGTATGAGTCCTGGCAGAAGGAGGCACCATCACAACTACATTGCTCCTGGCCCCTGAATTAGGCATTCAGACCTGCCCTGGGTATCTTTCGGAGTATTGCACTGCTTGTTGCAGCCTTAGTCCACGGCTCTGCCAGCTCACCTTTCCCTCTACACGCATCCCAGACTGTTTAAGATGAGGATAATGAAACATATGAACCTTGCAGGGCTATTGTGAAGCTTAATCCATGCATGTTTGTAAAGTGAAAGGAAATTATCTCATTGAAAAAGAAACAAAGAGTAAAAGGCTGCCAATAATGGGGCTTTTTCCCTAAGCCAAGCAGTCCTTCTTACCTACAATCAATATTAAGTGTGTGATGCCTGCAGGAAATGCACATTTTCACTCTGACTGAAGGGCCATTCCTGTAAGTCATGCTCAGCTGAGTCACCACTTCAGTGTCCTTGAACGGATGCCAGGCCTTCGGCACCATCTGGGCAGCTAAAGCACCGTACAGGTAGGAGCCGTGCCTTCAGCACAGCGAGGCATTGCAGAGGAGGACGGCTGTGTTTGAACACACCTGGGTCATGTTGTGAAATGTCCCTTGGATCTGGGTCCCCGGGATCCCCAAGGCCTGCGAAGGGGGAGAGAGCATTGCCTCTTGGAGTGAGCTGTAAGGTTTGGACCAGACCCTGCTAGGGTTCACATGTGGCATCAGACTCTCCATGTGCTGAGTGCAAGCATGACCACAGCTGAGGGAGCAATAGGTGGCTTTTCATCCCCTCGGTGCTGCCTGGACTCCAAGATACTGTGGGGGCAGAAATGGCCCTTAGAAAAATCCCCCCCCCCCCAAGTCTTCCTCAAGTTCCCTATGGGCTGCTCTCAGCCCAGCTCTCCCCCAGCACCAAGTCTTCCCCCTCCTGCCCTGAGGGCCAAGCCACCAACCTGCCCAACAAACCCCTGTCTGCTTTTCCACTCTTGTTTAATTTACTTTGAGCAAAAATACCTTTCCTCAGATCTGCAATGCAAAAGACACCAGAGGCAACACCAAAATACTTTTCTCAGGAGAAGACGTGAATGTGGGGCTGAGGGTAGGGGCTGGGCAGTTGTGGAGCTGTGGGAATATCCATGGAGTGCAAGTAGCACATAGGGAAGGAGGTAGGCTGGAAGTTCACTGCGCACCCTTGGTCTAAGACCTTGGCTTTGTTAGCTCAGACAGTGAAAGACACTACTGTGATACAGTGCAGAAGAGCACGAAAGCACAGGTGTGCACATCCCCTGTGCCGTTGTGTCTGATGCATAGGTAACGATTCCATTGCCATACAGACAGCTGTTGGAGTTAAGGGCTTTAGTCTGAAAGCTGAAGGCTGTCAAGATCATTTTACAGAGGAAATATGTTCCGGTAGATGGTAGCGGCAGACATCCGACTGGTTGAAGGCCTCGTTAGCATCACCGTCTCCCACTGCCCTGCCAGAGGTACCCTTGCTGGGACAGCAAGGCAGCGTAGGAGCTGGGGAAGCTGCACTGTGGCAGACTGTTTCCAAGAAGGACAAACATCACAGCTATGCTCACCCGTATGGAAGAGGCTGAGTAAGGAATATTGCTCATGCTAAGGAAGTCATGTCATGGTACAGCTTTAGCTGACTTAGCAGCTTTCCATCTCTCCAAGTCTTGCTGCCCCAGCTCCCTGCAAGCCAGTGTGCAACCCCCTGTTTAACCAGAGCCCGTTCTAGTACTCATATGACATCACAGTAAATTTCAATTCATCGAAATGGCAGAAAAGCTCATTTTGGGGGCAGATTAAAGAGACCAATCAGCTTTGCTTGTGATCAGACAAGTGCCAACTCAGGTGCAAGGGAGAGGGGTAAATCATGCAGCTGAAAGTGGGATGGGGAGAGGGGAAGGAGAGCCAGAGGGAGAGGGAGATGAAAAGGGAACAAGTCCTCCCCTCCTGAGCAGTGGCTTGCTGTTGGCTGAGCTCAGCTGCTTCCTGAGGCTGTACCCATGGCACCCTTGATCGAGTGCAGGAGGCCCACCAGAGTGGCCTGGTGAACATGCGGTGGGGAGACTTCTATTGGGCTGTAAGAATTGCATTAACTATTGCACCTAGCCCCAGAAAAAGGATTCCTCTAATGGCCATTGCCAAGGTGCTAGCCTGAAGGCTTTTTTGCTTAAAGCAGTAGCAATTAAAAAGGAAGACAGCTTATCAGGCTTAAATCAGCATGAGTTCTTGTGAAGTCAGACACATTCATGAAAACTGAATTATTCATGGCTGTATTCAAAACATAACCATTCCCTTGTCATGCTGGAAATCCAGATGAAATGCTGTTGTGCTAGAGCTGGATACCCCAGAGGTACTGCCTTTTGTAGCTCACTTTAAAAACCCAGCTCTTTGTCTTGTCTTGAGATCAAAGCTCTTTGGGAAGCAAGAGCCACTCTCAGAGCATGTGCTTGCAGAGCCCTGCCTAGTGGAGCTCGATGCATGCTGGAAACTCACAGAGTAAAACTCAAGACTTAAGTTGTGTAACAGTGCAGACTGAATCTGACTTTCATTTCATTGACCAATCTGAATGAAAAGAGATAAACACATGGGACAATGGCTAAGGTTCAATTAAAACTGTAAATTTTCTGTAGCCCAGTGCTATAGCAGCAGAATGGTAGCATTTATTTATGGTTGGTAGTCCCATAACACAGAGAAGCCGTAGCTGTGAATTAGGGCCTGCATTTTGCTAGGTGCTGTATAAATACAGAAGCTCCCTCACTCCAAGAAAACAAGTCATTTTGCCAGAGGCCACCTAAACATAATTGCACTGTACACTTCCTGAGCTGTGCAGAAGAAATACAGCTGTGTTTTCAGTAGAATACAATTTACATGCTGGAGCCCAGATTCCTGTGTAATTCAATGGGCTTTGGTCTATGCTGATGATCCCAACGTGCACTGAGCAGCCCACAGGACTGCTTTGTGGGACAGCATGTTTCCTTTAGGGGCATTTTCTTAGAAGAGATAGGACTAGCAAAAAATTTTCCCTCTCTGGCATTCCCTCAGATAGGACAGTGGGGAAGTTTGCTCATCCTGGGGCAGCAGAGAAACAGAGTTATCAATCTGCCAGATCGGTTTGTCCACAAGGATATATCTCCCTCCCCAGTAGCAGAGCAGACATTTCTTGTAGGGAATACCCAGATCCTCGCTCGTGCCATATGAGCAGCCACAGAAATGTCTTGCAAGGCATTGGCACAGCTTCAGGCAGGAATGGAGATATGTAAGCTGTACCTTAAAGCCTGCAAAACAATGAATACATATGAAAAAATACACCTGCTCTCTTTTGTAAAAAGACATAGAAAAGAAAGTGTAGACGGAGCAAAGACTTTAGCTGTGTGCTCTGAAAATGTTCTGGGCAGATTCAGTGAGCCAGCCATGAAAGGCATCAACTAAAGCTAATTAATTAGCTAAAAGCACTTTGAATATTAACAGGTTACTTCTACTTGATAATGGCACTGCTTTTTGTTACTGCTCAGAGCAGCAAATTCTCCGGGCTTACGATGCATTACCTGGCTTTTCCCAAGCCCCTGCCCTGGGACATATGTTGCCCCCTGGGATGCTAAGCATCCTTTCTGTGGGAGAATCCACGTTGTGCAAGACATCCTCATGTCACATGGGCAGCTTTGGTTCAGGTTTGGGTCCTTTCTTGGGGCTTGTTGAATAGCCACTGGGCTTTTGACTGTTTTTGAACGCATGGCCCAAAGGAACAGAGAATAAAGGGAGAAATGAGAGCAGCAGGTGAACCTGGATGGCTTTTTGGAGTCACTGGTAGAGAAAGACCAAGAGATGGAAGAGGCAGAAATTTGTTGGAACAGGGATAACACTGCACCTGCAACGCCATCATCTGGGGAGAACTCAGTTTTGGAGCTACCGGATAGAAGGAAAAAAAAAGATTTGGTGAAAAACAGGGTGAAGGAGCAGAGGAAAGTGGGAAGCTGAACTCAGTATACAAATTAAATGTTCTTTTTTACATCTTCATATATACAAACTAAAGAAAACTGAGGCATTTTTGCACCCAGCATTGTTGCATTTAGTAAGATTTCTTATGGGCTTGGCTAGCAGTAGCTAGGGATGGTGCTTGAGACTGGAGCCCCTGTGTGAAATCCCTGAACAGTGATGAGAGAGTCCCTGCCCAAAGTGTCTGCAGTCCCAAAAGCAATGAGAGGGGGAGCAGATTATCCTGAATGGGAGCTGAAGTGATTTTCTGGGTCGTGGGGAGAAATCTCACTTTTTACCACCGCAGCAATGCTGAAGAGGTTCATTGTGGGGAGATCAGATAGACCTCCTGGTCCCTCTGGGCCCTGTAGGCCTGTTGTTTGCTACCGAGCTCCCTGGGCAGACAGCAGAGGCTGCTGGGGATGGGCGCTGAGGTCAGGGGTGTGCTTAAGTGACCTGCTCTGCCACTTCTCAGCGGGATGTCACTGTCCCTTCACAGAATCACAGAATGGTTGAGTTTGGAAGGGACCTCTGGAGATCATCTAGTCCAACTCCCCTGCTCAAGCAGGGTCACCTAGAGCACGTTGCCCAGGATTGCATCCAGGCATGTTTTGAATATCCCCAAGGAAGGAGACTCCACAACCTCTCTGGGCAACCTGTTCCAGTGCTCTGTCACCCTCACAGTGAAGAAGTTTTTCCTCGTGTTCAGATGGAAGTGTCTGTGTTTCAGTTTGTGCCCGTTGCCTCGCGTCCTGTCGCTGGGCACCACTGAAAAGAGTCTGGTCCCATCCTCTCGACACCCTCCCTTCAGATACTTGTACACATTGATAAGATCTCCTCTCAGCCTTCTCTTCTCCAAGCTAAACAGGCCCAGCTCTCTCAGCCTTTCCTCATAAGAGAGATGCTCCAGTCCCCTAATCATCTTTGTGGCCCTTCGCTGGACTTGCTCCGGTAGTGCCACATCCCTCTTGTACTGGGGAGCCCAGAACTGGACACAGTACTCCAGATGTGGCCTCAGCAGGGCTGAGTAGAGGGGGAGGATCACCTCCCTCGACCTGCTGGCAACACTCTTCCTGATGCGCCCCAGGATACCATTGGCCTTCTTGGCCACAAGGGCACATTGCTTGAGTAGATGGTGTGCACCTTGTGAGTCATCCCTGTGTTTTGCACTGTGACAGGCAACCCATACGCTCCATTAGTTCTTCTCAGCTGAGTGGTGAGAACATCTTAAATCAGTTGGTTTCCTGCAAGAGTCTGACCTTGAAGGTGTGTGTAACAGCACCGTGCCGCTCAGCCTGGTTCCCCTGGTGTAGCCACACACTGGCATTATTGCAGGCTGCAGTGCATTGGGGAGGAACAGGAGGAACGGGTGCAAGCAGGGCTAACCCGTTAAAAAATCAGCATCATTTTAATCACAAATGTTTAAAACCACTCCTCACTTACACCAGTTTTTGGGGCAGACTTGGTCAAATCCTCTGTCACTTACTAGTCAGCCTCTCTTCATAGCCAGTGCAGCTCCTCTGGAGGACATGCTGGTCTCTCTGAACTCTTCCCCCCAAATGAACTTCAGCCACTGGTCCTGTTCCAGAGTTTAGTCTGTAAAAATCCAGGCCAAATCCAGTTCCTTGTCTCTCACAGGCTGGGTGGGTTAGGGGAGCTTTCCAGAAGTCTGATATATTGCCAGAGACTATGGACAGCAAATGGGATCCAGATGTGTCCTTCAGCACGAGGCTTTTCTTTCAGAAGGAATTTTCCCAGATCATTCCCCAGATTTTGCTGATGGGGTTTCTTGTATGACGTACGGCAGCTTGGCTTCCCTCCATGTCCTGGCCATCGGCATCGGTTTCCTGGGGGGAAGGTACGGCCAAAACCCTGACCAACGTGGCGGTGCTTTGCCGTCGCAGCAGCCTTCCCCTCCTCAGACCAACCTGTCTCCTGGACATCACCTGTGCTTGGGGAGTGAGGGTTGATCCCCTCGGCACCCAGAGCTGCCCAGGACCCCCCAGCCACCCGCCTCACTTCTTCCTCAAGAGTCACTGGCAAATGGCTCGCTGAGGGCAGAGGAACGCTGCCAGCCTCAGCTGCCAGTCTGCACCTCGTTCTCCTTGGCTTCAGCAGGGGACCCTGCTCTGTCCCCAAAATCCCTTGCTGAGGAAGGGTGCTAACAGGGAGAGAGAAAGACCCTATCTCTTTGGACATTGGCCCCACGTCACCCCACCGCCCCGAAAAGGCAAAGTGAGCTGGAGGCCTCTCCTCCTCCTGATCGGATGGGTTGAGGACCTGAAAACAGCCCCCTCCTCGCATGGGTGTGCCATGCTGTTGGGTTGAGTCCCAAAACTTCTCTAATGTACCCTCCTGGCTGGCTGGGTTGGCTCAGCACAGCCACTCCCCTGAGTCCATTTTTTAGGCACTCCATTCTCTCATACATCTAACACTTAACTTGGGTCATTAAGACAACAGGGCACTTAAGTCCTGCTATATTTACCTAAAAAAATGTACTTTTCAAAGCATACAGAAAGCAGAGAATGGAGCTGAGGACTGAACTTGGGTTTCTTATAGCCTCCCTACCATACACCAGAAATTATTATGAAATGTTTATTGATTGTAATGAAGCTAAAGCAGTAGCCCACATGGCTCAACATTTCAGATCTTTTGCCTCAATATTTTTCCAATTACCAAGATGTATTTTTTCTTCCAGGAAGACATTTGGCAGCAGAATTAAACAAATCCTAAGGGCTGTTAAAACTTAGACGCATCTTTGAGAGATCAGTGATCCACAAGAAAAACTTCTGTCTTTACAAATGCTCAAAAGTGCATTCGGTTACTGCATTCTGCTTTTGCATTGAGACTTCCAGACATCTTCCAGCAAGATCACTAGGTGGGTTGCAGGTAACCTAATATCAGTGGTGTATCATCTTGTATGTTATTCAGTGAGTTCAGATTTTCATACATTAGCGCAATAAGAAAATTCAGCAGAGAATTCACTTGAATAAAAATATATGCCTGGGACTACAATGCTGGGGAATTTAAATCAAAATCGCTTTCAATAAATGCAATCCATTAAGAGTCTCTTGACTGTCTATTTGAATATTTCAATTTAAAATACTACTTAGAAAGAGTAAATAAAATATCCTTCAGTTCTTCAGATTCAATTTATCCTCAGTTACAACCCATTGAGAGTTACCCCAAGGGTGAATTGCCCTGTATCTCATTTCTGCCCTAAAGTGCTTTCATTACAGTCTGAGTCATCCAAAGCTCCCAAGCTGAATTAATTTCTGCTGCTTTCTGAATCTCATAGTTGATATCCCACAGACAAAGCCATGTCTGTGATTCAGAAAAGTGCTGATTAATACCAAACAGGAATAAGCCAGACACTGCTATTTGTTCCTGGCTGTTCCCAGTCAGCTCACTGGAGTCAACGTGGCTTTCTGAAGGTCATGAAAGCTGCCAGGTGGCAATAGGGAAAGCCAGAAGCTGGGTGGAAGAGACATGGAAGCTGTGTGAGGAACTTGTGGAGGGTCCTGCCCTCATCTCTCCCACTGAGGCAGAAGCCAGCTGCAGCCAGCTCCAGCTGTTGCTACTTAGCACACACCAGCACAGCAGGCCTCGCTGGCCTGCAATATGCACTCTCTAACGTGTCTAAACAGGCAGCAGTAAGTACTTCTACCGCAGCTATGTCCCCAGCAAGCCTGGCTAGCGCTCCTTTGCTCGTGCACAAGGCTATAGCCTGTTACCCATCTTCATCCCCAACTGAGGGCTCCCTGGGGTTTAGCCCCCAGATTGTTCAGCCTGTCCTTGTCCTGCAGGGAAGGTCGTCTCTCAGCTTTTTGCTTTTGTCTGCTGGCGTAGCACTGAACACAGTTAGGATGGAGGAGACAAAGATCCTGTCTCTTAACTGCTCTTCAGCCCTTGCTACAGCAGTGGCAGGAGCTGTAGACTGGGGAGGGCAAGCTAAGGGATGTCCTAGCCCATCTCCAGCCTGGGCTTCTCTTTCCCCAGTGGAGATCAGAGCAGCAGCCCTGCCCTATGAAGGCAGAAGGCTGCTTTGAAACTCTCAGCAGCCCTAGCTTGGCTATGCGGGGGCTGCAGGGGGCCCCTGGCACTCATCTCAGGTAGGGATGGTTGCTAGAGCCTCACATACAGAGGCAACCACAGAGATCATCTGTAGGGGGGAGCTCTGCCTTGGGACTTCTCACATCCTCCACATGTTGGCAAGGTATTGAGGAGCTACACACACCAGTAGTGACGCCTGAGGCAGCTGGATTTTTCAGCATTTTTGACTACTCTGCTCTCAACTGCTTTTTCAGTGCCAGGCAGAAGCACTGTCCCAGCCCGTGAAGCAGAAGAAGCCCTGGTGGGCACACAGCAGAGACCCCAGTGAGCTCTGAACTCGCAGTCTCCAAACGTGCAGATCCTCCTGCAATTTCAGCGAGGCCAGGAGGCATTTCAGCTGTAGCAAGCAGTGCAAGCCTGGTTGTGTTTGTGCTTTGTAACCATAAAGCTGCGTGTTCCCTATGGCAGGGCCCTCTTACGAGCGGTGGAGTGGTTCTCCTGGTGTGCTTTGATGCACAGTCAGATGGTGCAATCAAGTTAATTAACAGCACCAAACCCAGTTTGCCAAGAACCTATTGATTTTCCAGAAGGGTAACAAATTTTCTCCGTACGTACCAGCACTGAGTCTGAAGTAATTTGCGATAAGCATGAGAGAAATCAGCTTTCAGTGTGATTTAGGGAGGGTAGTGTTGCATCCAGACACATGCCAATATGATCTTTCTTGAGAACCATTACATGGTGCCTTAGTGATTAATTAGAAATAAATAACATTTATCTTTAACATTAATTTGTAACTGAGTTAGGACAGCAGGCTGAATGCCAGGATCCGGTCCTGTATTAGGTGGAAGGTTTCCTCACAAGTCACAGTGTTTAAGGGATTAACCCTGGGCTCTTTCTCTCGCCAGGGATCTTTAAGATTGGGTGCCTAAATGTGTAGAAAGCAACTGTGATGCTGGCGCTGTATTAGCTTTTTCTCAACAGATCGAGAGTTTGGGAGGATCTCTGGCTAGGGAAATTTACCCTATGACCTGCTTTTATCTTAAAGCATTTGCTTTGTGGAAGCCAGCAGTAAGGAACTGAAACCCTGTCACTGCTGGGAGCTCCTCCTCCTTGCCTGGAGTGGCTCTGCCCCTTGTGCTACGTGCTGTACAAACACGTAAGCAAAGGATGACCCTGAGTTTGCCATCTCACCTCTTGATTGCCTTGGAAATCTTCACAGAAATATGCCAGCAAAGCCTAAAATGTGTTACCATGAGATTCTTTCATATCTGTCCTGCTATCCTCCTGCACACAACTATTTAATGGTGGACAGAGAGCCTTCCAAAAGATGTGTTTTAAATTAGCTCTCTTTTCTACATCTGGCTACTGATTAATATTTATTTAGACTTTTCCTGCCAAAGGCCTGAAACACAGCCACATTTCATTTTCCTCCAGGGATAAGTGGTGGCAAACAATGGTCACTGATGGACAGTGCTTGAGGACAAGGGCAGCAGCAGGTAAACCTGAAAGTATTTTCTAATGGCTGTAAGGACTTGTGAGTACAGGATCATCCCTGCAAACAGCAAAGGTCACAGAGACACAGTGGCAGTCAAGGGAGCCCCAATAACCCAGTCTGAGAAACAAGCCCATGACCCGGCCCTAGCCCCTCCAGGGCTGTCCCAGGAGATCCAGCAGCTCCATGGTCCAGGTGTGAAGCCTAGCAAGATGCGTCAACAAGAGAGGCTGCTACAGCCCAAGTGGTGTTACTGCCCAGGGGTATGGGACACATTATAGGGTGCAGGGAAAGAGCATCTTGGAATTGTACAAGACTTATTATCCAGTGTTTAGGGGAGGAACCAAAGGGAAAAGGAGGGATCAAAGTGGTCTGGGGAGGAACAAGCATGGGAAAATAGAGGGAGATGGGGATAAGAGAGGCCAGTTGTGTGTAAACAGGTGGCTGGTCACTACGCTTGTATGGCCATGCCCTGCACCTGGTCACTGCCGTCTATGCTCCCTTCTTATTCTGCTCCATTTCTACCTATTTTCCTGGGTGAGGGACTCTGTGGGGGGGTGTGTGTGTGGAGGTCTAAGTTCTGGCATCTGGAGGGACTGGAGCACATGCATATTGTGTGCGTTTGTGCCAGTGTATAATCACTAGTGAACATCCAGCTGGACTAACCGGCAAGTAGGATAAGAGGCTTGGGAGCCAGGGATTGAAGCAGCCTGTATGTGTGTGCCTGTTGGGAATACACGCTCAGCCTCACTACTGGCAGGACCTGGGGACATGGAGCTGCAGCAGCCTCACCTCTATCAGGCTGCCAGCTTCAGCAGCCCCTGACAGTGATATGTTCACTTGGGCTAGTGGCTAGGTTTGAACCAAGGATAACCTCAACAAAGGCAATTTGCCCTTACTGTCTAGGCAAAAGGATTAAAAGAGAAAAGATTGCTCTTTTTAATGCCTTTTAGCTTGAAAACTCCCCTTCAAACTAAGCTGAATGATGGTTGGCAGCTAAATCCCCCTCAACATCTAGGCACCTCCACCTTGTGATGCTGCTTGGGTCAGACACACCTGAGCTGACGAAGTTGTTCCTGATGGCATTGAGCTGCTCAAAAAACAATCCTTGGCGTGATTCATGAATGAGATGTTCCTCCCCTAAACAGGCAGAGCCTGAGAGGTGTGCTGAGACATTCCCCCAGGACAAGTCTCACTCAGACACAGGAGGCAGCTGGTGTAAAGTATGTGTTTGGGGATTGCATGTTCACTCTCAGCTCCAAAGCAGAGTAAGGACTTCAGAACATCTTGACCACTGAGTCCTGTCTCCATCTCTTACCATAGTGAAATGCCCAGTTGAGCAGATAGAGCACATACGGACGTGGCAGGCTGGAGAACAGCTGGACTGAAAAGCCCATCAGATCCTAGGTGTGAGCAAGAGATACAAATACATCAGCAGTATCAAGGTAGTTTCAGTGATGCATGTGTCCACTAGCAGAAATGAAGCTGGATACAGAGGGTTTCAAGGCTTTAGGACACGTAAAACTTAGATTTGGAAAATAAAATTCTAGTCCTTCTGCTCTTTCATATCCTACTCTGAGCTGCCATGGAGGAATAACATGTTACTTCCATCAAAACACAGTAATAAATTATAGGCTCTTGTATCAGTTGTCATTCTGTGAGTGATTGCTGAGATACACTCTAAGCTGATGAATTATTTAAATCAGATGCAGTACATTTTGGAAAATGAATTTGATTAAGTGGCAAGATATTATGAAGAAACTTGAGACAAAATCCTAAAAGAATTTATTTTCATAAAATCTAGCATGTTTCCTGTCTTATGATAATCTTGAGTAAATAGGTGAATTAGTAGGTAGATTGATAGACTGGCTGCTACAAAGGCCTAATATTGACACAGGAGACAAATACGAAGTGGAGAATGGTCTTGCTAAGCAAGGCGTATTACCTTCCCTCTGTTCCACTCCCCAAAAGGACAATGAGTATTTTATACTTCTCTTCTTCCCAAAGCCCTATATGGTGTGCTGTCGTGGTATGTTTTTGCTAAAACACTATAATGTGTCATTTCATAGATGATACTGAAGCTTATGTTCTGCCCAAATCTCTGTACAAAGCACATTCTAGTTTTGTTATGGATCTGTGGCTCATCATAGTATATAGAGTTTTATAGGGAAAAGACAGGTTCTTTATCAGACCAGATCTGGAAGAGGAGCTTGAAGACATGAATGTCCAGAAGCTTGTCTATTTTTTCCAACAAAGTCAGCTTGTCTACAAACCTTGTCTTGATGACACTCTTACACTTCCTTCCTAGCTACTACAAAACTACTTGCATGAAATACATAAATCGCCTTTGCACTGAAATTGGAAAATTATTCTCACATAAAATCTGGTTATTGCTATATATGGATATTTTCTTCCCTTTTTCCTTTCTCCCTTTCTCTTTCTTCCTCCCTCTTCCTTCCTTCTTTTCTTTCCTTCTTTCTTTCTCTTTCCTTTCTTTCTTCCCTTTCTCTATCTTTCTTTCATTTAACTGAAAGCCATAAGCATCATTTATTTGCATAATTGCTTCATTGAAACTGCAAAGAAGCTCTCATTTAATTGCCATGCATATGATCATATTCACCTAATTTAGTATAAATGTCCCCTGCTGTTTCAATTGGACATCTGTCTTAAACTGTTGTGAGGGAAAAGAAAACAGTATATTTCACCCTAGAAATGGCACAGTTGAATGATACATGAATGTTCAGTTAATTTTGGTCTTCTCTTCCACAGTACTTCTTCTTTCCTTTATCTTTAATTCTCCTGAGCAAAAAAGTCATATTTTGTATTTATTTAAATCCACAGAATTATAAAAAATATATTCGATAAAAGTCTGTGTTTTCCCCTTTCCCTTCTCCTCTCCTCTCCACATTGGAAGAAAGACTTGCCTTAGAGGATAGTGCTTCTGGCTCAAGCTCAGCCTCAATTTTGACTGCTGGCGGTTTCTTTCCACGTGGATTCATCACTATTGATTTTTGTTCCAGATTTTAAGATATAGGCATGTATAGCCGGTCACATTCCCAATGCCAGTCTTATACAGATTTTCTAGCTCTCCCATGGCTAATACCTGAGCCCTCCACATGCCTGAATACAACCCGTCCCAGCAGGCTTGGGGGTAGGAAGCCCAACACCAGCTAGAGGGTGTGTGTGCACCACTGACTGCGGAGGCTCGCAAAGACATAATCCGAAATGGGAAGGATGAACGCGCTGAGCTCCATGCTGCCACAGGGACACGGACGGTTTCCTTCCAGTGACTTTGCAGAGTGGGCAGGCACAGTCTCTTCTGTACAGTCATACAGGAAGCTTGCAGAGCAGGAAACTCAGATATGTATGTCTTAGGCTAATAACTCTGTCTAATATCTATGTCCCCTCCTTTTTGAATCACATGCAAATGCTAAAAGACAGCAGGAAACAATCCAGTCTGCAGATTTCTCATGGGAACCATGTCCTAAAATGTGGACAACTGTCCAAAGGATTTCTTGAAGAGCCAGCTGGTAACTTGCTCTTGCAAAAGTGCTCTGAGACAGGTAAAAGAAAAAGCATTTGGATTTTTGACAGAAGTGTCAAAGCCAGAATTTGGACAGTTTTAGCATAAGTGATGACCAAAAACCTCCCAGAGATTTCCCTTTTCCAGTTACAGAGGAGTATACAGCGGAAACAGATTGCCAGCATTTTATTTCACTTAAAAAATATTTTAAAAGGTTGATCTTAAGAAATAGATATTAAGGTCAATATAAGAACAGTTTAATTCAGAGACATATACTGACAGTGAAACCAATTACCTTTATCTTGAACAAAGCACCCTTCTGAAGGAAAATACTTGTTGATTTAGATTAAAAACAGATGCCAGACAATGTGCTGGCCAGTGTTCTACTGAGAAACACTCAGTGTAAGCTCAAAGTGGTCTCCACTTTCAAAGTAGTGGGAGCAGTAAGTGCTTGGCATCTTTGCAAAACTCTCTCTCTCCAATTCAATACCCCACATCAGAGGCACCTGAGACACCTGTGTTCTTTAACTTATCTGCAGTCTAATCCTTCCCACCCACACACAAATATATAAAATGGAAATAACAATTTAAAGCTATCTACATAAATACAGCTTTGAAATGCACTAATGTATATTATTACCTGAATCAGGAGAGCACTTATGCACAGCACAAACTCACATCCAAATTGCAAGTGGAGAACAAGATTTCTTCTCTAAATTTGGGGACAATATCAGGTTGCGCTGAGAGGATTAGTATAAACAGAGGGGAAAGGAAATGAAGGCTGAGAATGGTCCAGGAGGGAAAAAGGAAAGGGCAAGGAAAAATGGTCAAAAAAAGAAAGCTCTGGGAAGTAAATGGTTTGCAATTACTTTAGGCAGCTCACTTAATCTTCTTGCAGTTTAAGTTTCTCACTTTTGAAAATGGAAAAAACATCTACTTATTACCAAGAGGTGGGCTGGTAATTCATGTTGAAAAGTGCTCTGAGGTTCTTGGAAGAAAGGTACTTTTAAAACTGTAAAGTATCATCACCCTTGAAACATCTGTTGTTATGCCATAGTAAGACTGTGGATTTCAAAACTGCTGCTGAAAACTAATGCAGAAGGAAAGCAACAACCCCTTCAATAATGAATACTTGGCCAATCCTAGCATTTCTACCCATGATACCATCAACAGACAAATACCGGTGGGAAGAATGGGTAAGAAAATATCTTAAGTATGTATTTTACTAAGTCTCTCATCTGGGAAAGCTAGTTTGCTAAGTGTACAGCTGCAAGTAGCATAATCAGTTTAGAAATTTGTGTTTACTCTCATTTTATTTCCTCCTGGGGAACTGTAACCAAGCTGCCAGCATGACGAAACCACCACTGAGGAAGTCAGTGAAGGAAAGCGCTAGTCTATGGTATTCTCCTAGTTCATGACAGTCACGCTCCGCTAACTCTGTCCCTTTATTTCAGGATCCTAAGGAGTTCACCTTAGAATTTTTTTCCATCTACTTACTGAAACACAGCATGTGTCCTTTCAAACCCTGCATTCACATTATTTACCAGCTCCCAGTGTTGCACCTTTAATGTGAACCCATAACTCAGTTCCTTGTGCTGGCAGCAGTCACTGCTTCAGAGAAGGGAGGAGTACAGAGATGCACCCCAAGCCTTTCCATTTTGGTCCATCTCTGTGCCTTTTTGAGATTCTCTGCTTAGGTTAACAGCATGTCTCAGTCTCTTTCCAGATTGTTAATAACTTGCAAAACAGAGTGTAGTTGCTGGCATTCCCTTTACTTCATCTCTTCTGCCGGCAAGCGCTAAGGAAAGAGAAAAAGATTTAAGATACAACCAGAGCATAGGGACAAAGAGGCTTAGAAATTGAAGTCTGGTCTTCTACCTGTGTCCTCAAACCTCTCTCATCTTGCAGGTAAGAATTCTATCAAAAACCAGATTATCCTAACCCAGAGCTAGGCTGGTTTAACTCAGTTTATTTCCCTGTGCCTGAAGAAGAGGTGGAGACAGCACTGCCTTTATTGCACTCTATAAGTGCATCCCTAATGCACTTACGGATCCAAGCCCAGGCCAGTTCTGCGAATGAGTCCTGGAGAAAGTCAGACCTGTTTTGCCAGTCAGAAATCCACTGCTATTAACACAGCAGATTATTGCATACCTGCATGGAGACTCCTTTCCCTAAGGACATCCTTGAAGGAAGTATATGGAGGGGTCTGCGCACTAGGAAACCTTGTCGTCATGGCTGCTTACCAGTGAGCCTTGCTAGCAGGGAGCTGGGGTTAGATTCGCTCAACTCCATGCTCTTGTGAGTGTCCTAGTAGTGCTGGTCTAGCTCCTGCTCTAGTTGGTGTATATCTCCCTTGATCAAAGGACCTCATTGGAGAACTGTAGCTTGGTCATTTCCATCTCTCAAGATGGAAATCTAACTCTTCAAATCTAACTTTTCAATTGTGAGACTTTGCAGATTTTCCACCAGCCAGATGTGGGATTTTTTCCTTCTATCACATAAAGAGTAGTCCCAAAAGTATCCACAGAACAGCAACAAAGACATCTACTTACCTTTCCAGATCATGAAATCCAACAGCAAAATAATATTCACTCTTCTTACAAAATTCGGCAGGACCTATGATGCCTCTTTCTTCTCCTTCTTTTCTCACTTAACAAGCATTGGCTAATAATCTCCAGGGCTGTATCAACACCTTCTTTTGTCTTGGCAGAGCACTCCAGGTAAGCATATGCCCCAATGCTGGCAGCCAAAGCTTTTCCTTTTGCAGTGCTAATTGGCTCTTTGCCTGGAGTGGCTAGTTTCTGCTTGACACCTTCATCATCCCTTAGCTCTATCTTGGTAGCCACCAGAATAATAGGTACTGTGGAACAGAAGAGTTTGATTTCTGGAACCCAAATATCAAGGATGTTTTGCAGTGAGTCTGGCCTGTCCACAGAAAAGCACATTAAAATAATGTCTGTGTCCTGATAGGAAACTGAGCGGAGATTTTGGTAACTGGCTTCATCCTTCCCTGCCACATCGAAGAGAATTAGCTTCACATCCTTCCCATCTACCTCTATGTCAGTGGCGTAAGTGTCAAACACAGTTGGCTCATAGCATTTGGGAAGCTGTTCGTGGCGTAGAGCAAAGAGGAGGCATGTCTTACCACAGCTGTCATCTCCAACAACAGTTAGCTTTCTCCTAAGAGCAGCCATGCCTTGAAAACCAAGATGAGGTAAAAAATGAATTAATCCAGTGCCCTTTTTTTTTTTTTTTTTAATAGCTTTTGTGAAGAGTAGAAGGAGAATGGAAGAAGAAATCCTATTATTTTGGAATTCTTCCCATATCTCATCTCCATACTTCTGTCCTACCTGTGTTCCCCCTTTTTTGGCCTTCAATTCCTCTGGTATTAGAATGTTCTGAAATTGTGATTACCTTGCTCTTGACTATTTTTATACATAAAAAATTCAAGATAAAAAACAGGTCTGGATGTAACCAAGATTCCTGCAGTGTCCTATGCTTCTGTTTTATCATCTCACACATTGTTTATGGCCAGTGTTCAGTTCATAACAGATTTCATTTTCTAGATTGAATGACTTAATTTTGTAAGGGAGATGGAATATAAAACACTGTATGGAACAACTATCCAAATAGGTTTTATTGCCTACATTTTTCTCACCATGGTCTACCAGTGAAATTCTACCAATGGCAATAGCTATCCTTTGTAAATCCATGCTGCTTTTTTTCATAGATCTGTTCTCATGTGGGATTAAGAAAATGTTCTCTCTCTTCATATATTCATTGTTATTTTATATAAAATAGAAGTTAGTTAGACTTACAGGATAGTAATTTCCAGCATCAATCTTCCTTTCTTGATTTTCAGTATTAGATTGGTTTCTTCCAATCTTGTTACCACTTCAGTTTCCGTAGGTCACAGATTCCCCTATACAGAGAACTCACCACCACTTTATGAAGACCATTATGACGAACATTGTATTTAAAGGAATAGGTTGATGTTTCTAAATTTAGCCAACCAATCTACAAAGAGAACTGGATGAGATCACGCCTCTTAAAAAAACCCTACTTTGATGGCAATAAAGTGCAAGTTACACAATCCATTAACGAATCACAGCACATTTGCTTTAGAAATTCCCTGTTCCTATTGCAAAAGACCTAAAGTCTCATCTCGAGCAAGCATTTCAGTACCAGGTGTGCCAAACTGGTTTTGTGCATTGGGCTGAGTACTAGACAGTAAAACAGCAGCAGATCAAAGTTCTGCCAGCCAGACCCTCAGGATGCTCTTTTCCAGATCTGCTGAGACATCTTAGAGAAATGAATCACAGAACAGCTGAGGTGGGAAGGCATCTCTGGAGATCATCTTGTCCACCCCCCTGCTCAAAGCAGGGCCAACTACAGCAGGTTCTCAGGGCTTTGTGTCCAGTTGGGTTTTGAACATCTCCAAGGATGGAGACTCCATGACCTCTCTGGGAAACCTATTTCAGTGTTTTACCACCCTCACAGTAGCGAAATGAAATCTATAAAGGCAACAGTCTATAGAGAAAGAACAGTCCAGTGATCAAGTTAAGTGATAGTGTGAACCATCTTGGACTTCAGAGATGAAGACCGAATTCTCTGCTATCCTGCTGGCATTGGATAAGTCATTTCTTTTGCCTCTGTCTCAGTTTCCCTGGTAGACAAAGACTACAAGGTGCTCACACCCACTAAGAACTAAGGACAAAGGGAACCAAGGTAGCTTAATTTGGTCTCTCTGCAGAGAGAAGTGACTGCAAAGGCATTATTGGTGAGGCAGATACTTAACTGCTGGCATGCAGTTATGAGGTCAATCCATTTTTTTCATAGAGCTACTGAAGAGTTCTTTGTTTGAGATGAAGGTTTTAGCCCAAAGATGGGGAACTTCATATCTTGCTTCTTCTTTAACTTGAGTGAGTTGGAGGCCTGAGGGCACTTTAGTTTTCTATGGTGGTCTAATTTTACTTTGCCACAGTGTATTTCCTGAGTACTAGTCAAGTATAACTCTGATAGTCTTGCCACTAAAGCCCAAATTTTATACTAACTTGACAAAATAAGAATCATTGGATTCTGACTTGCTTCACTTATTCTCAGGCAGAGTAATGCCAGTGAGTCCGATACAGCTCTTTAAGATCATAAAGCCATTTCTTGTTTGGTATGTGCTTTCACTTGTGCTGTACTTAGCCTAAACCTCTACTTCAAAAATACACAGGTCTTTTCCACTCCCTCTTTTGAACCTTGGCATTCCAGTTTCCAGGCAGATTAGTCTGGCTTCTCTGCTGAGAGCACTGATCACAAGAGGATCTAAGAATTAAATTCTGTTTTTCTTCAGGGACACTGGAAAACAATGAACCTGCCATGATGTGCAACAAGTGTTTCGATTCCTACGCACGCCAGAAACTCTTTTCAGCCTGGAGAGCCGGATACTTATCATGTCTGCCTGTCCTCCCACATCTACTCAGAGGTTTTCTAGCAGCGGCCTGTGAACTGCTCATATTTAGCTAGCTCCTGCTTTCCTTATTTCACTAAGAGGCTTTGCCTGCATGAGGACCAGTGAGGACTGCAGGGTGCTTGTTGCTAGCATTACAGTACAAGTCAGCACGCAGGACTTGGTTTGCCATTACTGGTACATACGGCTCCCTCAGCATGCTATGCCACAGCGAGCAATGCATTTACTTATTGACAAAATGAACAGAGATTACATTCCCTGCTGAGCTTTCATGCTTTTGGTACAGATTTATGCTTGAGCACAAATTATCTGAATTACAGACGTGCCCTTTACAAAATCTGCTTAGGAAAAAGAACAGGGCAGCATATAATCTGGAAACAATCTCCAGTAATTGTACTGGAATTGTCTTCTTGAGCAAAAAATGCCAATTGGATTAAATCATGTAAAAAACAAAAGGTTGAGTTTTTATCTCAAAACCACCAGCACAAGCAGTGAAAGCAAAGAATTGGTGTCTTCTTACTCCTGCTTCATACTTTCCTCATCAATCATACAGATATATGTGGTGCAGCATAACTAATAAATTCTCTGGCCAGAGAGTTTACATTTGGGGATTACTGGAAGTGAAGTTTCAGCTTGCTTAAGAAGTATAATTTAGTATATCATGTAAATTTGAGCAGGATATATAAAAATCACAACATAAGGCTCAATTTCTGCCCTAAAATATGTGAGCTGGCTACACTGCCTGGTCCCTTCCAGACCATGCCTGCATACAGAATCAGGCACGTACAAAATCCCTTAGCGAGAGAAGAAAGCCTCCTCAACCCAGAGCCTATTTTCATTTTTTTCTTTCCAGATTTTCCATCTCTGCTCCCAGTCACCACCGTGGGAAGGAAGTCTAAGCACTTCCACAGAGTAGTATCCACTGTGCTCACGTCTTGCTGCAGTTCCTCTTTCTGCTGCACTCACAGCACTGTGATTCTGACCAGATTTTCGTTTTCCCTGATGCATTGCTCTAAGCAGGAAGAGAAAAGGATTCCTACATACAGTTCCTCTCCTGATTTCCACTGTACCTGAAATTGGCTCACCTCATGCTTCTGTGTATGATCCGAAGAAAGGATACTCCAGAAAAGAGAAGCAAATATAACCAAAAAGATAATATAAATTAAGGGCCTCCTCACTCTGAGTAAGACAGCTCAGTGCAGGTATCACACTACTGCTTCCTGCAACTTCAGTAAAAAATCAGATTGTAGTGATTCATGTTGTGGCTTTCAGATAAAATTTATGGGCTAAATCCACTGCACGAGAAAGGCAGCATATAGCAAATTTCCATTATGTCTGAAGCCCAGGCCAACATCAAGCATCACATGTACTACATATTTAAGTTTAAATGCATGATAACTACAGTGACTTCGATGTTCCCTGTAGAGACCACTTCTGGAGTGTGTCCTAGGACAGTGAAGTGAGTGGGACTTCAGTGTAAGTGAGCCACAGGACTGGTCCTCCCAGTACAAAGCCTGTGTAGACATTTCCAGTTCCTAGGTCAAGGGACTACATGGACTTTGCTGAAGTCTTTCTTGCAAGGTGAGAGATGAACTATCAGGCCCACCGGCTTCAGCATAACTGCAGAAGACTATACTAGCAAATTAAGCAGTTATGGCTTAGGCCATAACCGGGTACTGGCACTACATCTGCACTGCTCAATGACTCCTGGCATGGGTTGGACTCAGGACAGCTAGACCTTTGCTATTAATTTTCTGAGCATAGTTTGGAAGCTGGGACCAGAGACAATCCCCAGCAGACAGTTTAGATGAGGCCTCCCCGTTTTGAAGTCTAAGAGAGTTTGAGAGCATGAATGCATGTTCACTTACTGAATGCCGAGGCACACAGATAATTGCTAACAGCACTTTGGGTGAACAAAAGAGCTGTGTGCTTTGCAATGAATAAGCTGTGCATTTCCTTAGCTTCATGGCACAGCAGAGATGAGATGATCAACCTAATTGCTCAAATTGCTCTTTTTTCTATTTAACGAAGTGCTAATACCAGTGAAAAGACAAATCCAATATTCAGGCATGGTTCTTCGTGCACCCAAAAAGCCAGAGGAAAAAGTATTAAAAAATGTATTTAAACAACACCTATCACTATCTATAAAATACTTGCAGCTTTTCTCCCTGACCCCCAGAGACCGCTTTCTTGCTTTTGACTCTTAAAGGAACATGGGCATTCATGCCACAAGATGGCACTGAACTCCAACATAAAATCCATCATTTTAATATTCTTGAAGAGCTTCAAGAAAAACAGCAAATATATTTAGAAGATTTACATTATACAGCAAATTAACTCCATTTGCCTATCAAAAGGGTCTAAATGCTTGTGATTATATTTATAGAGAAAACAGCTACAAGCTGCGACTGTGCCATCACAAGAAGGAGGTGGTAGCATGGGGAAGATCTCCTTTCTACATATGTCACTTTGGGTTCATGAAGAATTTAAAATTGTGAGTGGTGACCATAAATGTAAAGGACCAATGCAGATTAGAAATTTAACCCATTAAAAGATCAGAGGTACTGGATAACATCCATGTGTGTGACTACATTTTCAGTTTCTTGTTTTTTCAAACATCAGTTTGAACTTACGATATCCACTTGCACATTTCAAATCCCAAAGCCTATAACTTGTTTTTTCAAGCTGCAAAGTGCACATGTGCATAGATGAAATCTTTCATGTGAAAGATACTACACAAATGCATACAGATCAAGGTAAGATTAAGGTACAAAGCTATCTTGTAAATTAGAGATGGAATCGATCATCACAGTCATCAAATTCATCACCAGCCAGAGACATGTTCTTTTGACAGGGAGAAAGGGGAATGAGAAAAAGCCTAACAGAAGATGAATTATATTTCACTGTGTAGGATTAAGTGAACCATAACCACTTATTTGCCTTACTGACAATACACTTTTGCAGCAGTCTACTGAAAGTAACCTGTCAAACTGCTCATTTGGTCTTTAAGTGCCTTTTTTTATACAGATGGAATCATACTGGCCAAATTACTTTTGTTCTATTCACTAATGCCTCCACTGGCTAGCAGAAGAGGACACTTTGGATATCATCCTGAGAGGCAGTAGCCACAAAACATCACCTAGGCGAAAACGTTTGCAGAAAAAAAGCTTAAGACAACACCCAGTAAACAGCGATAGCTGCAGCAGGGACATAGCGAATCAGTACCGGCAATTTCGCAGTATAAGACTCTACAATGCATGCCTTTATTAACACACCAGCATGAGCCATCTGTTTATATTAAGGTACTTACACCCTATCCTCCAAGCAATCTGAAATGCCTGCCTTTTGCACTCATTTATTTTCCACATTCATTTTTTCATTACCGTGACTTCCGATATCTCTGTAAATTGAGACTAAGAGGGCATTTCAGTTCAAGTCTGCTACTTCTCCCGGTTTATAATTCCTCAGTTCCCTTTTGGCCAAAAGCTGGCAGGAGACAGACTCAAAACATGATGAATTTTTTTCCTTTAAGGAAGGGAAGTGGCTGAGCCCTGCGTTTTTTTCGGTAATATCCAGCGAATGCTTTTGTTTTATTTGCCCGCCAGAAATAATCTCAGGTGCACCTTGCTTGGGCTTTAAAGGCTGGGTCCGGGACGCAGAGGCTCTCCCTCCCTCTCCCCTTGCCTCTCGGCTGCCCGCGCCGCTCGGGCCCGCTCCCCGCTCCCGGCGAGGCGGCTCGGAGCGGCAGGGCGGCAGCAGCCGGGCACACGGCAGGGACCTGCCCCGGCGCCCCGCAACGCCCTCACGGCCCGGCCCGGCCCGGCCCGGCCCGGCCCGGCCCGGCCCGGTCCCCTCACGGCCCGGCCCCGCAGCATGGCCCCCGCCACCCCATAACCCAGCCCCGAGCAGCCGCCCCCCGCCTCCTCCCAGCCCTGCCCGGCGACGCCGCCCCACATCGTGGCCCCCCCCAGCCCCGGCGCCCCCCAGCCCCGGCGCCGCCGCCCCACACCGTGGCCCCCCCCAGCACGGCGCCACCGCCCCACACCGTGGCCCCAAACAGCCCCTCCCTCCCGCCGCCGCCGCCGCCGCCGCCGCCCCGCCGCGAGCCGGGCGCCGCGCGGGCCCCGGCGCCCCCTCCCCGCCCCCCCCCCCGCTGCCCCCGGCGCCGCCGCTCCCGCCTGGCCCCGCCCGGCGCGCGCCGCCAATCGCGGCGCTCCCCGCCGGGGATGACCTCACTCGCTTCGCTCCCATTGGCCGGCTATATTAAGAAAGTCGGCGGCGCCTTTAAATAGCGGCGCCGGGCGCAGCTTGCGGCAGTGGCGGCGGCGCGGAGCGGAGAGGGCGGCAGCGGCCGGGCGGGGCAGCGCGGCGCAGGGCTCGGCGGGCAGCAGCGCTCCGCCGCCAAGGGCCGAACCGAGCCGGACAGGGACGCGTGGGGCCGGCGCCGCTAGCCGCAGCCGAGGCGCGCACCGCACTGCCCCGCCCCGCCGTGCAGGCGCCGGGGGTCGGCGCGGGTCCCCCGGGGCGGGGGCCGGAGGCGAGCTCGCAGCGGGGCCGCGGCCGCCTGCCCGCGCGGGCCCCGGCTCGCCACGGTGCCCTGCGACAAGGCGGAGGGAGGCGGAGGCGGCGGCCGAGGGGAGGAGGGTGCTGCCATCGTCCTGCTGCACAACAAGGCCAGCTTGGCCAGCCTGGCCATGGCCGCCATCCGCAAGAAGCTGGTGGTGGTGGGGGACGGCGCCTGCGGCAAGACCTGCCTCCTCATCGTCTTCAGCAAGGACGAGTTCCCCGAGGTGTATGTGCCCACCGTCTTTGAGAACTACGTGGCCGACATCGAGGTGGACGGCAAGCAGGTGGAGCTGGCCCTCTGGGACACGGCTGGCCAGGAGGACTACGACCGCCTGCGCCCCCTCTCCTACCCCGACACCGACGTGATCCTCATGTGCTTCTCCGTAGACAGCCCGGACTCGCTGGAGAACATCCCAGAGAAATGGGTGCCCGAAGTCAAGCACTTCTGCCCCAACGTCCCCATCATCCTGGTGGCCAACAAGAAAGACCTGCGCAACGACGAGCACGTGCGCAACGAGCTGGCCCGCATGAAGCAGGAGCCGGTGCGCACCGAGGACGGCCGTGCCATGGCCATTCGCATCCAGGCCTACGACTACCTGGAGTGCTCAGCCAAGACCAAGGAGGGTGTCCGGGAGGTTTTCGAGACGGCCACCCGGGCGGCCTTGCAGAAGCGCTACGGCACCCAGAACGGCTGCATCAACTGCTGCAAAGTCCTATAGGGCGCAGCTGGCGCGCGGCCCCTGGCCGCCTGTTGGCAGGTGGAGAGGAGCTGGGCTATGCACGCACATGGCAGCCCCCTCTGCGGGGGGCTGACGATGGAGCGGGCTGGGGGCGAAGGGAGGGGACGCGCTCCCTCAGCCTTGGCCGAGAAGGGTTGTGTCGGCTTGGCCGCGGGGGTGGCGGATGGGGGGGTTGCATGCCCTGAGTCTGGGGGGAGGGGGAAAGGTGGGGAGAAGCCTCCTCCCGGCACTGCTCCCTGCGAGTTCACCGCCTACTCTCGCCAACTGGAAGCTGCTGAGCCCGGACTGAGCGAAGCGTGTGCCCGGCTCTTCCCCTCGGCCCGCCACTTGCGGCTCCTGCGCAGCCTCCTGTCTCCTGTCAGAGGAGGGCAGCGGGGCTGAGGCGCTCCAAGAGACTCCTGCGTGCATGCGTCTGCCTCCCCCGGCCCCCGCGCGGGCAGGCTGGGGAAGGGGCTGTGTTGCAGGCTGCCGGCAGCATCCCACCTCCCCGGCGGATGCCGTGGCCTGAGCCTTGGCCTGCTGCGGAGCATCGTGCCCTGCAGCCGGGCCTGGGAGGGGAGGGCCATCCCCAGCCGTGTGTGTATATATCTTACCTTTTCTGTATTGTGCAAACCGGGGTAGGGCAGGGGGTGCTTATTTAAAGTGAGGTGGGGAGGGGGTGCCCAGCTGGGACTTGCCTTGTGCGGAGGAGCTCGCCCAGAGGGACTGATGCCTGCTGAAAATGTGAGCCTTGAACTGACTCCAGCTGCAGAAGTCGCCAGGCTGGAAAGTGAGAAGCTGGACTGCTTCATCCTCCTTGCAGGACATCCTCCTCCTGATGGACTAGGCAGGATGAGCAAGGGGGGAGGGGGTGATATTGCCATATATTATGATCTTGGTGCCTGCTCCTTCATTTAATGTCTTCTGCATATATGTTGAATTGGGTTTATTTAAGAGTTTATTTTCAAAAGAAATTACTTTGCACAACTTGGGTTTTATTTTTTTTCTAAATTAAACACTCAATGCACTTGTCATCTGCATACAACACTGTAGCATTGCAAACACTCTACACAGTAACCTCATCTGGGTCTTGTTTTTAAATTGTGGGTGGTTTTTTTTTTTTTTGATATAAGAGGAAATAAAACCACTGTATTTTTGCCTTGAGGAGAAAAAAATGGGTGAAAGCACTGGTCCTTGTGCATTGAGTACATCAAACTTTAATACTAAAGGACAGTTTAAAGTATTTAGGTTTATTTAAAACTTATTTTCACAGGGTAGCAAACCTGGGTGAAAATAATCTTGTGTTTCTCTGGTTCAGAGAACAAATGTATCCATATATGTTTGTTTACTTTTCTTCCCCTCTTCCCCCAACAGTGGTACTGAGACTGTTTCTGTTTTTAATAAACTGACATGGCAAAAACAATGAGATGTATATGATGTTTACATAAAGTTATAAACTGTGTATGCAGTTTTTTTATGTAAAGTATTAAAAGATTCTATGCTGACATTTGTGAGAGCGTTGTTTTGATTTAATGGAGCTCAGCTTGCAAAAGTACACCTCGAAGGTGTGGAAGTGGAACAGAGCCACCTCCTGCCTGCACACGCTCCTTTCAGCGTTTTCCTCCCCTGGCTGAAGCCCCTAGCAGGCAGCTTTCAGGGGGCTGGTGGATGTATTTTCCTTTAGGGGAGCCAGTTTCCCAGTTTTCTGTGCAGGCTGAGCCTGGCAGTGCACTCGGACAAAAACCAGGGGGCTGATTAGCCTCCCCTTACTGTTGTGGACCAGCGGGGGAGCACAAGCTGCCCTTGTGCTGCATGGTGGGCTGGGGGGGGGGTCTCCCTGGTGCGGGCTCTGGGTCCTGTGCTCTGTGGTCACTGCTTTTTGGTGGCTGGGGTGAGGGAGTGTGGCTGCACGCGCTGGTTGTGATAGGTGTGAGGTTAGGGCTCGTGTAATAACAAGCTAGTGCTGTTACAGCAGAGAACTGAAAGGTAACAGTGGCTGTAGGACTCATTTTCAAGCAAAATATCTTTTTAATAAAGCAACCTTTACTTACTGGAGTCTCCTTTGCTCCAAGCAAATGCCTTTGTTCTCTGCAGGAGGACTTGTGGACAGGCTTCACTTCCTTGTGAATCAGAAGAAGGAGGCTACACTTAAACTTACACTGCAGCAGCCTCCTAAGATGTGTAGCTAGATTTTCTAATTGCTGGCCTTATTAATTCCCATAGCGATGCAAGAAATTCAAGTTTTTTCCATGTTGGGCAGCCCCAGCAGGGTTACGTCCCTTCTTCCTTTGCCATCTCTGCACTTTCAGGGGCGCTGTTTGTTCCTTGAGCTTGGGCAGATGCAGGCATAAGTGCGAAGGCTTGCATGTGGTGGTGGAGGTGCCTGTATGGGTTGGTGGAGGTACCTATGTGGTACCTATGTGGTGGATGTACCTGCATCATCAACAGCTTCAGGCAGAAGAGGTGGCATCAGGCAACACCAGGAGCGAGCAGAGCTGTCCTTGCCTCCTCTTGTAACAGCCGGGCAGCGTTTCACTTATACCACATCAGTTTAAACCCTTCTGTATGGTGTTTTGGCATCAAATATGGGGAGCATCATGATGCCCATCTGCAACTGTGGCAAATAACTTGCATTCCTCATTTTTTAAGGAGAATCTTAGAGAACAGGAGGCATGGGGTGTTCCTCAGTCTGGTAGCAAATAAATTACATAGACTTTTGTCTAACAGTGAGGCCTATGCGTAAAGTGCTGAGGTCTCCCTTTGTTTCAGAAAAACTTCCCTAAGTACCTGTAAGAGAAATCTCTTTACATCACAGCTCTGCCTGAGGGTCTCCTCAGGACAGTTTTGTATTTTTGCAAATCCTCTTGACTCCTTTTGCAGAGGTGTGAAAAAAGGAACCAAGCCTTTTGTTTATCTGGTGTATGAATATTTGCTAGGATGCGCTGGATTGTTCAGAAACTTGTTTAAAGGGCCATTGCCAAACACTCCATTCTTACAGAAGCATTCAAAAGCCCAGTTCTATGTATCTTAGCACTTTTCCATACGGTATTGACCAATGATAATAAAATCAGCATGGGAAACTTTTTCTTTAAGCTGATTGTGATAGCTGCCAAACATATAAATTTGTTGAGACTGTACAGCAATAACTAATCTTCACAAAATCCCAAAGGCGAAAGCACTAATATTTATATTTTAAACAGTGGGAAAAGAGTTAGTATTGCATCTCTGTATAATTAGCTCTATCAATATTTTCCACTAAGATGCTTACAAGGTAATTACATTCATTATTTCAAATTGGACTTTCGCCCGAGTCGGGGCTACAGTAACTGGCCCAAGGGGGGAAACTGTAAAAAAGCACATTTCAGTTTTAACTGAGCGTGACCTTTCTCTACTACTTGTGAACTCATGAATAAGCCCACAGAGTGAGATCCCAGGGTGGGAGTCCACCCTTTGGGGTCAGATGGTGGGATCAGGGCCGTAATTTGTTCTGCCCTGTGCCACGTACTGCACTTGCTCATTAACATCACCACTTTGGCAGGGGGTACATGTGGCTCATCCCGCCCTCACTTGTCCCTCGCTTGTCTTCCTCTGGCCCCCTGCCTTGTCTTCTGTAGCCTTTTGATAAGAGAAGAGATGACTGGGAGCGGGCATCGAAAGACACTTAACAACTACCTCATCTCTTGCACCCCTGCGCACGACTGGGCACTCAGAGACTTTCTCTGCTGTGTCCTCATGCCCACACAGATGTTCCCAGCCGAGGAAAGGCTGCACCTTCCCTTACTCACTTGAGGGACCTGTTCAGGCTCCACAAAGGGTTGCTTCTGCTGGCGGAGCTCGAGCTCCACTGGGGGAGTTTGTCCAGGCGACGATACCAGCCCACCCTTAGCGGCAAGTCCTGAAAGTGTAGAAAAGCCTTATTCAAAGGCCCATTCATCTCAGTTATTCTCTGTTCAAGCGAGGAAACCACTTCCACACTCTTACCCTGAGACCCATTTGGGCCCTCTGGCAGTGCAAGGGTATCTCCTTGCGGCAGACTGAAAATTAAGACCCTCAGGGAAGGTCATTACCTTCCTCTCCCCTTTGGGAGATGCAGCAACAGAAGTTGTAAGTAGTCCTTACATGATCAAGTGGAGACTTTCTGTTTAAAATGTATTTTCAGAACTGAAGCCAAAAAAGGGGATAAACTATCTTTTGTTGGAAGTCAGTAAAAATCACTGGTAGCTTTGGCAAAATGTTTTTTAATTTACTTGTTATGCACTGAAATGAAACTGCATGTTTTTGCCATTTTTTTTCTTTCTCTCCTGCAACTCCACATACTACAGTGGGGTTGCATGAGTGTAAGCAAGAACAGAATTTGAAGTAATGTTTTCTTATATGGCTTTTAGTTTTTGCAGTAATAACTTAATTTAGCTCCATTTGCCTTGAGTAGGTTGCAATTCTGTTTTAGCAATTCAATAAAGAATGAGCACAAACTCAGTGTATGAGAAGAGAAAGAAGTACTTTAAGGAAATCCATGACTATTTTACTAGTATCACTGTCATTAACTGTAAGTCACTCATGGATTTTATTCCTTGACTGTAGAAAGTAAAAGAGGCCTAGTTTCATCTTTTGGATTTTAGTGAAGTGTAGCACTAGTGAATCTAGTTCTTTCCTGTTATTGCTGGCTCTGTTCATAAACAGAAATTAAATAAATAGTCTAGTGAGCTAACTTCAAAAGCTCTGTCTAAGTCAAGTTGTTTGCACCCACCAGTCTGAAGAAGTCTTCATAGGTCTGGCTCATCTGGTCTGTGTGTGAAGATAGTTGCTCTAGGCCAGAGAATCAGGTCTTCATCACTGTTCAGGCAGCCAGCAGAAATGGTGGGGTGGAGGAAGCTAATAAGCACCTATTCAAGGAAACATTTTGGAGAAAGGCTTAGATCTGTTCCTGGAGGAGTCTCTTTGAAACCAGGGCAGCCACTCAAGGAAGCTCCTTGTGGACATCTTCAAATGTGGAGTCTAAGGGAGGGAAGGATCTCAGCTAACTTCAGCCCTCTCAGAGTTAGGTGTCTCGTCTAAGCTAAAATGTCCAAGGTCCCTTTATAGCCAGCAGGCAGAAACAGGACAGGCACCTGCAGAGGGCAATTCTCCGCTGCCCGGGAAGGGAAGGTTTTGCCCTCCAGTTGTGCTCAAGGGTGAAGCCGTGTGAGCAGGGCTTTGCTGACACCACTGCCTGCTCACCTCGCACCAGACCACTTGACACGCTGATAGGGTCTGTTCCCACATGGGATGATGTGGAGGGCGGCACTTGTCCCCTCAAGCATTACCTGTCTAAAATGTAGCTGCCTAGGCCACGTCTGTTGTTACCATACCCTGGGTAGTCAGCCAGCAGAAAGAGCCAGGATATGGTCCCGCATGTGGCTGAGCAGATCCTGCCACTGCTGCAGGGAAGCAGCAGTTTTTCTGCTGGGCTGGTGAGCTGAGCTGGCTCATCCAGCGCCGGCACTGGAACCAGGGCTGGGGCAAGGAAGGAGAGGGAGAAGCGTTGTCTGTGGAGGGAGTCTGAGCAACTTGCTGCATCTAGACATGGAACACCGGAGAGTTCAAGTTAGGGTGAGATAGTTTGTGAGTACAGGTGTACACACAACATCATCAGGCCTAGGATCGGGGGGAGATGCGTATATACCCACATGACCAGAGAGATGTCTCTAAGAGCTTGGTTTGTGTAGCCCAATGTAGTGAATGAACTTTTTTTTTTGGCATAACTAGAGGAGGGAATGAGTTGTTCTTCCCCTTCTCCCCTATTCCCTTGAATTTTGCAGAGTTCATGTTTAGAGGAAGGAGTTATCTTTAAATTTACTTGCAGTGCCAGTGGTAAGCCACAGTCTGTGATAAGCAGCAGTCAGATACATTAATTTTTGTGGCCAGACACTCTCACACTGCCCAGAAAGAAAGACCTTTCTCAGCTTTTCACAGGGTCCATGCAGCAAGAGGCTTTGTGGTTACTTTTAACAGGTGCCTATATGTGTCAGCAGTTTAATATTCATACATAATTCAGCAGAAAATACCATTTGCTATAATAATAAGTGTGGGCATATCTGCTTCTCTTACATGAATGAAATATCAAACTCATGATAAAAGGTGGGGTGTAAGAATAGAGGTTAGAACCAGAGGCCCCTGGTGCGATATCCATACTGAACTGTAGCGGCATAGCAGGAAGAATATTAGATTGGTGCCTACGGCACATAGTAAATATATGTATACACTGTTAAACATAGCTTGCTAGCCTGAATGTTGTCTTTGTGTGTGCTAAATCTTTGTTCTAAATAAAGGGGACCAGTGGGTGGGATTTAGCTCTAAATGCTTAATTCTGTTGCTTTTATGCCATTCATCCTCTCCTGCATTTAAAGCTTGATGTGGCAGGGCTGGAAAGAGGAATTTGGAAACAAAGTGGGTTTCCTGGTGGGCTCATTTGCATGATAATGTCCCCTCCTCTCCCAGCTCCCAGGGATAAGGGGGGCTGTGGCAGCCTTTGGAAACCCACTGAGGTCTCCAAGGAGGCAGGAGGGAGGGAGGGAGGCGCTGGCAGGCTGAGGCCCTGGAAGAGCCTTTTCTCCTGGTGCCAAGCTTTTGTGCAGTGGGTTTTTTCCCTCACATACAATGAGGTTTCACCCCATACTCCTTACCATGGGGCTATTCCCACTGACCTCAGCAGAACAAGTCAGGAATGTAGAATCAGGCCTTGTTTTGCAGACTTTTCTTGGATTTGATGTCAGCAGTCTGACCCTTTCCGGGATATCCGATTTTCTCCTTCAGTGAAAACAGAGTGAGTTTTAGAATAGAGGTTTTCATAATGGCATGCATAGCTAGATGTAGACACACTATCTGTGTAAAAAATGGAAAAGAAAATCCACCCTTTTGCATTTGAGATTCTCATAGGAGTAAATGGGCAGTTTGCATCTTCAGCCTCATCAATCCTGAAGATACCAAGGAACAACACTGTTTGCTGTGCAAGTGTAACTCATGTTAGTAATAGAAGTCATACAGCTACCCTGACAGATTAATATATTCTTTTTTTTCATTTTGAGGGGAGAACAATCTTTATGTTTCAGGGCTTAAACTGACCATGCCCCCATGGACATCTGGAAGAAATTCCTCCAAGTTTCAGGCTACTCTAGAAGTATTCATAATTTCTTTTCATACCCTCTCAATTTTCTCTGACATTTGGGGGGAGAAACACTAAAGTTGCTATCATCTAGAGCAGCAAGGAGACTGAATGGGAGAGAGTTTATGTCAAAACCTCCTTATACCAACCTGTCTCCCCACAGTGAGGTGATGGGCAGGAACAGTTTTCACAGTTTTCACACTCCAATGCTTGCGTTTTATCCCAGTGTTCCCAGAACAAGGCGTCTTTCAGCTAGGGACAAAAAGAAAGCTGGAGACATTTTGTATCGCTGATGATTCCAGCATTTCACTCAAAACACTCCTAAGGATAAACTAGAATGAGATGCTGGCAAGACCAAGAGACGTGTATATGTGTAAAATGATAAGAAGGGAAGTGAACTGTAATATTTATCTTGCAATTTGGAATTTAGCAAAGGTGCAACTAATGCTCAGCCTCCTGCTAACAGCCTGCCTTGGTTCCCACACACCGGTGACCTCGTCTCTCCAGGGCTCTCATTGACTAACACTGTCATGTTAAATTTAGAGCAACTGTTGTCAGCCTATATTTAGCTTTGAAGATTGCTGCCTCTGTTTCAGAGTTGAAAAGGGCTTGGGTGTGGGAAGGCTTCTTTGTCCTTTTCAGCCCTAGCGCTGGGTTTAATAAAAAGCCACCACCCTGCTGCACATACCTAGTTTGACTTGCATCCTTAGACCAACACAACTAGAGTAAGTGGTAGTATGTAGTATGAAACATCGGTTTCAGCCATTTTTTTACTCCAGTTAGTGTAAGCATGTATTTGAAACATAAACTTCTGAAATTTTATGTGCCATATGCTAGGTGAAGAAATAAGCCTGATGATAGAGATTTCTTCAATGTGATCATGAGAAAGTGGGGCACATAATCATTTAAAGGGTTTGAAGTCTGGCCATTGAGCTCAGTGCAGGTATCCGGCAGGTTTAGGGACCTGCATTCCCCTATGCACCCCTGTGGAAATGCCCAGGAAAGTCTCTTTCTGACAGCTCATTTGCCCCTAAACCAGCCGCTACCTAAATCCTCCCTGAAGCTGCGTGAGCACAGTGGGGACCCCAGGAGCAGGGAGCTGCCATGCCCTTGTCGTGCATCCCCAGGCAGCTCACAGCAAGCTGCTTGTGGGCTGCGTTTGGTGGCAAGCACGGGGCGGGTGCAGACATGGGGTCCCTGCTGCCCCTGAGGCATGCCGGCCTGCAGGGACGGTGGGCATGGGTGCCCCGGGCACCCCGCCAGCACAAGCGCCCTATAGCAAGTGCAGGGTTCCCCCATGCCATGCAGCGTGTAAATAATGAGAGGTGTAAATAATGTATTGATTCCCTCCACAGGTGATACTGAGCTCAGGAGCTCTGTGAGCTTCAGGATTATTATCAGCTTACCTAAGGAGGTAAATTTATCAGCGTAATTATACCAATATCAGCGCAGTCATATGACTAGTGGTGTACTGGTAAAACTTCCTGTGTTATTATTACGCTGATCTTTTGCAGGTTAGTCCCCTCCCAGTAGGACTGTTTATACAGTAAACTGTAACAGCAGGGTAAGGGTATGAGGGTGAAAACCCCAGCACGTCCCTCTGCAAGCAGCAGCAGGCTGACCAAGAGCAATGCCTAAACTGGAGCCATTGCTCATTCAGCAGTGGCTGAAAATTCACTGCAAAAGTTTCTTGTTCTCATTTTGCTGCTCTGATCTGTTGAAAAAGGATCCAGTTTCAGGGGAAAATCAGCCAGGACAAACCACAGAGGGCTAGAATTACCTGCACGCAAAGAAGCCAGGGCAAGACAAGATATACATTTCAGGCTGCTCTCAGTCCTTATTCAGCTAATGTTTGAGCACAGGACTGATAGGGGGCCGTATCAGTTGCTCTTAATGTTAAAGATCCAGATGTTTAAAATTTAAAGCAAACATTTATCAGGCATTCCCAGATGGCTAGTTTGTAAACTAGTCACACACCAGTTTTGGAACTCTCAGCTCTTCTACGGTCAGACTGGCCCCAAATTAATTTTGTACATGAATGGTTTTAATAAAACTAAGAAAAATATACATTCTCACAGGCTACATCTGCATGGGAAATAAGTCACTGTGCTCTCAAAAGCTAACGACAAGTAACCCAGAAAGTGCTCACACCCCAAAATGTGCTGGATTGCGCTAATGCATGAAATTAATGGAGGAGGCAGTAGCACTGAGGCTGGGCTGGGGGCCTTTCGAACTGCACTTAATGCACTGCCTGTTAACTCACATCTTTGCATCATTGCTGGATGGCACTCACAAATGTTGTGTGTTCTGTGAAATGAAGTGGGGGCTGTATCTGGGCCTTGACAACCAGCTTCTCAAACCCACTACCAACAAACTGAAATTTAAGTGAAGGTTTTGGAATGATTGTTTTCCCCTACGGAAACACTTGTTAGATAACGGATTGATTTGGATCTCTCTGAAATTATCATAATATTGCCCTTATTATAGCTAATGTGTACTTTTATTGTTGTGTGGATAAAACTTAATCATATTTTAACTCTTTCTCACACTCATGGTAAAGCCCTGGCAGATTTTAGACCATCTTTAATGAGTATTTCTGGACAAGGGAACTGTTGTATATGGGGTGATCAAGGTGTCTCAGCAAAACTGTAGATAACAGACTGGTGATGTTTTTCTGGACAAAAGTAGGTCTGGAAAACTAAGTGAAAATAGCTATGCTAACAAGATTGTTTAACTCATACTATTTGCAAGACTGAAATTTTCCAGAATTTGTGAGTATCATAACTATTCTACAGAATTTCCTGATGTCTCTCTCAAAGCTCTTCAGCCTTTTGTTTATTTTAAACAATTCAGACTAAACAACTCCTTTTGTGCTTGAAAATGGTACTATGAAAATAATGAATAGCCCCAAAGGAAAAAAACAAAAAACAATTCTCTAGAAACCACCAGACATTTTCAGCAAAAAATCTCCAGGTGCAAAAGGAGTCACTCTGGCACGCAGCCCCATCATCTGGGTTACTGCGGAGCTCTGGGACGTCTCTGGGACAGATTCCCAGCTAGTTGAGTTCCTTGGCTAAGGGCTGCAGATCCTAGAAAGTAACAGACCTGCTTCCTCTAACTGATACTTGATTTGCTGAGGATTTTGTTAACTCCCCTCTGTTCACATGAGCCAAATTTTAGTCTTCCGCTCCAGGACTGAGATGGTGGGTTGTGTCTCTGGAGAGCAGAGCACTAAATGGCAAAGCCCAGTCCATGATATGGCTGAGGGTTTTTTTGTTTTGTTTTTTTCTGGGCATGTTATTTGCCACCAAATAGAAGTTCAACCAGTCAGAAGCTGTCCACAAGTTGAGAGGAAATTCATGCCTGTATTTCACCTAAGCTAGTGTCAATGTTGGCCCATCTTTGGACCAGGTGACCTCCTGAGGCCCTTCCAACCTAGATTATCCTATGACTCTGCAAGTCACATCTTAGATGTCACTCACAAAGTCGGGAGGGGATCAAGTTCATCTTTCACCTATTATCCCCTAGGGAGACCTACATTTAAATATCTCTCCTCCTTGTAGGACATTTTTGATGTTGCAGTGATTGTCCTACACACCACACAGCTTATGCAGTCAGTCATCAAGCCCTCAAGGGAAAATATGTCAAAAATTTCCATTCTGTTATACTCTGAGACTATTATTTAAATTGAGGGAAGATGAGTGAGTTTCATAGGTTAAACAAGGACCAGTACTGAACATGGGACACAAGCTGAACAGAGATGATGGTGCAGAGAAGCATACCCTCACTCAGCTTGCTATGTCCATTAAATGGGGCTTCTCAAATGTCAGGGCCATGGGCTGCATTGGGAGGATGTTTCCTTCCTGACAATCGGGGTTTAAGGCTAGGATTGCTCCAAGGGTCACGCTCCTGGTTCCAGCTCAGGTGCAGACCCCCTGCAATTGATGTCTGGAGTCTGGCTGTGATCATACACCCTCATTGCTGTATGTGGAGTTTGGCATACAGCACATTTACAAGCCAAAGTATAAAATCTGCAGTGCTGTTAAGCAGTGCAATGATGATAGGTGCTGACCTCCTCCACAGCGCTGTTCCTGGCACTGCACGCGGGGAATGTCACGATGTTTAAAGCTTCACCTGTGATAGCCATGTGATATAGGAGACTTGCTGGGCTCGCTTGCTGCACCTCTCTTTCTGAAGCTGTCCAGCCTTTACAACTGCAAAAAAGAGCCTGAGGGCAGCTGTCATGGGGAATCCTAAAGGCTGAGAATGGACAGAAGCAATTTTCTTAGTACAAATGGAGGCTGGACTCCTTGCATAGATGGAAGAACATCAGATCCACTCAGCTCGATAGTTTGAGCATTTCAGCCATTTCTATAAAGCTCTACCAGAGACCTCATGTTACAGCAGGCAGCTTTGGCTTGAGAGAGGTTAGATAGAAGACCTGGGAAGATCTGTGTCTCTGGCAGGAGCTTCCTGCACAGCCTGTGCAGCTGACAGGGCCCTACCAGAGATGCAAGAGACCTGTTAGACTGTTCAGTCCCTCTCGCAGCTTGAAGCAGTGTGCTGATTTTTGATGTAAACAGGGCCTGGGTAACTCCCCGCTGTGAGCACATAATTATAGCTTTGACAAACTGAGACATGCTGCACGATGCCTTTGTCTTCTGGACAGCAGCCGAACAACCAGCTAAATCTCGCTCAATTGCAGCTTTAATGCCTCATAACAGGCGTTTTCCTCAGATGATGTGCTATGCTGATAATATCCTGACTGTCACGCGCCTCTGGATGAGGAACCACGGGCTCTAGCTGTAACTCCTGTTCTTGTGCTGTTCGCTTGGCAGGCCTTGGGGCATTCAGGATTTCAGGCATTCATGCAGACACAGAGGCCGAGGCTCCCCCCTCTCGCCACACCAGTTGGGCTGCCCAGTGTTGTGTGGGCACACACCAGCCCATCAGTCCCTTCCGATCTGGCCATGTCTGGCCCTGGCTGTTACAGGCACTGTCTCTTTGCACGGACAGTCATAGTCAGCATTGCACCCAACAGCCCTTGTCCGGGATACAGACCTTGGCTGGGTTCTGATTGGGGTATGCTCTGTTTATTCTCTTCATACTGGACCTGCTAATCATCTCCTAGGATTTTCCCATATTATTGGAATGTCTCTGGAAGTCACTCTTTTTGGATGGAAAATTTTCAACTGGACTTCTCCTAGGGAGATGTTTCAGTGTCTGTTTTTCTCTTAGGCATCTCTAGAGGAGATGCATCATATCTGTGGTGCAGCAGCATGAGTGGAACATCTCCCCGTATAAGTAAGAGCAGGCAAGGTCTCAGAGTATTTATTTTGAGTATTACCCATAGTCTTTCTCTTGGCTTGACACAGAACCATCTTACCTGTGTTTCATGATGCTTTTGGCATGGGGAACAACACATTTACTGATACAATCTACTCAAAGAGAATCAGGCTCAGCCACAGTTTTGGTGGACTGTTCAGCCAGCTGTAGCACAGACAGCTGTGGGCTGTCTCCACCACAGACCCAATGGCACATGCAGGTGAGGACACAGCACTGGCAAAAACAGTGCCAGGGCTCCACAAAGCAATGGCTTATTGATGCCTGAATTCACTCTGCACTACAGATACCCCCTCTGATAAGGCAATGCTGCACTACACACACAAGCCTTGTTTGCTGTTTGTGCCTTCAGTAACCCCTTTTTGCCAGCAATGAGGCAAAATCGGAAGTGGGGAGGGTGAAAGAGAGCTGAGTCACTGCTGATTCTCATGCTGGGCCCATTTTTGTGGCTAAAACAGCTGATTTTATTTTCCATAACTGTCAGTCATGCAAAGCAGCTTTGTTTTTCTGTTTTAAAAGAGAAAGGAAAAATGACTTTGAAAGCCTGCAAACATCTATTAGTTATTAGGACTGATGGAGCTAGACTGCACTTGTAGAACATTTATTCCTCCTACACCTTCAATAACTCAGCTTTGTACTGCAGGATCAACAAATTACTCTTACGAAACTGCGCTGTCAAGTCCGAGGTGTGTTTCCTCTCCTTGCTCAGGCTGTAGTTACTACCATAACGAAAGGGATGCTTCCTAGGTGAGTTAATAGATTAACTGGGGGGGGGGGGGGACTGTTTGCTTTTTGAGCTTGCTCAACAGTTTAATAAGCTCTGCAAGTACTTTCTAAGAGCTGTTTAGTTTTTTTAGAAATCAGCTTTCATGATTCACATGCCCTCTCAGTTTGGATTATTCCTGCTTCCTCACAAGCTTTTCTCCCCATCGGTTTCAGCACATGGGTGGGACTTCAATGACTCAGTGCTCTGCTGCCTGGGAGCCGCCAGTGGCCATACCTCCGGTAGCAGCCGTGGTGGTGTTGCCATTTGCCACCCTGAACCATGTTCAGATGTGATAATCCAGGCATGTGTTAAAACCAAGAGCTGATAGACAGACCATTCTTCAATGTCTCACTTCAGAAATCTTTTTAAATCCAGGGAGTATCTTAGCTGCCCCAAATATAGGCTATTTCTTCCACATAAACTTATTCTGAAACATCTCTTTCTTTAATCTTGAGAGAGGGGGAGAGAGGCAGGCAAATGCCATCCCTGTCTGGCGTGTGTGCTCTGCTCTGGTGCTCTGCGCAGAAGCACTCTCAGTCCTTTTCCCACATTAACAATCTGGCCAGCTGCCTGGCAACTTCAGTACCTGGTCTGGAGGGCGGGTTGCTAGGACTGAGTTTTTAGAAATAAAGGAATAGGACGCAGAGCCCTATTGCTTCCTGAAGAATGCAATTCCTTTTTTTCACCTTCACATCTGACTCTGTGAATAAAACACCTGGTAATCCTCCTCCTCTCCTTTCCCTGGCCCAGGGTAAGGAAAGGAACCCCATTAATTTCTCTTGGCTATATTTTAACAGTTGATACAGAAACAAATACAACCCCTCCAAAGATGGCAATATTCCACCTTGGACAGGGAGAATTATCCCCAGGGCCCTGCTGGGCCCTGCGGCGGAACAGTCAACACAGAGGGGATTTGGGGAGTCCACTCCTTTCACATTAAACATGTGGCACATCTGCCAAACTCCCAGGCCTGATAGCTAGATAAGAAAGTTCATCTTTATCGTCATCTTTGCACAGTTCTTATCTGGCCACAGATGTTAACAGCACCATGTTTGCCCTTCACTCATGTCATTTTTGTTCAGCAGAGGAAACTGTTGGTTCTCCCTGCTCAGATGTTTTCTGCCCTGTAGATAAGAAAAAGTAAATGAGGCTGAAAAGATCCCAGGGACACCTGACTCTCCTTCCTTTCCTCACGTTCATTTATAGTTGACTCACATGGGATTTTTCCTCCCTAAGTATTTCTTCTCCTTTTGACGACAAAGTGCCTGCTGTTCACAGGACCCAGAAAATGTGAAGCAAAGGAAATACAACCATGGCAACAAATGAACAGCCTAAAAGGTGTTGGACTTGCGTCCTTATATCCTATACTTACCATGTATTATTCTCCCTATTGCATTTCTTCCTTTCAGTCCCTTTAAATTGTGTCCTCAGTGATCTTACCATGCATACAGAACCACCCTTCTCCATAGTAACCCCAGCTGGCAGCTAAATATTTAATAGTCTAACAGCATCTCTTTTAGTCATACAGCTTTTATTTCTTGGGATTACCAGAACTTGGGGTTTTTACATGGTCCATTTAATCCACCAGCTGTTTTGGGGTCTATGGGGATGCCAGCTAGCCAGTAGTGTGTAGGACAGGCTCTGCCATGGCAACTAGTGCTGGGCAGTTGGTGGGAAAGCTTCAGAATGGGTTTCCTAGTGAAAAACTTTTTTGTCAGGAGAAATACGCTGGGCATCAGGTGCCCCCTCAATCTTTCTATGCCTTAAGGCAAGAAAGCTAATGTTTCTTATACATGTTTCTGATTACTGGCTTGGTTGTGGATAATACCATCAGCCACCCTGAACATCTGCTCTGCCTAACAACTTCCTCTGCAGGCCTGGCTCATACACGCTTCTGGTATTAGTTTAATGTGATAACTATGTGGGACAAGGAGGTGATTTAGAAATCCCTGGAAATAGCACTATCAGAACAGCTCCGAGCGTGAAGATGCTATACGCCACTTAGCTCATTTCTCTCCCATATGGGACTAGATAAAACACATTTATCCCTGCATCTACGCTACAGGGTTTGCATTTCTTTTGTATTTTTGTCAATGCTAATTTTTGTATGCAGACAAGGCTGAGGCCGTTACTTTGAGACACTTGTGGCGCTGAGTTAATTATGCACCATGCGGAAGGCATTTCTTCCTCCATTTTCAATCCCTTCTGCACCCCTTGTTTCTGTGTCCCAGGAGTTACCCGGTGCGCAGTGGTGGCTGCCATTCAGTAACGCTTTTGATGGGGATCAGAGCTTGCCAGCAAGGGCTGCCTTCAGGCACAGGCAACCTGCGGCTGCGGCTGCTGGGGCAGAGAAAAGCCGCTGTCAGGTGCTGCGTCCCTTCCCTGAGCTCCAGCCCAGGAAAGCCAGCCTGGTTTAGCTGGGCAGTGGAGGAATGTAACGGACAGTCAGAGCCAGCACCAGCAACACCCCAGGCTTATCCTCACTTCCCTGCTCCCTGACACTGTAGGATTTCCCCTGGGTCTCCTTCCCTGTCCTGTGCCCCCCATTTTCACAACAGGAACAGACGAAGCCTTGGCTGTTCCTTTTCCTAATGGAAAAATTCAGCTGTGCCAACAGACACTCCATGCAAATGGTAGGACTGAAGTTTTGCTGAAGCAATAACTAAACCTGCTTGGCAGGCACTGTAATGCAGTGAAAACCCTGCAGTTTGCCATTGCCTAATTTTTTTAATAAGCTACTTTCAGGCAGGAGAAGCACGGCCAACTAGTGCATGTGATGCATGGTGTCGGGTGCCCTTCGCTCTGATCCTGGGTCTGCTATTGATTCTCCTAGGCAAAACATTTAATCCCTTTAGGGTCCCCTCTCCCCTCTCATGATTCATACTGTTTCAATCCGTTCATCCAGTACCTAAGGCAACTAGTCTCTGATTTTTCAGTTTGGACTGTACTGTAAAACACAAAGCTGAAAATACTCATGAGTTAATACAGTTTTCACAATAAAGCCATCCTCTTGAATGAACTGATATATTCAAGTTAGAAGAGAGCATCCTAACTTACAGACTTTGTCTTGCTTATGCCTAGACCAGCATAGTTACAGCAACACTACTGCTACTGCATGAGTCACTGCTTCTTCTCTGCATTAGTAGAATTGTAGCAGCACAATGACATTTCTAAAGGCATTGAAAAAAACAGCCAGGCTTGTCACTGCTGGTCAAGGAACAGCACCATTGGGCGAGAAATGTTAGGACTTGAGGAAACATGCACAGAGATATTTATGACATTGCTGCTTGCTGGAAGGAGGGAGGTATATCTGAATACCACAGAGCAGAAATAGGCCAGTCTTGAAGGTGAAAAGGTATGAACTTCTATTTGGGGAACATGGCATGGCTGGAGTCGCATGAGAAAGTAACTAATAGTGGATAAAGCCAGTGCAACATCTTCTGCCTCAGCTCACAATCTCTCTGGGATGTCAAGGGCAGATTCTGCCCCTTTGTTCAGTGCTGATACCTGACCTGAATAAGGAAGGCAGAATCTGGCCATTCATTTTGGATTTTTTGTGCATTTAACTAGATTTTTTTGGGGCCCTGAATGTTCCTTGGAAGGCAATCTGAATGGTTTTAGGTGTTGATGCGAAGTGACAGATCTGCAACTTGTGATCAGAATGAATATTCAAGATCGTATTGTTGTTTCACTTTGTGTTTTTGACAGCTGATGAAATTATGTACTGAATAGTTACTGCCTTTCCATTAGCTGTGCCTTTATTGCCTTGGACTGAAGTACCCTTTTAAACAAGGGCTGTTAGCCATTTTCACAATTCTAGATTTTAAACATCACCAGCTTGTAAATTCCTTTTTCAGAGGCTGAACCTGCTGGAAAGATTTCCAAGGAACTGACAGAAGTGTTTTGTAGAAGCGGCCCCTTTTTTCTCCTGAGGAATTACGACCCTATAAGTCTTCATTTTGCTTGACATTCCAATTTGCAGCTTCAGTGCCACCGAAAGGCAAGAAATGCCTTGGTTTTCAGTTTAGTGATGAAACTTGTGATATCGCAAGCGTAACAGAAAAATGAAGATCTGCAAAGGCCTAGTTAAGCTTTTCCTTTGCTAATGTACATAGCTGACAAGACAGGAAGTAAACGTCACTCCGGTTGAGGTATTTAGATATATATTTAATGATTAACATGAAAGCCTTTCCTTGACTGTGGTGTTTGGCCACAAGTATTAACAGCTGGCCTGAACAGCGCAGTCACAGAGTTAGATTGTTCCACGAATGCTGGGGCAGGGCAGAGAAGCCTCACTATTAGCCCAGACCACCTGCAATTTAAGTCTAAGTACAGAAGAGGAAGGTGTCACTGGGCTGGGTTCGTTCATGCCCTAGAGCAGGCAGCTGTGGGATGCAGGGTCTGGTGCAAAGTGATGCCTCTGCACAATGACTGTTCAGCACAGCTCAGCCTCTGCACTGCTAGTCTAATTCTGTAAGAGGTATTAGCTCCATCATTGCAGCCAGATTCCCATGTATAACATTTCATCTTTGCCTACCTAAATGACTCCCTTGCAGTTTCAGCAAGGACTCGCAGATTGTTATTGTTCTGGAGTGTTGTCATGCCCTGTTAAACATACTCTGCAATGGGGCAATGCTGCTCCAATGTGCCATTGGTACTGTTTGTCCTGTGCTTGGTGGACAGCTGGGGACAATGTATCACACATATAGATGCTCTGTTAGCTTGGACTGGGCATAGCAGAGGGAGAGAGGAAAGTGCTAACAGCCTTATTTATCCTCACAGAGGGTATGATTCACTACCCAATTTTAATTTCTCACCTGCTTGCCTGGTCAGCGTCCACAGACGCAGTGCTTTCTGTATGGCAGCAGGAGGTCGGATGGTACAGCCCTCCACGTCCTGCAGCAGTCTAAGGATTGCTAGGGTACAGCTGGACAGACCAAAGCCTTATGCTCATATTAGAGCACTTCTTGCTTTTCTGTCTACAGGGCCTTCCTCAGACCCAAGTGGCTTGGCTAAGAAGCCATGGTTACAAATGAATTCATGGCTGCCTTCCTGGCCTGAGGGATTCCCCTAAACTTTATTATAACACCTCCTCCTCCTCCTCCTTAGTTCTCTGAAATCCTTACAGGGAATGACAACTAAACTAAAAAGCAGATATGTTTAATTCTGGGGGAAAATGAACTTTTATGAATAAGCTTTTCCCATGACAGTGGCAAAAAGCCCAAGAGTTGGCCATCTCAGTTCCTCTTCATTTCTCTGCATAGGAAAAGTCTGTCACCTTGATGTAAGTAGGGACAGGAAAACCCTTGTCTCTCCTGCATTAGCCCTGCACCTTTGAGAACCAGCAGGAATGCAGTGACTTTCTGTGCTTCTCTATTATTTTCTTCCCAACCACTGGCAGCTTACAGCCCACGAAGGGCTGACTTTCTAGTCAAAGAGCTTCTGCAGGGCAGGGGTGCCCAGGAGGCAGCTGCGTGATGAACAGAGATTTATCTTTCACTGTTTGCTTTTGTAGTAGAGAGAACTTGATGCATGGAGACATCCCCTTTCCACCAGTTCTTGAATTCCTTATTTTGGACCTGAAGAAGGTTTTTGAGGGGTTCCAGGTTTTTGGCATTGGGCCTTTGGGACTGTTATGTACAGGGATAGAGCAACTACCTCTTGGTGCTGGCTTTGGTCTGTGTTTCAGAGCTGTCCAAAACCAATCACAGCAGCAGAACCTGCACAGACTGGCCCTTGCAACAGGCATACTGCTTAGCAGAGGTGCTCTTCTCAGCAGGCAAAGTGAGCTGTAATGCTACTGAGAGTGATAAGTTCTGGGATGGATGAGGGGAAGTGTTACAATGCTATGTAGTTTTCCCTGTCCCCTGTCATCCACACTCACATCTACCAATCCTTTAAGTGGTAAAGATATCTACTACCCAGTAGTGACCTTCATTTCTCCAGATTATCCTTTTTTTATGCAATGCAGAAGATAAATCAGGAATAGCCTTAGCAATGAAATGCTAAGAGTGAGCACTGATAAAGACGTGTGCTGGGGAACATTGTCCCATAGGCACCCCTTGCATTTTCCATGCTCTCTACCTTTGGCTTATGTCAGCGGGGACTGCTGCTTCCCATAAAGCATGGGTTGAAGCAGTGAACCATTAAAACAGGGATAACACTTTGGTTCTCTTTTCTCTCCACTTCCACAGGCTGATGGAGGAAGCAGTACTGTGAGGTGGGACCCCAGGCCTGAAGCTTGTAGCCAAGAACTAACTCCGCCTGTGCCAGTCACTGCTCTCTTTGCTTTTGCTGGTGATGGCACTGCAGGATGCACAGAGGAGGTTGTGTGAGGAGGCAGGATACCTTTTAAAACTCTTTGGACTCTTTGACACAGCTGGTGATTTACGTACATGTGCCCAGGTGCTAAATGACCATGCTCCAGCTTTTGAAGTTTGGTAGATGAATAACCAGCTCTCTCCTGGGCAGGGCTGCAAACTTTGTGCCATGTGGGGAACAATGATGAAATCCCAGCAGGCTTCCCAGTACTGAGGTGACATGACAACAGCCCTTCCCCCTCCGACAGCGACACTAAAGATGTCCTTTCTTTCATGCCTGCTCCTGAGAATCCACAGGTCTGATTTTCAGTGTTCTCACTGTCTGCTGAGCAGGTAGCCTCACTGCTTTCTCATCCCTAGTATTTGCAGGCTGGAGCTGAAACTATACAGCAGTCTCTGGACTCATTGTACCATGGGCCTTCAAGGAGGAGTGCTCGTTTGAGTTAACAGGACAGCACTGAGTCTCTTAGACCTATAAAGTATAGGAAGATGCACACTGACAAGGCAGTGCTGCCAGCAAAGCTCACATTTTCCCTAAGAAGTAGGGAAATTATGGCTTCTCTTTCAGGGCAAAGTCTAGGTTTATGCATCCAGGGCTGAGTTCCTGCCTTTAGATAACTGCACAGTCATTAGGTTCAACACTAGCTGTGCGTACATCTGCAAGGGAAGAATTTTGCCTGCTGCTATGGGCTCAGTGGGAGACAGGTCTGCCTTTCCAAGTAAAAGGCAGCATTGTCACATGGTTCACATGGTCACAATAACATGGGCTTTTCCCCACCGTCAGCTTTCCTGGCATACTTTAGGGAAGTGCTGGCTTTTCTAGCCCTCTGATGCTCTGCTGTCTTGATCTGCTGAAGTAACCTCCTCCCAGCCAATACACTTTTCTGCTATTGCACAAAGTCAATACCCCACTCAGGTGGGCAAGTGGATGCTTTCTAGAGCAAGGCTTGCTCCACTAATCAGCTGAGTAAAGGGAAGCTCTGGGTGGTGGTGTGTGGGCGTGACAGTGAGCTTTGCATTAGATGACGTATGGCTGGCAGGAAGCCAGGGGCTACCAAAACCACCTAAGTTGTCGCATAAAAGTGATACCTGTGCTGAGCTCTGTGAACTGCCAAATTTAGACTGATTTAGTTGTGCTTATGTGAGCCTTGACTATAAGTGTAGGTAACATACACTAAAATTTTCTCCAAGTGCCTGTCCTGAATATGGGGACTGCTTAGTGCAGTGATGAGGGAAGACACCTACTTTCCCTATCCAAAATTACAGCCACCTGTAGGTCATTGCGTATTGCCTGGCTTGGAGATGGGGCTGTCGTCACTGGATTAGTGCTTGCCACCTGCACCAAGCTCAGCTTTTGGGAATCTCTGGTTGGACGCACCAGGGAAGGACAGGGTCTAACAAGCCACCTAAGTTCTCATTCTCCAGACCAACTGACTCTCACTCACTACAGATCCAGAAAACTGCACGAGCTTTCTGAAAACACAGAAGTCGCCAGTCTCACACACTGGCAAAATGCATCTCTTGGTGACTCTGCATTCATACAGAAAAGTTTGAGTTCAAACAAAATTGACTTTCCTGCTTCTCTAGGTCAGATGGCTGCAAGTCCCTTGTTGCCATGGGAATGCTGTAAAAGAGAGATTTGCTGTGGAAGATGGGGAGCATTTGCTCTTTACATGACCAAAATGAGTTGCTTGACATTAGAAGTACAGGGAAGCACTGTGCCATAGAATGGCCTCTCAGTCAGAGCTTAGTATTATAAAGTCTCTACCAGCCTTAATAAACAAGTTGCTTAATGTTTCCTTGGCCAAAGAATATATGAATCACAAGTCTGTGCAGAAAAAAGCAAGTGGGTGGATTAAAAAAATGAAAGTTCTCTAATTAAATCCAATACACATCATGTTACGATTTGACATGGCAATTTGAACACGTGCCTAATTTCACTGTGCTTTTTTCAGTCTCTCCTACTTGGTTATGCATAATAGTAACAATGGGCAGGTTTCTAGATAAACATTGCATAGGAGATGCTTGGGAAGTGCCTGTGATGAAATGCCTGTGTGTCAGAAGACTCTATTACAGGCATCATACGTGCCACAGACTGCTTGGAGCACATTCAGTGCCAGGCTCAGGTTACAAAGGAGCCTTGGAGTTCAACCTGCAGCACCTGCGCATTCAGTCCTCATCAGGGATCACCTTCACTCTGACTTTCTTCCGGGCAATCCACACAATTGTGCCTTTCTCCTGATGTTGGATGTACTTTCTGTGTTCAGCAGAAAGAACATGAAAACCAGTCTGGAAAAAAAAAGCAGGAGACTTTTCTGTTCTGTCCTTCTAACTGTTGCTATTTTTTAATGCAGGTCTATATTCCATCATCACAAATGCTTAACCTTAAATGCTTTTGAAACTTAGAAGCAGTCAGATAAGATTTGCATTTCAGTTTTGTTTTCCTTTGTACTCCTGGCTGAGACTGCAGTCATGGCTGCCAAGTTCATACAAGAGAGACTTCACTCATGGTATGTCTAGCCAGGAACACACACAGTAGCACCAGGGGACTCACAAGAAAGCCAGTTGTGTGAGACTGCCAGCCCTAATTTGGAAAGTTAGTGTTCAGAGGGTTTGGATTGATGTCCAGATCTCTCATGCTTTTCCAAACCATAATGCTGAATATTCTGACATTTATTCATCACTAGACAGATGGTCTTGCAGGCTCAATAAGCCAATTAGGATAACCTTACATCACTCTTCTGTGAATAATCCTCATTTTCATGTGTGTTTTGGACTTTTAAATTCTCACCCCACTTGGAAGTATCCTGAAGCTCATACAGACACATAAACACCTTGTGTCAAGGATGAGAGTCATGACTGTCTGCTGCTGAAGTTGTTCAAAAGTGTCCTGCTTTGAACAGCAGATCTCCTTTGAAAGAGGGACTGTCATTAGACCTTATCTCTAACTCTTTCCAAAATTTAAAAAGTCTCTAAAATCAGCTTATTTATGTCTGTGGAACTATCAGCTGTCAGCTGTCTACTCCCACTGTCCACAATGTGTTCCTGGCTGTCAGCAGCCACCCAGAGACCTCTCAGTGATCCTTTCATCATGGCAGGTGCTCAACGGCACCGTCACCACCTTCCTGGGTACAGATGTGTCTTGGGACGTCTCCATGACTAAGATGCTGCCAGGAAATCAATGTGGAGCACGGCAGCAAGGAGACAGCTAGGACAGAGATAGAGGATAGAGCTGCACTGAGCAAGCTCAGGGAAAGAGGCAGGGAAGAAGCTCTCCAAAAGCCAGAGCAGAAGGTACCAAGAGCTGCCATGACTGCTGAGACCCAGGATGGGCTCCTATCAGACCCCAGCTGCCCCTTTCTGTGCTGCCCATCCCCTCAGGCCTACACCTTCCTTTTTTCAGTCATTTCTTAGTTGAGAGAGGAAGTAGAAGAATGAATCCAGTCTGTGTGTGCATGCCTGTATGTGCATGCTGGGGGAAATAGGGAAAATGCTTTAGACCTTCTGCAAAGCCTTTTGTTTTCTCTGAACTTCCCTGTCAGAAATAGGGAAGAGCCCCTGCTGTACCAGCAGTCTCAGGAGTACCATCTGTTTGGTCTTGCCACACTAAGCAGATTCTGACACATACCCATCACACAAGCCTTGTTTTTCCAGGTAAGAAAGTGCTCTTCCTGTGCAGGAACTTCTTCCCTCTCCTGTAATTGTTGTTGATTGAATATTGAATATTATACATCATAAAACCTGGCCATCATTCTCTATTAACAATGGATGTAGCAATGTAATATTCAGTCTAGGGAATTAAGCATTTGGACCTTTGCTATGTGGCTTTTTGATCTCTTTGGAGTCTTATATGAACTCTAATTTTGTAACACACACCTCACTATGATGTGTTTGGTTCCTACACACAGTGTCATAGGAAAGAGCAACACTGCCTGCTGTTCACAAGTATTCCCACAAACTTTCTCTTCCATATCATCCAAAATTGTTTCTCTAATCAGTGTCAACAGGATTAAAGATGCACATAGAGCACCTGAAGGAAAAGCAACAACATAATCTACACACACAGACTTCCTCAGGTGGGAAGAGAGGTGCAGAGGAGGCCTACAAACAGCGCCTGGGCTGCATGCTGTTTCGGTCTTCTGCCTTGAGAGCAGAGCTCCACCGGCTTAGCCCATCTGTGTGATGGGAACGTACTTGTTCATTGGGGGAACCTGCAGAGAGCTTGGTCCGTCTGTAGGAGCTCATCTATGCACAAACATTGCATTGCTTTAGGTGTCTGCAGCTCAAGTGGTGCTACACCAGAGCACAAGCGCAGTCACATCCATAGAAAAGCCTTTCCACTGATACAGGCTGGACCAGGGAATAAGCTCATGCAGAACAAGACATTTCTATATAGTGTCGACACTATAGACTCTACATATTGAACTGTTTTGATGGAAATGGAAGCTGGTTACACTACTCCAAGTGCTGTATGTGTGTACACCCTAAGACTGTGAGAACTGTCTTAAGAAGATGCTTAAGCCAGAATGATTTTAACATTTCCTTCTTTGTAATGCTGTGAAATGACTCACTCCCTTCAGGACTTGATGCTGAGGGCAGGAGTGGGAGCAGGTGTCAGAAACTGAGCTAAAACAAAGATTAGGTTCAGGCCCAAGAAAATTTTCTGCTGCTGTTGTGGGTGGATAATGACACAGCTTCCATAGACCGACAGCATAGCAGCACAAAACCCAGGCAACGGGGTGAATGCAGGAGAGAACTTTTTAAATCAGAAAGGCTGTGCTTTGGATTTTTATGTGAAAGATCTAATTATGGGGACTTAAAATCCTGTCAGTGCAGCTACTTTGGATGGTTAAATGCTGGCTTGCTCACAGCACAGAGGAACATTCCCAGGTTGTTTCGGACAAAGTGTTTAAGGATCTGTTTCTTTATCCCTTCTCCTAAAGCCAAACCTTTCTTATGACAACAGCTCATGAGGATCAAAGTTATTGCACTAGAAATAGCTACTTTGCAGAAGATGATCACTTGATTTGGTTAAAAGTTTTTGACCTGAGTCTTTTGCTGTGCAGTCTCAAGGGACAGGGAATGCCAGACAGTGACAAGCCTCACACCAGGGTATAAGAGCTGGATGCAACTCCAGCAAAAAGAGGGAAGTTATGTCTGTTTTCTCTTAGAGTGGATATGATTCAAGCTTTGTAACTTCAGCAACACTAGAAATGCACTGTAGGTATTAGTAAGCTCTTACCCTAGCAGATTTTTAGCTCTTGAAGGCTAATAGGACAGAAGTTCAATAAATACTGCTCTGTGTCATGCTTTGGCTATACCAGGGCAGTAGGATACTGTTGGAAGTAGCTATTTGCTATAGAAAAATGCCTGTGTTACTAAGAACAGTTGTGGCCTTGTTTCAAATAGCTACTTTGCTGTGTAAAGCCAAGGTTTGCCTACATGGTGCAGTAATCTCCCTGGTTTAAAGAACTTGCCTTACTTGTTTTTGCTCACCTATCCCACTACAAAATATACTCCCTCCCCAGGAGAACAAGCAAGAAGTCTTCCTGTGAGTCACCAAGATAGTCGCTGCATGGTGCATGTTCTCTTTCCTTTAGCTTCAGATATATGATTTTACATACAGCCACATCTTGGCTTTGCATTCAGTGGAGCACAGGCTCCTGTACAGCTCCGACACAGAGCACTGCAGCTTTTCATCCCCAGTACCACTCTGTTCTGTGACACTAACCTTGTCTACTCAGGAAGCTGTGCTCACTGCAGGCTGAGATATGAAACTAGACAGACATAGCCCGAGCAGTGCAACCCCCTGTGCAGAGATCCTCATCTCAAAAGACAAATGGTGTTTTCCAGTTTCATTGGAGTTGGGAAGGCCCAAATTTAGTTAAAACTGAAATAACGCTTTCTTAATCTGCAGAAGGACAGGCCTTCTGTTTAACCAGACCAATTTTGGTGGATTTGATCAAGCTCTCCAACCTCATGTGGGAATATTTTTCCAATCAGCCATGGAATTACAGAAATGAAGGGTTAGAAGGAACCCTTAAAGATCACTGATTAATTCCACCTTCATGGGCTGACATGAGATTAAGTATATCTAGTCTATCTGAAATCTCCCCTCTATGTCAAGGAGTCCACACCTGTACAAGTAAACAAGCTTTGCTAATAACTAACCAACATTTCCTTGCTGCAAAGACGATTTCATTTTTTCTTTCCTCCAGTCTACCTGGGAACAATGGAGGATTTCCCTTTTTATTTAATGGAAAGCTCCAATTATTTCCCCTTTAAACTTCCCTTTTTATAGACTAAACAATCCTGGGTTCTTAGCCTTTACCTGTAGGTGATATTTTTGAATCCTTTCATCATTCTGGCTGCATCCCTTTAGCCTCTCCAGTTAATCTATGGTCTTTCTCATTCAGTTACAGTGGTCCAGTTGAGGCTTCTTCAGTGTGGGCCAGAACAGAATAATTATCTTGTGTCTTACAGAAAACATCATATTGTTGACTCATCTTTATTTTTTGATCCATTATAACCTCGAGGACCTCTTTGGTTTTCTGCTATGAATTGGCTTGTTCCTTATTTGCATCTGTGACTTTGATTCATCCTTCTCAAGTTCAGGATTTTGCATGTGTATTTACTGAATTAAATCTTGCAGAGTTTGGTTCATTTCTCCAATTTTTCAAGATTCTTGCTCTCTGAATTTATGTCCTGGAATAGTTTTGTTGACAGCAAATTTTTAAAGTATACATTCTTGTTCATCATCCAAATTGTTAATAAAAATATGAAGTAATACTAGATCTCAGACAGACTACTGTGGTATCCATCTGAAATGCCTCTCAAGTTTGGTGTGCCAGCTGATCATAAAGACTTTTGAGGACAGCCACATTACATACCTTGTTCTTTAAATGAAAAACAAACATTTTTATAGAAGTAAAGTTAGTCTATAGTATAGATGAGGGTTCACAATTTTTTCTGTTCAGGTATAAGTATTAGTGGCAATCAGAAATGGTAACATGGCGCTGTTTGGGCAGGGTTCGTCAAGTATAGATTGACTCATGTGCAAGTATGAAATACTACTCACACTACATACAACACCCTCTGGAAAAGCCTGGCTGGCATTCTTTTTGTCCTCTGCCAAGCCAATTTTCAAATGCTAAAACAGGAGTTTAGTGGAAGGACCAGGGAAAAGGATGAGACTTCCCCAAAAACAAGGAGTGATTTAAAAAGACCTGATCTCAAATGCCAATGTGTTACCTTGCAAATGTTCAGAAGATGTATTTGTTGCATTTGCACATAAGCTCTTAGAGATCTTTTGTTATTCAGACTGATGGACAGTGTTCAAATGACAGGTGATATATCTTTTTACATCATTTACTGTATGTTAGTTCTGCTGTTTTGTTAACTGGCGGTGATCGGACAACAGAGAGTAAAACTGTCTCTAACTTCTTGGGCTGCTGCACTTTGAATCAGGTGAAATTTGTTGGTGATATGTGGTATGTGGTATGTGTAAAGTGAAATAAAATGTGTTAGCCTGAACTGTCAACTATCACATTATGGCTGTCAAGGGCAACACTGCATATTCCTTTAATGGCAGATGGTGTGTGACTCTTGCTTTGGCCACAAAGGTGGGTTATGTGACTGTTTCCCTTTGCTGCTGCAGTGAACTGGGAACGTGTGAATGGTTTGTCATCACGACTCATGGAGGAGCAGTTGATAAGTAAAGCATGGTAACTGTTGGTTGCCCCATCTCCCTGGATGTGCTCAAGGGAGAACTGCAAGTCTGCTAATTTGCAAGCTGGTGCTTGTTGAAAAATGAATTTGCAAGAGCTGTTTAGATCCTGCAGTGGCCAGGGTCACTGATCCCCCTGGTCTGCAGAAATGTCTTTCCATCTCAAAGCCGAGAACTCATCCATTTGCCTCAATGTAGCAAATTTACATTTTTTAAGTAGGCTGTTAATTTTGGCTTGTAGTCATGGCTCCCAATTGAATAAGACAGGTATGAAAAAGACCCCAAGAGAAAAATAATAGGCAGGTGTAGGTTTTTCTTTGAAATACAGCATCCATGTTCTTCACCTTGTGAAATCTGGGTTCTGGTCTTGTCCTCAAAGCAATGAGACCCTCTGGGATAGGACATATATGTTCATCCTTCTTCTCCTTCTGGCTTGCACTCTGGCCAGCGCCTCAACCCAATCTTTCATATTGCTCAGCCCGTATCCCAGCCAAGTGTGGTCCAATTGCTCCTTCTCTGGTATTCTGTCACTGTAAGACTTCCTGAGCGGAGACAGGAACCCGAAATATGTGAGAGGTGTAAGTCAGTGTCCTGAGATGGAGTGAGCTGCAGCAGCGATTTTACTCTGTGCATTGTGTAATGAGATGGGATACTGATCCATGGCCAAGAGTCTTAAGCATTACTACACACCAAGAAATTATAATTTTGCTATGTCTTTATGGAAAGAATCTTACATTGATAAACACCAGGAGACTGTCTTTGTTTTCATTCATTTCTGTCACTCGAAATCAGGCAAAAAGACTTAATAGTTAGCTCAATGCTGAGGAAATAAGTAACAGTTCTGCTTTGTGAACTTCTACTCAAATATTAAGCAAGTTACAATTTCTTACAGTAAAGTTATATTGCTGTATGTTGACTTTTATACCATGCTCATCTCCTCCATTTTGAGCACCTTCTAGCAGTGCATTAAGTGTTACAACTAATTCTCACAGGCTCTGAACATGGATGTGTTTATGATGCTACTTGACATTGCAGAAGTCTGCTGCATAGACTTTTAAATGGAATCCCAAGTACTTATTTTGAATGGGAAAGAGTCTGTGGCTGCTTCCCACAATGAATAGCCTTTGAACTGGTGCACTAGGAGCAAACAGACAAAAACAATATATCAGAAAACTATAGGAAAAGGAATTGTAATTTTCAATAAAAAAATAAGAAAGGTTTGGGGCATTTGATTCTGTAAAGTCCATGAAAAATTATATAAGTGAAAACTCTCTTTCAGAGTGATAATTTATCCTTTCTGCTGAGGCTCTTCAGGCTCTTTCAAAATGCTAGTATGACGCTGAAGTAGTAATAGTTCTATATCTCAGTTTGATGGTAATAAGATACACTGGTTTGTGGGTGACTAGCCTGAAGTCAGATGTGGCGTTTTGCATAGGAACTGAAAGCTTTCTGTTTTTGAAGGGGTCTAAGCCATCATATTTTAGGCTTTAAATCAGATCAGGTTAGATGGATTCAAATTAGAAGGGCCTGATGAAATTCACTCTAGAATACCTAACGGTCAGCAGGATGAATGTCTAAACCATTATGGTTTATTTTAGAGACTCAATCTTTGCAGCCCATGAAAGAACAGATGTAGCATCCATCTTTAAAAATGGGAAAGAAAGAGATCTTGTGGATTTGAGACCAGGCAGTCTCCACTTCAGCTCTTGTAAAGACACTGGAACAAATTATGAAACAGCCAGTTTATGGGGGACCGGGGGATAATATGGAAACAAGAAACAATCAGCACAGGTGGTTTGAAACCTCTTTTTGCATTTTTTTCTATTTCACAAGAAGATCCCCTTGAAAACATGAGCTGAGCATAGTCATGCTGGCAGGCTGAACCTGCTCTCACTGCTTCATTTAATTCAGCAAAATCCCTCTGGCCTGGGGCAGACAGTGGGAGAATTGCCTACAATGCAGATATAGACAATCCAGGCCTCCTGTAACTGTGGCTTCAGTAGTGTTTAGGTTCAGAGAGCTCAGTCCAGCTTGTTTAGTTAGGAAAATGATTCTGGACTCTGGTAGGGGCTGCACTTAAACACTCTTAAGTGATCTGGAATAATTTCCAATGTAGATTATTTTCCCCCTCAGAACTGATGTTGTGAGTGCTCTGCTGGTTGCTTGTCCTTGTCAGGATTCTCAAAGTAGCTCTGTTTCTGTTATGTTTCTTGCTGCAGATTTCCATACTGAAGATTTGTTCCAGCATTGTGTTTGGGAAAAGGCTTTCTCTGAGGATAGACTGCTGGCACAAATAGAGAGAGTAACACTTCGCATTGCAGGAGAAACTGCTCTCATGCAAACTGTAGCTTCTGTTGCCTGCAGTAGGAGCTAATACTGGCACTATTGCAATGGTGTTTAGAATTGAGGGAAATCCCCAATTAAAGAACAGCTATTTTTAAATTTCTGCAACAGAATGGGACATCTGTCTGTGGCCAGAGATACACACCACATGGTAATATGTCTAATCTTATACAGAGCCAAGACATGTGAGCGCTCAGAAAAAGTGCAGGTAAGCTTGGTGCTAATTAGTCATCTGCAGAAGGTTAAAAAAAAAAAAAGATACTAAGAAATGCTAAGAGTCCAAAAAAATTGGCTACATCATTTATTTGAAATGCAATGTATTGTGCCTTGCAAAATGTATTAAAATGTCTCAACACAGAATAAGCCACATGAAATTTTCTATCATAATAAAAACGCACAGAAAATGAAGTGGTGAAAAAGACTGGGAAGAAACAGAGACCAAACTTCATGGGATGTTTTTTCCAAAAATGTCAACAAGTCGTAGCGCCCAAGCTAGGATATATGTCAGAGACTCAGTTGTGTCCCCTTCTAAAACTGTTGCCTTGGGAAAGAGTTTTGGTGCCACAGGAAATGCATGGAAAATTTGGCACTTCAGTATTTTGCCTTGTGATTGCTGTTACATGACAAATTAACAATTTGTGGTTTCATTTTGAAGTCATTTGCAGCTTCAGCACATTGGATATGTTATGTGTCCCTCTCTGCTTTTGTTTTATGCACCTGGTGCAGTGACAACACTCAGACGTTAGTCAGGGGCATCTGACTAGTACTGGCCAACTCCAAAAGCCTTCTTTACAGAGTGAGGTTCCTCTGGAATAAGGTAGAAAGTGAACCTGAAGCATCCCAACTACTTTGGAGTAACTCTGCACAGAAGTTGATTTCAGAAGAACCAAGGCTGCCTATGGCACTCTCAGAGGAAACCCTGTTTCTTTTTTTATCTTGTCTCACATGTCACTGTGAAGAAACATATTTGCTGCTCTTGTCTCAACTCTGAGGGGTTCTTTTGCTTTCAGGGAACTGAAGTGGTGATAGATGAGCAGAAGATTCACAAACAGGGCTTGATCCAAAGCTCACTGAAGTCAACGGAGAGATTAATAGGGTTTTGCATTCAGTGCCATAATTGCATGCTGAATGATTTCTAGTTAAACATGCAAAATAAATATTTTCAAACCATCTTCTTATAACTGTTCTAGCTCTAGACAGCTGTTTTTAGAAACAAGAGACTGTTTAGCTTACTAGGCTTCTACCCCGCTATCACAGAAATCTCTTTCATAAGCTTTTGAAATAATTCAGCTTGAAAGTCTCTCTTCAAAGAAATTATAATTTTTGCTTTTGCAAGAGATCCTGATTGCTTTAGAGGTAAGAAACCTTCTAATTTTCAGTCTAAATATATTTGCAGACAGTCTGTACCCATTTGTTCTCATGCCAACACTGTTCTTTAGGTTAAATGAATCCTCTCCTCTTCTCTGTTTGCTTCTACCCTGCTGTATTTATACAGAGCAGTTACAGATCTTCTTAGCCTCTGGTTTCCTATGCTGAGCAAGGCAAGCTCTCTAGCTTCTGATACCTTTCCTATGGCTTTTTTATAGTTGCACACTGCTCAGCTGATAGATCCTACTCCACTTCCTCTAAGAATCTGCTGTTCTTCAGGGCTCTGCTGCCATTCTTTCTTGATGTATTTGTTCAAAGAAACTTGCTACCAGACCTAGTCTCCTGTACAATATTCATACTACTAATATTTTTGATGGAGGCCATCCAGTCCCTGGTTCAAGTGCATCAAAATCTTTGAGTTTTCTTTTCCCTTCAGACACTGTTGTTTCCAGTCCTGTGTGCTCATTCTCATTTAGTCACCTTGCCTTTGTCCACACAATTAACCATGGCATCCTGGTGAACCCATGGGCAAAGCATTATTTTTGCTTCCAAGCTACGCTTAAATTACCCTCAGATGTTACTCCACAGCCTTTCTTTCCCTTCTGTGCCTTTTATTTACAAGGTCTGACCCACATTTGCGTGTGGTGTTTTAGGCTCTGTGCACCCCTTTCTTGCATTCCAGGGAGGGTCTCTGCTTATTCCAAACATCCTTTGAAACCAATCCTCTTCCTGCAACTGCCAGGCTGTTCTTCTGATATTTTGGCAAGCAGTTCAAAGCCTGAGAATCTGAAAGGTGTGGTTGTCCATTCAACAGTGTGATTAAATCATCCGGAAAGTGCTGTGCTTATTTTCCTTGCTTCTATAGCGCCTTATAGCCATCCACAAATATGTGCACAAGAGCAGTGCCAGATCACGATGATGACATTCATCTTGTCCATCATTATTCTGTCCCCATTTGGCATCACGTTCCTTGTGTGCCAGCCCAAGGATATTTCTGGCTTGCCTTAGTGTGAACTGTTTGTTTTTCACTCATGTCATTCATCCAAAAGCAAGCTGTGTTTTTCTGATTGCAGTGACATTTCTGGAGGCAGGGGAGGATTTTGTGAAAAAAATAATTTATATTTTTGTAAGCAACCACAGCGAAGTTTTCAGAGCTCTAGGATAGCCTCTTAGCTTTGCCACACTTTTGTTCCCTTACCCCACAGTCACAGCCACTTCTGAAAAAGATATCATAAGATTAGCTGACCCTGTTATTGATTTACATTCAGCTCTTCCCCGTGTTTCTGCGGACTGCTTCTACTGGTGTTGGTCTGCCTCTGGGAAAGAAGAGACTAAGCTCACTTTGAGAGCTATCCGGAGTAGCATAGGAGATTTAGACTCTGGAATAATGAAAAAGACATAAAACTCCAAAGTTCTTAGATTTCTGTAGGCTCAGTGACCACCTAACCCTGTTCGAAAAGTACATGAATTGTCTTGGGCAGTGTCACCAGAATGGTTTGCATTTTTCAATCAAATAAAAATGAAGTAAAACTTGGAAAGTTCAAGTGCTACTTCCCCTGTCTTGTTTGCTTGCTTGTTCATGTGAAAATGTCTGTCTGTAATCCTGTTGTGGGGTCTTTTTTTTTTCCTGAACCATCTTCTGCTGTCTTGTGGATCAGCAATCCTGTGGGCACACAGGTTCAGAAAGATGTCCTATCAAACAGCCATGTGGGAAGCAAGGAAATTCTTGCGTCGTTCTCAAAAGAGGGACCCAAAAGGGAATAGAAAGCCCAAGGAGACAGATGAATAAAAAGTCTAAGGAAAGATGAAGGAAGTACAGAATGTGACCTGCACAACTCTGCTGTTTTCAGCAAATAATAGATCCATCCTGGGGATTGTTTCTAGGCAAGGGAGAGGGTAGGGAAGCCCTCTGATACAAGCTGCATAGTGAAGTTGCTAGATGACAGCTTTGCTGATCTTTATCCCCAGACAAGTTGATGACTTTGTGATTTAGTTGGGTGGTTAAATTGAGAAGAAGCACCATAATTGGCCTATCTATAAACTGGAGGCTAGAGAAGGAAAGAGGTAAAGAAGCCCCAAGGAGTAATGTTACCAGTATGCCTTTCCTGGACTATATTTTGGCTCACATAATGTGTCATGAAATCTCTCAGACCAGCATGAGAGAGCTTGATCAGGACTTCTTTCATCCATGCCACAGCGTGGTTGAAGGCTAAAGGTCTTTTCATGTGTCCCAGGTGGCATGGACTCTTTGGGCCTTTCAGAAGACAGCTCTTCCTCCTATGCTTTTTATTTCTGCTTTATCAAGAGAGGAAATGCAGCACTCATGTCTCCTTTCCACGAAGTTGGATTGTTTGGCTAAATCTTACTTGGTGGCAAAGTTTTCTTTGTCCCCTTAGGCACTTATCCATCCGTTCTGCAACTTATTCCTCATGACCATTCATATATCTGTGAAACAAGAATCTCTGTTACTTTTATGCTCTAAGAAGTAGAAAGGCTAGAAAATGCATGTGATTCCTCTTCTCTGATTTGAGATATCATCCTGTATCTCATTCTTTATCAATGGAGAGAAACAGGTGTTTTAGGGACCAATTCATTTGATCCATTTTAGATGACCCTTTTAGGATGAGATGAAACATCCTAAACATGCCAGTGAAAAGAATATGACATGAAGGGATTCACAGATGACTACACTGGGTGCATTTGGTCAAATGAATCCCATCTCAGCTATTATTGCTGTAGTGTACAAATGCAAGAGAGAGTCTCTGAAATACTTCAATAGGCTTAGTAGATGGCACTGAGAGGGGAGGGATGAGAGTAGGAAAGGTTTACCTCATTTTTGGAGGGGAATTGAGCTGCAGACAAAATACATTTTACTCAGTGAGTTAAAGAGAAGTGTAATACCCACTCTCTGGCTCCATCCTTCAGTTGCCCAGTCTAGTGCCTCTAGCAAAACCAAGTTTGTTCTCTCACTCCTGTGGGACTGTCCTTAATCCTGCTTCTATATCCCATTTCAGGTGCTCTGGCTACTGGACACTGCTGTTTGACTGCATGCATGAGTATCATTTAATTCTTGCAACATGCTGACTGCTGTGCAGAACTAAGCACTTGGGGCAGATCTGGCTTTAAGGAATGACTAGGATCTGATTAGCTTGTGATCATCTGCTTGTCAGCAACCTCAGAGGTACTAGTCCTGTCTCTCTCGAGTTGTGGCAGATATTTCCTCCAAACACATATGCACAGGTATCGGTGACAGAGAGAGCTGTTTGCACTCCTTGCTAGATTTGGTTCTAATGCCAGAGACCCAGAGGTGCTGGCAGCTTAAATGTTGGCAACATGGTCTTTATTTGTGTGACTGCTCTGCCCATGAGCAGTGCAGCTGCTCGTTCCCCTCAGCCCTTGAAATCAGGTATTTTTCCCACAGTTTGCCTCCAGGCCTGACTGGAACGAATGCTTCCATCACAGTCTAACTGAACTTTGAGCAAAAAGTTTGTCTGTGCCAACCCACTCTCCACTGTGTGGAGAGCTGCCATGAAGGCGAATGAGCAAGCAGTTGTCTTGTGAGGCTTTCTGGCAGGGTCCCAAAAGGATTTGCCTGGCTGAGGTGAAAATGCACCCCCGACTTCTAGACAGTAGGAGATTCTGCATAAGCAGCTCCTACAGCCTTTCCCTATGGAACAGGATAGTCACACTAATGTCACCAGTTGTGCTCTGACAGCCTGCCAGGAAGTGCCGGGGCTGAACAGAGCAGTAAGGTCATTTAGCAGCTCAGGGAACCCAAGAGCCATTGCATGTGTTACGCTTAGTTAGTGGGATTATCTGCTCATTTTGGAAATGAATGCCAGGGACAAAGGATACAATTTAGGAGCTCACAGAAGGCTGCCAACTAAGACAGGTTAGTTTGTGAGGAAGGACTGATATGCACAGAGACAGATATGCTGTTGCGCACTTTCAGTCACTTCCATGTTGTACCACGTTTTTTTGGTCTGGGACTAGTCAATCTGCACAACACAAGATTGTACAAAGACTTGCAAGCCATTTCTGGAACTAGGAGCAGATTAGCTGTGTCACTGGTGCAACACCAGCTAACTAGCCTAGCTCCTGAAGGGACTCTTATATACCACCCCGACGTACTGTAACCTATATACTGTTTGGAGTAGTGCAACAGCTTGTCTGTACTCAGCTTGGGGTATATTTGAGGTGATACCACAGTGTGAGGCAGACATGCCCTCACTTTGTCATGTATGATGTTCTTGCTGCGGCTGAATTTTCAAGGCCATTTCCGCTTCTTACTGACATATCCTGGATGAGAATTAACCTGGTTTCTACCTCCTCAAATCTGCAGGTATTACTTCATGTATACATGCTCCTTACCCTGGTTCTGTCAAAATGATCCATGCTTAAAGGTGTTCAACACAGGAATTTTTAAACATGCATCCTTCTGACAGAATTGAGAAAGTGACTACATGCACAATGATCCCAGCAGATCTAAGGAGTGTGAACCTCTTAAACTGGCTCAGAATTTCTGCCCGCAGCCTTAACTTTCCCCTTAGAAAATAGGAATCGTAAACTTTCCTTTGTGTCTTGATATGTAACTTCTCTTGGCTAGCTGCCTATTTCCCTGCTCCTTGGCAGACACAAGTACTGTGTCAACTCAACCAGAAGAAGGAAGTCTACAGAAAGTGGAAAGGGGGACAGGCCACTTGGGATGAATATAGGAATGTTGTCAGAGTATGCAGGGATGCGACGAGGAAGGCTAAGGCCCGTTTGGAATTAAATCTGGCTAGAGATGTCAAGGACAACAAGAAGGGCTTCTTCAAATACATCAGCAGCAAGAGGAAGACTAGGGAAAATGTGGGCCCTTTGCTGAATGGGGTGGGTGCCCTGGTGACGAAGGATGCAGAGAAGGCAGAGTTACTGAATGCCTTCTTTGCTTCAGTCTTTACTGGTCAGGCCAGCCCTCAGGAACCCCAGACCCTGGAGGCAAGAGAGAAAGTCTGGAGAGAGGAAGACTTTCCCTTGGTGGAGGAGGAGTGGGTTAGAGATCATTTAAGCAAACTTGACACCCACAAATCCATGGGCCCTGATGGGATGCACCCACGAGTGCTGAGGGAGCTGGCGGACATTATTGCTAAGCCACTCTCCATCATCTTTGAAAGGTCATGGAGAACAGGAGAGGTGCCCGAGGACTGGAAGAAAGCCAATGTCACCCCAGTCTTTAAAAAGGGCAAGAAGGAGGACCCAGGGAACTACAGGCCAGTCAGCCTCACCTCCATTCCTGGAAAGGTGATGGAGCAGCTCATCCTGGAAGCCATCTCCACGCATGTGGAGGAAAAGAAGGTGATCAGGAGTAGTCAGCATGGCTTCACCAAGGGGAAATCATGCCTAACCAATCTGATAGCCTTCTCTGATGGAATGACTGGCTGGGTAGATGAGGGGAGAGCAGTGGATGTTGTCTACCTAGACTTCAGCAAGGCTTTTGACACTGTCTCCCATAGCATCCTCATAGACAAGCTCAGGAAGTGTGGGTTAGATGAGTGGACAGTGAGGTGGATTGAGAACTGGCTGATTGGCAGAGCTCAGAGAGTTGTGCTCAGTGGCACAGAGTCTAGTTGGAGGCCTGTAGCTAGCGGTGTCCCCCAGGGGTCAGTCCTGGGTCCAGTCTTGTTCAACTTCTTCATCAATGACCTGGATGAAGGCACAGAGTGCACCCTCAGCAAGTTTGCTGACGATACAAAACTGGGAGGAGTGGCCGATACACCAGAGGGCTGTGCTGCCATTCAAAGAGACTTGGACAGGCTGGAGAGGTGGGCAGAGAGGAACCTCATGAAATTCAATAAAGGGAAGTGCAGGGTCCTGCACCTGGGGAGGAATAACCCCATGCACCAGTACAGGTTGGGGGTTGACCTGCTGGAAAGCAGCTCTGCCGAGAAGGACCTGGGAGTGCTGGTGGACACCAAGTTAAGTATGAGGCAGCAATGTGCCCTTGTGGCCAAGAAGGCCAATGGTATCCTGGGGTGCATCAGAAAGAGTGTTGCCAGCAGGTCGAGGAAGGTGATTCTCCCCCTCTACTCAGCCCTGCTGAGGCCACATCTGGAGTACTGCGTCCAGTTCTGGGCTCCCCAGTACAAGAGGGATGTGGCACTACCGGAGCAAGTCCAGCGAAGGGCCACAAAGATGATTAGGGGACTGGAGCATCTCTCTTATGAGGAAAGGCTGAGAGAGCTTGGCCTGTTTAGCTTGGAGAAGAGAAGGCTGAGAGGAGATCTTATCAATGTGTACAAGTATCTGAAGGGAGGGTGTCGAGAGGATGGGGCCAGACTCTTTTCAGTGGTGCCGAGCGACAGGACGCGAGGCAATGGGCACAAACTGAAACACAGACACTTCCATCTTAACATGAGGAAAAACTTTTTCACTGTGAGGGTGACAGAGCACTGGAACAGGTTGCCCCGAGAGGTGGTGGAGTCTCCTTCTCTGGAGATATTCAAAATGCGCCTGGATGCAATCCTGTGCAATGTGCTCTAGGTGACCCTGCTTGAGCAGGGGGGTTGGACTAGATGATCTCCAGAGGTCCCTTCCAACCTCAGTGATTCTGTGTGATTCTGTGTGATTCTGTGTATAAGTCATCCTCAAACTCTTCACGGTGCAGAGTAAGAATGACTCAAGTCACAGAGAGACTGCTAGTGCCTAAAAGTCTGGGGTTATATTCTTGATTCTCCTTTGGATTAGCTATCTGTCCTCAGGAAATCACCAAACTTGGTGCATCCTGGAACAAGAAATGTAGGCTAAAATGAGCAGAAAACTTATAGCTGTGGCTGAAATGTTATTGTTTCCATAAACTTTCTTATTGACACTGTACAGCCATCTATACTGGAGTGCAGTGACAATGCACAGGCCCCTGCCATATAATTTAGATGGGCCACTCTACTTAAAATGATGATGCCAGTTCCCTAGACAGTTGAAGACTATGTGCCTCTAAGATGGGGCGGGGGGAAGAATCACTCCAGGTCACTGGACTTGGGTTTCCTCCTTTTTAGTGTGCATATAGGGAACTGGGGCCTCCAGACATCATCCATGCCCGTTTATATAACGTGTCTTCCTCTGTCAGAGAGTGCAGGGAACCAGTAAGAAATGTTATGCTTCTCTGTGATCTGCTTTGCTTTATAGAGAATGATATTCTGTTGCTCCTTGTCTTTTTAAATAATTTAATGGCTGCACACATCACATACCTGCCAAAAAGATCTGGGCTCCCTGTCTTAATTTGATGTGGCAATTAAAGCCTCTCTCTGCCCACATGTATTTCAGGAGTGTCTGAAGCACCCTGCTTTTGGATAGCCAAAAAAGGGTGTTCTCTGTACCTTCTCTAGGTGCTGGGCCATTGTGTAGCTGAGTATGGAGAAACTGTGGGATCAGATGGAAATTGGGAGGTGTAAGCATTGTGGATAAAGTCCTGTTGGGTCAAAAGTGTCCTGCGAGTTCAGACCAGAATCCCAGTCTGTCTGCACTCAAATACAGCACTGAAACTGCTTGGCTTGAGTGAGAGAAGCTCATGAGAATGTTGTTTCTTTGGACACATAGACCACTCTTGGCTGTTGCAATAGTCTGCTTTTATTTCATGCTCTGACCATCGTGCCTCTTGCACTCCCTGTCAGGCTTACTGCCAATACCTCTGCACAGTTTGCCAGGCCCAGGCAAGCTGTCCTAAAGCCTTTCTTTAATTTCTTCACCAATAGACCTGAATTTACCTACTGACTCTATTTCCACATGGATTTTTCTCTTCCTGTGTGCCACACTTCATCCATACTGCACATTTAATCCCAGTGCATACTGAATTCCAGTTTTCCTGAGCCTTTTGCACAAAACAGTGACAGTGCAATTTTTCATGCTGCACAAAAGCAGCCATAGATCTGAGCTTATGCAAGCCTAAACTGCCCGAGAACAGGGTCCCTGGGTATGGCTTACTGCTATGACCCTGCACTCGGCTTGGACTCTGTGGAGGACTGAAGTCTTAGATGACAGCGACTCAACACAATGCGGAACGCTTCACAAAAAACATGGAACACATTTAGAGGTGTAGAGATATGCAGGCATACCTCATTTTATTGTGCTTCGCTTTACTGCACTTCACAGATATTGCGTTTTTTACAAATTGAAGGTTTGTGGCAACCCTGCATTGAGCAAGTCTATCGGCACCATTTTTCCAACAGCATGTGCTCACTTCGTGTCTCTGTGTCACATTTTGGTAATTCTTGCAATATTTCAAACATTTTCATTATTATTATATCTATTATGGTGATCTGTGATCAGTGATCTTTGATGTTAACTATTGTAATTGTTCTGAGGTACCACGAACCATGCCCATATAAGACAGAAAACTTAACTGATGTGTGTGTTCTGACTGCTCCACCGACCGGCCGTTCCCCCATCTCTCTCCCTCTCCTCGGGCCTCCCTGTTCCCTGAGACACAACAATATTGAAATTAGGGCAATTAATAACCCTACAATGGCCTCTAAGTGTTCAAATGAAAGGAAGAGTCACACATCTCTCACTTTAAATCAAAAGCTAAAAATGATTAGGCTTAGTGAGGAAGGCATGTTGAAAGCTGAGATAGGCCAAAAGCTAGGCCTCTTGCACCAAACAGTTAGCCAAGGTGTGAATGCAAAGGAAAAGTTCTTGAAGGAAATTCAAAGTGCTACTCCAGTGAACACACGAATGATAAGAAAGCGAAACAGCCTTCTTGCTGATATGGAGGAAGTTTTAGTGGTCTGGATAGAAGATCAAACCAGCCACAACATTCCCTTAAGCCAAAGCCTAATCCAGAGCAAGGCCCTAACTCTCTTCAATTCTGTGAAGGCTGAGAGAGGTGAGGAGGCTGTAGAAGAAAAGCTTGAAGCTAGCAGAGCTTGGTTCATGAGGTTTAAGGAAAGAAGCCGTCTCCATAACATAAAAGTGCAAGGTGAAGCAGCAAGTGCTGATGTAGAAGCTGCAGCAAGTTATCTAGAAGATCTAGCTAAGATAATTGATGAAGGTGGCTACATTAAACAACAGATTTTCAATGTAGACAAAACAGCCTTTTATTGGAAGAAGATGCCATCTAGGACTTTCATAGTTAGAGAGGAGAAATCAATGCCTGCTTCAAAGCTTCAAAGGACAGGTTGACTCTCTTGTTAGGGGCTAATGCAGCTGGTGACTTTAAGTTGAAGCCAGTACTCATTTACCATTCTGAAAATCCTAGGGCCCTTAAGAATTATGCTCAATCTACTCTGCCTGTGCTCTATAAATGGAACAACAAAGCCTGGATGACAGCACATCTGTTTACAACATGGTTTCCTGAATATTTTAAGCCCACTGTTGAGACCTACTGCTCAGAAAAAAAGATTCCTTTCAAAATATTACTGCTCATTGACAATGCACCTGGTCACCCAAGAGCTCTGATAGAGATGTACAATGAGATTAATGTTGTTTTCATGCCTGCTAACACAACATTCATTCTGCAGCCCATGGATCAAAGAGTAATTTCGACTTTCAAGTCTTATTTGTTAAGAAATACATTTCGTAAGGCTATAGCTGCCATAGACAGTGATTCATCTGATGCATCTGGGCAAAGTAAATTGAAAACCTTCTGGAAAGGATTGACCATTCTGGACGCCATGAAGGACATTTGTGATTCATGTGAGGAGGTCAAAATATCAACATTAACAGGAGTTTGGAAGAAGTTGGTTCCAGACCTCATGGATGACTTTGAGGGATTCAAGACTTCAGTGGAGGAAGTAACTGCAAATGTGGTGGAAATAGCAAGAGAACTAGAATTAGAAGTGGAGCCTGAAAATGTGACTGAATTGCTGCAATCTCATGATAAAACTTTAACAGATGAGGAGTTGCTTCTTACAGATGAGCAAAGAAAGTGGTTTCTTGAGATGGAATCTACTCCTGGTAAAGATGCTGTGAACATTGTTGAAATGACAACAAAGGATTTAGAATATTACATTAACTTAGTTGATAAAGCAGTGGCAGGGTCTGAGAGGATTGACTCCAATTTTGAAAGAAGTTCTATTATGGGTAAAATGCTATCAAAGAGCATCGCATACTACAGAGAAATCCCTTGTGAAAGGAAGAGTCAATCAATGCTGTCTTATTTTAAGAAATTGTCACAGCCACCCCAACCTTCAGCAACCACCACCCTGATCAGTCAGCAGCCATCAACACTGAGGCAAGACCCTCCATCAGCAAAAAGATTACGACTTGCTGAAGGCTCAGATAATGGTTAGCATTTTTTAGCAATAAAGTGTTTTTTTAATTAAGGTACGTACCTTGTTTTTTAAGACATAATGTTATTGCACACTTAATAAACTACAGTATAGTGTAAACGTAACTTTTACATGCACTGGGAAAACAAAAAAGTGTGTGATTCACTTTACTGTGATATTCGCTTTATTGCGGTGGTCTGGAACCAAACCTACAATATCTCTGAGGTATGCCTGTATCAAATAGGTGCACTTGAGGAGTGAATGACCTTGGGAACCCAAATGAACTGGGAGCTAGGGCCCAGCCCCAGCCAGTCAGAACCTCAACGAAGCAGCCCCTGCTGCCCAGCAACTGAAAACAGCTGCATACCTGCCACAACTGTTGCAGGGCGGATGTCCGTCCCAGCAGCCAATCAGAGAGAGTGCTCAGGAGACCAGAGCCAATCAGAATGCTTGGTGTGACAGCATATAGACCGCCAGACAAGTGCTAGTCAGCCATCTTCCCTAGGAGGACACTGCAGGGTGTGGAGGCTGTCAGCTTTGGTCTGTGAGTCTGTAATGCTCTGTAGTGACCAGTGGGTCCACCTGCATGGCAGGGGATCTGGCAAATTGTTAATGAAACATTGTCTAAGAAGTCTGTGTGAAGTCTGTGAAGTCTTCCCTCCAGGGAGGGGATGGAGTCTCTGTCCTGCAGGAAAATGATTCCCTGTGTTATGACCCAAATACACGACATTATTGGGAGAGATCCTCCCCTGAGAAAGCCTGGCAGGGATCTGCTACTTGCAGGGTTTGTGAATGGCTGTGACCTGCTCCACCTGGACACCTGCAAAGAGGAGAAGAACTGCAATCTGGGAAACACCAGCCCGTCAGGCTCTGCACTCCACTGAGGTGTTCAAAGAGCTGAGGTTGGAAATCCTGCAGGTGTTTACCCACATCACCTGGCAGGCCCAATTCCCACTGCACTTGTTTTTTTTTCAATGAGCCACTCAAAGCACTCCTTGCTATACAGACTGAAATCCAACCCAACAGCACTGAACTCAGCTTTGTCTGGGAAGGTCTGCTTCTGCATGCTGGAAACATGCTCCAAGTACAGTGGGGGTAAACTAAGACCACTGGATAGGACAGCCTGCAGTGGTGTGCAGATAGCAGCTGGCAGCCTGAGTTGCTTCTCAAGTTTCTTTTTCTGGACATGACTCCACATATCTGCTCAGATTTGAGGTCCTTGAATTTCCCCTTACCTCCCCAAGCCATTCTCCTTCAGTGCATGCCCCCAAGGGTGGGAACCATGGCATGCTTGCTCTCACATGGACCACTTCTGCCTGCTGGATGGAAGCAGCCCGTTTCTTCTGCCCCTGCTACCTCTTGCCCCTGCCCTGGGTGAGACACCTTTCTACTGCTCTTCCTGCACCCGGGGCTACAGCGTCACACGGAGGTTAGGTCTGCAAGCCTGCAGAGTGGGGCAGTGGGTGCGTGGGGTCTCAGGGGTTTCTTTGCAGGGCGACAGCATGCTCAGCCAGGGCTGGGGGCTGGGGTGCTCTCCGTCCTCTGCAGTGAGGGCACCTTTCAGACACATGTCTGCAGCACCGTGAGCTGACGGGGTCCCCTGCTGTCATGTCCTTCCTCGGGGCCCCAGCCTTGTCTGGGAGGCGCACCAACATTTCTTCCAGCAGCTGGTTCTGCGCTTTGCGAACAGCTTGGCTGGCCTCGTGGGAATCAGTGAGGGCTGTGAGGAGCCCTTCCAGCTGGGGGATTGGAAGGCTGGTCCCTGCAGGGGCTGGAGCCGGTGGCAGAGCTGAGGGTGCCTCCTCACTGCGTTGTCTCTTTTGGGAACCTTTTCTTGGAGAAGCTCTCCTGGCTGCTGGCAGCTCCAATGTCCTCATGTCCTCACTGGAGCTGCTCCAGCTCTCACGGGACTGGCCTTGTTTTAACTGGGGGACACTCTTCTTTGATGGCAGCTCTGGCATCCCCACGTCCTCACTGGAGATGCTCCAGCTCTCAGGCGACTGCCACGATTGCCCCTGGTGAGCTCCCTTGCTCTGCGGCGATGCCTGCTCTGTCTCGCTGGGAGGGGAAGGGCTGTGCGCATCCCCTTGTGTCCCAGGGCCCTGAGCCTTCCTGCTGGCGGCCAGCAGGGACTCCTCAGTGCCCATGATGCTGCTGGCTGTTCCGCCACGCTCTCTTTTCCAGGCTGATAGCTCCTTGTCCTCCCAAGACATCTCTTGGGCTGCTCTCAGGAAAGCACTTGGAGCAGAGCAGGCTCGACCCTGTTGCCGTCCCGGGCATGCCGTGACAAGGCGTGTAGCCTCTTCCTCTTCAGGGCTCTCTTCCCCTGGCTGCCTCCTGGTCCGAGAGCTGAGACTTGCCTCTCCGAGCATGGGAGATGTGGGACACCAGCTCTTCTCCTGCTCGGGGCCTGCGGGCTCTTCTGCAGAGCGCCTGCTCTGAGCATGCCTGGTCCAGCGCCGGAAGGGGGAGCGGTATGGCAGCCCAGCTGCTGCTGCTGCAGGCCACTGCCAGCCACGTGGCAGCTGGCCCCCGCTTCCCTGCCAGTTGCCGGGCGAGTTGCCGGGTCCTGCTGCTCCTCCTGGCTAGGCTGGGCATGCGTGAGGGCAGGCTGCACTCTAGAGCCTTGAGCCAGACCTTCTCCATCAGCGAAAGAGGAGAGCGACTCCCCTGAAGAACAGCTGGCTTTGCTCCCCAAAGTGCAAGGGAGGGAGCGAGGGGAGAAAGACGTCCCTGAAGAGAAGCTGGCTTCACTTGCTGAGTCACAAGTGATGGAGCCGTCGCCGATGGCCTCCCAGGTGAGCCTGTGCAAGAGGGAGGAGGTGAAGCTCGAGCACCAGCGTCAGCAACCACAGGAAAGCTGAAGAGGTGACACAGTCCACGGCGGTGGGGGAAAAGTTCATTTCCCAGGGATCAGACCTCCCTCTCATGCGCCAGATCTTCAGACAGGCAAAAGGCAACCTCCTTCTCCGGGGAGCCGAGAAAACATTGTCAGCTCATTTATGGCTTTCACGGCCTCCTCAGATCCTCAGCAAACACCTGGGATTATTAGTCCCATTAGAGTTACAAGGAGACCGACAGCCCAAGTCCAGATTCTCTCATCAGGACTGGAAATCCTCATGAACTATATACGCTTACAATCACACTTTACAAACATCCAAGGATCTACCCCTGTGTTCAGGGGCGGTGCTCGCCCTTCCTGTGGCGCCTGGGTCTAGGATCGACAGCAACAATCTTGTGAAAGCATGCCGAGAAGAACGATCCGAAAAGAAGAGTTTCAGAGCCTGCTTCCTCCTGCTGCTTTGGTATGGCCTCCTCTGGCCTCCCCTGCATTGCCCTGAGTCAGCAGCCATCCGGAGGTGCGAGGGGACCCGTGAGAGCTTTGCCATCCCCCTCCCCTCTGCCAGCCCTCATTACTCTCTTCTGTCTACTTGTGGATCAAGCTCACCACCTCCTCCTCCTCCTCCCCCTCCTCCTCCTCCTCCTCCTCCTCCTCCTTCTCCTCCTGCTCCTCCTCCTCCTCAGCATTTTCCTCCCCTCAGCGTCTGCTCTGCCCACAGGGAAGCAAAGGGGGAAGATGCAGGACTTTCAGCACGGCCCCATCTGCCTCCAGCCCAAAGAGCTCCTCGCCAGCCCCAGAGCTCAGGGCTGTGGTGCTGGCCCCCTCCCAGCGGTTTCAGGTCACCTCCATGCCACCCGCACGTTTTCCCGCAATGCCGAGAGGCAGGGATTTTGGAGGAGATGGGCCCACCCTGTCCCACAGCAAGGAGGAGAGGTGGTGCCCTCAAAAGCGCTTGCCTGCTCTTCCCAGCGATGCTGCCTGTCAGAGTGCTTTGACTGGAGTGAGGACAGTCTGCCGCGGGGAGGGGGGAACAACAACTGCCGGGGCCTCCATCCTCTCTGTCCCTGTGGTGGACACCGTGCCTCATCGTCCTCTCCCACTTGCTCCCTTTGGGGAACTGCACCGTGCCCACACCAGAAATGCAGCTGTCGTGAGCCAGGGATCTCCAGGCAGCCGGGGAGCCCATGAGAAAACCCGGCAAAAACCTCTAGCAGGCGGCCAGCCCCAGCTCCCCACCCTCAGAGGCGTGGAGGGACACCCCTGTCCTCTCATCTGAAACTGCCAACACACGTGCCCGACTTGCCCATGAAATGAGGGTGGAGAAGTGGCAGGGACGGCGCCACTGCTCCCCAAGAAAGAAGAGAGCCCTGCACACTTATTTCTGTGGACATGACTTTACTGGGAGAGCTCCTGCTCCCTGGTAGGGCCTGGCCGGGAGCTGTTGCTTGCTGGGTCCATGCCCCGCTGGGCCCTGCTCCACCTGGACAGCTGCAAGGGGAAGAGCATGCTCAGCCAGGGCTGGGGGCTGGGCTGCCAGGAATGGGGCTGCTCTCTGTGCTCCTAAGCAGCAGCACGTGGGGTCGCTCCCCACAGGCAACAGGAGCCAGCGGCGCTGTGGCCCTGGGGGGGCTGCTCCCACCCTGGCTCCGCCCCTTGCTGGGCCCCGGCCTCGCTGGCACTGTGTCCCCATAGCATCCGTCGTTCCCATCTGGAAAGCCTCACCCGAGATCCCGCCGAGTCCTTCCCCATCACCTCTCCCAGACAGTCCCAGGCAGCCCCTTTCCCCCAGCAGCCCGGGCGATACCCCAGCCCCACAGACAACTGCACCCAGCCCCACTCACTCAAAGAGCGCAGCATCTTCAGCCTGGTGTGCCACTGTCACATGCTGTTGCTCTCCTCTGGAGATGCCTGCGGGGCCCTGCACTCTGCTTCCCGAAGCCTGTCCCTTTGCCCTTGCAGCTCCTCCTCTCCCCTTGTTCTTGACAGATTAGGCCTTGATTTTTCTTGGAGCTTGGCGCAGGCTCTCTCGAGGCGTGGCAGGATGAGGAAGAGCCCACAGCAGATGCTGCCCGGCAGAGGTGGTGTTTCCACCCGCAGTGTTCTGTGCCCAGGTGCCACATGTGAGGGCAGGGGCCTGGTGGGGGCCTGGTGTGGCCGAGACCCTTCCTGCCCAGCTCGCAAGAATGAAGGTGTGCAAAGATGGAGCCCTTCTGCCTGCTGGCTGGGGGCAGCCCTTTTCTCCTGCCCCTGCCGCCTCTTGCCCCTGCCCTGGGGTGGGTGCCTGTGTCCTGCTCTTACTGCGCCCAGGGCTGCAGCATCAGATGGAGGTGAGGTCTGCAAGCCTTCATTGCTGGACACTGTCTGGCGCCGAGCTTTACCGCATTTGGGGCAGAGTCTCCTAGAGCTGTTTCTGTCCTTGGGGTTTCCCTTGCCCTTCCCCTGCTCTGGCAGCTCCTCTCTTAATACCCGCTCACAGCCTTGCTCCTGACTCATTTTCAGCTTAAAGACGGGACTCCTGTGGCGGTCTCTGTCCTTGCTCATATTTACGGTGACTGAGATGGGCAGGGCAGCCGGCGCGGGCACATCCTGCACTGCTCTCCGTCCTCTGCAGTGAGGGCACCTTTCAGACACATGTCTGCAGCACCGTGAGCTGACGGGGTCCCCTGCTGTCATGTCCTTCCTCGGGGCCCCAGCCTTGTCTGGGAGGCGCACCAACATTTCTTCCAGCAGCTGGTTCTGCGCTTTGCGAACAGCTTGGCTGGCCTCGTGGGAATCAGTGAGGGCTGTGAGGAGCCCTTCCAGCTGGGGGATTGGAAGGCTGGTCCCTGCAGGGGCTGGAGCCGGTGGCAGAGCTGAGGGTGCCTCCTCACTGCGTTGTCTCTTTTGGGAACCTTTTCTTGGAGAAGCTCTCCTGGCTGCTGGCAGCTCCAATGTCCTCATGTCCTCACTGGAGCTGCTCCAGCTCTCACGGGACTGGCCTTGTTTTAACTGGGGGACACTCTTCTTTGATGGCAGCTCTGGCATCCCCACGTCCTCACTGGAGATGCTCCAGCTCTCAGGCGACTGCCACGATTGCCCCTGGTGAGCTCCCTTGCTCTGCGGCGATGCCTGCTCTGTCTCGCTGGGAGGGGAAGGGCTGTGCGCATCCCCTTGTGTCCCAGGGCCCTGAGCCTTCCTGCTGGCGGCCAGCAGGGACTCCTCAGTGCCCATGATGCTGCTGGCTGTTCCGCCACGCTCTCTTTTTCAGGCTGATAGCTCCTTGTCCTCCCAAGACATCTCTTGGGCTGCTCTCAGGAAAGCACTTGGAGCAGAGCAGGCTCGACCCTGTTGCCGTCCCGGGCATGCCGTGACAAGGCGTGTAGCCTCTTCCTCTTCAGGGCTCTCTTCCCCTGGCTGCCTCCTGGTCCGAGAGCTGAGACTTGCCTCTCCGAGCATGGGAGATGTGGGACACCAGCTCTTCTCCTGCTCGGGGCCTGCGGGCTCTTCTGCAGAGCGCCTGCTCTGAGCATGCCTGGTCCAGCGCCGGAAGGGGGAGCGGTATGGCAGCCCAGCGTCCCTGTGCGGAGGGGGAGCCTGGGAGGCTTTTTGCCCTGGGACAGGGGCCGCAGCCTTCTTGCAGGCCAGGATCCTTGTTGGCAGCCCAAAGCGCTGCTGTATCATCTGCATTTTTATACTGTGCAGCTCCAGCTGCTTTTTGGCAGTCTTGTCGAGGAGGGGCAGCTCCTGCACGCTGGGAACCACCATCTCATCAGGCTCGGCATGCCGCTGAGGTGTTTGAGGAGCTGAGCTTGGGAACTCCTGCTGAGGCGCACCCAGACTGGCTGACAGGCCCACTTGCCGCCGCCGTTCATTTTGCTGGACGAGACACTCCAAGCTCTCCTTGCTAGCCCAGCTGAAATCCAACTCCACAGCACTGAACTCAACTTTGCCTGGGAAGGTTCGCTTCTGCATGCTGGAAACCTGCTCCGTGTCTGGCTTTGCAGGCGGTGGTGGTGGGCTAGGAGCCGGGGACAGGTTGACCTGCAGAGATTTGCAGATAGCGGCTGGCAGCCCCAGTTGCGTCTCAAGTTTCTTTTTCTGGACAGGCTCCTCCGAGTCTTCTCGGGCATCAGGGTACAAGAACGTTGTCTCCATTTCCCTGACGTGGAAGCCCAACGCTCTTGGGGATCGGGGGGGAACACCCAGGTGGACCTCAAGGTGCTGCTGCTGCTGCAGGCCACTGCCAGCCACGTGGCAGCTGGCCCCCGCTTCCCTGCCAGTTGCCGGGCGAGTTGCCGGGTCCTGCTGCTCCTCCTGGCTAGGCTGGGCATGCGTGAGGGCAGGCTGCACTCTAGAGCCTTGAGCCAGACCTTCTCCATCAGCGAAAGAGGAGAGCGACTCCCCTGAAGAACAGCTGGCTTTGCTCCCCAAAGTGCAAGGGAGGGAGCGAGGGGAGAAAGACGTCCCTGAAGAGAAGCTGGCTTCACTTGCTGAGTCACAAGTGATGGAGCCGTCGCCGATGGCCTCCCAGGTGAGCCTGTGCAAGAGGGAGGAGGTGAAGCTCGAGCACCAGCGTCAGCAACCACAGGAAAGCTGAAGAGGTGACACAGTCCACGGCGGTGGGGGAAAAGTTCATTTCCCAGGGATCAGACCTCCCTCTCATGCGCCAGATCTTCAGACAGGCAAAAGGCAACCTCCTTCTCCGGGGAGCCGAGAAAACATTGTCAGCTCATTTATGGCTTTCACGGCCTCCTCAGATCCTCAGCAAACACCTGGGATTATTAGTCCCATTAGAGTTACAAGGAGACCGACAGCCCAAGTCCAGATTCTCTCATCAGGACTGGAAATCCTCATGAACTATATACGCTTACAATCACACTTCACAAACATCCAAGGATCTACCCCTGTGTTCAGGGGCGGTGCTCGCCCTTCCTGTGGCGCCTGGGTCTAGGATCGACAGCAACAATCTTGTGAAAGCATGCCGAGAAGAACGATCCGAAAAGAAGAGTTTCAGAGCCTGCTTCCTCCTGCTGCTTTGGTATGGCCTCCTCTGGCCTCCCCTGCATTGCCCTGAGTCAGCAGCCATCCGGAGGTGCGAGGGGACCCGTGAGAGCTTTGCCATCCCCCTCCCCTCTGCCAGCCCTCATTACTCTCTTCTGTCTACTTGTGGATCAAGCTCACCACCTCCTCCTCCTCCTCCCCCTCCTCCTCCTCCTCCTCCTCCTCCTCCTTCTCCTCCTGCTCCTCCTCCTCCTCAGCATTTTCCTCCCCTCAGCGTCTGCTCTGCCCACAGGGAAGCAAAGGGGGAAGATGCAGGACTTTCAGCACGGCCCCATCTGCCTCCAGCCCAAAGAGCTCCTCGCCAGCCCCAGAGCTCAGGGCTGTGGTGCTGGCCCCCTCCCAGCGGTTTCAGGTCACCTCCATGCCACCCGCACGTTTTCCCGCAATGCCGAGAGGCAGGGATTTTGGAGGAGATGGGCCCACCCTGTCCCACAGCAAGGAGGAGAGGTGGTGCCCTCAAAAGCGCTTGCCTGCTCTTCCCAGCGATGCTGCCTGTCAGAGTGCTTTGACTGGAGTGAGGACAGTCTGCCGCGGGGAGGGGGGAACAACAACTGCCGGGGCCTCCATCCTCTCTGTCCCTGTGGTGGACACCGTGCCTCATCGTCCTCTCCCACTTGCTCCCTTTGGGGAACTGCACCGTGCCCACACCAGAAATGCAGCTGTCGTGAGCCAGGGATCTCCAGGCAGCCGGGGAGCCCATGAGAAAACCCGGCAAAAACCTCTAGCAGGCGGCCAGCCCCAGCTCCCCACCCTCAGAGGCGTGGAGGGACACCCCTGTCCTCTCATCTGAAACTGCCAACACACGTGCCCGACTTGCCCATGAAATGAGGGTGGAGAAGTGGCAGGGACGGCGCCACTGCTCCCCAAGAAAGAAGAGAGCCCTGCACACTTATTTCTGTGGACATGACTTTACTGGGAGAGCTCCTGCTCCCTGGTAGGGCCTGGCCGGGAGCTGTTGCTTGCTGGGTCCATGCCCCGCTGGGCCCTGCTCCACCTGGACAGCTGCAAGGGGAAGAGCATGCTCAGCCAGGGCTGGGGGCTGGGCTGCCAGGAATGGGGCTGCTCTCTGTGCTCCTAAGCAGCAGCACGTGGGGTCGCTCCCCACAGGCAACAGGAGCCAGCGGCGCTGTGGCCCTGGGGGGGCTGCTCCCACCCTGGCTCCGCCCCTTGCTGGGCCCCGGCCTCGCTGGCACTGTGTCCCCATAGCATCCGTCGTTCCCATCTGGAAAGCCTCACCCGAGATCCCGCCGAGTCCTTCCCCATCACCTCTCCCAGACAGTCCCAGGCAGCCCCTTTCCCCCAGCAGCCCGGGCGATACCCCAGCCCCACAGACAACTGCACCCAGCCCCACTCACTCAAAGAGCGCAGCATCTTCAGCCTGGTGTGCCACTGTCACATGCTGTTGCTCTCCTCTGGAGATGCCTGCGGGGCCCTGCACTCTGCTTCCCGAAGCCTGTCCCTTTGCCCTTGCAGCTCCTCCTCTCCCCTTGTTCTTGACAGATTAGGCCTTGATTTTTCTTGGAGCTTGGCGCAGGCTCTCTCGAGGCGTGGCAGGATGAGGAAGAGCCCACAGCAGATGCTGCCCGGCAGAGGTGGTGTTTCCACCCGCAGTGTTCTGTGCCCAGGTGCCACATGTGAGGGCAGGGGCCTGGTGGGGGCCTGGTGTGGCCGAGACCCTTCCTGCCCAGCTCGCAAGAATGAAGGTGTGCAAAGATGGAGCCCTTCTGCCTGCTGGCTGGGGGCAGCCCTTTTCTCCTGCCCCTGCCGCCTCTTGCCCCTGCCCTGGGGTGGGTGCCTGTGTCCTGCTCTTACTGCGCCCAGGGCTGCAGCATCAGATGGAGGTGAGGTCTGCAAGCCTTCATTGCTGGACACTGTCTGGCGCCGAGCTTTACCGCATTTGGGGCAGAGTCTCCTAGAGCTGTTTCTGTCCTTGGGGTTTCCCTTGCCCTTCCCCTGCTCTGGCAGCTCCTCTCTTAATACCCGCTCACAGCCTTGCTCCTGACTCATTTTCAGCTTAAAGACGGGACTCCTGTGGCGGTCTCTGTCCTTGCTCATATTTACGGTGACTGAGATGGGCAGGGCAGCCGGCGCGGGCACATCCTGCACTGCTCTCCGTCCTCTGCAGTGAGGGCACCTTTCAGACACATGTCTGCAGCACCGTGAGCTGACGGGGTCCCCTGCTGTCATGTCCTTCCTCGGGGCCCCAGCCTTGTCTGGGAGGCGCACCAACATTTCTTCCAGCAGCTGGTTCTGCGCTTTGCGAACAGCTTGGCTGGCCTCGTGGGAATCAGTGAGGGCTGTGAGGAGCCCTTCCAGCTGGGGGATTGGAAGGCTGGTCCCTGCAGGGGCTGGAGCCGGTGGCAGAGCTGAGGGTGCCTCCTCACTGCGTTGTCTCTTTTGGGAACCTTTTCTTGGAGAAGCTCTCCTGGCTGCTGGCAGCTCCAATGTCCTCATGTCCTCACTGGAGCTGCTCCAGCTCTCACGGGACTGGCCTTGTTTTAACTGGGGGACACTCTTCTTTGATGGCAGCTCTGGCATCCCCACGTCCTCACTGGAGATGCTCCAGCTCTCAGGCGACTGCCACGATTGCCCCTAGTGAGCTCCCTTGCTCTGCGGCGATGCCTGCTCTGTCTCGCTGGGAGGGGAAGGGCTGTGCGCATCCCCTTGTGTCCCAGGGCCCTGAGCCTTCCTGCTGGCGGCCAGCAGGGACTCCTCAGTGCCCATGATGCTGCTGGCTGTTCCGCCACGCTCTCTTTTTCAGGCTGATAGCTCCTTGTCCTCCCAAGACATCTCTTGGGCTGCTCTCAGGAAAGCACTTGGAGCAGAGCAGGCTCGACCCTGTTGCCGTCCCGGGCATGCCGTGACAAGGCGTGTAGCCTCTTCCTCTTCAGGGCTCTCTTCCCCTGGCTGCCTCCTGGTCCGAGAGCTGAGACTTGCCTCTCCGAGCATGGGAGATGTGGGACACCAGCTCTTCTCCTGCTCGGGGCCTGCGGGCTCTTCTGCAGAGCGCCTGCTCTGAGCATGCCTGGTCCAGCGCCGGAAGGGGGAGCGGTATGGCAGCCCAGCGTCCCTGTGCGGAGGGGGAGCCTGGGAGGCTTTTTGCCCTGGGACAGGGGCCGCAGCCTTCTTGCAGGCCAGGATCCTTGTTGGCAGCCCAAAGCGCTGCTGTATCATCTGCATTTTTATACTGTGCAGCTCCAGCTGCTTTTTGGCAGTCTTGTCGAGGAGGGGCAGCTCCTGCACGCTGGGAACCACCATCTCATCAGGCTCGGCATGCCGCTGAGGTGTTTGAGGAGCTGAGCTTGGGAACTCCTGCTGAGGCGCACCCAGACTGGCTGACAGGCCCACTTGCCGCCGCCGTTCATTTTGCTGGACGAGACACTCCAAGCTCTCCTTGCTAGCCCAGCTGAAATCCAACTCCACAGCACTGAACTCAACTTTGCCTGGGAAGGTTCGCTTCTGCATGCTGGAAACCTGCTCCGTGTCTGGCTTTGCAGGCGGTGGTGGTGGGCTAGGAGCCGGGGACAGGTTGACCTGCAGAGATTTGCAGATAGCGGCTGGCAGCCCCAGTTGCGTCTCAAGTTTCTTTTTCTGGACAGGCTCCTCCGAGTCTTCTCGGGCATCAGGGTACAAGAACGTTGTCTCCATTTCCCTGACGTGGAAGCCCAACGCTCTTGGGGATCGGGGGGGAACACCCAGGTGGACCTCAAGGTGCTGCTGCTGCTGCAGGCCACTGCCAGCCACGTGGCAGCTGGCCCCCGCTTCCCTGCCAGTTGCCGGGCGAGTTGCCGGGTCCTGCTGCTCCTCCTGGCTAGGCTGGGCATGCGTGAGGGCAGGCTGCACTCTAGAGCCTTGAGCCAGACCTTCTCCATCAGCGAAAGAGGAGAGCGACTCCCCTGAAGAACAGCTGGCTTTGCTCCCCAAAGTGCAAGGGAGGGAGCGAGGGGAGAAAGACGTCCCTGAAGAGAAGCTGGCTTCACTTGCTGAGTCACAAGTGATGGAGCCGTCGCCGATGGCCTCCCAGGTGAGCCTGTGCAAGAGGGAGGAGGTGAAGCTCGAGCACCAGCGTCAGCAACCACAGGAAAGCTGAAGAGGTGACACAGTCCACGGCGGTGGGGGAAAAGTTCATTTCCCAGGGATCAGACCTCCCTCTCATGCGCCAGATCTTCAGACAGGCAAAAGGCAACCTCCTTCTCCGGGGAGCCGAGAAAACATTGTCAGCTCATTTATGGCTTTCACGGCCTCCTCAGATCCTCAGCAAACACCTGGGATTATTAGTCCCATTAGAGTTACAAGGAGACCGACAGCCCAAGTCCAGATTCTCTCATCAGGACTGGAAATCCTCATGAACTATATACGCTTACAATCACACTTCACAAACATCCAAGGATCTACCCCTGTGTTCAGGGGCGGTGCTCGCCCTTCCTGTGGCGCCTGGGTCTAGGATCGACAGCAACAATCTTGTGAAAGCATGCCGAGAAGAACGATCCGAAAAGAAGAGTTTCAGAGCCTGCTTCCTCCTGCTGCTTTGGTATGGCCTCCTCTGGCCTCCCCTGCATTGCCCTGAGTCAGCAGCCATCCGGAGGTGCGAGGGGACCCGTGAGAGCTTTGCCATCCCCCTCCCCTCTGCCAGCCCTCATTACTCTCTTCTGTCTACTTGTGGATCAAGCTCACCACCTCCTCCTCCTCCTCCCCCTCCTCCTCCTCCTCCTCCTCCTCCTCCTTCTCCTCCTGCTCCTCCTCCTCCTCAGCATTTTCCTCCCCTCAGCGTCTGCTCTGCCCACAGGGAAGCAAAGGGGGAAGATGCAGGACTTTCAGCACGGCCCCATCTGCCTCCAGCCCAAAGAGCTCCTCGCCAGCCCCAGAGCTCAGGGCTGTGGTGCTGGCCCCCTCCCAGCGGTTTCAGGTCACCTCCATGCCACCCGCACGTTTTCCCGCAATGCCGAGAGGCAGGGATTTTGGAGGAGATGGGCCCACCCTGTCCCACAGCAAGGAGGAGAGGTGGTGCCCTCAAAAGCGCTTGCCTGCTCTTCCCAGCGATGCTGCCTGTCAGAGTGCTTTGACTGGAGTGAGGACAGTCTGCCGCGGGGAGGGGGGAACAACAACTGCCGGGGCCTCCATCCTCTCTGTCCCTGTGGTGGACACCGTGCCTCATCGTCCTCTCCCACTTGCTCCCTTTGGGGAACTGCACCGTGCCCACACCAGAAATGCAGCTGTCGTGAGCCAGGGATCTCCAGGCAGCCGGGGAGCCCATGAGAAAACCCGGCAAAAACCTCTAGCAGGCGGCCAGCCCCAGCTCCCCACCCTCAGAGGCGTGGAGGGACACCCCTGTCCTCTCATCTGAAACTGCCAACACACGTGCCCGACTTGCCCATGAAATGAGGGTGGAGAAGTGGCAGGGACGGCGCCACTGCTCCCCAAGAAAGAAGAGAGCCCTGCACACTTATTTCTGTGGACATGACTTTACTGGGAGAGCTCCTGCTCCCTGGTAGGGCCTGGCCGGGAGCTGTTGCTTGCTGGGTCCATGCCCCGCTGGGCCCTGCTCCACCTGGACAGCTGCAAGGGGAAGAGCATGCTCAGCCAGGGCTGGGGGCTGGGCTGCCAGGAATGGGGCTGCTCTCTGTGCTCCTAAGCAGCAGCACGTGGGGTCGCTCCCCACAGGCAACAGGAGCCAGCGGCGCTGTGGCCCTGGGGGGGCTGCTCCCACCCTGGCTCCGCCCCTTGCTGGGCCCCGGCCTCGCTGGCACTGTGTCCCCATAGCATCCGTCGTTCCCATCTGGAAAGCCTCACCCGAGATCCCGCCGAGTCCTTCCCCATCACCTCTCCCAGACAGTCCCAGGCAGCCCCTTTCCCCCAGCAGCCCGGGCGATACCCCAGCCCCACAGACAACTGCACCCAGCCCCACTCACTCAAAGAGCGCAGCATCTTCAGCCTGGTGTGCCACTGTCACATGCTGTTGCTCTCCTCTGGAGATGCCTGCGGGGCCCTGCACTCTGCTTCCCGAAGCCTGTCCCTTTGCCCTTGCAGCTCCTCCTCTCCCCTTGTTCTTGACAGATTAGGCCTTGATTTTTCTTGGAGCTTGGCGCAGGCTCTCTCGAGGCGTGGCAGGATGAGGAAGAGCCCACAGCAGATGCTGCCCGGCAGAGGTGGTGTTTCCACCCGCAGTGTTCTGTGCCCAGGTGCCACATGTGAGGGCAGGGGCCTGGTGGGGGCCTGGTGTGGCCGAGACCCTTCCTGCCCAGCTCGCAAGAATGAAGGTGTGCAAAGATGGAGCCCTTCTGCCTGCTGGCTGGGGGCAGCCCTTTTCTCCTGCCCCTGCCGCCTCTTGCCCCTGCCCTGGGGTGGGTGCCTGTGTCCTGCTCTTACTGCGCCCAGGGCTGCAGCATCAGATGGAGGTGAGGTCTGCAAGCCTTCATTGCTGGACACTGTCTGGCGCCGAGCTTTACCGCATTTGGGGCAGAGTCTCCTAGAGCTGTTTCTGTCCTTGGGGTTTCCCTTGCCCTTCCCCTGCTCTGGCAGCTCCTCTCTTAATACCCGCTCACAGCCTTGCTCCTGACTCATTTTCAGCTTAAAGACGGGACTCCTGTGGCGGTCTCTGTCCTTGCTCATATTTACGGTGACTGAGATGGGCAGGGCAGCCGGCGCGGGCACATCCTGCACTGCTCTCCGTCCTCTGCAGTGAGGGCACCTTTCAGACACATGTCTGCAGCACCGTGAGCTGACGGGGTCCCCTGCTGTCATGTCCTTCCTCGGGGCCCCAGCCTTGTCTGGGAGGCGCACCAACATTTCTTCCAGCAGCTGGTTCTGCGCTTTGCGAACAGCTTGGCTGGCCTCGTGGGAATCAGTGAGGGCTGTGAGGAGCCCTTCCAGCTGGGGGATTGGAAGGCTGGTCCCTGCAGGGGCTGGAGCCGGTGGCAGAGCTGAGGGTGCCTCCTCACTGCGTTGTCTCTTTTGGGAACCTTTTCTTGGAGAAGCTCTCCTGGCTGCTGGCAGCTCCAATGTCCTCATGTCCTCACTGGAGCTGCTCCAGCTCTCACGGGACTGGCCTTGTTTTAACTGGGGGACACTCTTCTTTGATGGCAGCTCTGGCATCCCCACGTCCTCACTGGAGATGCTCCAGCTCTCAGGCGACTGCCACGATTGCCCCTGGTGAGCTCCCTTGCTCTGCGGCGATGCCTGCTCTGTCTCGCTGGGAGGGGAAGGGCTGTGCGCATCCCCTTGTGTCCCAGGGCCCTGAGCCTTCCTGCTGGCGGCCAGCAGGGACTCCTCAGTGCCCATGATGCTGCTGGCTGTTCCGCCACGCTCTCTTTTTCAGGCTGATAGCTCCTTGTCCTCCCAAGACATCTCTTGGGCTGCTCTCAGGAAAGCACTTGGAGCAGAGCAGGCTCGACCCTGTTGCCGTCCCGGGCATGCCGTGACAAGGCGTGTAGCCTCTTCCTCTTCAGGGCTCTCTTCCCCTGGCTGCCTCCTGGTCCGAGAGCTGAGACTTGCCTCTCCGAGCATGGGAGATGTGGGACACCAGCTCTTCTCCTGCTCGGGGCCTGCGGGCTCTTCTGCAGAGCGCCTGCTCTGAGCATGCCTGGTCCAGCGCCGGAAGGGGGAGCGGTATGGCAGCCCAGCGTCCCTGTGCGGAGGGGGAGCCTGGGAGGCTTTTTGCCCTGGGACAGGGGCCGCAGCCTTCTTGCAGGCCAGGATCCTTGTTGGCAGCCCAAAGCGCTGCTGTATCATCTGCATTTTTATACTGTGCAGCTCCAGCTGCTTTTTGGCAGTCTTGTCGAGGAGGGGCAGCTCCTGCACGCTGGGAACCACCATCTCATCAGGCTCGGCATGCCGCTGAGGTGTTTGAGGAGCTGAGCTTGGGAACTCCTGCTGAGGCGCACCCAGACTGGCTGACAGGCCCACTTGCCGCCGCCGTTCATTTTGCTGGACGAGACACTCCAAGCTCTCCTTGCTAGCCCAGCTGAAATCCAACTCCACAGCACTGAACTCAACTTTGCCTGGGAAGGTTCGCTTCTGCATGCTGGAAACCTGCTCCGTGTCTGGCTTTGCAGGCGGTGGTGGTGGGCTAGGAGCCGGGGACAGGTTGACCTGCAGAGATTTGCAGATAGCGGCTGGCAGCCCCAGTTGCGTCTCAAGTTTCTTTTTCTGGACAGGCTCCTCCGAGTCTTCTCGGGCATCAGGGTACAAGAACGTTGTCTCCATTTCCCTGACGTGGAAGCCCAACGCTCTTGGGGATCGGGGGGGAACACCCAGGTGGACCTCAAGGTGCTGCTGCTGCTGCAGGCCACTGCCAGCCACGTGGCAGCTGGCCCCCGCTTCCCTGCCAGTTGCCGGGCGAGTTGCCGGGTCCTGCTGCTCCTCCTGGCTAGGCTGGGCATGCGTGAGGGCAGGCTGCACTCTAGAGCCTTGAGCCAGACCTTCTCCATCAGTGAAAGAGGAGAGCGACTCCCCTGAAGAACAGCTGGCTTTGCTCCCCAAAGTGCAAGGGAGGGAGCGAGGGGAGAAAGACGTCCCTGAAGAGAAGCTGGCTTCACTTGCTGAGTCACAAGTGATGGAGCCGTCGCCGATGGCCTCCCAGGTGAGCCTGTGCAAGAGGGAGGAGGTGAAGCTCGAGCACCAGCGTCAGCAACCACAGGAAAGCTGAAGAGGTGACACAGTCCACGGCGGTGGGGGAAAAGTTCATTTCCCAGGGATCAGACCTCCCTCTCATGCGCCAGATCTTCAGACAGGCAAAAGGCAACCTCCTTCTCCGGGGAGCCGAGAAAACATTGTCAGCTCATTTATGGCTTTCACGGCCTCCTCAGATCCTCAGCAAACACCTGGGATTATTAGTCCCATTAGAGTTACAAGGAGACCGACAGCCCAAGTCCAGATTCTCTCATCAGGACTGGAAATCCTCATGAACTATATACGCTTACAATCACACTTCACAAACATCCAAGGATCTACCCCTGTGTTCAGGGGCGGTGCTCGCCCTTCCTGTGGCGCCTGGGTCTAGGATCGACAGCAACAATCTTGTGAAAGCATGCCGAGAAGAACGATCCGAAAAGAAGAGTTTCAGAGCCTGCTTCCTCCTGCTGCTTTGGTATGGCCTCCTCTGGCCTCCCCTGCATTGCCCTGAGTCAGCAGCCATCCGGAGGTGCGAGGGGACCCGTGAGAGCTTTGCCATCCCCCTCCCCTCTGCCAGCCCTCATTACTCTCTTCTGTCTACTTGTGGATCAAGCTCACCACCTCCTCCTCCTCCTCCCCCTCCTCCCTCCTCCTCCTCCTCCTCCTCCTTCTCCTCCTGCTCCTCCTCCTCCTCAGCATTTTCCTCCCCTCAGCGTCTGCTCTGCCCACAGGGAAGCAAAGGGGGAAGATGCAGGACTTTCAGCACGGCCCATCTGCCTCCAGCCAAAGAGCTCCTCGCCAGCCCCAGAGCTCAGGGCTGTGGTGCTGGCCCCCCTCCCAGCGTTTCAGGTCACCTCCATGCCACCCGCACGTTTTCCCGCAATGCCGAGAGGCAGGGATTTTGGAGGAGATGGCCCACCCTGTCCCACAGCAAGGAGGAGAGGTGGTGCCCTCAAAAGCGCTTGCCTGCTCTTCCCAGCGATGCTGCCTGTCAGAGTGCTTTGACTGGAGTGAGGACAGTCTGCCGCGGGGAGGGGGGAACAACAACTGCCGGGCCTCCATCTCTCTGTCCCTGTGTGGACACCGTGCCTCATCGTCCTCTCCCACTTGCTCCCTTTGGGGAACTGCACCGTGCCCACACCAGAAATGCAGCTGTCGTGAGCCAGGGATCTCCAGGCAGCCGGGAGCCATGAGAAACCCGGCAAAAACCTCTAGCAGGCGGCCAGCCCCAGCTCCCACCCTCAGAGGCGTGGAGGGACACCCCTGTCCTCTCATCTGAAACTGCCAACACACGTGCCCGACTTGCCCATGAAATGAGGGTGGAGAAGTGGCAGGGACGGCGCCACTGCTCCCCAAGAAAGAAGAGAGCCCTGCACACTTATTTCTGTGGACATGACTTTACTGGAGAGCTCCTGCTCCCTGGTAGGGCCTGGCCGGGAGCTGTTGCTTGCTGGGTCCATGCCCCGCTGGGCCCTGCTCCACCTGGACAGCTGCAAGGGGAAGAGCATGCTCAGCCAGGGCTGGGGGCTGGCTGCCAGGAATGGGCTGCTCTCTGTGCTCCTAAGCAGCAGCACGTGGGGTCGCTCCCACAGGCAACAGGAGCCAGCGGCGCTGTGGCCCTGGGGGGGCTGCTCCACCCTGGCTCCGCCCCTTGCTGGGCCCCGGCCTCGCTGGCACTGTGTCCCCATAGCATCCGTCGTTCCCATCTGGAAAGCCTCACCCGAGATCCCGCCGAGTCCTTCCCCATCACCTCTCCCAGACAGTCCCAGGCAGCCCCTTTCCCCCCAGCAGCCCGGGCGATACCCCAGCCCCACAGACAACTGCACCCAGCCCCACTCACTCAAAGAGCGCAGCATCTTCAGCCTGGTGTGCCACTGTCACATGCTGTTGCTCTCCTCTGGAGATGCCTGCGGGGCCCTGCACTCTGCTTCCCGAAGCCTGTCCCTTTGCCCTTGCAGCTCCTCCTCTCCCCTTGTTCTTGACAGATTAGGCCTTGATTTTTCTTGGAGCTTGGCGCAGGCTCTCTCGAGGCGTGCAGGATGAGGAAGAGCCCACAGCAGATGCTGCCCGGCAGAGGTGGTGTTTCCACCCGCAGTGTTCTGTGCCCAGGTGCCACATGTGAGGGCAGGGGCCTGGTGGGGGCCTGGTGTGGCCGAGACCCTTCCTGCCCAGCTCGCAAGAATGAAGGTGTGCAAAGATGGAGCCCTCTCTGCCTGCTGGCTGGGGGCAGCCCTTTTCTCCTGCCCCTGCCGCCTCTTGCCCCTGCCCTGGGGTGGGTGCCTGTGTCCTGCTCTTACTGCGCCCAGGGCTGCAGCATCAGATGGAGGTGAGGTCTGCAAGCCTTCATTGCTGGACACTGTCTGGCGCCGAGCTTTACCGCATTTGGGCAGAGTCTCCTAGAGCTGTTTCTGTCCTTGGGGTTTCCCTGCCCTTCCCCTGCTCTGCAGCTCCTCTCTTAATACCCGCTCACAGCCTTGCTCCTGACTCATTTTCAGCTTAAAGACGGGACTCCTGTGGCGGTCTCTGTCCTTGCTCATTTTTACGGTGACTGAGATGGGCAGGGCAGCCGGCGCGGGCACATCCTGCACTGCTCTCCGTCCTCTGCAGTGAGGGCACCTTTCAGACACATGTCTGCAGCACCGTGAGCTGACGGGTCCCCTGCTGTCATGTCCTTCCTCGGGGCCCCAGCCTTGTCTGGGAGGCGCACCAACATTCTTCCAGCAGCTGGTTCTGCGCTTGCGAACAGCTTGGCTGGCCTCGTGGGAATCAGTGAGGGCCTGTGAGGAGCCCTTCAGCTGGGGATTGGAAGGCTGGTCCTGCAGGGGCTGGAGCCGGTGGCAGAGCTGAGGTGCCTCCTCACTGCGTTGTCTCTTTTGGGAACCTTTTCTTGGAGAAGCTCTCCTGGCTGCTGGCAGCTCCAATGTCCTCATGTCCTCACTGGAGCTGCTCCAGCTCTCACGGGACTGGCCTTGTTTTAACTGGGGGACACTCTTCTTTGATGCAGCTCTGGCATCCCCACGTCCTCACTGGAGATGCTCCAGCTCTCAGGCGACTGCCACGATTGCCCCTAGTGAGCTCCCTTGCTCTGCGGCGATGCCTGCTCTGTCTCGCTGGGAGGGGAAGGGCTGTGCGCATCCCCTTGTGTCCAGGGCCCTGAGCTTCCTGCTGGCGGCCAGCAGGACTCCTCAGTGCCCATGATGCTGCTGGCTGTTCCGCCACGCTCTCTTTTCAGGCTGATAGCTCCTTGTCCTCCAAGACATCTCTTGGGCTGCTCTCAGGAAAGCACTTGGAGCAGAGCAGGCTCGACCCTGTTGCCGTCCGGGCATGCCGTGACAAGGCGTGTAGCCTCTTCCTCTTCAGGGCTCTCTTCCCCTGGCTGCCTCCTGGTCCGAGAGCTGAGACTTGCCTCTCTCCGAGCATGGGAGATGTGGGACACCAGCTCTTCTCCTGCTCGGGGCCTGCGGGCTCTTCTGCAGAGCGCCTGCTCTGAGCATGCCTGGTCCAGCGCCGGAAGGGGGAGCGGTATGGCAGCCCAGCGTCCTGTGCGGAGGGGGAGCCTGGAGGCTTTTTGCCCTGGGACAGGGGCCGCAGCCTTCTTGCAGGCCAGGATCCTTGTTGGCAGCCCAAGACGCTGCTGTATCATCTGCATTTTTATACTGTGCAGCTCCAGCTGCTTTTTGGCAGTCTTGTCGAGGAGGGGCAGCTCCTGCACGCTGGGAACCACCATCTCATCAGGCTCGGCATGCCGCTGAGGTGTTTGAGGAGCTGAGCTTGGGAACTCCTGCTGAGGCGCACCCAGACTGGCTGACAGGCCCACTTGCCGCCGCCGTTCATTTTGCTGGACGAGACACTCCAAGCTCTCCTTGCTAGCCCAGCTGAAATCCAACTCCACAGCACTGAACTCAACTTTGCCTGGGAGGTTCGCTTCTGCATGCTGGAAACCTGCTCCGTGTCTGGCTTTGCAGGCGGTGGGGTGGGCTAGGAGCCGGGACAGGTGACCTGCAGAGATTTGCAGATAGCGGCTGGCAGCCCCAGTTGCGTA